>NC_090926.1:826606573-827257936 GCF_040938575.1 Ambystoma mexicanum | reverse complement strand
AGACTCTCTATAAATATTTCAAAAGCTCGAAGTAGCCTCTGCAGACCAATTCTAGTGTTGTCCAGTAAGAGGAAATCGTCAGCATTCAATCCACATATTATTCATTTTAGGGCATACCAAGCCTTTACCACCGAGTGCTTTTTGTGCACCACTTACATACAAGTTAAAAACCGTAGGGGCCAACATACAGCTCTACCGTTCGGGATGATAATGGCATTTGAGAGTAAACCCTCAGTAGTCAAGCGAACCTTCAAGCTTGTATCAGTATATAAAGCAATAATGATCTGAAGTAGGGGTACAGGGATTTCAAGTTCCAGCAGCCTCTGCCACAGGAGTGGTCTGTCGACGAGATTGAAGGCAGAGCTAAGATCGATCGAGGCCACAAACAGTCATCTTGTCCCCTTCTTCTTGGACTTAGCGATTAAAGTTTTCAAAACTAGACCACCACAGTCTGTTCCAATGTGTTTTTTAAAACCAATTTGTTTTTGGTCAAGGATGGATTTATCTATAATCCATTCTTGTAGTTCCTTTAAGACCAGGGAGCCAAAAATGTTTGACTCAGTGTCCGCAATTGCTATCGGCCTATAGCTGGCGGGGCACATATGTGCTCCCTTCTTAAAGACTGGAATATCAATGGAGACCTTCCAAGAAAGCGGTATGACCTTGGTCTCTAGGAAGTTAATGAATAGTTTTGACAATATTTTCCCCAACTGACCGGGTCCATTTTTAACAGTTTGTTAGATAAGTTGTTCGGACCCATTGCTCCAGAATTTTTGGATTTCTTAATCATTTCAGTAATATTGTATGATGAAAAGTTCAGAGACCAAGACTGGCTTTCTGGGATAATCAATTTATGTTTAGTTTTGTTGTCAATGTATAGCTTAGAGAAGTGTCCTTGCCAAACCTCCTCATTAATGACATTAACCGCTATATCCTGTTGTGGTTTTTCAATTTCATTTATAAGATGCCAAAGGTTTGCACAGCCATGCCCACGCAGAGCTCTCAACATAAGCTCACCATCATACTGCATTTGCAGCGCTCTATATTGTATGTGCCAATTTTTAGAGGTTTGCTTGATTTTGTTTTTCTTCATATTGTATTCGGACGGTACAAGGGCTTTCTTTTTTAATTGTCTAAGATCTTTTCTATATAGTGTTTTCCGTGTGTGGACCACTATGTCCATACCATGTCTCTTTTTTTCTTTCACTTTTGTCCCCATCACTAAGCGAGGGGCAAGATCATCAATAGTATCTTTAATGTATGTAGAAAAGTTTAAAGAAGAATAACAAAAATCACGGTGTGGCTCGGTCATTGCTAAGTAGTCACTTATCATAGTCGATGTAAACTTAACATTTTTTGTGTGACACCATTTTATTCTATTTGCCTGCTGATTTATTATTACCCCATGGGTATACTTTTCATTAGACGGATTAGGGCAGTTATAGGCAATTTTACATGAAAGAAAACAATGGTCACTAGTGCTAGAGTCAATAATCTCAAAATCATATACATTCCTAAAGATACCAGATGACACAAAAATATAGTCCAAAGTTGATTCTAAACCTCTGGCTTTCCAAATATGTAGGCTCCCACTTAGAAGTTCTAACCCCAGGGATTCCGCAAAATGCATCCATAGTCTACCACGCAGGATACCATAGCCGCCTTTCTGTAGCAGCTGCTCCATATTGGCCAACATCTCATCCCCCACTATCGGTTCACACAACAATTAGCATTCAAGTCACCAGCCACAATAATTTGACCTCCCTGATTTGTCTCACGCCAAGATTCAATAGTCATTCCCAATTTTTTAAGTTCCTTTCTGAGTTCCAAGTCAGTCAATTCACTCGGATTCCAATAAATGTTGATAAACAGAATAAGCAACAGTTCCTTGGTTGTGTCTAATTTGAATGCAGTAGCAAGAAAATGATGATCAAAACAGCATTCCCCCATTTTAGACCATGTGTAGATTTGTTTGATGGCTATCAGTAGTCCTCCTTTGGGACGACCCTTGTTGGTACCCCGAGCATTGATATTGACCACAGTGAACCCTTCCCAGCACAACTGCTCCAAGTTTCCTGGAGAAAAACAAAGTCATATTGTGATAGAAAGCTCATACATTTTTCATTGTTCAAAAGGTTAACACAGCCCAGTGAGTTCCAACTCACAAATTTAAAGAACGAGCAGGAGCTAGAGAGGTTGTCCAAGTTTCCTTAGCGAATCAATGGATTCCCTCAGGGTCAAGGCCACCACCTCCATTCCTGCTTATTCAGGTTTGATTCCTCATCAGAAGAGTTGGTGGTATGGCTCGGTTGAGATTGCCCTTGCTCAAGCGGCCTAGATTTCTGTTGTACAACTACTGGGGGTTTATATTCATATATGTCAAAACCCAATTTTTGGAAAAGCTCAGATTCCTTCAGTAGGACAGATCTTATCAAAGCAGATGGTATTACAAGTCTAACGTGATCATATCTAAATTTATGAATAAAGTCTACCAAAATAATGTCGGCAGAGGTAATCAGATTAAGTTACGGCATAGTGGCTAGAAGGGATAAGATGTATTATCGATTCAGTGTAAGGGGAGTTTGATCTTGAAAAAAAACAGTTAGTATCAAACCCGGAATCTCCGGGAAGGTTGGTTGTTTCAGTCAGAGCCCATGTTACCAAATGAAGATACCCCATTTTCAGGTTCATATTCACGGGATTTTGCCACCTTGTCTGATCCTCCAAATCCTTGATCTGTTCTTATCGACCCATTCATTACATAGCCCTGGGTAGAGACAGACTCCTTGCCCAAAGGCAAGCTCTGTTGGATGGGTCCTAGAGTGTAATTACTCGTGGGAGTACAATTTTCACCCAGTACCTTTAAGATGATACGTCTTAATTCTAGTTCTTTACCCTCTTCAGAGGCACCATAAGACCCAACATTAGACTCATAGGTGGCATTGGCATTCGTGTCATGGTTAGCATTAATATTACAGTTTGTTCCCCCAACACCACCACTTGGAACAGTATTCATGGCAATTTCTGATTATTTCCGGGCAGAATTAGCTTTTGCTTGTTTGTCATAGTTCAATTCACATAGATGGGTAGTAGAATTCATATCAACAGGGTGCGGCTGCTCGGCAAGTTTAGGTATAGTAATAGAGGTACTTCCTTCATGAAGATTGATTCCCCAGACGCCATTGAGGTTGGCGTTACCTTTACAAAAGTCAAGTGAGTGAGGGCCCTTGAAAATTTGGTACATAACATCAGATTTACTTTTTAATTCTTCCCTCAAGGTGTTTTCCCCCTTCTGTAAAGGATCCCCTCTGAACACCTTCAACATCAGTTGTTTGTCCCAACAGGTTTATACTAGACTGTGTGGAAGCCTCTAAGTTAGGGTTGGTCAGAGTAGGATTCACAGTCAGTGCACCGTCTTCGGTGACTAACTGCTGTGGTTCAACTTTTCTCATACATTTTTGTGACATTTTATTTCTAGCCGCATTGGTGTTTTTTTTTTTCTTATTTTGCTTAGCCAATTTCTTACTTTGTCGTTTGGAAATTTTTACCTCATAGACATCTTTATCCAGAATCTGTGAGGAACCATTTGTATCCTTAGTCATGTCTCCAACCTCATCCTGTATCACATTGGGAGGACTTGTGGAGAGAATGTCCACCCCCACCACTTGAGTGGACGGGATAATAATTATTTCATCCATCAAGACAGACTTTTCCTGGGCAGTGTAGGTTTTATCCCTTGTTAACCTAAGAACCTGAGCCAAGATGCCGGGGGTTACTCTGTTTAGTACCTCCGAGAATGAGTCGGTTAAATACAAAGGTAATTTAGAAAATTCCTTTGTTAGATTATTCAAAACCTCTGTCTGTTTTCTCAGTTCCAATAGGAGTAGTCTATTGAATATACTTAAAGTAGTAATAGCATCGGTGCCCACTTCCCTATCGGCAGCCTGGTTATTACAAGTTGCCTCTGGAACTGGTAACTGCCCTGACTCCATTGAGGAAATAAATGGCAGATCAGCAAAATTATCGTAGCAGAAACTACTTTCTTTCTGCCCATTATGAATATACGGTACTACATCTCCCACAATGCTATTGTCCCTCCCCTCAGTAAAGTCACGTATTTCTTCGTCTACAAAGAGTGGTTGCGAAGGATCAATGGCATCTTTAATTGTTTTGCAGTTAGGAGAACAATCTTGCGCGCATTGCAATAACGCTTCTTCCTCATCACTAATTATTGGGAGAGGAAGAGCGGCTGCCCGCGCCAAACTAGCACGACGCGTGCTGACAACATTGAAAAAGTCAGCTCTTATGTCTTTCATTGGTAAACCTGTTTTCTTTCTCCCCATCTTCCCAAAAAACGTTCCGGCCCACTTAAACTGCGACCCTCAGTACACAGTTAGGAGATCAGATTGTAACTCAGATTGTAACTCTGAAGACACACGCAGAGGTGATTAAGCTTTCACAGTAGAGATTTGCTCTTACCCTCTAAGGCCTCCAGTTAAATCCGGGTTGTATGTCAGCTTAAATACTCCACAAAAGATATGGGGTGGCGGAAAGCACCCCACGCACCTCGCACTGCGCACAGTGAACAGTCAACAGTGCTTTCTGGTGCTTCACGGTGCGCGCGCAGGTGCACTACATCGATAGTATTAGTAGAAAGAGAGGTGAGCTTAGCATACACAGTGGGCGGAGCCAATGACGCTGACCAGAAAGAAACAAAAGAAGAAAATGTAAGTTACTTAGATGTAACTCGTGCGTGTCAAAGAGGGTTAAACATCAGAGTCCATAGAGTCCATATGCCCATACGCTTGACAAGATTATGTCAGTCCAGAAAAGTTTTGCCCATAGACAGTACACAGGGTAATCACCTCCAGGCAGCACAGTGTCACCGCCAAAGACGTCCTCCAGGCGGCACAGCGGCATAAGGAGAAAAGTAGATAACGAACCACATGGACAGCGGGTCCCTCCAGTCAACAGTGCTTTCTGGTGCTTCACGGTGCTTCACTAATATAGTTTCCTTTTCCAATCCCTACCCCAACTGCCCCCCACTCACAATTTTTTCCCTCTACTGAAAAACCTGCTGAGCAGGAAGCACCTTTAAAATCAGCCTGGATAGTGGGCCACTCGTTTGTATTCAGGACAGGGCGGTGGGCCGAAGAAACCAAAGACAGCCTAGCATTCAGGAGCACGATTGCATCATGGTGGGGCTACAGAGGCCTCCACTGGACAGACATCCATGACAAATTAGCCAACCTAGTCGCCTACAGAGACCAGCCAGAATTTCTGATAATTCATTTGGAGGGGATTGACCCAGTAAGCATGGGTAGAAAAGTTTTGTATGAAGAAATATGTGCCTCACTATCAGGCATTTCGCACAACTGGAGGGATACAGAAATTTACTTTTTAGCAATCTTGTTAGAAAGATATGGCATGGGGCCAATTGTTATAAATCTGTAGACAACTCCAGGAGAAAATTGAACAGAAGGCTTGAAAAAATCTGTATAGCCAGGGGCCTGGGTTTTATAAAACACCCAGCCATAACGCTAGGCGACCCCGATCTGTTTCATAAGCATGGCACCCACCTATCAGGGCACGGCATGGAACAATTCTGTAGAGAAATCACCAATACTTTTGCCACCAGAGGCTGTAAGTAACCAACTTTTGGGGGAACACAGGAAGCCAAAAACGTACCCGTGTGTGGCGGCATGGCCCAGAGGGGGTAACCTCAGGACCCGGTGCCCAAAAGTACTATATTATATGATATGCGATTATTGTTTATGTTGCATAACCATATCTGTAACAATAAAAACCTATGGCCTTTTATTGCCAACACTTGACCAAAAGTTGTGGTGTCATATTTCATGGGGAGGGCAAGGGTCTGCAGGACATGTCGCACACACCCCAACTCAACAAATGTAAGTTTGCCTGCATATGGGTCCAGCACTTATGTGTTTCCTGCTCCCTTTTTGAAAAATCTAGTGTTGAACCACTAAACTACTGATGCATGGGTGAATAAAGCTCTTTTCCGTATTTCACTTTAAAAACACGTGTTTTATTTTTAGTCTATTTTAGATATTTGCCCTTAACAGTTGAACGTTCTATATAGGACTGGGGGACTGGGTGGCACTCAGCTCCAATGTCTGCCCCATTTTTCAAGTCCAGAGTCCGATGCACTACCTGTTCCCTCTTTGAGAAGAATGTACACGCATTTTGGGAATACAATGCAGTGCTTACAATGCAACGAAGTAAATGATCTCACATGTTCAGTTTTCATAAAACTTAAACATAGTTGGATTTATGTCTAGTCACACACCCTGGAGACGTGCAGTTTTCAGCCATTTCACAAATAGAAATAAAAAAAATATATAATTGGGAAGTGGTTCCCCAATATGCCAATATGCTGCATATTGTTTTGCGGTACTTGTCACCTGAGCTTACACATGTACTTGTACATTGATATTACCTATTTGCTGGTGCATGAAGCAGCAAATATCCAAACTAAAAAATATATATTGCATGGCACCTCCGTGTTCTCCGGCCTTCTGCAATCTCGACCCCCTATGTTGTGAGAGAACTCTCTGATGACTTCCAATATTCTTAAATGTTGGATGACAGTTCTTGATCGATTA
Source organism: Ambystoma mexicanum (assembly GCF_040938575.1). NCBI lineage: Eukaryota > Metazoa > Chordata > Amphibia > Caudata > Ambystomatidae > Ambystoma > Ambystoma mexicanum. Next base: position 827,251,310 of record NC_090926.1, on the reverse strand, counting down.
TATAATGCGCTTCTGCAGATACAATATTCTATCTATGGGCCTCATTACAAGGGTGGCACTCCCGTAATGAAGGGTGCCGGTACGGGACCGGCACCCTTCATTACGGGAGCGCCGATCACGAGTTTCCCTTTGCGGGACCCTGTAAGGATGCCTGGTAAAACCAGCCGTCCTTTCCGGGTCCCGCGAGGGGAAGAGGGAGGTAATAACGGGCCAGTGTAATGTGGCCATTATTACCTCCCTCCACATTCCCAGTGAGCCCTATGGGGGCTGAGATGGGAATGGGGAATGGTTCCTGCAAGGAGCAATTACCGGGTCCTCCTATGTCGGAATGACCCAGTAAGTCCTCATTGCAGGGACCCGGTGTTTGAGCCCGGTATGGAGGCAGCCATGGCACTAATAGCACCATGGCTACCTCCATACTCGTAATGAGGTCCTATGACTTGTTTAGGGCCACGTCATAAGCAAAGCAGTTGTTTGCATATATGTTGACTTACATTCAAAGAAACTCAGACAATGGCCTGAAATTATCCCAGTATGGAACTCTTTTTGCCCCAGTGACTAATTTGCCAGTGGGGAGCTGTTACATGTAGACATATACGTAGGAAGCTCCTCAGCACCAAAGTTTGGTCATGTGCACTGCCGAGTGTAAATGTGTTTGGCAAAAGGCGGCGTACACGCGTGCCTGCCAGGTTGTGTCCTACACATTTGCACTCCACTGTGCAAATGGGTAAATTACAATTGAACACTGCCTACTGTATCATGCCTACCTCTCTGCCATACAAATGATGGAAAATGGTGGATAGGTAAGCAAAATGAGTTAAAGTCTTTGCACAAGGCTGAATGCATGTGGCTTATGCCACTCGGGGCCGAGCATGAACCCAGCACGCTTCAAGTGCACAATAACAATGATCTTGCACTGAATACAGCACGTGCCCCCTCGCGCCCAGGAAGCTTGTTTTTGGAGGTAAGGATTTTATATCTGCAAATATGGTAGATGAAACGTATTTTATGTTTTAGTGAAGAGGTGCCTTTGGCCTGTTCCCTGAATGAAAAGCGCGCAGCCTGTTATTACCCTCTTCAGCAATCATTCTAAGGCAAAACCAATTTGTACACCAGGAGATTATTGCGGAGAGATTTTACTACCTTTCACACAGATTGCAACATTCTGAGTTAATAGGGTTTAATAGATCGGTCACCTCAAAGCAACATATTTTGGTCAACAATTCTAAATATACTTACAATAAGTTGTCAACTCAAAACACCTATCACCAATTTAATGAGGGATGGTTTTAAGGCGTAAACGCAATCTCACGCGCTTTTTGTAGCAGTTTCAGCGAAAGTCATGTGATATTTGTACTATTTGTTAATGTTTCACCTGCTTCTACATTTAAGGATTGCAATTCGTATACTGATGTGCACCCGCATCTACAGGGAAAATTATGACTGCTTGAGTGAAGTAGTCCACAACACTCAGACTACTTCCAACTGGTCTGCTTTTTACATAATAAACTCTGAGCTTTAATGCATGTTAGCTGAATGCCAGCTACGGTGTATTAAGAGAGTGTCCTTGTAATTCAAAAGGCAATAGAAATGGCGTTTTTATTTTATGGCTGGATTTTGCATACTGTAGATGAAACATGGACTTTTTTTTCTGCTGGAAAGTTCACCTTGTGCAATCTCATGCGGTTAATTTAAAGCACGCCGCATGCTGTTAATTCAAAGCACGACGTGTACTTCTCTGAAAGAGAACATATAACAGACTTGCATCATCATCGCGCATCTCTTCATCGTCACAGACTTTATTTCTGTTTATCTAAATTCTAATACTGATGTTTTTTTAGTAACGTGTTATAAAAATTTTTTTAAAAAATGCTGTGGAGAAAGTCAATTTGAATATCCAATCTTAAACTCTAAGGTAATACAACATGTGTATATACTTAAAACGACAGCATACAGACAAACTGGACAGGGGGAAAGTCACCTTCATGTTAGACAGTGGGACAGAACACTAATAATCACATTTTACAACATTTGAGTAAGGGTGTTTGAATCCATGAGGAAGGACAGCTCAGGGGCAACACGCTTTGAATCCTGATCCCGCGCTGAGAAACCACTTGGTATTAAGCGCGTTATAAATGAACAATTACATGACAATCTAATCTCGTGTGACAAGCCAAGTTTGGGGGTCAATTATGGATGGTCAATATTCAGTATTCGTGGAACATCTTGTCGGTCCTGGTATCAAAATCCCAAATCGTCCTGCAGAGGTTCTACTGTTCAATTAGAAGCTTCACTTTCCTGTAGAGGTTTGTTGGGTTTAGGAAACATCCAGCGTACTACCTTGTCCTCTTGGGAATGGTGGAACTTGTATTGTAGCCATTAGAAGAATTTTGTACTGCATTTTCCACACAACATTATGTGTTAGTGTCATTCTATTTTAGATTGCACTTGTATTCTGAAATTCCATTAAGTTATTCACTGCTTTTTTATTCTTTGCACCAAAACAAGGAAACAACAATGGAAAAAAGAAACCTTTTGTGAAAAATCCTTTTTGGGGTCCGTTTTGATTGTTTCTATCCCTTTTTTTCTTAACTTTCCTTCTTCATCCACAACAAAATAATACATTCTGAAACTCATTGTGACACCTATTGCTGTTCATTTTTTATAAATGTGTTTAATCTCTTTTCTGTACCAAGCCCCTCCTCCACAAACACCTGTTGTGTATACATTTATAGAAGTATCACAACCTTCCACTTATTGTCCTCCAGAATTGTTATAAAACAACATATCTCCGTTTCATATGAGTCAAGTGGTGGAACTCAAGGGGCAGCAGGAGAGGGGAACATGAAAAGGCAGAAATGGAATGCCATCAGGAGGGGGAACATGATGAGGTGGAGTACAAGCAGCAGGTGGCACATGAGGTAGTGGGACATGAGGCGGCGGAAGCCATGCAGGAGGTGCATCTGATGGGCAGGAGGATGCTGGGAAAAATGAGGCTTGCAAGAGAAGGCATGCCAGCTAGTGGAAGAGGTCTAGGAGGTTGATGAAACTGTTACTTGTGGCTTGTGTCCTAAAATGTGGCAAATGGGCCGTAGGAAGAGGTAATGGAAAGGCTACTCCCCCAAAACGTTCTAATTTGAGCCCCTCTTGGGTGTGGAACAGTTTCACCGTGTCTGAGTGGAAGGTACAGGCAGAGGTGTGTAAAATTATGTGCAAATGCTGCAATACGTCCCAGTGGTGGGGCACGAAGACTGATCATTATGTTTGGGTACAACTGCAATAGGTAAACATATGTGGTAGTGTCAAAATAAAACATATTATAGGCATGTACTATCTGCCAACCCCCCATCAAGATCATTCTTCGACGGGTGCAGACAAAAACAAGTCAGCACGTTTGCAAATGCAGATCAAACCCCACCATAAGGTACAACACCAGAGTGCTTAAAAAGATAGGGAAATAGTACCAGCTGCAGCAATCACGCCTGTGCTATGGGAGGGGGCTCCACATCCCCACGTTGTGGAAAGGTTGTGTGTGTCCTACATGAGCTGTTGTAGTAACTGTCTGTTCCTGCATACATACACACATTGCTCACATCGTGGGGTGATAGTGGGGTGACAGTTTAGGACACAGCGAACAAAGTTGTGCTGTAGGATCACCTCTGCACCCATCACTGAAACAGTTTACATTAAAATGAACGACGGGAGATTGACAAACATTCCATATTGTTACATTAACTAGTTGTTCCCTCACCTGGCAGCTCCTGTCCATCACCATTCTCCTCCTAGCACCCTACCACCTAGCAGCCTCCTTAATCTCTCCATCTCTTGCCCCCTGTGCATTCTCTTGCTCCACTATTTCTCCTTCCTTGCCACTACCCCACAAATGAAATGCCCTCGTTACCCACTGACATCAAAATATCAAAGCGTATTTGTTGTCAAGTTAACCCTCCAACAATACCCCCTAAACTTGGAAGTCGGAAGTGTGTTGCTGCCAGTAAAGGATTCATTTAATGGAGGGGAGAATGGCGGACATACCGGTGAGAGTCGAATATCAAGAGGTCTGTTAAATATATTATATAAACCTGCGGATTCTTTTTATGCGTGGTTTGTACACTGATCATGCAACTGCGGGTGATTGGAAATTGATTCCTTAAAACGTGTCCATGCAAGTCACAAGCATGGAGATTATCCTCGCAGCCCCCACCAAAAAACAGTGTTTTCCAGAGGCAGCGTTCATTTTCCCTCCCATTAATATTAATACCTAAGCATCAAATGTCACCTACTTTGAAGAAGTGACTGTTCTGTACCTGTTCTGCAAGCAATGCTTCATTTCTGCGCATCTGTGAAAAAAAACGTTCGGCATGGACTGAACTCAAGGTGTCAAAGCACATGTTTGATGCTCTTGGAATATGTATAATTTTGCAGTGGGAATAGGTGAGTGTACATAGGTAAGATGTGGTGCCCATGCTTGTGACATCCACATACAAGTTGTGCCAATTGCAACCTTTTTCATGCGTTAAAAGGGGAGTCCGCTACTGCACTGTGCACTTGTGTTTACATGTATGTGAGTAATTCGTTGCAGGCAGCGATAGAAGTGTACCAGAAAAAAGTAGTGGAACGGTGACTCTGTTGGGGGATAGAGTAGGCAGCAAGGGAGCAATGTGCAGCACATTCTTCAAGGGTTGCAGTCATGCTGGTTGACGGCCAATTGAGTTGAAATAGTTTTCAGTTTAGTTGCAACTGATATCCAGTGATAGCGTGGAGAAGTGTGATTTAACTTCATAAAGAACAGTTCCATAATGGTGAAAATGGTTGCAAAAAGTAGAGGCCCAAAATAAAAGTAGTGGAACTCCACTCCCGGCCGTTCCTGCTCTCTTCGACCACTGGTTGCAGGTATACCAGGCTGGGTACCCACAGATACAAAGGGTGATCAGAGAGTGCATTCATTTATTGATCTCCTATAATCCCATCGCTTTTTCATTGGACTTCTTAAAGCTCTTGCTGGATTGATATGTGTGCGTGTTGAGACTGGTAGAGTTGGAAAATTGAAAAAGAGGATAATGCAAAGTTTATGAAGATACATTTTGGAAGGATTATGCAAGGCTTGTCATCCATCCCAAAATCACCACATCCTCACAGTAAACTCCGTTTCCCTGAGGCACATTTATTCACCAACATGATTAACATTCCTTTCATCTACTAATCACCTTTCACCTCCTTTGTATCACGGGGATGCGCAGGCTCTGTTCTGCCGGCAATCATGCATATCTTTGCTTCTGGGAAAGGGCACGTTACTTGCATTAGGTTGGAGGTGAGAGGCAGCTAATATTTTCTGTTTGTGGAATGTATAATGTTGCTGTGATTAGGGGGAATTTACAGAGAAATTACACACTCCTGGGGGTCGTGCTTCTACCTACAATGTCTATGCTCACATTGTGACAATTCAATCCTTTGGCTATGTCCCCACCACTGCAAACACCCTGACGCTCCTTCAGCTACCTGAAGAAAACTCTCTTAGTGATCCCTTTAAATTTGTATTCAGGAGTAATTACTCCACTGAAACAGCACCCACCCATATCACACGCCTTCTAAATACTAATCCGACATCTCCTCAATTTGTATTCTACTCAATCTCTCCACACCTTTGGAGAGTGTTGACTTTTTCTCCCTTCTCCAAACCATTTCTCCCTTGGCTTCAACGAATGTGCACATTCCTCTCTGGCAACTCGTTCCAATTCTCAAGGATATCAAACGCCTCCTCCCACTCCCTTTTGAGTTGGTATTTCAAAAAGGTTATGTCATTGGCCCAGACCTCTTCACACTCTGCAATCAAGCTCATCTCCTCCTTGCAGTACCACCTCTTGCCCAAGACACACACATCTTTCCTTTCCTTTCTATGCTTGACCCATGCCCACTCCCCCTCTCCAGATGCCTCTGAGCCATCCGTCACTATGAAATTAGACTGCCAGATGCTAAGGACTTCTAAGGTTGATCTCTCACTCCAATAGTAATCACATTCTCACATTTTCCAACTCCTTTCCTACTGACTCCTTTTCCAAGGCTCACAACTGTGGAGTCCCCCTTGACAGCAACCAAGGAGCAATCAAATTCATTATGACCACTTCCACAGCTGGTATAGTCAACCTCCTCAACATCAGAAATACTTGCCCACACCTCACCCATCAGTCAGCTAAAACATTAATTTCTACTCTTGTTACCAGTAAAGATGATTACTCTTCAAGTCTGCCCCATGGTCACTCCCTCTACTCCTTCTCTCCACTGAACAACAGCCTAGACCTTGCTACTTAACCCCTCTACAACATTAACTGAGGGAGCAAAAACATCAGGCAGAAAAGAAATAGTAAAGGGGGTGGGTGACATTGGGAGTTGGGAGCAATATCATTCCCATATGTTGAAGAGTTCAGCATGAGGCAGCTGAGAGGCATAAAGTGATGGGTTACGGTGAGACAGCTAGTAATGTGCTCTGAGAAGCCTGGGGTGAAGGAGACAGCTGAGATAAAATTGTGTCTTCAGGAAAGCAGTGTTTGTGAAAACCAAAGGATGAGATAGGTTTACCTACAGCATAGGTATAGAGGGTGAAGTGCAGAGGTCTAAGAGCTGATGTTTAAAGACACTGAAATAGAGAGAGAGAGAGGGTCGTAGATTTTTGATTTCCAGGAGATTTCAAAGGAGCAGCCCAAGGTCCTGGAGTGCGAGTGGGAGAAAGGATTGTCCGACAGTGAGTCAGGTGAGAGTTTGGCGTGGTGAGCGTTATTGAGTTTGTTGAAAACATGTATGAGTTGTAAGGATATTTGGCGTGTTACAGCACAGAGTACAGCACTACTGCACAGGTAGCAATTTTTTTTTTTGCAGCATAATTCCCTTGTTTTATTTGTGGCCCCAATGTCCAAAATCCCTTATCTTTGCTTAGATTTTTCGTGTAATCACTAGAGAGACCTCAGACCTACATTTTAGGAATACCACATTTTTCAGTGTTAGTTTGCCACCATGGGCGATCTCACTGACTTATTTACGACAGAGAGCTATATATGGTAATCTTGTGGTAATTTCCACTATCTTATATACGGTAGGGAGCTATGTTCAGAGAGTCTCTCTTCCCGTTGGCTCATGTACCTCCAACGAGCTATGCTACAGTCACTCACAACTGTTCATACTGAATCTGACATGCACACATCTGTCTTAAAATGACCATTGCACTGTTTAAAATCTCCCCACATCATCAGCATTGTAATGGTAAATAGTAAATACACCACCCGTCCGTTTTCAAATATTTTTCTGTATTATAAAAGTTGCAATTAAACACGATCTCATTCTTTACAGAAATAAATAAAATGGTACAGTAAAAGCATTGTCTATGACATACTGCAAAGAGAGTGGCGGAGAACAGAACTCAAATTGCAACATTAGCATTTGATTAAGGCATGCACAGGAATCCTACACTGACTGCATATTATCGTACACACTCAGCTCCCACATTTCTGTAATTACCTTATCTTTTTTTAGTTGTTCTCTTTGGCTGTTCTCTTTGTGAATGTGGCTCCCTTGAAGATTAACTCCAGTAAAAAGGAACGCTTGCCTTCTCAAACCGGGGTCATTGCCTGGAATTCTCAGCTTTTGCAGATAGGAACGCCTCAGCCAGTGGAAAGGTCCTTCTTTCAGCTCTCCCCAATCTCGACTCACTTTCTCCTTTCTCAAAAACCCCCCAGCAAAAGCCTGATCACTCCCTCTAGCATGATACTTGCTATGACGCTGCTCCAATCAGAATTAATCACGCCATCTCCTCCTTCTCTACACAATGGCTCATTTTTATAGTAATACTTTGTAACCAACTGATTTCCTGTTCTTTCGAGCCCATTTGCTTCCTGTAGTTATGTGGACAGGGCAGCAGAGAGAACAGAAAAAAAAAATGGATGTGCGTTTAAAAGTTCACTTTCAGAATAGGCCTAATTCTGCAGTGGAGACACATTTTTATTAGTGGATTATGTTTCATTAGTCATGTTAGTTGTCAGTAAGGTTAGTTATTATTTTCAAATGTGTCTCTCGCACCATAGGCATTTCAGGTGAAAAATAGTGTGCATTTTTGGGTGTGCACATGTGCTTTTAACTGTAAAAATAGATTTGCATCTTATATGTTAAAATCGTTTTTGACTGAATGGCCTGTCTTTCCTTGTTAATCTGGTAACACATATAGCAATGCACCGCACCCTTGTGGTGGTGCTGCAAAAAAAAAATTGCTACCTGTGCAGTAGTGCTGTACTCTGTGCTGTAACACGCCAAATATCCTTACAGAGTGCAGTCTCCGGAAGTGCATACTATTGAATTCAGATTGAAGTGGATAACCAAGGCCATTATCTTAAAGAAAATTGGTGAAGCGGCTGAAGACCACCTGCTCAAGGACCTTAGAATGATGGGCAGAAAAGAACCCTGGAGTTTACCGGAATGTTTAGGTCGAGGAAATGTTTCTTGAAAAGGGAAGGACAGCAGCAGAGAAAAGAGCTCAGACAGAGGAGGACAGATGAATGGGATTAAGACTTTGACTATGAGGAGTAAACACACCAATGTATTGCTAGCTGGGTTAGTGCTGTGAAAGACATCTGGTATTTCAAGCAGCGTAGGTAGAGGATAAATAGTCAAGAGTAAAAAAGCATAGGGGGAAAGGTGGTGATTAAAAGGAGGGCATTAGAGAGAGTGGTAAGAATTTTAGAGATTTTAAAGAAAAAGTAGTGAGCAAAATTCCTTATCAGATGGATGCAGCACAAGGTATTGGCTTTTGTGGTGTGATAAAGCTTGGAGGGTAAAGTAAGGTTTACAAAGGTGATTGAGAAGGGAGAATATAAGGTTATTGAAGTAGACGTTTTTGGCAGAGGGCATTGCAGAGTTTCTGAAGGATCGGAGTAGGGTAGGGGTCTGGCATTTACACCAGCATCCGAGGTCATGGCACATGTTTAATTAGAGCTACTAGATCATAAATATAGTCTAGGACTGGGGACGGAGGATGTAAGGTGTGAATGTGCATGCAGGCTAGTGTTTGTCAAGGGGAATCATATGTGTATATTGAGAGTCTGGAAAATACGTGGTCAATGGAAGGTAAAGGGCATTAAAATTGGGCTTGAATTTCCTCTTGTTCATTGATGAGGAGAGAGGAGTAGGGGGTGGAGGGACTAACACATTCATGTGGACAATTGAGTGATCAGAAAAGGAAGACTCAATGGAAGTGTTAGAGGAGGAGAGGAAAGTAGACACGCTCAATGGATTATGCACGAGAGTGGTAGGTTTGTTGGGAAGGCAGTAGAGCATACAGTCATGCAGGACAGGGTTTTCATAAGGCAGATGGCGGAATAGGGTTTGGGAATGTGAAAGCCCTCCAGCACATCAGTGATAATGTCATTGGGAAGTGACTCAATGAGAAGCTTCAAGACAGGGGTGGGGAGTTGAGAGGTCAATGGGGTTGACAGAGAGGTAAAACAATGAGAGGAATGGAAGGGACAAGGTGAATATGGGTGAGTAGAGTAGAAGAACCTAATGTAGCAGAGTCACTAGGGTAGGTCTGGATTTCTGTGATAGCAAGTAGTAGAGGGCTGACAAGAGTACAAGTAGTGAATGAAGCAAGAACAAATATTGCATGGGCCAAGTAAAAGAGTGATAGGACTTGGGGGAGAGGAGTAGGTGTTATTCAGTAGTTGTTGAAGATAAATGAGGTTGAAGATCTTGGGGTAACTGAAATTTTGGGCTTGAGTGGTGTGGATACAGGGGGAGAGCAGACCAATGGGCAGAGTGGAGTGTGAGGTAGAATTCAGAGTGAGTTGTGGCTGAGGGCAATGAAATAAGCAGAGAATAAGATTGAGTACATGAATTAAGGGATCTAAGTCAAGCTGCATGAAGGAGGATAAAAGAAGAAGTCAAGTGAAGACAGCAGATGAAGGGCTCAGTCAAAGAGGATGGGGTAGGTTGATGAGCAGCAAGGAAAGTGAGGGAGGGTGAAAGGTTGGCTGGAAGGGAGTAGGTCAAAGTTCTCAGTTACGCTATAGCAGGGCTATAGATGACCAAAAGACAGTTATCAGGTGCAGGAAGTCTTAAGTAGGTGCAAACAGGGAATTCCCGTGTTTCTTTGAGGAAATAACAGTTCATGTATAAATGAAGATTCACTGGGTCGTAGCATCCCTAGGTGTAGAGTGTGATGCATGGCAATCCCAGCATAGAGGCAAAGAGGTTATGATCAACACATGTTATTTCTGGCTTGAGCAAGGGGTCTGACCCTAGGCCCTTTCTGGCCCACACTGGCACAAACAGGGAATAACCCATTGCTGCTTTTGGCTCTTAGATGCAGATGCACAAATGAATGTCATGAGGAGAATCAATAACAAGAGAGGCAGCATGTCAAATAACCATTGGGAGCCAACAAGAATTCTTGAGACAGATTCCACCTTTTTGCAGAAGGATGCATTCAGAGACTATGGCATTACAGTCCCATAAAAATGTCCATTTTGCAGTGGAGACCTCTCCCTGCTTCCCTATTTCTCTACACAGTCAATCATTACCCCTGCCTCCTCATCACAGACCCTCATTAAACTGCTACCCTCCTCCTTGACACAGAACCTCATTAACACTGACCCTCCCCTCATCCCACTCCCTAATTAACCCTGCCCCTTACCTCCTCATCAGTCCATCATTACCTCATTCCTCCTACTCACAGTCTCCCATTCCATAAAACTCTCTCCTCCTTGTCATACTGCCTGATTATCTCCTGCATCACTCCTCCTCATCACAGTGCCTCATTAGCCTTGCCATTCTCCTCTTCGTCACAAGTCTCCCATTACCCATGTAACCTTCCTTCATTATCCTTGCATCCCTTTTGCTTGTCACAGACACTCATTACACCTGCAACCCTCATCACAGTCAATCATTTCTTTTTCATCCCTACTGATCAAAGTCCCTCAATAACAGTGGGACTCCTTCCTCATCACAGTACCCCATACCCTCAGCCCTCCTCCTCATCATACCCTCTCATTAACGCTGCCTGCCTTCTCCTTAACATAGTCCATACCACACCTGCATCGCTCCACCTTTTCACAATCCTGTATTACTCTTACACAACTGTTTCTAATCACAGCCCCACATTTCCATTGTATCCCTAATCCTCCTCACATTCCTCATTATCCCCACATACCTCCTCCTCATCACAGTTCCTCATTACCCCACATCCCTCCACCTTGTCACAGCTGCTCATTGCCCCTGCATCCCTCCTACCATAAGGCCCCTTATTACCCCCATGTCATGTTGCCTCATCACCATACATCATTACTCCTGCATCCCTTCTGATCACACTGTCTGATTACCACACACACATCTTCACTATCCATCACTACCCCTTACTTACTCCTCATCAGAGTTGTGCATTACCTGGACTCGCTCCTTGTCATCGCAATCCCTCACTACCCCACTTCCCTTCTGTTTATCAAAGTTCCTCATTATCTTCATCTCCCCCCTCTTTGCCACGCAATCCCTTATTTTACTATCTCCCTCCTCATCACAATCCCTCTTTACCCCCACATCTCTTCTACTCAGCACAGTCCCTGATTACCACAAACTCCCTCCTCGTCATCACAGCTCCTCATTAGCTCCACCCCCTTCCTCATTGTCACAGTTCGAAATTACACTGGCTGCCCTCCTTGTCATAGTCTTTCACAGTCATCATCACAATCTCTCAATAATCCTTCATTCATCCTTCCCCTAACAGTTCCACTATTACCTTGCATCTCTCCACCCCTGAGTCCCTTGGTCCCTCATATCCATGCATCCCTCCTCACAATCACAGCCTAAACGGTACACTCTTCTTCCTTCTCGCAATCCATCATTACATATGCCTACCCATTGTCAGAGTCCCTCATTGACCCACCTCTCAATGTCACAGTTACACCTACATCCCTCCACCTTGTCACAGTTCATTATTGCCCATGCATGCTTACTCCTCCTCCTCTCTGTCCCTAATTACACCTCCATATGTCATACTCTTTACATTCCCTTATTACCCTCACTTCTCCCCAAGTCATCAGTTACTCATTAGCCCCACATCCTTCTCATCACACTCTATCATTACCTCACATCTCCTCATGACTGTCTCTTAATACCCCTACCCTACCACCACATCAGAGTTCCTCCCCTTCATTACCCTACCTCATTAACTCATTATACCTCCCCTTGCTTTGACTCCTTTATTACCCCTGCACCGCTCCTCCTCTTCATCATAATCCTTAATTATCCCTACAAATCTCTTCCTCCAATGGTTGCCATCTCCTAAATATTGCTATTTTTATTTCTATTTCATTTATATTGCGCCAGTAACTCGCAAGTCTCGGGGCGCAGAAACATGGACACACGTAATACCATCATAAAACACAGGACAAAACAAAAGAATGCGGCTAGAAGTAGAATGAAGATCAATTAGCTAAAAATAAGTGTCTTCACGTGCTTCCTAAAGCTTAGGTAATTGACTTATTTTCTTATGTTAATGGGTAAGTTGTTCCAAAGACCTGCAGTAACTGTCAGGAAGGAATTGCCCAGGCTTAGCTTACGAATATGCTTCTCTACCAGCACTTTGTTTTGGTCAGCCGATCTAATAGAACAAGTGGGTACGTATGTGTGAATTTATGCTTTCAAATACACAGGAGCTTTGGCGTAAATGCAGCAATGTGCGATGGTAAGGGCTTTGAATTGAATTCTATTCCTCACAAAGTTCCTTCACATTAAGTAAGTATCTGTATGTCATGGATTTGTGCAGGCATCTTTTGAAATCAATTATTCTTTCGATGTGTTCTCATCTAACTCGTCTGATATATGTTTGCAATTGTAGATTATGGTTTTATGACAATGCATGTTTAACAAGAGTCCCATGAGGGGATGCCTTTTGATTCTGTAACTCTTGTCGACGTAGATTGGATCTTCCTCTACCTCCAAATCCAACAGCTCTGGGAGCCAAGTAGACACAAAGGCGATTGGGTTGTCTTCTTCCACACCCGTTGGCAGACTAAAGATGCTCACTTGCTTTGCCAGCACCAGGTTTTCCAGGTACTCCAACATGGCTTCCATCATGGGTTCCCCTTAATGGAGCTCTCCATCTCTTTCCTCAGTTGTTGCACCACTGCAGTTAGCTGAGCACACTGCTGGTCAGGTTCAGATTTTCTTTGTTTGAGGGTGGTAGTTCTGGAGTCCAATTGTGCCACTTTTTCTCTCATTTTGTCAAACCTATTCTCCAAGTCTAGACACAGACCTTCCAATGCACACCAGTGCCACTAAGACCGGGTCTCGTGATGGGGATGCCTGATGCGAGTCGGTTTCATTTGGCTGTTTACCCAGTGGTGCAAAGAAGTCTGTTTCTGCCCCCTTATACCTTTTCCTGGTCTTTCCGGCTGCCATTCAGCCCTCATCTTTGACCCAAAACCTGAGACACCTAGTCGCCAGAGTAGAGAGAGACACCAAGTCATCATGGAGAGAGCCAGCGACAAGCACCACCCTGCCATCTACAACCCTGTACCACTTGATTCAGATCACCATATTGTGTCGAATGGGCCATTAATGTTGACCATGTCTGGTAAGAGTTGAAAGAACTGGCATTGACTCACAGTACATTCACTACTTTCCTGCCTCTCTGCAATCAAGCTGCAAAATAATGCGTTGGAAGAGCAGTAGAATTCTGGAGTATAATCCCAAAGCTTTAGTCTGCTCATGGTTAAAAAGGATTGCCCTCAGCAAAGATGGGAGCTTATATGTCAGCTTCAGGTGCACACCAGTGCCTGGGATTATGCCCACACTAAACATGGCCAACCCCCAGAGGGCCATGTACTCTGGTCATCCTCCACAGGGACACTTGATCTCTCCTTGCTGCCCTGGCCAGTGATCTTCACAAGGATAAACTGGATGGGGATAGCAAACTCACAGTATTTCCAGTCCTCCACACTTCGCTCGCCACTACTGCGGGCACTCCCTCACTCAGACCCTCCAACACGGGGTGCTGCATTTCGGCACACTCTTGCTAGTCCGTCCAGCCACACGTCGGGTGCGAATGGTTGCCACCTGAATCCAGAACAGCATCCTCAAGCCTTTTCACCTTTTCTCCACTGGTTCAAAGGAGTGTACAGCTGGTGGGAAGTGGTGTTCCCGGCCCCCCGAGGCACAGAGCTCAACAGGAATGCTGCTGCATTTCCATCATCTTGGCCAAACCCCACTTAGTCACACTTTTATTTAAATACTATTAAAGTGAATCAACATATTGTTTTATTGAAATGTGCACTACTCTTTGACTCATTTTTTTAAAATGTCTTTATTTTGAATTTTGGGTTGGGTTGTTGTGATTTCATGGCTATTTTCCATGGTGAATGTGGTGTTAACACCAGTGTTTGGGTTTGGCCATTAATGCGCCACCTCCTGAGCCAAAGAAGGCCAAAGTAGGCCAAAGCAAAATGAGGAGGTCAGCAAGTGCTGGGGCAGTTAATAATCAAGCCACTTGCAAATGCATGTGTTAATGCCATGAGCAATGAAAAAAGGTCAGGCATGCACTCTTGTTCCCAGTCATAAAATCCTGATGCACATATTAACTGTATGTGCAATAGTAACAGGGTTGAATCCCATGTGCTGCTGTTCAATTCCTCTGTTGCTTTTCTCCTCCAAGTACTTTCTTGTCTCAAACAATCTTTAGGGAGACTGTGTACCTTTTCAGGTGTTGCTAATTAGTTATTAAATTACAGTCTCTAAGGATTCTGGTAGCTGTAGTGATGACACAGTTCAGTCAATTCTGATGGCCAGGAACCAACATCCCAACTAAAATCATTGGCTCAGAGATGATCACCAAGCTTAAGATTCATTTTGGCACTAGGTTTTGCATTACAGAAACCCAAAAATGGTTTTCAACTATCAATAATTTCCCAACTTGATCTGTCATCCAACATAACACCAGTGGGAATGAGAACCCACAGAGTGGAAGATTAAGCATGGACATGAGTGAGTGATGCAAGGTGGGAGTGCTAGGGTATGCTGTACCGTACACTGTAGACTTTGGGGTTTGGTGGGGCACTCTACTTTATACTCTAGGAGATTAGGGTGTTTTAAGTTTGTTTTCCAGCATGGTGTTTGAGATTGGGGTGGCCATAAATGTCAACCATCTCTGTTCTGGAGGGGATACTCCCGCTTGTTTAGATTAAAATGTCTCTATTTTTCAAAGTTGTACTTTTCCCTTCATTTCCTATTCCTGCAATATCACTCATTCCAATTCAAGTCAAAGGGCACATTTAGTTCTCCCACCTTCCTTCTCAAAATCGTCCTCTGGGTGGTCCAAGACATTGGCATGTACGATCGAGCCACTCCTGAATGCAACGTCTTGTCCAGAAATTGAAATGTCTTGAGCGTTTTTTGTCTGATTCTGATACGTATATGTCCTTACCTTACTGCTAAATCAGCAGTAGCTATGCACTGCCAAACTCACAGCAATGGAGTGGCGTGTCTGCAAAAAATGAGCCTGGCCTCATGGATTTTGGAATTCTGGGACGTGCATCATATTCTTGAGCATAGAAGCACAACTGGAATCAGCGGCACCAGAATGTGTTTGGACGTGTTTCTGTGTCTCAGTTGTACAGCATATGAATGCAATACGTTGGCATATGATGGGAGTAGTGGAGCGTATTATAGCACTACCTGGTACACATTTTGATCAAATGAAGTATACTCAGGCATAATGCATTTGATGCCAGTGCATGGCATGAGAGGATACTGCGTGAAAATATGATGCCAATATCTAGCGTACAGAAGGTGCACCTGGACAGACAACATCAGTTTGCGTCGGGTGGCGGAGTACCTTTCTATGCTATCACCTTTTTGACAACTATCTATACACAAGCACGTCCGCACATCCATTCACACACCTTTACATGTATCCAAGTATACATGCATGAACATGTGCATAGCTACTGATGCAAACATTCATGAAACCTGACGTTAAGACAGCACAGAGAAGTGCATAGAACAATGAGAACAATATAGAGCCCACATAGAGTATTGCCACAACTATGCAGGCATCATCTGGGGAGTTCAGTTCTGTTCTTCAGTCCTCATTTCGAGTATTATGTCAGCTTCTGAGTTCTGTTCTGTAGTTTTGTATGCAGTCCTGCAGAGGCACACATGGAGCACTATGCTGAGGGTACATAAGGGGTATTGTTGTCAGGTTTTGGAGGGCACATCCTTGTGCCCTAACCTGGAGGTCACATTTGGAATTGTTTGCACGCTGCTATATATTGGCCCTCCTTCCGAGTTGGGCGGTAAGGGATACTGGGCACTGGTAAGGAGACCGGTGCCGGTAATCCCTTATCACCCAATTCCGAGGTCCCTTAGCGGGAACCGCAAAGGACATGTGGTCGGACCACACGTTCTTTATGGGTGCCGCTAGGGGACCAGAGCGCTAATTACGGGCTAATTACAGGCCTGCTATGGGGGCTCAAATGGGAATGGGGAATGGTCGGGTGAATGGGGACTTACCGGGCCCGCACAGGTCGGAATGTCCCGGTAAATCCTCATTTACCCAGACCGGACACGGACCCGGGTTTGGAGACAGCCATGGCACAAACAGCGCCATGGCCACCTCCAAACTCGGAATGAGGGCCATTATCTGGATTTTGCATCATTTACATTGAGTACATGAGAGAACACACAACACGTTTCTTATTTTTCTGAATGGCAGACTGGTTCAACTATAAACATTGGGCATTCCCATTAAGTCTTGAGTCTAGCTCCACCCACATCTTCTGAATCACTGTTTCCACTTCTCCAGGGAGCAGGGCTGGGGGCGGAATGCGCCATCTAGAGGACTGGTTCTAGCTCCAGGAACCATTCTCCCATCTAACAAATATTCACAGACCTGTGCATGGGCTGGGCACACAAGATACATATAACAGTATTGGAACTATACCACTTCACAAGGCTCCCCTCCACAGGGATGGTATACACAAAACACATATTCTTGTTCAACACACAACATATTTGCTTAATAATGACTCTGGTAATGAGTGTTCGGCTCTGTCTTTTCATTCATCCATATAGGCTGCTGAAATGGAGCAGAGTTTGCATATCGAAAGATTTGTATTATGCACGAGCATCTACATTAAAGGGTGTGCATTGCAAAACTGCCCCATCAAGGAGAAGGTCTCACTGATTCCAAGGCCGCAGTGCTTAGGTGTTCTATTAATATGTACACATCATTACAGAAGGCACACATTTTAAAGATTAGGTAGGACGTCTCAGGCGAATATGTAATGAGAGAAAATCATCAGAGGCCCCTGGGGAACAGGCTGCAATTAAAACTCCAGCAACAAAGACGCTGCAGCTGCAGAGAGTTTTAATTAATTTACATCAAGTCACAGAGCTCAATTAGGTGTGTTCTTCCTAAGCATCCAGCCGAGTCAGACCTGCCAGCAAGTGTTTCAGGGTTTCCTATAGTACAACGTTTCGTATTGTCAGCTGTCAGGGATCCGAAGCTGCCAGATCTTTGAACATACATGGCGTTGTCTCTCAGCAAGTGTAGGAACATGACAGGTGGCAGGATACACAGACACTTCTCAAAGTGAACTCATGTGCGAAGTATAACTTAGGTTTGCTGAGGACCTTACCTGTCCGATAAATAAACATGCAAAGAAGCATTGCTATTACTTACATGTAGCACCTTACTCGTTGAGTGCAACAGATGAACAGAAAAACATTGGATTCTAGCTACCCAAGTATTATTATTATTATTATTATTATTATTATTAATAAAATAATAAGAATATTAATAATAATATGCCATATTTATGTAGCTCTTGGTGTTCAGTTCCTTCTGTTTCCCACTCTTGATAATCAATGTGTTGAGCTTCAAAGTATGAAGGACTAAGTGGGATCTGTTGGAATAGGAGCCTGGGTTTGCAGGGTGTGAAACAATCGATGAAGGAAGCACTGACTGCACCTGAAACTGACAGCAGAAGCATTTTGGAGTCATTTTTTAAAAAGTGGAATCTCCATGGAGGGCATCAGCACATTTGCTTTTATGCCCCCTCCAAGCAAATTTTTAAAATTTGCAAGAACATTTTTGAAAAGGCAATATCACCTTAACACCCTTTTTCACAATCAGTTTGGAACATACACGACTCCTGTCATTCATGATGTGAGGACGTGCTATCTGGCAAGAGTGTAGAATCCCTGTCTTTTATTTTATTACATAATAAAACAAAGCTGGTTATTCCATCAAGGATTCTCAGTAGACATAAGCTGCTAATCAGTTTCCCCTTTCAGACAATTCATGCCATAAGCATAGTGTACACCTGTGCCCTTCTGGGTTAGTACCCTAATCTGATCTGCAGTGCCTGCTCCCCAGTGGCACAGAGCAGGTTCAGGGGTCACATGGACACCACAGGGACTCTCTTGACAGCTGTAGTGACAGTCAAGGTCTTTGTAGTGCATGGGCTGCTTTTAAAACATGAACCTCTGGTCCACAAACCTCATAACAATTAGAAAGTGGTACCAAGCTAAACTGTACATATAAGCCATACCTGAGTTTAAGGCATGGTGGCAGACATCTTTCATAGTTATCTATCACATATCAACTTGATATCACAATGGATGTATCATCCTTGCGAGTTCAGTTCAGCTGAGGAAGGCATATGTGTGTCTGCCCAACCAAGCTGTCCTTGCTGTTGCGAGAAAGATTGTAGTCCTGGGGGTTGCCTCTCTTCGTTCATTTGTGGGCGGAGGTAACTCCCTCCCCAGAGTGACAGCCACTCCACAGGCAGCTGTCCTGGGAACAGGAACCAATGGACAACCTCATTCAAATAGAGAATAGACTCACACCAGGCTGTTGCATACCAAAAGGGCCTTTGATTATATTGAGAAGGGAAGGGGTCGTGGAAGGGTAGACATGGGGAGCCCTTTACATCTGGAGGAAGAATCTGCCATCTCTACCTTTATTTTTCCTTTCTGTCCCTTCCACTTCCTATTTCACAAAACACTTTGGCTATGATGTCGGGAGTCAGAGTCCACCTGCTCCAAGGAAAGGGATTGAACCCTTAAAGCAGGCTTGCTTCTGTCTTTTGCATTTTAAAGAATGGGTCTACCACTCCCTCTTTGGATCATCTCTAGACCTCACACTTTCAAGATGATAGAACCCTATTGCGAGAGCAGTCATTTCCAAAGTCCTCCAGTTTTGAGGTGAAGGCAGTTGTTCCAAGGCAAAGGCAAGCTCTGTCCCCTAACCATCCCCAGGAACCATTGGTTGTGAATTGCTTCAACAACAAGACCTTTTTCTCTGCCAGCCACCCAGTAGCTGACAGTGCAGTAGGGCCCTTGCAGGTGTGCCACCCTTCCCCAAGATTGTGAGCGCATGTAAAGGACTCATCTTGTTCCTAAATCCTGGATTGGGGCTCACAGCTCCTGAGAGACAAGACAGCAAAGATTCTAGCCCTTTCACCATAAAATTGCTGCAAGTCGTGATTCAAGCTCATTGGACATTGCTTCCAACCAACATCACCCTCCGGATCTGCCTTTGGCAATCACAGACTTTCAAGCCACAGTTCTGCCCATTCAAACCAGTTTACCACCTCACCCCATCAACAAAGAAGCGTTGCTGCAGTTGCATCACTCGAATCACTGTTCGAACCACCCATCTGTTCATCATCACTCCAGTCAACAATCAAACCGACCCCGGTGTTCTATCTGAACCACATCTTTGGAGGGCAGCATTGAACCAGCTTGCCTGCATATCCTGTCATTAGCACATCCATCATTGAACCTTAATCATCAAACCACACCTGTTTTATTGCATGTGTCACATATCTCTGGCCCGCTTCAAAACACAGGCTTCATCATTTCGACCCCAGCTCAGAAACTGCCTGCTGCTGTGCTACTGCGACTGACACATTTTGACCTGAGATTTAATTATTTTAATTTGTTTAAATTCTCCCCTAGGATACTGCATATTCAAGGAGATGCACAGTGCACAATCCATTGTGAGTAATCTCTCCTCCTCTACAGGGCCAACAGAAACTATGTTGCCCACGTACACGGTTTTAATTGGCATGCATGCATCATGAGATAAGATCATATGTTACAACTTGTATATGTTTTCAAGGGCTTCATATATAAAGCAGAAGTTGTTAATTTTTTTTTCGTTAATCACCTCTGAAACGGGAGCAACCGAGGTGGCTAGCTTTCACTCTCACCTTCTGGAATGCCTCTTAAAGTGGCCTATGTTTAATTGTATTTTATTTTATTGTGTTGATTTTGTTTATCAATTGACAAACAGTACTCCCCTTATATTCCCATGGCAGAAACAGAATGGGGCGATGCAGACTGCACACCACCCACAGCCAATTATTTCCATGACCGCACATCATTGGGTATTGCCATATTTCGGGTTCTCTAAAGCTCATTGATCCTTCTTCACAAGCCAATATGGGGGACTATTCTCTGAAGCAATTTGTGGCACATATAGGCAACCCAGGAGAATGCAAAGTGGCTTAGGTGTGAGACAGCTTACAGGATGAACAAGGCACACACACAGAAAGCCCACCATAGCCATACAACTACAACTAAAAGGTTTAGACTTACCAGGCCAGACAAGTAAGGAACATGTAATAAGCAGTCTGGCAGCCTGCATGGATTTCATATCCAAGCTACTTATTTGTAACACATCTTTTTGCCACATGATAGTCTTGTGCATCCCGCAAGACAATGGGCCTCATTATTGGTCTGGCAGTAACTGTGCCTGTGCTACTGGCAGGTCTCTGCAGGCCCGTAATGATTTACCGGTGGCCGACTTCCCGGTAACACCGGGGGGTCCAACCCCGGCAGTCCGGGAAGTTAGGTGCTGACAAATCGTAAGTTCCCATTCCCAGGCCTCTATGGGAATGGGGACCATGGAAACACTGGCACCGTTAACCCTGCTGGTGCTTTCGTGAAAGCTCTGCGGGCAGGTACTGTTCCGTCCACCAGGTCTGACGTACCAGGCAGGAAGGCACCCGCCTGCAGAGTTGTAATATGCTGGTCCGGACTGGCATTGTTGTAATGAGGGAAAGAAAGTCTACAAACTTTTGCTGGTTTGGGGTGCTTCAAACACTAGCTAGCAAAGAAAACAATGTTTCAAATGTGACAGGCATTTTAGAATGAGCCACACCCTGGACCACAACCACAGATCCACTACAGACTTGATGCAAATTGTTGCCAGGCCTTTCCTGATGCCAAAGCCTACCTGGATGAATGCCATGAACAACATGTAACCCTCCCCGATCCCTGATCTTAGTGTTTTTATGAAGCGGTCGATAGAATTTCACATCAACAAAGAAGAATAAACAAAATAGATGGGTTTTCAGGATATGTCGCTAACGGGAGACTGTTCCGGTCAAACAGATACTGCAAATTGTGGCTAGATTTCCAAGCATTACAAAGCTTGGAACCATCAGTCTATTTATTTCCTTGCGAAATTAAAGTAATTACATTTATAGATTTGCTTTTGTCTCTTCATTGATTTATTTTTGTCATTTTAATTATAAGAAAAGAAAGCATGAGATAAAGCACATTATATGTCTGTGGATGCGTTCTGAAGGCTTCAGTATGTTTCATTAACATACGTTCCTCAATGGTTTTATGCAAAACCCTACATTCAAGTAACCTACCTGTTGCTACTCATCTTAATATCTTCTCTAACTGGCCTAAAACAGCTGTTCAGAAAATCTCAAAACAGTTAGATTACAGGAAGACAGTTCAAGTGCTGAAGGCACTGTCATGCACTGTCATCTCATCAAGTGCTGCTGTTCATCCATCCCTTTGCAGGAGCTAGCAGACAAACTACCTTTTTAAAGAATGTAAATGACTGCAACCTATCATGGCATCTTTATACATGTCTTTATCAACTACCCTGCTCCCATCTGTGTTCTCCCATGCTGATTGCTATCAAGGATCCTTCTGGACATCCTGATCTAATTTCTCAAAAGATGAGGTACGCTATCTCCTCATCGGCCCTCAATCCTATTCCAGTAAAAATGCTGTATGCTTTATAAGATTTTATTACACCCCCACTCAACAATATGATCAAGTTACCTGTTCAGGAGATATGCCCCTAGCATATGAGAGTCAAACATGAATCCCTCTTCTTGAAAAGCCTAGTTTCAACCCCTATATCCCTGCTCATTTCTGACCCTTGTCCTATCTTCGGTGTGCTGTAAAATTCCTTTAGTGTGACATCTACCCACTCTTATTATATGTCCTTGAATCCGCTGACACACATAGCCTTTCTAGGGCATCCTATGCCCTTCTACAGGGTCTAATGGAGTCCTAGCTTCTGCACTCATGAATCTCCAACTGGCCGTGTACTGCAGTGTGTCGCTATCCTGAGTAAGCTAAATCTATCAGCGACATTTGACAATTTCAGTCATCCCATCTTAATTGCTCATCTGGCCAGTGTGGGGATTGCCAACTTAGTACTTGTGCAGTTTTGTTTTTTCTTGCCAAATAGTTCCATAGCCCAAATATCCCGAGCGTGCAAAGGGCAACGACTATCCTGCTGTTGTGCTGTGGCTGCTTCTACTGTCAGGAGGAGTGAGGAGAACGAGAACGAGGAGAGCGAGGAGTGGCGCATTGAAGGAGAGGGAAGTGCGGTCCTAGCTCCGCCCCTAGCCCGCCCCCGGGCACCGCCTCCAGGAAGTGCCATAAAGGTTCTTCCCAAGCACCCTTGCGGCGCTAAGCCCGAGCGTGCAAAGGGCAACGACTATCCTGCTGTTGTGCTGTGGCTGCTTCTACTGTCAGGAGGAGTGAGGAGAACGAGAACGAGGAGAGCGAGGAGCGGCGCATTGAAGGAGAGGGAAGTGCGGTCCTAGCTCTGCACCTAGCCCGCCCCCGGGCACTGCCTCCAGGAAGTGCCATAAAGGTTCTTCCCAAGCACCCTTGCGGCGCTAAGCCCGAGCATGCAAAGGGCAACGACTATCCTGCTGTTGTGCTGTTCGGCTGCTGGGCTGCGTAAGCAAGTATTACACTATAAAAGCCAACTGCTACGACAGGCAGAGCCGAGGAAATATAAACCCACACCGAGGAGCTGCACTACAAGATGAAATCTACAGCTGTGCACATGGACTCATTAGGAACAGCTGTGCGAACTCGCCTGCAGGTAAGGCAAAAATTTACATCACTCCCAGATGCAAATGGTAGCCCGGAGTGTTTACAGAACATGCCGTCATTGAAACAATCTCGTCTACCCTTTTGCCCTAAGAAGCGGGAAAGCTCATCTACGGGGGCCACTACGCTCGATACAGGTAGTGGAAAAAGGTTGAGTATGGCTACAGAAGACCCCGTGCGATTAGTTCCAAAAACACCTGCTCCATCTAAGGCTTGTACAGCTTCCACCCTCGAAGCACCTATAAGCCACTCCCCCCCCTCCCATGAAAGATCGACCGTGCACGAGGAGGGCGCCGATCAGGCCAAGAATTTAGACCTTACTCCCGGTGAAGGATATCTGAGCAAAATGACCAAAACTGTGTCCTCAGGAGACAAAGGAAAAAGTTTGATTGAAGCTAATCAGACGGTAGGAGTGCCATCCGAGAAAGGTCCAGCTCTCTCGGCTAATCCGAGCCTTGAAAAGAAGACGGATACACAAGACCTACCTAGAAACCCTGATAATTGGAGAGACTCACGTGGTCCGATTTCACCTGTAATTCCCCCCACAAAAGAAATTGACTCTGTAAACATGCCAATTTTTGAGGTAGCCAATTATGGAATTGCACCTATACGGAACATGTGTGAAAGCATTCTGGACGAAAATACTAGTCGGGACGCGGCATTGGCCTCCCCTACTTTGACTTTAATGAATACTACAAATAGATCTTTACTGTGTGAGTCTACCGAGGAAAAGGAGGATCAATGGGTCACAAATGATTTAGAACTATGGGAGAAAACTTTGCTGGAATCAAATAAGGAAACAGAGGAAAAAAAGCAGTACCTAAGAGAGATGGAGGAATCCACAACGATAAGCGAAATCTTCCAGCCATACAGGGAAGAGAATAGAGGACAATGGCCCAAGGACAAGAGCCCCCAAAATAACACCCAGCAGAGGATTACTGCCCTGTTACCTAATGACCCAACGGCCCATCAATCTCCTCCTTGGAACCTCCATAAAGATATACCGGAGACACCCTACCCTAAAGGGACGCTCCCCCCAAAGGCCAGACTAGAAAAGAAAACCCTGTGGAATTTTGGAAGCGAAACTCCGCTAAAAACTACAGGCACTGAAGGAACGACTATGTTGCCTCTAGCCAAACTGAGCAATTCAAATTTAGCTAGCAAAATCATGCAAGACCTTACCCTTTTGACGGGGAAAATTGAGAGAGAAAAAAGGAGGAGTTTCTCGATAATAAGCGAGAAAATGGCTGAACTTGAAAAGGACCAAACCAAAGGTAGTGCCGTGGAGTTGGAGGTTGTGGGGGCCGAGCTCCTCGTAACAAAAACCCAAAGAGACCCCAGCCCACTGACCCAATCACAAAGATCTCTCGGAGATAGACTCATAAGCTCAAAACCACAAGGCCATTTTGTAGAACCTCAAGTGACAACAAAGATAACTCAGACGCCTGTGTTGGATGGCCAAGAGCAGTGTTGTAAAACTCTTACGAAACACCAAACTATACAGCTAATAAAAGACACGTACCAAATGGACAGAGAAAAGGATATGAATCACCTTCAGCAAATGATCATGACCTCGCTGAACATCACACTGGCTCCATACCTAAAATTGTATGAGATGATAAATGACTCTGTGAAAGAAATGACTGCTACTAACATACAAATTAAAGAGGCAAATATACAAACAGATCTGTCCCTGAGGAACTTGAATGTACGAATGGACAAAGAAGCCGAAAAATCGCTCACATGGCAAAATCGCCTCACGGATCTGGCAAGGAGAGATGCCAATGATAAGTCCCTATTGATGGAGGCGGTTCTGGAAGACTGCAAGTGGATGCGAAACCAATGTAAACAGAGAAAAGAGGAGACAAGCTCGGTTGAAAATCAGCGTCGAGGCAAAGGACCCATGAAACTAAGTCAAAACAAGCCACATCAACCTTTGCAAACTGAGCAAATGACCGAAGAGGTAATATTGATCTCTCCTGGCTGTAAGGGGACGGGAACTCCTGACTCTAAACTTCAACCAAAAAAAACAAACTTCGCCATCTTTAGAGGTGGGGCATCCAAGGTTCTGCTCTCAGACAAGAAAAATGAATTGAAGGATAAACCTAACGAAAATAGTAAAAAAACTAAAAATGAAGGATTAAAATGGAAGACTAATGGCTCTAGGGCATTCTTAAGGAATCTAAGAACGCCTCCTAGAAGAGAAAACTCCCAACAGGCAAAGAAGCCGAGGAGAGAACTGGCAATGAGAGACACGAACATTTTGATGGATACTGATGCTAAGGTTGTGGGAGGGGGGATCCACCCCACTCCCGCCCCGAATGCCAATGTCGATGAATCAGACCAACGAGCAGATCTAAGTGATCTGATTGACATGATGGAAGAATATAGGGAGGATGAAGAATGGCAATGCATCAGCCCATCAGAATGGGAAACTCTGGACAACTGGGAGATGGTGGAGAGGAGCTCTAATCCCTCTAATTGTAAGAATCCCCAACGAGATACCCCGCTGATTATCTTAAAGGAGACAAAAAGCCGACCGGACCCACTTGATATGGAAGAATTCAGTGAGGCTGATGACAACTTTGCTAACTTCAAAACCCTAGAGCAAAAAAGATTAGAGCTGGCTGCTAAAGAAAGGAAGGTACAATTTCAACTCGAAAACTCTCACCGAAAACAGGATGGAAAGAACAGAATTAAAGAAACACAGAAGAGCAATAAAGGAACGAAAGTGTCCGCCCCTCCCCTGAGGCCAGCTCCATCAAAAGAATGCCGCTTGAAATTAGAAACGACACTAAATGGACCAAGAAGGGCTTTGCTCAATAGGAGATACATCGTCTCGCTTTGTAACCAAACATCAGCTCTACGCACGATATCTACCGAGGACATCAAAGTTGTGGAATTCCCAAGAGAACTAAGAATGGACCAAGTTATATTGCATCTCAACTCAAATGATATTAAGCAGAAATTTCTGAAAGCAACTGACATCCTAAAAAAAAAGGGATTCCGCCTGACAGAATTGGAGGATGATATTAAGCATGACAATATCAATATATCCTCAAAGGACAGACGAAAAGGAAATAATGAGCCCTCATCCCGTACCGAAGAGTCTAGGGGGAAAAGGTGGGAAAATAATGGTCAAGAAAAAGAAGGAAATAATAGGAAGATCCCAAAAGAAAACTTAAAAGAAGACAACAAGAACACTGAAACCAATTTACACAGCATCAAAGGAAATGTCGACAACTTAAAATCTTTGAGGTTCACGGTTGATAATTCACAACACCCAAGGAAGGATACAATAACGAAAAATAAATTTGAAAATAAATCAAATGTTTGGACCCCTACGTCAAATGACCATAACTCAAAAAAGAAACAATAGAATAAGGAAACCGGGCTTGGATCCGTTCGCTGTGCCTCATGGAACACCAGAGGATTTCATCACCTGTTCTCGACGGAAAGCGCTTTCTTGACCAAATACGATCTCATTTGTATCCAAGAATCATGGCTGTGTGATCCTCCAATATGTGAAGGATTTGAAGTCTATTTCAATCCGGCAAAGAAGGGGCTGAGAGGCCGACCGTTTGCTGGCCTAATGGTACTATAAAAAATCGATAGCAACTTACAAATACTCAAGCACGAAATTCCAAATCCTTACGTCCAAATATTGAAAATTACCTCTACAACAGAAAATCAGGAGGAGCCGACTAAATTGCTATTGATTAACACATACTGGAGGGAAAACATGCCAAACCCAGGGTCATACTTAAAATCAATCACGAACGCTATTGACAAGTCAATGACGGAGGAAGATGATCAGCTTATACTGCTGAATGGTGATTTAAACATCAAGCTCCTAGACAAAAGGGGCAAAATTAAAGAGTTGGAAAATCTTACAGGAAAAGAAAGCCAATGGATGACGGAAATGGGCATATGAGATATGATGATGTTAAATAGCCAAACAAAGGGTGACCTATTGGGGGCTGATACTTGGCATAGTGGAAAATTGAGAGCCTGCTTGGACTACTGTTTTGTGGGAAGAGATACGCTGGCCTGGATAAACTCGTTTCGAGTCATTAAGCAAGCAAATAGTGACCACTCTCTTCTGGAAACTGAACTTGTATGGGATTCAAGAACTCTCCCTAAGGGAGAAAAGGTGATGGAAACTGAGATATCATGGGGAAGAAACAGACTGCGACTGAAAGATCAGATCATACCTACACTGGCGAAAAACTTCCAGGAAGCGGTAGAAAAGGGAGAGGAGGTGGTCGATTACAAATGGCTGTTCAAAGCCTATGAGGTTCAGTATGATCCATCTAAGCTGAAGCAGATAAAAAAGAAACACGCCTTCAACGAATTTGTAGTCGCCAGACGAAAAAGATACAGAGCCGACCTTAGGCGTATTAAAAAATCCCATAGCCTGGACAAACGCGACCTGGAAAGGAAATGTCGTCAAACTTACAAGAATTGGTTAAAATCAACCAGATATCAACGAACTCAATGTGACGCAGAACACATGATGGCAGCCTTAGCAGCAAATAACACAAAAAGTACCTGGGATCTAATCAACAACAGAGACTTTAATCAGTCGGCCATAGGTATTAACCAAGTCTCCGAGAAAAACTGGTTCGACCATTACTCTGCCCTGTTTAAAGGAAAAACTGAGACAAAGTTTATTGGAAAAAGACCAGGAAACGCTACGTGGTCATTGAACTTTGATAAAGAAGACATTCAAATGCTGATTAAAAAATTAAGCTCTTCCAGGGCTGCCGGCCCAGACGGCATTTCCAATAAAATGCTGAAATCAAGCATGGAAGGTTGGTCTGACCTAATCTATGCACTCTTCAAGCAAGTAGCGAGAACAAAACAAATACCAAGTTCATGGACGGAGGCCTACATCGTGCCTATCTTTAAAAAAGGTGACCGCGGCAATCCTAGAAATTACAGGCCGATTGCGCTACTTGACTCCATTGGCAAGCTTTTTGCATCCATTCTCCTACGTGATTTAAAGAATTGGGCAGTTCAAGCCGGAATTCTAGACGAGAGACAGACTGCCTTCGTGAGTGGAGTGGGCACTAGCCTTAACCTGTTCCTGATCAATATATTAAAAGCGAAGGCCTTAAAAGGGAAAACATCAATATACCTGGCCTTTATAGATCTAGAACAGGCGTTTGATGGAATAAATAGAGAACGGCTCTGGGCCAAACTGAGCAATTGGGGATGCCCTGTGGACCTATTGGAGGCAATCCAGGCACTATACACCGATACCTCAATCCAAGTTCAGATCAATGCAGATGGTGGTCTATCAAGGAGGATAAAGACATCCCGAGGTATTAAGCAGGGATGTGCCCTCGCCCCTTTTCTCTTCATACTTTATATGGCTGACATGAAATCCTCACAAGATCGGATCCGGGCTTTCCCTCCGAAGATAAATGGCATAGAAATACCATGGATGCTATATGCGGATGACGCAGTGCTTTTAGACCAGACGCCGATAGGTCTTCAGCGCAGGATTGAGGCCTTCAATGAATATCTGAAAGCCAATGACATGAAAGTAAATGCAAAAAAATCTATGACTTTGACCTTGAAATCAGCTTGTGGAAATAAATCGGCAGGGAAAATACCGTCTTGGTCATTAGATAAAGAAAAATTGGCAGTGGTCGATACTACAATCTACCTCGGGATAAGAATTAATAGAAGCAAGAATGAGCGGGATCACTACACCCTGATCAGAGAAAAACTAAAAAGTCTGGTTAATCAAGGGCTACTTGTACACCGCAGATATGGAAAATTTTCTCTATTGCCGATTATAACCTTCTATAAGCAAAAGGTGATAGCTGTAATCACATATGGAGCCGAGGCACTTTTAGCCCTAAGATGGGAGGTCTGGAACCACTGCGAAGCCTATTTTTGGCGAAAGATCTTACGCCTACCAAATTCGCTACCTTTGGATCTTATAAGAATGGAATTAAGACTGCAATCTATTTCTTCAATTACAACGTGGAAATCATTATCACTCTATAGAAAGTGCATTTTAGACAATCCGCCTGTACCATTCAGAATCCTAGCAAAACCAGGCGTGTTCTATTGTGACTCAATTCTTCAAGACTGGAAAAAGAGCTGTGAAGAAATCTTAAAACACCTGACAATTTCCGATGACACTCTGAAAAATAATCCAGAAAAGGCTAAAAGAATAAATCGGGAAAAAGATTGGGAGGAAACTCAGGAAAAGAAATTAGCACGTGACCTATGTCACAACATCATCTGGGAACGCAAAGTCCTGAATCTGCTACCGCCATATCTGATGAAATTTCCCTCTCAGCACTATCGAGATCTGCTTATGCGCTGTAGATTTAACATCTGGCAGTCGAGAGAAATAAGGTGGCGTAGAAGGCAAATTGACAAATCACAAGCATACTGTAGATTCTGCAGAAAGAAGGGCCAACTGGAAACTATAAGGCATGTTATGCTAATTTGTCCGAACCTGAAATTGATTCGTCTGATGTATATGGGAAATTATACAAGTCTGATCACGGAGGAGAATGAAGAAGAGTATTGGGAAAGGCTCATCACAGCTGAGAAAGTGGGCCGTACCTTGGACGCACTAAAATTTGTTGAATCCTTGAACCTGGAGTGGGAAGAGGGAGAGTCGGAGGTGGACGCCTCCTAAATAGTTGATGAATCTGGCCTAGGGGTGATCATTCAGAGACCCTTTGAACCTTTTGAACTCTACCTTTTGAACTCTAGCATATTTTTGGGGGGCCTCCACCTCTTAGATGAGGAATTACTAAAGGAATGTTAAAGGTTTAACTTTGTCTAACCAATAAAACAAAAAAACAAAAAAAAAAAAAATAGTTCCAATCTGTTTCCATGGGCACTTTCTCTTCATCGCTGCATCCCCTGAACTGTAGGGTACCTCATAGCTCTCCTTGCTCCCATATTCTGTTTAATTATTATCTTCACCTCTGGTCCATCCCACCCATGATGTGAGCATCCATATTCACACTTAACTGGTGCTTGGTCCCATTTTAGGGTTCAGATGCAAGCTATTTACTGCTGGATGATGCCAATGAACATCACCTCTGACACAATAAATGTGATGTTTGTGGGGCCCCCACCATTTGGGACCCTCAGAACAGCCCCCTTATATGACCCCTGTACACACCAGTTTGGTCTCTGTGCTCAACTCGAGATTTGTTGTTAACTAAGAGCTCTCTTTGGTTGCTCAGGTGAATGCTGGTTTAGGAAAAGCTTTCTATTCTATTATCATTTTGGAAAGAGTTCTTCCTTTCCTTCCAGTAAACCTTAGAGAAACTATGTTGTATGCCCTCATGTCTAGCTGTTTGGACACAGACATGCTTGCTATTTGCAGTTGCCTGCATTCCTTATTTGGCTCCTTATTTGCCCTAGTTGCCTCTCCATTATGTGTCCCCCCTTTCTCACTTTAAATATCATGCCGTATATACATGGTCATTTCCTGTGATATATAAATTGTGCAACACTTCTTTTTCTACTGAAGATGTGGTAGACTATTCTCCACATTGGCTTCTGCTGGATAAAATACATATCCCCAATATTAGACCTATCAATCACTGGGCATTATGTTGGTGATCCCTGAATGCCTGTTCCCCTTCATAGCTCTCCCACTTGATGCCAAGATGCTTCTGGTGATGGCATGAGTTACACATTTCCTAGCCAAATTTCTTTCACTGTATTTGATTCACTGTATGCGTTGTACTAGTGTATTTATCATTATAAATACTTCACTTTGAGTTAGTGTGTGCATCCTTCACAGTACATTTTTGCGCCCCATCACATAACATAAATGTACTGCACTGTAAGCCTTGCAATTCCATTGTTCAAGGATGGTGAAGGGAAGGATTACACGTGTACCCATGCAATAACAGCGTCCAAGCCAGGCAAAATTGTTCAGGTGAGAAAAAACTATTAGCGTGTATCACAATGTGAGCAGGGTGAGTTTTGCACTGCAGAAGGTGCACACATAACTTGTTGACAGATATTAGAAACCCACATATAGCAACACAAAAGGAGCAACACATATATTGATGTTGTGTATGCAGAGGTTTTAGAAGTAGTACACAAAGGTAGTACACAAAGTTTTGTTTCCAGTGAGATGTTAGACAAGAACTAAAGTGGGTGGAAGGTGGAGTCAGAAAGGTACTGTGGTAAGAGAGTGCTCATAGTGTTAACATGTCATGAGTGACGCCATATTGGATTTAAAGGACTAGTACCCGAAGTACAGAATAGAATGCAGGCCCGTATGTGGAGCTGCAGCTCCATTTAGCTCAGTCCCAAGACAAATCCTGATTCTGTCCCCCTGGAGAGAAGCCAACGTCAGAGGCACCCTCGTTGCACAGATCAATGCTAATTGTATCAAGCTGCAGTGCCTGAAAGTGGTGGGAACGTAATGTTAGCTGTGCGGAGGGCAGGTAGGGATGGACCCTTTGAAGGACACATTCGTGAGAATAGGGCAGGGGGTTTTGTGATGCCAATAGGCAAGGCAGCTATTTGAAGCACTACTTCCCTCACACAAGGAGTGGTAATTCTATTTGAATTGCAAGTAGGCGGCTTAACCAAAAGCAAACATATCCCTGAAATTCAGACTCAGGTATGGTGCCCTGGTCACACAATTACTTGGAAACTAATGTTTGAAAGAGACAAGGGGGAGCTGTGTCTAGAACATTCTGTGATTTGGTACAATAGGAGCAGAGGTGATGCCAGTACATTTAGTACAAGGTTGCAGGGCAGCCTTTGTGTGCTATGGTATCTGGTATAATGAGAAGGCCCAATGTCTTATCAAAGCAGAGTTGGCCTCACCAGCTTTATTTTTAACGTGTCATGATGGAGTGGTGCTCATCACAGGATGGTCAAGATTTATTAGTGTATCAATATACTTATTATCCAATCCTGTACCTGGATTTAATAGTGACGATGTAGTGGGCCACATGGATAGGGGAATGGTTTAGAGAGGATGTGACCAATCGGTCCAGGGACTATAGGCGGGTTAGCATGTTCTATAGGTAGTATCCAATGAGGATGGTGGGATGACATTGTAACACCATCGAGGGCCCGATTCATGAAATTCTTTGCACGGTTCAAACTGACTTTGCACTTCTGAAAAGTAACTTTGCACTGCAGACACAAACCCTGATTTATTGAACTGTGCAAAGAGTATTTTTGCAGTGCAAAGTCAGTGCATAGTCATAGCTGCAGTACAAAATGACTTTGCATGCACAGTCTTTGCACAACAAAAATACACTTTGCACAGTTCCATGAATCACGGTTGGGGTCAGCAGTCACTTTGTACTGTGCAAACACTGCCATGTATCGGCCCTTAATGTCTCTATCACTCTTTCTCTACAAATCTCCACTGAGTTTGCTATGGCCTCGTTATCATGATGGTGAAGTACATGCATTTTTTCTGTATTTCCTGGTACTCCATCAAATAACTGAGACCTATTTTTTTTAACAGGTATTTAACATAAAGAGGGATAAAAATATCCATAAAGAACGGCCACAAAATATGTCAGCTGGCTATGGTATGATATATTATGTTATGTTAAAGGATATTTATACCGTGCACCATTACCACCGGAGGGGTCCCCTTGTGCTCTGGCAGATCGGAAAAGTAAGAGGGTGAGTTTCAGTTAGTATGGTGTAGCAGGGTAGAGGGAGAGTGAGAATTGTGATGTCCTGTTGCAGCTTCAGTTCAGTTAGCACTGTTCGCTGAGCATGGGTGCGGTTTACAGATCTGTGGGCTCCCATGTGCTGTTATGCGAGACTATGTTTGGTTTGTTGTTGCAATGTAGTGAAGTGCTTGCAGTTTGCTGTGCAAGAGGTGGTTGTGTTTGTTTAGCGTTTGGGAGGTGTGTGCAGAGAGTTGAAGTTTTAGCACATGAGTTAGTGGGGTTACCTCGTTATTTCGGACATCTGGATTGGGTGTCTTTGGCCTTGCTGTCCTCTGTAGCATTCCTCTGTGGTTCATTCACCCGGTTCTGTGTGAAGCAGTGGTATATCTCTGTGGCTGTCTAGTGATCCGTGGGTGGGATGGAGTTGAAGGCCTCCTCCGCCCAGGTTTGAGATTGCCAAAGTTGCGGGTTGCCCTTTAGTTGTAAGTGGGCTCTGCCTGCCATCGCTTCCCTGAGCTACTATGGTGTGGTCCCCCACTGTGAATTCTCAGCCGTCCCTGTCCTGTCGGGTGCTAGAAACTGATTAATGCTCGTTTGTCTCCAGCTACAGTCCCTCTCTCTTGGGCCTTGGGCTTTGCCTGGGGAAAGGGTATGGCCTAGCAGCGGTCAATCTGTTTTGCTTTTTTTAGATGATTTAATTTATTTCTGTGATGACGAACCAGGTTTTGAGTAGTTTCCTGAAATTTAGGTAGTCCTTTGTATTTTGTATTTCTTTTGGGAGGGTGTTCCAAAAGTTTGCTGCCAGGTGAGAGAAAGAGGATCCCCCAACTGTTTTCCTTGTGTATGGTTTTGGTTCCAGGCATTTGACGTTGCTTGAACTTAGTGTTCTTGTCGTTTGGGAAATGCTTAATTTCTTTTGTAGGAAATCTGCTCCTTGTACAACGATTTCTCTGTGCATTATGCACATTGTTTTAAATGTGATTTGTTGTATAATTTCAAGCCAGTGTAACATTTTTAGCACTGCTGTGATGTGGTCTCTTCATGATAGTTTAAGGAGAAGTCTGGCGGCTGTGTTTTGGATATGTTGTAGTTTCTTCAGCAGGTGTTATGTCATTCCAAGGTAGAAGCTGTTGGCATAGTCAATTCTTGACATGATGAGGGGGTTATCGAGTGTAGGCGAAAGAAGCATTTCTTGATTATTGTGTTTACCTGTGGTTCTAATGTTAGCCTGTTGCACATTAGCATTCCAATATTTTTGACTATTTTTGATGGTGCGGGCGCTGTTAGAGAAGACCAGGTGCTACATTACAGAGAATTGTAACTAGTGCAAGTGCAATTGTTTCCATGGTATTAGCACATGGAGAATTGCACATGCACAAGAGCACAGCTTCGGTAAAATGGCCATTTTCAAATGTGCAATTTTTGCCAGATTTAACAAGTATCATCAATAGGAATGCTTATCAGTGAACAATCCAGAAATGGTTGATCTGCCCTCATCATCATTTTCCTCATAGTGTGTGGTATGCATGGCATGAGCAACCATTGAGGCAAGTGGTTCTTCTAGTTGGCAAGATAGCTCAACACATTTAGTGCTCACCCCTGATTCAGCATGTAGGACACATGTTTGAATCTAGGCAGTGGTTAGCTCAGCCCTTCTTCTTCTGAGTTTGATTGATAGGCTGCATGCAAATTGGGCAAGACTCATATCTTGTTTTAGAATCTGGTATGTAGTGCTATAGAAATGTGTGATAATGTATGTGGTGTCGGAAGGGTTTACTTCCAAATTGGTGTCCCTGTTACTGTGCTAGAGTATATTACAATATGTTGTGATTTCACGGAGATACTATGAGATACTATGATGGTGAAGTAGGAGGATGGGTTCTGTTATGTGTTGTGATTGACCATTCGAAGAAATAGTTGTGTTGTTACAGAAGGGTGTTCATGGTGGGTAAAATCAGAAGAAGTCACTGTACTCCACATCCACCATGTTCCCAATGGAAAATGCTCTGGCAGAACAATCTGAACCCTCATTCTCTTGGCTATTTGGTGGTCTGTAAAATGTAAAGCTCATTTTCTGGTTCTCTGTGCATTATGCTTGACTTTTGGAGGGAGAGCCAGAGCAGATCAATACAGGAAAACAGCAGTTGACAGTATACTGTGGCTAAGGGAAGTGTTATTTCTGTGTTTTTCACATTTCATGCCCTAGATGTGACATTATATTGTGTATTGTGCTGGTTTTCTGAGGTTCTCAAGTATGACTACCCGTTTTTACTAGGTTGTATAAAACCCTGCATGATGTGGTTTGTTTGCAACCTTAAGTTATGAGTGATTAGATGTTGAGCAACTTCTGTCTCCTCGCCGTCAGTTTCCTTTATGCCCACATGTCAAAGCAGCTTTCACTGCAATTTTTTGGTATTGCAAATTGCAGTTGCCTGCAAATAAATATAATGAAATAAATGATATGTTATATTTTAAACAGAGGTGAGATGAAGAGAGAAAGAATGGGGTCTGGCATATATGGTCATCTTGCTGGATTAACTACCTTTATTTGCATTTGAACCAACATCTGAGAAACTCCTCAATGATCAAATGCAAATTCTTGTGTAACATAACTTAACTTTGAATGTTGTTTGTAGAACAGTGAGCAGGTACCGTGAACTGCACAAGCAAATGTATTCACATGTTATGCAATCATATTCAAGATAAGTAAGGTGTTTGCCTCCTCAAAGCAATTAGTGTCCATTTTATGAAGGTCAACACCCTGATTACATGGAGATGAATCCCCATCAAGCCAATCTCATTGGACAAGCCAAATTCTGACATCAATATTTGATAGTGTCATGAGATTTTGTGGAACACACATGACATTCCTGAATCATGCCTGTGCAACATACATCAGCAGGCCAATCAGAACCACCATACAACACACAGAGATTGGGAAGACTAATCAAATTCTCTAATTCACATGGGGAATTGTGGAATTCGATCTGATCTGTAGGCCATCCTATGAAGCCATACTTGATGTCAAACAGGGAGGTTCAGATGTCCAGACGTATGTGTCTCGGTTCCAGAAGCTAGTGACTAACTCTGGGTTGCCGGATTCTGCACAACAGACCATATTTAGAAAAGGACTTCATGAAGACCTTAAAGATGAGTTGGCACGAGTTCCCCGATCAGGTTCTTTTCAGGAACTCGTAACTTTGACACTACAGATCGAATTCCGCATGAATGAAAGACGGCTAGAGAGAAGATGACAAAGAGGATACTCTCCTATGTCTGACCTCCCTCCTCCATCAAAAGAATCGTCCAAGGCAGAACATTCCTATGAAGAACCCATGGTTAACTACGATGCCCTGAAACCCATCCATGCCACACCTTCCAAACCTGCGGCATGACATCTTGATCTGCTCAATCTCACACACACATCTACACTACCCTTACATCTCGTAAATATACCTTATAAATCTTCATTTACCAACATCCTAGATAATATGGGTGATCATTTATATATATACAACACCAACTGCTCAACATGGAACTGGTGGGAGTAGGGGAAAAATGTAGCTTTAAAGTCTCCCTCCATGAATGTAGGGGCACACAACACCCTAAACAATTGCTTAAATGACCTCCCCATGATACCAGACACAGCTTTGATAGCATTTTCTGTAACAAGAATGTTGTCACTGTTTCCTATGCAGTCGACTTACCTTGAGGAGACCACATTTCCATCTCATTGACCATCTTCAGTGAAATGCAAACAATTGCAAAACACTCCAAAGTATCCCTATCTTTAGCAAGAAATTGTATGGAAAATGACAATAGAGGTATCATCAAAAAACTCAACTAACCAAACAACCATATGGCAATCAAAACCCAGAACATAACACAGGGCAAGCATCTCAATAACATTCACAGCACTATAAATAACATAGAGGACAGCATAACAAGCCAGTCAAACTTAAAAATAAAAGTAGTCTTCAAATGTTTCAATTTCAAGCTGAACCACCTCAAAAAAGCCAATCTGGACATTAGGCATTCTCGCAAAAGACAAGGTGGCCTCCATTTTTCTATTGTGGCACAACATATCAAGAATCATGGAAGCTGCAAAGCAAAACAGTAAATGCCAATACTATCATCACTGACAGTATTGATCAATCATGTCTTTAAACTCATCTAGTTATTCAGCAGCCTGTAAACTAATTCCAACCCCAATGAAATACATGATCCAATACAAATTCAATCCAACACCACATAATCAGTAAATTATCTTTACACAACCAGGGAAGTGATACATACAGATCTTCACAGGTTGGTAATAACGGCTTTACACCCTTTTTTATACCCAGGACTTTCTCTACACAGTCATGTCATCTGACCTAGCAGCTTTTCTGGAAGACTCAGTCCACGCAAATTCCACAGAATGCAACTAATCAATGAAGACTAGCGCCTGCCTTCCTCTCCCTTCTCACTACATTCCTTGTGCAAGGGCCTGTCTGACTCACCTTCAAAACACAATTAGTTCAACGTCTCCTTAAAACAACCCACGACTGACCCACATTACCCATGACCTTCCAATCTCCAACACAAATTTCATATGCAAAATTCTTGAAGAATGAATCTTCCAAACGCTTTGAGAATACCATGGGGCCATTAACCTTCTCCATGAATCTAAACAATGATTCAGGTCAATGTGTGTGGAATAGATTTCACACTTTTCTCAATTTGAGACATGCAAATCAAAAATGTGGACAATGACAGTCTGCTTATCTTACTAGACAAGAGGAAGGGGGCGTTATTGTATCATCCATCATGCATGAGAGAACAGCAGCAACACTCATAGCCACTTTCATTTCACAATCTCTCACGCTATCATGCAGAGTGCCTACAATGTTCTAGTCTCGTCCCTCTTTTTTCAGCATACATTATCCCCCTGTTAGATCTATTTAGAAATGCAAGCTTTCACATGCTTTGAATACGCAGTTGACAGACTAACAACCCAACAAAGGACACAACTGACTTCAACGAATTTCTCACATGACCTCAAACAGACGTAAACTTATCCAAAATATAACACATGTGATGCAGTGTTATACCAACTGACCCTGCAGCAATCCACTTACCTGATGTAATGAGTCTTTTGTCAATACCTACCTCTACTATAAGGAATCTTGGATTCACAATGGAAAGTGACTTCACCCTAGGAGTACAGATTAACGCCATCATAGGTAGCTGCTTCTTCGACCTCCATACCTTAAGGTTCATCATTCTCTACCTAAATTTCATTATGTACGCATTCAAACAGCCCCAAACTGGGACTTCTCGAACGTTTAATGAACATACTATACAAGTTCAAAATGCAGTTGTCAGCATACTCCTAAAACGGGAAGGATGTCAACACATCACCCCAGCAATCTGCATACTTGTCTTCTTCACAATCATTAAAATGATCCATCTTAAACCTCTATGCATATCCACTGTCCTACTATGATAGGGTTCCACAATCTATCACAAGGAAATTCTCACAATGTGTACCTTTTTAGAACACTGTAGTATAGAAATCATGCACTGGTAACACTAGCAATCTTCAACCGGAAAAAGGCATGGAGAGTTCACATTTGCCCTCCTAGAAACCAAATTCAGAAACTTCTTACACAACACATGTGTACAGAAAAATACCACCCAACTGACTACACACCTCCTTACCTCAACCTGCATCACATAAGTTGCCATGCCACCCATAGAAATGACAAGGAAGACATATGTACATCAGTACCTGACACATTGGAAAATGACTTCATGCCAGGTGGGGTCTACATAACCAAAATGTAATTGAATAGCTATTACCTAGATCTTCTGAACAAACCATATCATTCACTTCATCAAAAGTCAAAAGGTGCATGTTACCTACCTCCCAAAGGTGTGCCCAAAATCAATTTGTCTTGTAATTCTACATATACCACATTTCCCTTTGCTCCACCGGGTAACCACTCCCTTTCAAAATCTCCTGCACTATTCACAAACATACCACAGATACAGCTGTATTTGTCTGAACCAATAACACATGATGATTATACGAACAATGCCAAAGCGCCCCCCTTCGGTTCTATTACAATTCCCTACATTTGTGTGTGAAATTACCCAACGCATACACAGCCTCTTTTATACTGTGCTGATTCCCTATAGATAACATGTTTACAAGCTTTCCAGCACACAGCTCCCATGTATTTCTCACCTGCACCCATCAACACCACAGCTGTTGCATCTGACTATCCCTCCCGCAATCTTTCCCTTTTCTGTGAAAGAGCCACACGCTGCAATGCCAGCAACAAATGCTAGAAGAGTGTTATGCAAGACCATTTTACTTACCTACTCACATCAAGTCTCTTCTTTCCCATACTTTACACTTTTCTATACCAGCCTCCTCCACTCTTTTCCTATTGTCCCAACACCACTCTTTCTTTCTGCAAATCCTCACTCTGGACTACAACCTACTTGTACCCGTTGCCTTCACTTCTGTATGGGTCTATTTCTGACTAGCCATACATCCCTGATCGTTCTGATGTGTGTGAGTTGTCATATTAAGAATATGATTGGTTCATTTGAATTATAAGGCCGTGCTTCTGCCTCTTGTGAGCTCCTGGGCTGAACCACTATCTGTAGCCATCAGCATCTTGTTATCTGTGCACGTGCATGCACACCGCTGACCCTGCCAAGTAGAGCTCCATGCTCTGCACGTTTTTCAGGTTTGTGAAACCAGTGAACTGGTAACCTCCTAAGCCCTGAAATGTGAGTGGCAGCCAGGCTTCAATGTGGCAGTGTAAGTCGGTTCCTTGGAATATGCAGCATTATGGCAGCTGGGCTAAAGTCGTCCCCCTGACTAATTATTAAACTGGTGTTGTGGGACATGCCTTAAAGCGGCAAATCATATTAGTGGCACCCTGTGACAAATCTCTGTTAGGTGATGCTGCCCTGGGTCAGACATTTATTATCAAGTTATTGAACTCTGCCTTTTTTTGTCACCCCAACTATGACCTGTTGAGCCAGACAGAGACATTTATCACTGAGCACCTCTTTGTTGTGACTGTAGTTCCCCTGCCTGGGGTGCATTCAGAGGCATTCTCAATTGTGTGCAAACTCTGGAAAAAGGTAGTGATGTGGGAAAAGTGGTGTGAGCGATAATCAGTTGTCATTATTGGAACATGTAAATACATTTGAATGTGGTATACACCAACAGTTATTATGCATTCTCTATCCGACGCCCCAGATACCAGCATGAACTCCAAAAGTAGGCAGGAGGAAGCATATACCAGCTCCTCTGATAATGTGGGTTGTACTGCATAGGGTCCCTCAGGGTCAGTCGGTTTTCTAAGAAACGAGATGGGAGTAGATCTCCATCTTCGGCTGGGGCCGCCCTCTGGAACAGCCACCTTGCCACTCTAAAACTTGAGCAGAACCATCTCCAGTTCCGAAAGCACCTCAAGACCCTCATCGTTGCTTCTGCCTTTGCCCCCCTCCCTTGCTGATCTGGTCTCTGTTGGTACTGTGCACCTGGCCACCCTCTGTCCTCTGGGCCGAGGTCCCTGCTCACCTTGCCACTCTCATGCACTTCCTCCGGGCACTGGGGTCTGTAACTCTACCCATACGGCCCCCCCTTTTTCTTCCTGCACTTATCTTTCCTACCCTGTCTGCTGCCTTATGCCCAGCACTACCACTATTCTTGATGGTATTATTTATTTATTATTATTTAATCTGTTCTCCTTTTGCTCTGCACTTTCCACTTCTCCCCTTCCTTGCACTTTTCCCCTCCCCCTCTCCCATGCACTTGCACGTTCTCAATATCACTGCGCCTACTAAGATCGTTGTTTTGTTCTCCCCTTTCTCCCCCACCATTGCCTTGTTGCACTCTGAAAGTCCTGTGTATGAGCGTGATATAAATAAAATATCAATATCAATATCATGATGTAGAGCATGGAAGAGTGTGAAAAAGGCTCAACAACAGGTACGGGAAGCAGCCACATCTATCTGCTTTATGTTCCTTTGTTTGCTGCAGGCCTCTCTGTGGTCTGAAGGGTATCCGGTAATATATTCCCCATATATATGTTCACCATACACAATGTCGCCGGGAAAAGGTTGTGGCAACATTCTATAAAGTGACCATATATATGGGATCAAGGGGAGCAGGGGTGGCAGGGGTGTACCCCGCATATTCAATGCAGCAGAAAACAGCAATTGTTTGGTGAATTTTTTGCCAGGTGACATTTTTGCAGTGACATTATTACATGGGACCGTCTGAAGGTTGGCTGTGCCTACATATGGAAGCAGGTAGTACAATCACCTGTTCTACCAGTTGCTGATGTCCAAGGTGTTCTGGTTGTTCAGTTTTCGCAGACAACCTGAGAATGCTATGTTGGCGACTCTTGCCCATGTTGAAATGTAGTTCTCCAATACGTTACAGTGGTTTTAAAATAGCAGGGACAGGATCTAGGAACAGGACATAAGGACTAATAAGAGTTACCACCAATGCTAATGGTATCTAGCCATGATATGAACGTTGCACCTCACCAGCAGTATATCACTAGAGATATTCAGCAGTAAATCACTAGAGATATTAGTTTCACAATCACAATCTGCACCACACAAAGCTTCTACACTTTTCGGTGTGTGAAGCAGACATTGCTTCATCTTCAGAGACATAGGGCCTCATTACGACCCAGGCGCTAAGTGGTTAATGGTGCCGTAAAAGGCTGTGGCGCCGTTAACCACTTAGCGCCTTAATACGAGGTCCCTTTGCGGGACCTAACCTGAACGGCTGGTCTGGACCAGCCGTTAAAGTAGGGACCCGCAAAGGGACCTTGCAGGCAATTACGGTACCGCAATTTGCGGTACCGTAATTTCCGCCTTCCCCATTCCCATTGAGCTCTATGGGGCAGAAATGGAAATGGGGAAGGGCCATGGTGAAATGGGGAAATACCGCCCCACCAACCTTGGAATGGGGCGGTATTTACCCATTTCACCATGGCGGACTCGTTACAACACCAGCACCAACCATGGTGCTAATAGTGCCATGGTTTAGCGCCAGTGTTGTAATGAGGGCCATATTGTCAACAGACATTGTGGGGGTCATTACGAGTATGGCAGTAGGGGCTTAACAGCACCGTTAAGGATGGCGGTGCTGTTAAGCCCCTACCGCCATATTCCGAGGTCCCTTAGCGGGTCCACCCAGGAACGGCTGGGCTGACCAGCCGTTCTTTGCAGGACCTGTTAAGGGACCTTGGAGCTAATAACGGGCCATCAATTTGTGGGCACATTATTAGCACCTTCCCCATTCCCATTGAGCCCTATGGGGGCTCAGCTGGGAATGGGGAATGGTTTCCTGAATGGGGATTTACCGGGTCGGCATGTCCCAGTAAGTCCCCATTCACCGGAACCGAGTTTAGAGTCAGCCATGGCACTAATAGCGCCATGGCTACCACCAAACTCGAAATGACCCCCTGTGTCTTGACATTGCTTTCTAATTCTAGTGCAGAAGAATTTTAATGAATGTCAATGGGTAAGAATTGGGCACTGCCAGATTTCAACTGTGGTCAGATAATATAGTGGATTGGCTGTACTGATGTGAAATGCATCCAGTAGATATACATCCGCCATCTAAGTTGCTAAAGGTATATTGTATGTTCTTTTAGACCCATATGGAATTTGCATTTATACATGCATGATTGTACTTCAGAGGCTCTCCAGAAGAAGAATCTACCTGCTACCTGGTGATGAAGTAGACAACGTCTTGACAACTCTGGTATTGGTGTATTCATTACAGTGGTTGTTGCATTTTTTCCTGAACCTCTTCTTCACACAATTGAATTTCTGCCAACTACATCACTGCATCACCACATCACGACATCAGTGCATCTGTGCACATCGGAACTTAGTCTTGTCCAAGTAGGTTCTGAAATGATAAATGAATGACAGTGCGTCCTTCACCAGCTGTGTTCAGCTTGCAGACCCAACCGTTGTCCCTTGTTATTTTGTACAGTTTGACTTCTAGCAGGGACTCCAGTGGCAGAACCTCAATGAGCGATTTATTTTGTTGGATAACACACTTGGGGGTCTCCTCAGAAACCAGAAGAGCAAAAAAGAAACCATTATACTCGTGGAAAGAATCTCTCATTTATAACTTAGGTATCACTGTTTCAATAAGCATTCATGGATTCAAAATGTGCAAATAGAATTCAAGCATGTGGCAATTGCAGTTTTCAAATGGTGCTTTTACAACATGTGGTGCATCTGCATATAATGCAGCACATTTCTTGCACTATAGTTCAGGCTGCCATGTGAAGAGGTTTCTGGGTCATCGCACTAATGTCCTTCGCAGCCTGGCAATTGCTGGCGAAACGCGTCAACCCAAGTTTAAAGATAAGTGGAAAGCACGATCTTGCTAATTTTTACGTCAGCTGGAATATTTAACCATGGTTAGCAGTGCCATCACTTCCTGCACCTTCTGCACCTTCTCGCAAATGTCCACTTCCTTATAACATCTGCCTTCAAAAACACACAATATAGCGCCCTGGTCCTAGGCTTGGTGCACTTCTTTTTTTTAGGATTATTTATCGAGCAAACCCTCTTGATTGGCAGTGGAAGCAAATGTCACCTAATGGGTGTTTACAGTCATGTACCTAATGCTCTATGTACTGTTCCTTATTTGCATGCGCGAATAGAGTCTATGGTCCTCGGCTTGACCGGATATAGCCACACTGTATTAAATATTTTGTTGTGCAATTCTGGTACGCCATTGGGTGAATTGTAACCTTGCCTGGGAATTCCCCAGCAGTGATCAACATAGGAAAAGATAAACTAGGGCATGTCTAAGGGCCTCATTACGAGGTGGGCGGTAAGGGATTACCGGTACCGGTAAGGGCACTGTTACTGGAAATCCCTTACTGCCCTATTACGAGTTCCCTTTGCGAGTCGTCCCTTAACACCTGGTTTTACCAGGCGTTAAGGACGGGACCCGCAAAGGGACTTTGGTGCTTGATGATTCGTCGTAGAGGTTCATGATTGGTATGAGCACTTTACCACTGTATGCACTTTATTCCTTAAATGGTATGATTGAACTTGTTACATTGCACAAGTATTGTAAACTATTTAATCTTTTTTAATGTATTGAAATAAATTAAATGTCCATCAATATGTCATTCTGTATTATTATGTGTTGACTTCTGTATGGTGATCTGGTTAGTGACCAGGAGCACGGTCTCCAATTTTGTTATGGTGGGACGATGTGCTTGAAGTAAATATGTATTTTGTTTCCGCTGACTTCACCTCTGTCTACATAAAAATAGAGATTGTGCACCATTCTGTCCAAAAATCCCCATGTCCTAAACAGCAATTTACAGACAGAATGGCCCACAAATTCCTATTTTTGAACACACAAATTACCCAACTCAACCGCTACAATTTGGATATTATAGAACAAACAACTGTTTTAATTGTATACATTAGATTTACTATTTGTACTTCTCCACACAACTAGCTTACTTTTTTCTGTCATCTGAACCCCAGTTTAGTAGCATATGAATTCACAAATACCCATCCCTACTAGTTGTAGTTCCCAATGCACAATCACACACCATTACATACATCTTTATCATCTTACTCAAACACTCATGCACACAGAACACATACATTGCAGAACACCCCAACCCATACCTTCTTTATTTTTTTCAACAGACCCTAAAGAATGCATACCAAAAGTAAAGTCCATAGAAAGCAACGCAGAAGTAGAGCAAATGAAAATAAAAGTGTCCAACAGAAGCATCCATATCTAGCGGAATTTGTAAAAGAAGTTGAAACAAAACAGCTAATACAGTCATTTGTGAAACAAAAGAAGTTTCAAGTGTAAAAACTTTTCCTCCTCTATCAAAATGTAAAACAAACCAGAAAACAATTAATGAAAAATCAGCTATCACTACAGATAAAACTGTTTCTATAAATCTTGATAAAGTTCAAAGTAAGCATACCAAGAAAAG
This sequence comes from Ambystoma mexicanum, assembly GCF_040938575.1. NCBI lineage: Eukaryota > Metazoa > Chordata > Amphibia > Caudata > Ambystomatidae > Ambystoma > Ambystoma mexicanum. The sequence goes on along the minus strand of NC_090926.1, from coordinate 827,206,444 downwards.
TATTTTAGCCAAAATGTTCCGTCACAGAGTCCTTCAAAATCTTATAAAAACATGAGAGAAACCAGGTTCAACCCTTAAAACCTATCGTAGGTAGTTAATCTTAGAAGCATTGATAGACAGTGCAAGTCTTCTCAAAAGAAAGTTATTTATTTTAGTGTTAAACAAAATGAAACCACTAACAAAACTAATAACTAAATTACAAAAAAGACTTCTCAATAAACTAAATGTCAACAGAAAGAACTTCTTAAGTATATGCGGAGGTGAATGGAATCGCACTTCAAGCACAGAACCATACTTTAATGAAGAAGCGTACAAACAAAAGCAAACAAATACAATTGCCATACATGGCAGTGGTCGAGGTTATGAAAACGTGAATAATACCATGATGGAACAAGAAGTACTCCTTACAAAAATCTGCCCTGAAAACTTAGCATTACCCCTCCATTCAAATGAATCAGAACATCTAGTGTATAAACAGCCATGCACGTCAATGTGTAACATTCCCAAACAATTTTTCAAGTCTTTACGCCAATTCCTCAATCAATATGTGTCATGAATGGCACTCTGTCAAGAGTGGCACAGGGTACCCAGGTAGGTTTTGGATGGCTGTGCTGAAGTAAGGTAGCAGAAAAGCACACACAGCAGGAAGTTCAACAAGAAAGAAGAGTAGGAAACTGTAGGTGTGAGCCAAAAGGGGCAAAAGATACAAAGGTACAAACAAACTGGATTCCCTCTTGGGGTGCATGCTGCATTGGGAAAGAGTGTTCCACGAACCTTAGGAAACTCCAGCCTTCTGCACAGATTGCTATGACAGAGGCCCACGCTGTATGCTCATGGCTGGGAACAACAGCAGTGGGTGTCTGTAACACTGAAAATGGGTCAAGGGAAGGGGCAGAGGTTGCCTGCCGGAAACCAACAGGCAAGCTCTGTACAAAGGGATTACATAAAACACACGAGAAGACAAGAACAGATATATCCAGCAAAAAGGAAGTCAATGAGCAATCTAGCAGGAGGAAATGAAGGAAAGGCAGTTAGACTGAAGTAGATAACCTAAGGTGGAGTACAGAGGACTCAAGGAAGAGAACAAGGAGGGAGCATCAGTCAGGAAAACAGAAGGGCTGCAATGTAGGAAGCAGGTCTGCAGTCAAGAGTTGCACTAGGTGCAGGCAAACTGTAGTGGACTGCGGAGGACTGTAGTAGATTCAGGAGTACTAGCAGGGGGAGCAGCAGAGATTGGGCTAGCAGATCTTGTAACAAGTAGCATGGTGGATGGAGGACCAGGAAAGGGGTAAGCCTTCCAAAGGCTGGCCTGCAAAGTCTTGTGTGCCCAAGTTGATATATGGATCTGAGGTATTGACAGTAGGCAAAGTTGGATTCCAGACAGGTACTGGGTATGTTTCAGGATCTGACTCATGGTCAGGAGTGCCAATGTTCATCGAAGCAGAATACATCTCAGATCTGGTCACTTCAGTAGAGGCTGTAAGTGGGAGTAAAGGACTGACATCAAGGGCAAGAATGGAACAATCCTTTGACTCAGCGGAATCCAGTCGGAGGATTACACTTGATCTTTGGTGTAATGGCCGTGTGAGCGATCTGGCCCAGTGGAGGAGTCCATTCTTCACTATCTGAACGACAGCCTGTGTTACTGTGGCTAGTAAGTGAATGAGCGGTGTCAAGCTTTAACTGGTATGTATATGCCAAGTTCAGATCTTCCAACTGCTCTGTATAAGTCTGTATCCTCTTCTGTGTTACCAGTACAGGCCTTAATCTGTTAAACTCTAAAGACAGACTGTCGGGTGTTGGACATAGTGTCAGATGGTCTGGTAAATTGTGTCCCTTAGCTAGTTTCTTATAATGCAGATAGACAAATTCATCATAGAGGTATTCGGTTTGTCTTTTAAGGCTTAAAAGTTGTTCTTGTAACAGGTATGTTCCATTAGCCTGTTCTACAGCTCCAGAATCTGGTGCAGCAGAAAATTCGGGTGTTGTAATAGGAAGACTGACCTTAGAGTTATCATGGTTAGTAGTTACTGGGGAAGCATTAAGACAACCGATGGTCAGTATTGGTCTGTTGTACCCAGGACCAGCTGCACTATCGTCAGGATACTGAATGCCTTGTCCGGTTAAATGAGTGTTTACAGCAGTCAGGGGAGGTTGTGTAGCTTGCCAAGCTGATCTTGAGCATATCACTTTGGCAACAGCGTACTCTGGTTGAGAGTCTGCCACAATGAGTGCAATATCCTTGGCTGTAGCAGTGTTACGACATTGGTCCTGAGACAGGGTAGCCTGGGATAAAGAACTACAAGGTTTGTGTAACGGCTGAATGTCGAATGTAGTTTCAGAAGAAATGCCAGAAACCGCATGAGTGTTTTCCACTGGTTGGGCTAACAAAATCTGCAGGAATTCATTTTCTTGCTGTAGCTCTTCTATAGATAGAGACTGCGGATCATAGTTGCAAATGTCATAGTAGTTACACATGGAACGGTCAGCGACCCAGTGAGTGTAGTACTGTGCTTGTAAACCTTTGTTTACTAGGGCAGTCTGTATTTTAAACTATGGTTTTTGTTTAAGTCCTTAAGAAAACTTTCGTTTTTTGCAGAGGTTTCTTGAACCGAAAAGAAAGAATCTTTGGTCTGTGTGTGCCCTTCCTGCCTATGGAACAAGAATCTTTTTGGTCTTGCATTCTGTCATGAATGGCACTCTGTCAAGAGTGGCACAGGGTACCCAGGTAGGTTTTGGGTGGCTGTGCTGAAGTAAGGTAGCAGATAAGCACACACAGCAGGAAGTTCAACAAGAAAGAAGAGTAGGAAACTGTAGCTGTGAGCCAAAAGGGGCAAAAGATACAAAGGTACAAACAAACTGGATTCCCTCTTGGGGTGTATGCTGAAATGGGAAAGAGTGTTCCATGAACCTTAGGAAATTCCAGCCTTCTGCACAGAGTGCTATAACAGAGGCCCACGGTGTTTGCTCATGGCTGGGAACAACAGCAGTGGGTGTCTGTAACACTGAAAACGGGTCAAGGGAAGGGGCAGAGGTTGCCTGCCGGAAACCAACAGGCAATCTCTGTACAAAGGGATTACATAAGACACATGAGAAGACAAGAACAGATATATCCAGAGAAAAGGAAGTCAATGAGCAATCTAGCAGGAGGAAATGAAGGAAAGGCAGTTAGACTGAAGTAGATAACCTAAGGTGGAGTACAGAGGACTCAAGGAAGAGAACATGGGAGCAGCAGTCAGGAAAACAGAAGGGCTGCAAAGTAGGAAGCAGGTGTGCAGTCAAGAGTGGCACTAGGTGCAGGCAAACTGAAGTGGACTGCGGAGGACTGTAGTAGGCTGCAAGGCAGGGAGTCCAGAAGAACAGGACAGAGAGAGATTAGTAGTTGGCGACAGACAGAGAGCCCAAAAGAATAGGGCTGCACGGTAGGGAGCCCAAAGGAGCAGGGCCGTACGTAGCTAAGTGTAATACAGGCTGTAAGGCAGAGGAGTGTAGCAAGCTGCAAGGCAGGGAGCCCAGAGGACAAGGGATGTAGGCAGCAGAGGGAGACAGGCTGCAAGGAAGTAGCCCAGAGGACACGGGCTGCAGGCAGCGGAGGGCGCAGGCTGCAAGAAAGGAGCCCAGAGGACAAGGGCTGCAGGCAACGAAGAGGTGCAGGCTGCAAGGTAGGGAGCCCAGAGGACAAGGGCATGGAGACAGCAGAGGGTTGCAAGCTGCAAGGTAGGGGGCCCAGAGGACAAGGGCTGTAGGCAGCCGGAGTAAGGCAGGCTGTAGGCAGGGAGCCCAGAGGACAAGGACTGTAGGCAGCCAGAGTGAGGCAGGCTGCAGGGCAGGGACCCCAGAGGACAAGGGGCATAGGCAGCCGGAGTGAGGCAGGCTGCAGGGCAGGGAGCCCAGAGGACAAGGACCGTAGGCAGCCGGAGTGAGGCAGGCTGCAGGGCAGGGAACCCAGAGGACAAGGACCATAGGCAGCCGGAGTGAGGCAGGCTGCAGGGCAGGGAGCCCAGAGGACAAGGGCTGTAGGTACCGCTAGGGCTTCTGGGGATTGTGGTCCCAATAACGATGAATGAGAATAGCCAGGAATTGAGGACTGCAGCCAGGTGCATTATGTTAAATGTAGTTAATTGAATAAAATAAGAAAGAACCAACGTTGAGCAAATGGAAAAAAAAGACCAAGGCGTGAAAAGGAGTTGTTCAAGGAGTATTAGGAGGATAAATAAGTACCAAGTAGTCCATGATGGTTGCCAATGCATGAGCCAGTGGCTCGGGCATGACAATATGTAAAAAGCAAAGACAAAATCAAAATGAAACTACTGCAAAATATGGATACCTGTCCAGTGCGCAAGTACACAGGACTACAAGGACATTCATTGGCCTGCATTACAGGACCTACTTGTAAAACAACCTCCCATGATATCAAAATGATATCAGCACATCATTGAACTATAAGAAATCTAGTCTATAAACTGCACTATGCTAAAAGTCCTGCTTTAGCACTAGCAAATTGAAATGGCATTCTTCTACATGATACAGCAAAAGACCTACTTGAAGAAATTGACTATATCCAGAAAAAATATTTTGGAAGTGAAAGTCACTTACAGAATGAAATAGCTTTAAACCAAATTAGCAACAATTCTACACATGGCAACCTTTTACTAAACACACACAAAAAAAATAATAAAATTTAAAAGTACATCAGCTGAAGTACCAAATCATTTGTGTGTATGTTGCCGCAGAAATTTTTATAAAAGTAACACAAAAACTGTAGACCTATCATACAAAATAGAAGACAATGACGATTCTAAATGGTTTGTATTAGCTCTCTACCTTGTAGCAGAAAACAAATACGAAATAACTGACCCCTTAATACTTTGCAGTTACTGCACTACAAAACTTGACAACAACCAAACTCCTTCACGTGCTATCACAAATGATTTGGAATTATACCCACTACCAAAACCCCTACAAAAAGTTAGGGGTCGATTCATGGAATTAATGTGCGCCGAAAATTCCCGCACAGAGGTGCCAAAACGTGTGAATCGCAGTAAAAGTGCGAAAATCACATTGCAAGTGCGAAAATCGCATGGAAACCAGTGCACATCGATTCATGGAAGTCTGTGTGTGAGAAAAACATTGGATGTGCGCTGAAAATGTGCGCCGCGCACGCCGGCGCACAGGTCATCCAATAGCGTGCGCCACGGCCCCTGCAAAATCGCACATAGCGCGGCACACATCACAAAAGTAGGCGGAACACGGGGCGTAACACTCGGAATGGGGAACAGCGCATGAAAATATGGGCATCATGGGGGAAGTACAGGAGGCAAGTGCGCGGCACGTCCACACACTCGCCTACAACACATATTCATGGAATCGAATAGGGCAAACCAGCGCACGGTCAAAGACGCGCTCGGGTCCAAACAAGTACGCCACAAGAAAGCAGGCGGTAGCGTCCCTGCGCATGAAAAAAATGTCCGTCAAAATGTGCGATAACAAAAAGCACCCATATACAGCCATGATGAATGGTCCATACAGTGGCCCTCTAGGACAAATGAGGTGCAAAGGGGTACCGACAAACACGGACACCCGCTGTGTGAAAAATAGCGTGTGCGTGTGTCCCTGGGTGTGCGGGAAGTTCCACACGCGACTGGCCTGGGTACGTGTACTACGGGTGCGCGGGGAGTTCCACACACGATTAGGCTGGGTACGTGTGTTTCGGGGTGCGTGGGAAGTTCCACACGCGATTGGCCTGGGTACGTGTGTGTTCGGGGTGCGCGGGAAGTTCCACACGCGATTGGCCTTTGGTACTTGTACTTCGGGATGCGCGGGAAGTACCACACGCGATTGGCCTGGGTACGTGTACTTCAGGATGCGCGGGAAGTACCACACGCGATTGGCCTGGGTACGTGTACTTCGGGTGCGCGGGAAGTACCACATGCGATTGGCCTGGGTACGTGTACTTCGGGTGCGCGGGAAGTTCCACACGCGATTGGCCTGGGTACGTGTATTCCGAGGTGCGCGGCAAGATTCACACACGATTTCAGCAGGGTACGTGTATTTCGGTGGTGCCGGGGAATGTTACATGTGATTTGGCCGTGTTAGTCCTCCCAGGTGTTCCCACTACACCCTCCACGGCCTCTGCAGGCAGCCCACACCACAGGGGACTACTCTGCACCCCTGCTCATGTCCCACAGGCAACCCATCCACCATGGCCATGACCCCCAGCCAACCCACATGTCACCTTGCACTACTGATCACAAACACATGTCTCCCAGCACCCCCACCCCCCAGCCACCAGGGGCACCCTCTACCAGGCCCCCACTCATGTCTCCCACCACCCCCACCCCCCAGCAGTGCAGGGGCAGCCTCCACCAGGCACCCACCCATGTCTCCCACCACCCCCACCCTCCAGCAGTGCAGGGGCAGCCTCCACCAGGTCCCCACCCATGTCTCCCACCACCCCCACCCCCCAGCAGTGCAGGGGCAGCCTCCACCAGGCCCCCACTCATGTCTCCCACCACCCCCACCCCCCAGCCACCAGGGGTAGCCTCCACCAGGCCCCCAATCATGTCTGCCACCACCCCCACTCCTCAGCAGTGCAGGGGCACCCTCCACCAGGCCCCCACTCATGTCTCCCACCACCCCCAACCCCCAGCCACCAGGGGCAGCCTCCACCAGGCACCCGCTCATGTCTCCCACCACCCCCACCCCCCAGCAGTGCAGGGGCAGCCTCCACCAGGCCCCCACCCATGTCTCCCACCACCCCCGTCCCCCAGCAGTGCAGGGGCAGCCTCCACCAGGCCCCCACCCATGTCTCCCACCACCCCCAACACCCAGCAGTGCAGGGGCAGTCTCCATCAGGCCCCCACTGAGGTCTCCCACCACCCCCACCCCCCAGCCACCAGGGGCAGTCTCCACCAGGCCCCCATTCATGTCCCCCTGCACCCCCACCCCCCAGCCACCAGGGGCAGCCTCCACCAGGCCCCCACTCATGTCTCCCACCACCCCCAACCCCCAGCAGTGCAGGGGCAGCCTCCACCAGGCATCCACTCATGTCCCCCTGCACCCCCAGCCACCAGGGGCAGCCTCCACCAGGCACCCACTCATGTCTCCCTGCACCCCCACCCCCCATCCACCAGGGGCAGCCTCCACCAGGCCCCCACTCATGTCCCCCTGCACTCCCACCCCCCAGCCACCAGGGTCAGCCTCCACCAGGCCCCCACTCATGTCTCAACCACCCCCACCCCCCAGCAGTGCAGGGGCAGCCTCCACCAGGCCCCCACTCATGTCTCCCTGCACCCCCACCCCCCTGCAGTGCGATTTGCCTGGGTACGTGTGTTTCGGGGTGCGCGGGAAGTTCCACACGCGATTGGCCTGGGTACGTGTACTCCGGGGTGCCCGGGAAGTTCCACACGCGATTGGCCTGGGTATGTGTACTCTGGGGTGCGCAGGAAGTTCCACACGTGATTGCCCTGGGTACGTGTATTTCGGTGTGCGCATGAACTTCCACACGCGACTGGGCCTGTGAGAGTGGGGTACGTGTAGTACAGGGGTGGGCGGGAATATTCACTCGCGAATCGGCCTGGGAGAGCGTGTTACGTGTATTCCTGGGGTGGGTGGGAAGATTCACACATTCGCCTACGATGCGCCGAAAAATAAATGGTCCAATCCTGAAACACGTACGCCTGCTGGCGTACGGCGGCCCCGCGCAGCATAAAAGTGCGCGCAAACAACAAACAAGCTCAGACGCCAGGATGAATATACCGTTCCTAGCAGCAGTGGCCGTGGGTTACCAAAGGAGGAGGAGGAGGATAGTGAGGGCCCGAATTTTCACTCCCAGAACCAGCCTTTTTGGGATGCCTGATGACCATGTGTATGGGAGGTACAGGTTTCCACCCCACATAATACTGGACCTGGTCAGTGAGTGGGAGGATGACCTCACATCACCCACCCTGTGCTCCCAAGCACTCAGCCCCCTGGAGAAGGTCCTCAATGTACTGCACTTCCTGGCCACAGGATCATTTCAGCTGACAAGTGCCATAGTGGGTGGGGTGTCACAGGCCACGCAGTAACGCTGCCTACACCAGGTCTTGAACATCATCACTGCACGCCCATCAGTCCGTAGGCACATATACCTGCCCAGGACACCTGCAGAAAGGCAGACTGCCGCCCTCGATTTCTACGGTGTGGCACAATTCCCAAAAGTGCTAGGTACCATTGACTGCACCCATGTGGCACTACGTCCCCCCAGGGCATCTGAGCACATCTATAGGAACCGCAAGCACTGGCATTCCATCAACGTGCAGTTAGTATGTAATGCCAAGGGAATCTTCACCTCAATATATGCCAACTATCCAGGGTCCACCCACGACAGCTTCATTTACCGAATGTCTACCCTAAGCCCGGACCTAGAAGCTGGGCGGCATGGCGATACATGGCTGCTTGGTGAGTATGAATGCCACTGCACATGCATGCACATGCATGCATGTCAGATGCAGAGTTATGTCACTACCCCACTAATGATACCCATCACCTCCTCACCAGGGGACAGTGCCTACCCTCTGAGAACCCACATGATGACGCCAATTCGGAACCCCATCACGCCTCCAGTGGCGCGAGTTATGGTTACTTAGCTTACCATAACTGGGGAATTAACCATAACGACCCTTTAACAAAGTTTTCGTACTGAATATAGATGTATATAGTCTGAATTTGATAGGTGTTTACTAGGATTCCCTTAGTTTATATACATGTAACATAGAACATACTGAACCCCCAGCTAGTGATTTTGATGTCCGCGGACTGTGTGCACTATCCAAAAACTCAGGGGGTATCTTATATTGTTGTATCATGCAAAAGAAACACTGAACAAGTTAAAAAAATGCAGCACATAAAAACATCACATTTAATAATAAATAAAAGTGGAAACCAACAGGGTAATTCATGGAATTAATGTGCGCTGAAAATGGGTACACAAGCGTGAAAATCGCAGCGCATGCGTGCTAAAGCCATGCATGCAGCCCTTTGTCGATTCATGGAATGCGCTGCACTGTTTTTGCACATGGGCACACACGTCACTAAACGCTGTGCGCGACGCGCACATCGAAAGCGCACAATGTGTAGCACACATAACAAAAGGGGGTGGAACACGGGGCGGAACACGCGGAATGGGGAACATTGCATGAAAATGTGGGCGTTACCGGGGAAGTACCACAGCTAAATCCATGCAACGCCCACACGTGCGCCAACAACACATACTCATGGAATCGAACAGGGGAAACCTGCGCGCAAAAAAAGACGTGCTAATCCGGAAACACGTATGCCAGCAGGAAGCAGGCGTAAGCTGCCCCACACAGCATAAAAGTGCGCGCAAACAACAAACAAGCTCATACGCTACGATGAAAATAGCGTTCCTCGCAGCAGTGGTCGTGGGACACCACAGGAGGAGGAGGATAGCCACGCCCCACACTTTGTTACCCAGGACCAGTCTTTTTGGGATGCCTGATGACCAGGTCTATGGGAGGTACAGGTTTCCACCACAAATAATCCTAGAACTGGTTGCTGAGTGGGAGGATGACCTTACATCACCCACCCCGTGCTCCCAAGCTCTGAGTCCCTTGAAAATGGTGCTCAATGTACTGCATTTCTTGGCTACTGGTTCATTTCAGCGGACAAGTGCCATAGTTGGAATTGTCACACAGGCCACACAGTCACGCTGCCTACACCAGGTGTTGGCGATCATGACTGCACGCCCCTCAGTCCGCAGGCACATATACATGCCCAGAACACCTGCAGAAAGGCAGGTCGTGGTCCAGGACTTTTACGGGGTGGCATACTTCCCCAAAGTGCTAGGTGCCATTGATTGCACCCATATAGCTCTATGCCCTCCCAGGGCCAATGAGCACATCTATCGGAACCGCAAGCACTGGCATCCATCAACGTGCAGGTTGTATGTGATGCCAAGGGAATCATCACCTCAGTATATGCCAACTATTCGGGGTCCAGCCATGATAGTTTTATATTCAGAATGTCACCCCTAAACCAGGACCTGGAAGCTGGGAGGCATGGCGACACATGGCTCATTGGTGAGTACAAATGCCTCTGCACATGCATGCATGTCAGACACTGAGAAATGGGAAAACCCAACTAATGACAACCATTATCACCTCCCCAGGGGACAGTACCTACCCTCTGAGCACCAACATGATGACGCCAATACGGAACTCCACCACACTACCCGAGGTAAGATACAACACAGCCCATAGTGCAACCCGGGGCATAGTGGAGAGCACATTCAGATTACTCAAGTCACGTTTTCGCTCCTTTGACCGCTCTGGTGGCCAGCTGCTATATGCGCCCCCATTAGTGTGCAGGATCATAGTGGCAGCATGTGTCCTGCACAACGTTGCAACCTGGCGGGGCATGCCAGTGGACATGGTAGTGCCACCACATCCCCAAACACATGCACACCCACTGCGCATGGGAGGGGAAAGGGCACGTGGTGAGGCAGCCCGTACCCAGCTTGTGGCAAATTTCTTCACCTACAATCCTGCCCCTGGGGAGTGTACACAGGCCTGGCACATACCAGCTGACAATTGATGATGATGACGACAAAAGGGACAGTCAGCTGTCACAACCATACCACCCTGAGATTGTTTTCCTGGAAGTGCTACATTGTGTGCATCCCTAGCTACTTAAACAGACCCAATTCTGTGTCAATAAAAGGCACACATTCATGCAGCATGAAGGATTACCCCCTTGCAAAATAGTACACCCAAATAGTGGCATGTCACCCAACCCCTCCCTAACCCCTTCTCACTACCCAACACACCATGGCATGGAATGCTATGTGAAAGCAACCGAATGAGGCAGAACATATGACACAATTGTCACAAAGTGCACCGCCCCAAATGGAAACAGGGCAGAGACAATTTCCTCTCACTAACGAAAAAGAAACAGCACACATGAACAAATACTTACCAGCAAGACAAAACATTAGTACAGGACCCAACAGTGGGAACGTATGACAGTAAAACATGAAAGTATCACAACCTGACAAAGGCAGCACATCGACCCCTTTCAACTCCAGTGTGTTGTTGGTAGGCAAATGTGGCAGTGAACTGCATACAGCATGAACTACATCTGCAATGGAAACCGGCTCATTAAGACATGAAGAAGCTACATGCATATATGCAAAATGTCCTGTATGGAATATAATATACAAATCAACCATGCAGTGGAGGAAACATTACCAATCCCCACTAGGGATGTATACACAGTTTGGACTACAGACTGCCCACACAATTTATGGGAGCCCAATGCCTCTGTGTAAGTTACTGTCACTTGGTCACACCCTTGCGTGCCCATGGAAAGGGGAAGCAGGAGTGGCATGTGTGTCAGGAACCCAAGTTTCAAAACACAGGACAAGCCTGCATGTTCCCAGCTGGAACACACAGTGGATGCCTATGGGAGCCACACAAAGCAACACACTGTAACATGAATTTACAATCTGAAACAAAATTGTTATCAACAAAAAAGGAAATGCAAATTAAAAAAATGAAAAGAAAAATAAGAAATAAAATAAAATGAGAAGTAAACAAATTAAATGAAATAAAAAATCACAAATCAAAATCCTAATTAAAATAAAAAACAAAAAAGAAAAAGAAAATTAAAAACTCAAATCAAACATGAAATTAAAATGAAGATAATGAACTTAAAAAATAAGAAGAAAAAAGAAAATCAAAAAATGAAAATCTAATTTTAAATTTTCAATTCGGAATCAAATTTGAAACACCAAAAATAAAAATAAAAAATGCCCATGTGTTGACCCGGGGGGGCAGGAGGGAGGAGGTACAGGGTGCACCCCAACACCCACATGTGTGGATGTTGAGAAAAAAATAAATGACAAACCTCGATGGGCTCATTGCCTGCATGGCTACCCTATAGCGGGAGAACTGCCGTCCCTGTCATCACCCTCTGGTGGTACATTCAAAGGTGTGCGTGGTATGGGAGGTAGACCACGCAAAGCCCTGGCATGCTCCCCCATGGCAGCAAGCATGCGGGTCAGAAAGGTTTAGTTCTGTAGGATGATGGTACGGAGATCCTATGCAGCACCACACGGGTAGCACAGATTTTTGCCTGCAAGGCCTCGCGTGATGCCCGGATCTCCTCACGGGTTGCCTGAAGCTCAACTGAGAGTGTGTGTGTTAGCTGCTGCAGCTGCTGTTCTGAACTTGTATTCTGAGACACCTCAAGTGCACCCAGAGTATCTCTGAGGGACCTGTTTTCTAACCTCAGGGCATTCCTGTGGGCCTGTGACTCTGCAGATATGGCTGTGCGCAGAGTCTCCAGTCCAGCCCGTTGGTCCCTGTTGGACACCAACATGTCCTCCCTGTGTGAGCGGCACATGGACTCTGTTGGCTGCTGCTGGAGCTCCACCTGCCTTTCAGGTGGGAGAATGGAAGTGGCTACCCTATCCACGGCCTGAGCCATCAACTCACATGATGCCCCCTGTTGTGCTGCAATAGTAAACATGGAGTTCTCCCACACAGTATTGCCTGGTAGCGCACAGTCACTGTGTTGGCGGGCACCGCACGTGTTTGGGGCAAGGTGATGTGAACCTAGCTGTGCTGGCACTTACTGAGGCTGCAGGACTGCATTCCTCCTTTGATCTGCTGGCCCAGGAACAGGAGAAAATATAGTGGAGTGTGACCCTGCATCCGTAACCGCCACAGGTGAACATTCCAACATTGAATGTCCCATAGAGGGGTCTACCCCCAGTGCAGGTGGGTTGGACAGAACAGCATCTCTGCCAGAAACACTCACCTGCAGCGGGACTTTTGTCTCAATGTCAGATTCAGCACCTGAGGCATAGAGGTCTTCGGAGGTGTACCCAGAGACACCCGTGGACAGGGTGGTCTGTAGCACTAATGAATTTTCACCCACCACCACCCCATGTCCTACACTGGTGCCTGATTGGGGCTGTGAGTACTCCTGGATCTGCGCCATCTCCTCCTCCTAAGCAGAATCTAGTGCCTCATCACTTGCACAAACAAAACAAAAGTAATGAAGACAGGCATGAACAGCATAGGCAACACACATAGGCATCACAATCTATACATTGAATACATAAATGACACATGTCACACATGACACTAACTCTTGCATGCATGCACTAGTAATGAAGTGGAAGGGAACCTAAAAGCAGACACTGAGGAGTCCAAGATGGAAAAGCAACACATGTGCTGCATGCTGCATAGCACCTCCATCACACATTAGCCTGTGAGTGGCATGAACAATCCACATACATGACACATGCCAGTAGAATAGCCATGGCAGATTTGACAAGGACACCCAGATGGTAGCAAATCATTACTGTCCCCCATCCATGTGAGATGGACATCAAGAAATAGAACATGCAAAAGAGTGTGACAAAACACGCACGTGTCACACGCTGCAACAAAGGCAGTGTTTACTAATACAGTGATGGCAGGCACATGGATACATCAATGGTTGGTCACTTGGACATGACAGAAGTCAATTGTTATGTTGAACATTCAAACTGAGCCCCGAAGTGATTGTGTGCCGAGGATGTGTAGGTGCACAAAAGTCAATCAGCCTGATGGATGAAACAATTTCCATAATAAGTAAAGAAATGTGGGGCATTGTGGGGTGAAATCTATGTCTGAAGTATGGTGAATTTTGTGCTGAACGGCACAAAAATTTGTATTTATCATGCAAATGATTCCATCAATCAGGCAGAATGAACAGGAAAACAGTATCAACAATGTTGTGGCATTATGGCAGTTGAAGGGCAAGTGCAGTAATCAGGTGCAAATTGTAAACTGCAATCAGAAGGGATACTGTGAAACCCAAACCCAAGGGCGGGGGATGGTTTGGAGGCACCAAATGGGTGACCTATAGCAGTCATGACTACACAGCCTCACTTGGCACTCTATCAGAACGCATCACCCAAGCAACATACGCATGGTTTGCACACACATGCATGGCCACTCACCGGACATTGCCTCAAGATCTGGTAGGTCTCCCACGCCTTGTATCTGATCCTCTGTGATGAAGCCTCCAGCGATTGACTCAAGGTCTGTGAGTACTTCCTCCTCTGTTGGAGACCCACTGCCAGTCACCAGAGTAGAGGCATGATTGGAAGCCAGCTTGTTTTTTCTCTGAGTTTGAGGTCATTCCACTGCTTTGAGCAATCATCAGCTGTGCGCCTCACAAATCCAAGGGAACTAATCTGGTCCGTGATGCACTGCCAGTGGGCCCTATGTTTATCAGTCGTAGTCTTGCACCCTGCAGTCACCAGCATTTCGCGGCCATGGGCCGAAACGTAGTCCACAAGTGTATCTAGTTCCACATCATTTAAACTCCGCTTCCTTGACGTGCCAGAGAGGTGAGCCATGTCTGGGGTACCAGCCTGTTCCATAAGAGCATGCTTCTTCCTCTTGAGAGGTAGTGTCGACCCTGAGTGGTCGGTAGGGTCTGAAGCGCAGGTGGACTGGGCACTGGAAGTAGGCAAGGGCACAATGATCAAAGGTCTCACTGCAGGCATTGGCTGCTGGGTGCGGTTGCCAGGACCAACCTTGGTGTGATGGTCTGGGACCAACACTGTCCCGGCTGGGTGACTCAGAACTGGGGTGGATGGAGCTGCAGCTGCCCCTCCAGCTTCCTCACCCTGGCTATTTGGGGCAGCAGATGACATTGCTGCCCCAGATCCACGTGGCCTGGTGACAGCAACTTTCACCGCCACACGTGTCTTTGACTTCGTGACATGGAAGTCGGCCTGTGAGTAATCCTGTGCCAGTTCGAGGAACAATATAAACCGGGTTAACAGGGCCTGATCTGGGATGGTGTTAGCTGCATCTCCCCCACCCATTGGGTGGGTATAGGTGTCCCTGATTGGTCCTCCACACACTGGCCTCTTGAGCCACCCTGCACATCCTCTTGGAGGTCGGCCACCTTTGTCTCCCTTACCACTTGGCCACCTCCCACCATGGCACTGATGTTATTGTGCGAATGGGAGGTGCAGTAAACAATTGTCCTGGGCAATTGGGGTGAAGGGGGCAAGGTACTGCATGGAATATGTACTCCTGTGGTCTAGCAAGGCTGTCTGTGACCCCTGGGGGAAGATGCTGGGTCATGCAATGCTCAGGTACCCCGAAAACAAATTTTAACGTGCACGCGACCCCTGGTAGCCCACGTGCGTGGAATAAAGGACCCACACTATGCTGTGGCACCCAGAAACACAAATAAGCATACGTATGATGCACACAGACTACAATGACCTCTGAATGGGTACACACAGGGGCAACCACAGTTGAAAAATACATGCGTGACTCACCGTATGCCTGGAAAAAGAATGTGAAAAAGATGTACGTGGGAGTGTTGGCAACACCCCCACCAAAAGAATATTTGAACGCTGTCTCAGTAAACAAGGAGTACGAACTGCAACCATTATGAAGTAATCGCGTGTGAACCGACAAGAAGTACAAGAATCACTCGCTCGCTCTCCACAAAAAGCACATACAAGAAAAAGGCATCCTACGCGTACCTTTTAACCCTGCCCACACATGCCACATCACTTACGCACTTACTCACTAAGGGCCTTTCCTCCAATTACACGCAGTGACACCCGGACGTGCAGTTTTTGCACGTGTGGAATCACTATGCACCCTTGTGGATGTAAACGCCTGTGCGCGTTACTTCACAGATGCGCTTATGCGCTAAGGGCCTTTCCTCCAATTACACACTGACGTGCTATTTTTCAGGTGTCAAATCACTCCGTATCAAGCTGGCCACGCAACTAAACCCACGGAAGACTGCGCTCCTACCCAGAAGGCCATTTTTCTGCCCCCCGCAGAGCCCCAAGCCGGCTCCCACCAGCCAGCTGCTGATGCCTGCCCACCTGCTGGCCACGTGCCCTGCTATTTGGTGCCTGCATATCAGCCATCTGCAGTGGTCCAGTTGACAGAAGTTCCATCGCTCCACAGCCCAGCACCAGGACCTAGTTGCCCACCCACACCTGCCTCAGGGGTTGCCATGTCGGGGGAAAGAACATCAGACACCACTGGCAACCCCCAGCCAGAGAGGCAGAGGGCTACTATCTTCCGTGCCGCACAAGTTGGTATCCTTGTTGGAGCAAGTCCTGGTGCATTATGATGCCCTCTTTGGAAGACCACGCGCCAACAATGAAGGATTGAAGAGGATCTGGAAGGACATCGTGGCTGCCATCAACGTGGAGGGGGTGGCAGCCCGCGACATAGCACACGTCCGGAAGTGCTGGGAGGCCTTCAGGTCCAGGACCCTCAGGAAGGCCCGGCACCCCTTGGAGGCAGCGCATGCAGAGGGGTGCCGGGTCCACCTTAGCGACAACCAGATGAGGGTCCTGGAACGTATACAACCAGCGCTCCACCTCCAGCTCCTTCAGAGACAGACCCATCTGGAGTTGACCGGTAAGTGTCCATGTGTACTGATTGGATGCAGTGCATGTTGAGGTGTTCCAAGAGTGTGCAGCTTGGACATATGTCTGGAAAGGCCCATGTATGTATGTGTATTTGCAGGGACATGAACCTGCCACATGTGAGTCCAGTCATGTGTGAGGCACATCAATGGTGTGTGTGTTCAAAAGCATGATGGCCAAATGGATGTGGGGATGCACACATGTTAGCATTTCTGTGTATATACTATGGCATGGTTGGGGTGTGACACATGGATGCTGGTTCCACCTTCATGTACGTGCACAGTGCACATGTGCGTGTGTGTGTATTTGACATGTGTGCAACTGTGATATACCATGGATGCATGTGACACCGACATGTAGGAGGCTGATTGGCAGATATGACATAGTTGCCGATGATTGCACTGTGACAGGTGGTGGAGATGAACAGATGCATGTATGTATGTTGGTGTGTGTGCATGTGTCCGGCACTCCCCGTGTTGCATGTGACATCAGGCTAACCTTCGGATGTTCATGATGTTGTATGTGTTTGGATGCACTGCCTGCTGCAACATTCCTGTTAATTTGCGCATGTGTGTGGTTCAAATGATATGTGTGTTGGGGAGTGTGATGCCATCTGTGAAGTTTGACACTGCCACTCATGTGCAAATGTCATGTGTGCATCAGACCATTTTACAGTGCCCTGATGCCTGTGTTCTCTCTCTCCTTGTCTGCAGCGTCAACTGATGAAGAGGGCAGAGACGGTGCTGTGGAGCACAGCGGCAGGGATCCCACCGTCAGCTGGAGACGCAAGGCCCAGCTCCCCTCCCAGGTTGTCATCTCTTCGGGCAGTGAGGAGTCTGGTGCCGCGTCTGCGTCTGCAGCTGCCAGGGGAAGGTCCAAGAGGCGGAGCTCGGCAGTGGACTCCTCGGCAGCAGAAGGGGCAGCTGAGCCCCCGCAGGGGGCTATGGAGGTAGATGGCACGGGGTCATCCAGGTTGGCGAGGGTGTTCGTTGAGGAGGAGGCCATGGAAGGCCCACGCATGGTCCACGCATGGTAGTGGTGCAGTCCAGGGGTACGGACAGGAGGCAGCACAGGCCGCAGCGGAGGTGCCTGCGTGTAATCCTGTCCCCGATCCTGTGACTGCATCATCCCGCACCAGCAGGGATGCCTTCGTCCAGACCCGTTCTCAGGGGGGATGCACGAAAAACAACTGGCCTTCCTCTCCCTGCGGACATGGCAATCCATGACCGGGTTGAGCCTGTCCTAGCTGGGATGGTGTTGCGTCAATGTGGTATTCGGGATGATGTGCAGACTTCTCGTGAGGAGAATGCACGTCATTTTGAATACCTCATTGACCGCGTCGACCTACTAGGACGGGTCACCGACGCTGGGTTCCTCCGTGTGCTGGATCTTTTACCGACCCCCTCCTCAACTGAACCCCCTATGCGTCAGTCATCCTCCGTCCCATCTTCCTGTCCAAGTATCACCTGGGCACCCTGTGGAGCTGGCCCTGAACTAGCGGCCAGGCTGGTGGAGAAAACAACCCTGCCACAGTCGGGAGTCAGAGGTCCAGCAGGGGTGGCCATCCCAACAACTGTACCCCAGCAGGAGGAGGACATGCATGCATCGTCAGGAAGGGCACTTGCACGGCAGCAGCGGGCTCAAGGTAGGAGCAATGATGGCTCAGGGCCATCAACATCACTGAGGCAGGAATCGGCCGGAGGGCAGGAGGACCATGGATTGGGAGTGTTTTCCGTGTGGCAGCAGTTAGGCCAGCGGATAGATGCAGAGTGGCGGCGGCAGAGGAGGCACGGCTCGCTATGGTCAGAGCGGAGAACTCCATGTGCAGGGCTTTGAGGCGGGCTGAGTGCCTCAAGGCAACTCGCAGGGAGTTGGCGGCCGCCATGACTGCATCCCTGCGAGGACTCAAGGCCAGGGAAGAGGCCCGCCTCCGGGATGTTGAAAAGGAGTTCGATGATGCCCTGGCCCAGAACATCAAAGAGTGAGCCGTAGGACATGTCTGCCGCATTTGTACATAGTTCTTTAGTGTGAGGTTTCCTTTGTTTTTTGTTTATTTTAGAGTTCATGGTCTTTGCTCCACTTTATGCACATAGTTATTTTATAGAATTTTTGGTAGGTTTCCTTTGGTTTGGGCATCATGGACCCTTCTGACTTGCAGTGTATATAGTTCCAGACTTTAGTTATTTTAACATCCCATGGATCAGTGCTTTTGTATGGATTGTTTCATGTACTTTATTTGGACATTGGAAATTGACCACTTCCCTGTTTTCCTCTTGTGGATTTTTATTTAACATTGGATTTTCATTTTGTTGTGATTTCATTATCTCTTAATTTACAAGTTTGATTTTTCAATATGTTTTTTCATTACGTATTTTAATACATATATATCTTCATTATTGGTGTGGTCTGTTCTCATTGGTTTTGTGCATGTCTCTATGAGCATTGCCTAAGTCATATGTTGCCACTGTGTGGCTATGTTGTACATTTATGCATGGCCATGGTGGTTCTTTTGAGACTCTCATGGCATGGGTAATTTGGGAGTGAGTGCAGTCGATGGTTGTGTGCTTGTCCTGGGCGGAGGGGGGATTTGTGTTGGCATTAGGCCCATGGGTCTGTTTTGTTAGGACATGGTGTTTGAGGGGCCACGTGTCCGGGCCTGCTGGCAGGTGCTCGGCAATGGCGGGAGGGTGGGCAGGGAGTGAGGGACAATGAGTCGGGACCTGCTGGCAGGTGCCCGTCAATGGTGGGTCGGTCAGTGGTGGGTGGGGGACATGAGTCAGGGCCTGCTGGCAGGTGCCCGTCAATGGTGGGTGGGTGCATGGGGGTGGGGGGTGATGACATGAGTCAGAGCCTGCTGGCAGGTGCCCGTCAATGGTGGGTGGGTGGGGCACATGAGTCAGGGCCTGCTGGTAGGTGCCATCAGGGTGTGTGGGGGGCATGTGTTGGGGCATGTGTGCATGGTGCCATGTGGGCTGCCTGCAGGGCATGGTCAGGGGTGTAGCTTAGCCCCCTGTGGTGTGGGCTGCCTGCAGGGCATGGGGAGGGGGAAAGGGCACACCCGGGAGGGCCCACACTGCTAAAAGGGTACCCCCGAAATACATATATCCCGGTCACACCAGGCCTATCGCATGTGAAACTCCACGCGCACCCCCGAAATACACGTACCCCACTCGTGCCAGGCCTATCGCGTGTGATACTCCCCGCGCATCCCCGAAATACACATATCCCGCTAGTGCCAGGCCTATCGCGTGTGAAACTATCCCGCACACCCCGAAATACACATACTCCGCTCACACCAGGCCGATCGCGTGTGAAACTCCAGGTGCACCCCCGAAATACATGTACCCCGCTCGCGCCAGGCCTTTCACGTTTGAAACTCCACGTGCACCCCCGAAATACGCATACCCCGCTCGCGCCAGGCCTATCGCGTGTTAAACTCCACTCACACCCCGGAAATACGCACAGGCAGACCATCCACCCTTGGCATGCCCCACAGGCAGCCCACACCACAGGGAGGACTTTTTCCATGCACTTTACCTGGCACGAGCGGGGTATGCGTATTCCAAGGGGTGCGCAGGGAGTTTTACACGTGATTTTACTGCGGGAGCAGAGTACCCGTATTCCGAGGGGTGCGAGAGTACATTTTCACGCGTTTTGGCTGCCGTGAGCAGAGTACGCATAGTATTTTCACGCGCTTACAGTGTAGCAGCCCTGTAAACTGGTCCAGGGTTAGCGCGACCCTTTGCGCCGTATTGGGGATTTCGATGCCTTTTCCTTGCGCAAGGGGCGTTCTTGAGGGCGTAACTGGCGCTGTGGGATGTTCGCTGCGCCAGGGCTCAAAAGGGCTTAGGAAATCCATGAATACACGGTGCGCTAGAAAGCTGCTTAGCACACACGGCTGGCGCACTCTCCCTCTCTGTGCTGCTCGCGTGTACTGCCTCTGCGTTGAAATCTATGAATTACCCCGTAAATATGTAAGACATCAACCGTCCATTTAAATAGCATATGCACCAGAATGGAATATACAGAAACAAAATATGTATCCCTCCAACATAATTACCTCACAGAAACTTCACAGCAAAAAGCAGAAGCAGACCTACAAAGCAGTAACAACATATATATATAACATTTCCCACTGAAATGAGTGAAGACAGTAATACTAATGGTAGACACAACACTTCTCTATATAAGCCACTTAATAACCATTACAAACAGTGAAAATAATATACCAAGAGAGACATTAGAAAATGCTCTGCAGCGAATGGAACAAAAAATGGATATGCTAATGAAAAATGTCATTCTTTTATGGAGGACCACATAAAAGAAAACATTAAATATCATTGTCCATCATGTACCTGTTGCCCCTCTCAATGTCCCAGTCAACTATCCCCAAACCCTCCCCAAAAATAAAAACGTTATGATGAGATTTCTATCCCTTCATCCCCTCCCATCCATCATCTCCAAACCCCTAATTCACCTGTATTTGTTTCAGTTTCTGCTTCCCCCTTTCTTTAATACATTTTATATTTGTATATAATAATAAAAGAGTATGTGTGTTGTTACTTTATTCCCCTGCATCTTAATTTTTTTAAAAAGGCAGTTGAGATGTTCGCGGACAGTGCGGGTGTCTGGGATGTCTGCAATTAACTAAAATGAGGGTGTCCTAAGGACACTATATCTGTTTGTACTGTCTGCAATCAAAATGGAGGTGTTCTTAGAACACACTCGAGGTCCGGGATGCCCGCAATTAACCAAAATGGGCGTGTCCTAAGGACACTATACCCGTTTGTACTGTCCGCAATCAAAACGGGGGTGTTCTTAGAACACACTCTATATCCTGTATGTCCCTAATTAACAAAAATTGATGTCCTAAGGACACTATACCTGTTTGTACTGTCCGCAATCAAAATGAGGGTGTTCTTAGAACACACTGGATGTCCGGATGTCTGCATTTAACCAAAATGGGCTTTCCTAAGGACACTATACATGTCTGTACTGTCCGCAATCAATATGGAGGTGTTCTTAGAACACACTCGATGTCCGGGATGTCCGTAATTAACCAAAATGGGGGTGTCCTAAGGACACTATACCTGTTCTTACTGTTCGTAATTAAAAAGGGGATAATGCAGGGCACTACATCCGTTCGCATGTCCGTAATTGTTTAAATTAAGGTGTCGTATGAACATCCCTCTGTTTGCAATGTACGCAACCAGAATGGATATGTCTGCAGAACATGTATTCCGTCCGCCTGTCTGAAAAGTTATGACGCACATTTATTTTATTTGGGGACTTTGACACTGTCCGTAGAACACCTGCGCATATGAGCGCCACACCCTTGGGTCCTATTAACATTGTGCCTGTCCGTAACTGTCCGCCGCACATGTGTCACACTTTTAATTAGCTCAGGGACTAGAACACTGTCTGTAGAACACTTGCACGCATGCACACAACTGACCCTGCACATTTGGTGCCCTACGGACAGCTGTCCCATTCGCTAACGTGTCTGCGATGTCATCATGTGAACGCACCCACGCTGAGTGTGTGTCCTTATTTGCGGACACTGTCCGGGCCCCCGAATATTTAAAAAGTGTTTTTTTTAGGCAATCAAAGGTATTTTACAGTAAAAGTTTATCATTGCACATGCCCCAGACAATGTCCCAGACGATCTACATACTTTTGGGAACTTTTTTAGCCCTTTTTTGGTGTTTGACGTGTCTGCAGACAACGAGGGTGTCTGTGAAGTGCGCACCTGCACCCCTATAAAAGGCCACTCCCCAGAACTCATCCTCTTTGTGCTTCTGACTACCTGACAGACCATTGCTTCTGCCCTTCATTGACTGCATTACTGGTGATTTCTGCCTGCTGTTATCCAGATGGCAACCATGGCTGCTTCAGATTAATTACCACCCCCACCCACTCCACAACCACCACCTCCCCAAGGGCCTGCGGAGGGGAACAAGTGTGAGGATACAGAGGAGTGGGATGAAAAGGAAGTCCCTACTACCAGCACTCATCTTGAGTCTTGGTTGTGGCGGCTATTTACCACTATTGATGGAGTGCCAAAAGCTTGTGCGTGTAGGTGATCTGCACTCAGTGCATCATGGTGCAGAGTCGTGGAAAGTCTGGTTCGTATAGCTTTGGTACTACATCAATGAAGCAACACCTGAGGTCGTTCCACGGTGGGGCTATTCATAAGGTTTTACCTTGCGATAAAAGTAGTAGGTTGAGTTCCCCTGCAGCATCCTCCGTTTCTGCTCCTGTCACTACAAGAGACACTCCTGTGGGACAGCGCATCCCTCCAGCTGCCTCACAGGCCATTCAAGATGCTGCTGACCCTTATCTTTCGAGGGTCACAGTATTGTGCATGAACTGAGACGCAGTACTCTGCAGGGGGGAGAACTTTTGGAGTGCTTTCGAGACTGTGATCAAGGAGCACAAGAAGAACTGGCCACTACCTGAATAAGGCCCACCCTACATCTTCCTCTCTCCACCTGCCCTTTCTTATCGCCATGGTTGATGTCCCTTCCTTACCCTCCTTTCCCATCCTTTCCCTGTGTGTCGTGTTTAAAAAACCAAAGAAAAAATCACAGTCTAAAAATAGAAGTGCCAAATAAATAGTGCAGGACCCTGGGCATTTTTTTTAGAAGTCCGCGGACAGTCTGCAGACATTTATATTTTTTGGAGGGGCTGCCCTATTAAAACCATTGCACTTATATCTGGGAGGAAGTGGTGGCTCTGAAAACAGCCTTTTGGTGTGTTTTTTTATGTTTCAAAAACTTCAAATGATTAACACCTACTGCAAAAGTGATTGCTGGAATTCCAAAAAAGGTCACAATACATTTTGTATATTACGCAAAAAAATCTGATTGGCAGCATATGTAAGATGGACTCCATCTCTGCGAAAAATGTATGTGCTACGAAACATAATATATTCATTGTGAAAAGAGGACATGCCAACATCTCTCAAAAAGGCACAAACAGCCTTATTGACATTGCGCCTCGCTTTCTCCATTTGTGGACCAAATGAAGAAGAATGCAGCCACATTTGTCTCTGCGAAAATTGCAAAGAAATTCCATACACACGTCCTAAACTGTTCCCTTCACAATGAATAACAATAATGTCTGGATGATGCTGTGTCACCAAAGTAGCACAAAGAGGTACCAAATCCAGCTACTTAATTCCACGCACTCCATGCCAGTGCACTTCCACATGAGGGAATCTGAGATGTGCAGCCACTTCACAATGATCTGCATGCACCTCCAACCAATTTATCCATGAGTCTCCCAAAATCCAGATAATCTGCTTTGTGAAACACACAGCCATAGCTATCTGCTTACCTCTCAGAAAAACTACATTCTGACAAACTCTCTCCTTACACATCACACCCAGTAAACCTTATTGACCAATCCCTTGCTAAGCTAAATCTCATGTGCATGCCTCTCAACACCAAGATCCCCATATGTAATAAGCGCTGTCCGCGGAGGACCGTAGTGTCCGCTGACAAATCGAAAAATCTGAGAGTAGGGAATGAACATTTAAATAGTGTGCGCCAATTCCCCCTTGAGGTTGGTTCTGAAAAGACCCTTTTTTTGTTTACATCAAATCCTTCTGCTTTATTTCCCACACCTTCACAAATGCATACATTCCATGCTTTTCTATACAGTTCCTGCCATTTACCCTATAAAAATAGCAAAATAAGTATATGATTATTTCTTCTATCTCCTAACATCCAATAAAACAGCCTTAAGAAGCCTAGTGAGCTTTATATGCTTACTATTATACTCATGTGTAAAGCATGTTCAAATAACAGATTCAAAGTAAAATATAAAGGCTGCACATAGGCAAAGGAAACTGCATGTACACATTATGTTCAGTTATCAAAAAACACTACTACTACAAAACAAAAACATCAATGTCTAAATTAACAACAGTGCTATAAACACACACATTCACTAACTTCTTTCTTTTACAATTGCATTGAAGACCACTCTCCTGAAAAGCAACAACATCTGAAATAGGAACAAGAGCTCAGAAGAAGCCTACTGTTTCCATACAAAAAAGTAAGTACAATACTACCATAATGTTCTAACTGTTACTCAAACACAGTAAAATGTTAGTGTTGCAGAACAAACAACTGTTTAAATGTTATATTATATTTAATATTAGTGCTTCCCCTCACCACTAGCATATTTTGTATTGTCACCTGAACCCCAGTATAGTAACACACAAATACAAGAATAGCCTTCCCAACATGTTGTAGCTGCCCATTGCACAATCACACACCTCCACAATCATCCTTCCCATCATACTCAGACACTCATGCTCAAAGCCCACATACATTGCACAACAGCCCAACCCACACTTTCTTTATTTCTCCAACAGACCCCAAAGAATGCCTACCAAAAAGCAACACTGTAGAAAGCAACGCATAAGTAGACCAAATCAAAACAAAAGTGTTCAAAATAAGCATCCATCTTCTAGCATAATGTGTACAAAAAGTTCAGACAAAACAGCTAATACAGTTATTAAGCGAAACAAAACAAGCGTCCAGTACAGAAACTTTGACTCCTCTTTCATAATGTAAAACAAAACCGAAAGAGATTAACAAGAATTCAGCTACCACTATTGCTAAATCTGCACCTATACATCTTAATGTAGTGGAAAGCAACCATACCAAAAAAATTATTTTACAAACATTTTTCCACCTTCAGAACCTTATAAAAACAGGAGAGAAATCATGCACAACCCTTAAAACTTACCGTAGAAAATTAATTTTAGAAGCTCTCATGGACAGTGCAATCCTTCTCAAAAGGAAGTTATTTATTTTAGTTTTAAACAGAATTAAACCACTAACAAAACTAACTACTAAACTACAGAAAAGACTTACGGAATGTCAACAAAAATAACTTCTTAAATATTTGTGGAGGCAAACAAACCCAATTGCCATACTTAGCAGTGGACGAGCAGTGGACGAGGGTATGAAAAACCTAATAATACCATAATGGAACAAGCAATACTGCTCACAAAAATATCCCCAGAAAACTCAGTATCGCCTCTCGAATCCACTGAACCAAAAAGTCCAGTGTACAAATGGCCGTGCACGTCAATGTGTAACATTGCCAAAAAATCTTGCAAATCTTTACGCCAGTTCCTCAATCAGTATGTAAAAAGCAAAGACAAATTCAAAGTGAAACTACTTCAAAATGTGAATGCCTGTCCAGTGCACAAATACACAGAACTAAAAGGACATTCATTAGCCTGCATTTCAGGACCTATTTGCAAAAGCATCTTCCATCATATCAAAATTATATCAACACATCATTCAACTATAAGAAATCTGGTCCATAAACTGTACTATGCTAAAGTTCCTGCTTTAGCACTAGCCAATTTAAATAACAATCTTCTACATGGTTCAGCCAAACAACTACTCGAAGAAATAGAGCATATCCAGAGAAAATATTTTGGAAGTGAAAACCACTTACAAAATACAATAGCTTTACAACAGACTAGCAACAACTATACAGATGGCAACCTTCTACTACACACATACAAAAAATACTAACATTTAAAAGTACATCTGTTTAAGTACCAAACCATGAGTGTGTGTGTTGCCGCAGAACTTTTTATAAAAGTAGCACAAAAACTGTAGACATAACGTACAAAATAGAAAACAATGAAGATTCCAAACGGTTTGAATTACCTCTCTATCTTATAGCAAACAAATACAAAATTACTGATCCCTTAATACTTTGCAGTTACTGCACTGCAAAACTTGACAACAACCAAACTCCTTCACGTGCTATCACAAGAAACTTATTCCCACTACCAAAACCCCTGCAACAGCACAATTTACACAAGAGCATCATAATTCAAACAGTGCACCAATTTCAAGCAATAATACGCCTTCAACCAAAGACAGCAAAATTACCTCCCTCTGAATTAGTGAAAGGTATTTGTGGCAAAGTAGTTTATTTACCATTAGATCTAAAAGAAAATGTACACACTCTGGGAGTGCAACGTCCAATAGATCAATATTTATAGGGTAATTCATAGAATTTCGCACAAAAGTGGCGCACGCGGCTGGCGCACAGTGTCCCCGTGCGATACACTGTGCCAGCCGCGTGCGATAAAATCCTTTTCATCGCACAGCGTATTCATGGATTTTAGCCTCAAAAACCAGCCGTGGCGCAGAGTGGCACAGCGATCCTGCAGCAGCGCCAGTTACGCCCCCAAGAACGCCCTCGCGCAAGGAAAAGCCTTCAAAATTCCCAAATCAGCGCAAAGGGCTGTGCTAACCCTGGACCAGTTCACAGGGCAGCCAAACAGCAAACGCCAAGCGGGGAATGTGTATTTCAGTGGTTCGCGGGAAGTTTCACACGCGATTGTCCTGGGTACGTGTACATCAGGGGTGCGCGGGAAGTAACACACGCGATTCCATTAGGGCACGTGTCTTCCAGGGTTGCGCGGGAAGTATCACACGCAAAAACGCAGGGTACGTGTATTTCTGTGAGCATTTCATGTGTGGCCAGTTTCCATTAGGGACACTGTAGTTGGTGACACTTGGGGCATGTTGTGGGGATTAATTTGTTTGCTCTCACATTGCATAACATGCCATGGTGTGTTGTGTGGCCGGGGCGGGGTTGGGTGACATGGCACTGTTCTCATGTTGTATTTTGCAAGTGGGTATTCATTTTTGCTGCATGGAAGTGTGTCTTTTGATGACACTGCATTGGTGGTGTTTGTGTAGGTAGGGATGCACACATTGTGACACTTCCTGGTGGAGGGGCCTGGTGGAGGGTGCCTCACAGTGCTGGGGGGTGGGGATGCAGGGGGACATGAGTGGGGGCCTGGTGGAGGGTGCCCCACAGTGCTGGGGGGTGGGGGTGCAGGGAGACATGATTGGGGGCCTGGTGGAGGGTACCCCTAACTGGTGGGGGGTGGGGGTGCTGGGAGACATGAGTTGGACATGAGTGGGGGCCTGGTGGAGGGTGCCCCACAGTCCCAGGGAGTGGGGGTGCAGGGAGTCATGAGTGGGGGCCTGGTGGAGGGTGCCCCACAGTGCTGGGGGGTGGGGGTGCAGGGGGACATGAGTGGGGGCCTGGTGGAGGGTGCCCCTGGATGCAGGGGGTTGGGGGTGCTGGGAGACATGAGTGGGGGCCTGGTGGAGGGTGCCCCTGGATGCAGGGGGGTGGGGGTGCTGGGAGACATGAGTGGGTGCCTGGTGGAGGGTGCCCCTGGATGCAGGGGGGTAGGGGTGCAGGGAGACATGAGTGGGGACCTGGTGGAGGGTGCCCCTGACTGGTGGGGGGTGGGGGTGCTGGGAGACATGAGTGGGGTCCTGGTGGAGGGTGCCCCTGGAAGCAGGGGGGTGGGGGTGCTGGGAGACATGAGTGGGGGCCTGGTGGAGGGTGCCCCTGGATGCAGGGGGGTGGGGGTGCTGGGAGACATGAGTGGGTGCCTGGTGGAGGGTGCCCCTGGATGCAGGGGGGTAGGGGTGCAGGGAGACATGATTGGGGGCCTGGTGGAGGGTACCCCTAACTGGTGGGGGGTGGGGGTGCTGGGAGACATGAGTTGGACATGAGTGGGGGCCTGGTGGAGGGTGCCCCACAGTCCCAGGGAGTGGGGGTGCAGGGAGTCATGAGTGGGGGCCTGGTGGAGGGTGCCCCACAGTGCTGGGGGGTGGGGGTGCAGGGGGACATGAGTGGGGGCCTGGTGGAGGGTGCCCCTGGATGCAGGGGGTTGGGGTGGTGGGAGACATGAGTGGGGGCCTGGTGGAGGGTGCCCCTGGATGCAGGGGGGTGGGGGTGCTGGGAGACATGAGTGGGTGCCTGGTGGAGGGTGCCCCTGGATGCAGGGGGGTAGGGGTGCAGGGAGACATGCGTAGGGACCTGGTGGAGGGTGCCCCTGACTGGTGGGGGGTGGGGGTGCTGGGAGACATGAGTGGGGTCCTGGTGGAGGGTGCCCCTGGAAGCAGGGGGGTGGGGGTGCTGGGAGACATGAGTGGGGGCCTGGTGGAGGGTGCCCCTGGATGCTGGGGGGTGGGGGTGCTGGGAGACATGCGTTGGTGAGCAGTAGTGCAAGGTGACATGTGGGTTGGCTGGGGGGCATGGCCATGGTGGATGGGCTGCCTGCGGGACATGTGCAGAGGTGCAGGGTAGTCCCCTGTGGTGTGGGCCGCCTCCAGGGTCCTTGGAGGGTTTAGAGGGAACAGGTGGGAGGACCCACACGGCCAATTCACGTGTGGGACTCCCCGGCAACCCAGAAATACACGTAGGCTGCTGGATTTGGGTGTGGAATTTGCCGCACACCTGGAGTACACGTACCCTGCTAATTTGCGTGTGAAACTTCCCCCGCACACCGAAATACACGTACCCTGCTAATTCGCGTGTGAAAATTCCCGCGCACCCCGAAATACACGGACCCAGGGCAATCGCGTGTGGAACTTCCCGCGAACCCCGTAATACACGTACCCTGCAAATTTGCGTGTGAAACTTCCCACGCACCCCGGAATGCACGTGCCCAGGCCAATCGCGTGTGGAACTTCCTGCGAACCCCGTAATACACGCACACGCTAATTTTCACACAGCGGGTGTCCGTGTTTGTCGGTACCCCTGTGCACCTCATTTGTCCTAGAGGGCCACTGTATGGACCATTCATCATGGCTGCATATGGGTGCTTTTTGTTAGCGCACATTTCGGCGCACATTTATTTCAGGCGCAGGGACGCTACCGCCTGCTTTCTTGTGGCGTACTTGTTTGGCCCTGTGCGCATCTTTCACCGTGCGCTGGTTTGCGCTATTCGATTCCATGAATACGGGTTGTAGGCGAGCGTGTGGGCGTTCCGCGCACTTGCCTCCTGTACTTCCCTCGTGACGCCCATATTTTCACGCGTTTTTCCCCATTCCGAGTGTTACGCCCCGTGTTGCGCCAACTTTTGTGATGTGCGCCGCACTATGTGCAATTTCACAGTGGCCGTGGCACATGCCGTTGGATGACCTGTACGCCGGCGTGCGCCGCGCACTTTTTCAGCGCACATCCAATATTTTTCTCGCGCACGGACTTCCATGAATCGATGTGCGCTGGTTTCCCTGCGATTTTCGCAGTTGCACTGCGACTTCTGCACTTTTACTGCGAATTGCACGTTTTGGCATCTCTGCGCGGGAATTTTCGGCGCACATTAATTCCATGAATCGACCAGTTTATTGTCTTAGTAAATGGCGTAGCTACAAAAGACAAAAAAAAATTGGCAACAACTCGTGGACTTACATAAAGTTAGACAAGCCTTGCAATATCTAAAAGACAACAAAGAATACTACAACAAAATTAATATTGAAGAAAACCTGAGAGAAACCATTGAAATAATTCAAGAGTCACCAGAAACTGGTCAATTTCAACTTCTAGATCCTGCTACAGTATCCAATATTTTAGACCATTATACAATTCATCCATTACACACTAAAGACACCATAGATGATGCACTGGAAACACCCCAAAAGCGACAAGCCAAAGGATCTCCAATCAGCATATCGGATAAAAGTATAGGAGCACAGGCCTTTTTCTCTACTCTTTCCTACTGGAAAAGGAGGAAGGTACGATGATAGACCCACACAAATAACAGCATCATAATACTGCTCTTTATGAATGTATTCTGAAGATCCCAGATTTAGACAAAACGTGTAATACATATTCCACCTTCTCTTTGAAAGTGAATTAGCAACTCTATGCTACGGAGTTGCACACACATTGAAATCAGGTACCCATTTAAGACTAACACTGTAAACGGTTACTTACTATTCTTAAAACATTGCTAAGACTAACACCCAGGACATCAAAGATGACATCACAAATATCATTGATGGCATCACTGATGACATCACATGTCTGCCTCACTTATTTTGGTGTATTCCAAAATCTAGGCAAGGTGGTTTTATTCACTGACAATCACAATATAAACATTGAAAAGGTGCTGTATATCAAAACAGTAACCTTGTTGTGTGTTCTTAAAGTGCTTTCCTTAGGGTCTTGTCTGAGCTCATGATGCATATGCATGGGGCAATAGCAGGCCTCAAACTCACAATTAAATTGTATACAGGAAGATAAACTTTCTGATGATGCTGTTTCTTTCTTCCTTACTTGAGTTTCCCTGTATGTGCCTTTGATTTGTATGCATTGGGTCTTCATATGTATTGTTTGTACTAGTACAAGTGTGTATTAAGTCTTGAATTGTTAGCTAGTTATTACATATTTAACATCACACAATCACCCCTGGCATCTTGCTACCAACATAATAGAAAGAACCCCTTGAAGGTAGGGACTTTTCATCAACATTATTTTCACATGTGATGCCATCAGTGATGTCATCAATGATATTTGTGATGTCATCTTTGATGTCCTGGGTGTTAGTCTTAGCAATGCATGTAGATGCTGTGAGTTATGGTTGCTGAGCATACCATAATGGAGGAATGTGCAGTGCTTTTTGGTTTCACTGTGAAGTATAACATCCGTTTAACAAAGTTTTTATACTGAATGTACATATATATATATGTGGCAGGGAACGAAAACAAAGGGGCTAAACATGTGATGTTGTCAGTGATGTCATCAATAACATTTGTGATGCCATCTTTCATGTTCTGGCTGTTAGTGTTAGCAGTGCACAGTGGTGATGGCAGGTATGGGGGCTTAGTTTACCATAACTGGCAAATTACAGGGGGGTTTCAGTTTTAATTTGAACCATAATGGGGACGTAGACATTTTTTTCTTTTTTTTAATGAAGTACACAGGTTTTTGGTTGGGCAACTTAACCATAACGTCCCCTCAACAAAGTTTTTTTTGTAGTGAATTTTTCAGGTTTTTGGAAGCGGTATTTAATCATGACATTGCGTCAATGAAGTTGTTGTGCTGAATATACACTGTCATCATGTGATTGTGGGAGATATGTAGTGTAATGTACATACTTGATATACATTTAACATAGAGCATACAGAACCCCCTCCCTATTGATATTAGAAAGGGTTGGACTGAGTGCCTGTTTGCGGACAGGGGGCGGACGGGATGAACATTACCCAAAGATGCAGGGGTATCTGAAAATGTACTATTGTCTTACACTAAAAATCTGCAACGTGGAAGAAGGACATAAAGACATTGGGCTTCATTACGAGGTGGGCGGTAAGGGATTAACGGCACCAGTAAGGGCACTGGTGCCGGTAATCCCTTACCGCCCTACTACGAGTTCCCTTTGTGGGTCCTTCCTTAACGCCTGGTTTTACCAGGTGTTAAGGAAGGACCCACAAAGGGATACTGGGGTCAATAACGGTACCGTTATTGCCACCTTCCCCCTTCCCATTGAGCCCTATTGGGGCTCAAATGGGAATGGGGAATGGCTCTGGTGAATGGAGAATTACCGGTCCCGCCGACCTCGGAATGGACCGGTAATTGCTCCATCCACCAGACCAGAGTCGGAACGATTTTGGAGGCAGCAATGGCGCTAATAGCGCCATGGCTACCTCCAACCTCGTAATGACCCCCATTATAAGTAGTAATAAGTAAATATGGAAACCTAAAGTTGTGAAATGAAAATGACACATTTAATAACCATGTAGAATGAAATGGATGGTACCATGAATAAAAAAGGATGCCTCCATTGTAATAACTTCACAGAAACTCTGCAGACTGGACCGACAGTGCACGGACGCAGTAGGACGAAGGGAAATTACATCACAATAGTGAAAGTCATTTTTTTGTATATGTGTGTAATTTTTTTAGTATGTGGTGCAGAAATAATAATTTCTTTCTGTTGTTTTGACACAGAAATGGCTAGTACTTTCGAGTGGCTGGAGGAGTATTTTCCGCATGAGGAAATGTCTGAAGACAGCGACAATAATGGTACATACTGCTCTGTGTAGGCAAAATACTGATTAGTATTTTATAGGCATTTAATATATGTATATTTTTTTGTACAGACCAGGAAAGAAAAGAAGAAAGGCCAACAAACGAGACAAAAGAAGACAGGATGAAAAGGATTGATCAGAAAATGGATGTACTGAATGACAATTTTAAAAGTTTAACAGAGTTTGTGGAGGACTGTGGGAACGGAAAAGTACGTTACCATTGTCCCACCTGTACTTGCCCCGCTTCTCCATTCCCTAGTGAACCATCCCCTAACCTTCAAGAAGAAAATAGACGTTTTGATGAAATATCCATCCCTTCTTCCCCTCGGAAATCTTCTCCTCATAACCAGCCCGTGTTGAATCCTAATTCCCCTATATTTGTGTCAATATCTGCTTCGCCCGCTATTTCTTTGGATTGAAGTGTGTGTTTGGAATGTTTTTGTAGAGTAGTTGTAGTTATAGAGTTTTGTGGAATTTTTTTTTAAAAAAAAAGACTTAAAATGTTCGTGAACAGCGTGCCTGTTCGACCTATCCGCAAGGAATGTAATGTGGGTGTTGTAAAGGCAGTGCACCTACCCTTATTAATGACAAGTAAGATGGAGTTGATATTTGACTGCAACATCGGTTCAAGGTGTGCGCACATAAACAGAAAGGGGCATCCTAGGAACATTATACCTCGCTGTGCCGCTTACAAACGAGATGAAACATGTTCGTAGAACACACAAGGTGTCCGGGATGGATGTAAATGAGCAAAATGGGAGTGTGTTAAGGACAGTATACCTGTCCGTATCGTCCGCAGCCAAAATGTTGGCGTCCGTAGAACAGGCGCGGTGGCTGGCAAGTTCTAAGTCAAACAATCTGGAGTTTTCCTAAGGACGCTGGACCTGTCAGTACAGTGAGCATATCATGCATACACATGCGCAGTACAACCGTAAGTATAGCGAATATCGCGCCTGTCCCTAACTGTCCGTCTCACTTGTGTCGCACTTTGAATGAGTTTGAGAACCCGAACACTGTCCGTAGGACATTTGCGTGCATGCGCACGTTTGTTACTCTGCATTTGCTGTCCAGCTGACTCCCATTTTTGTCGCGGATGTGTTCAGGATGTCATCATGTGACCGCACTCACGCTGAGTGTGTGCACTAATTCGAGGAGTTTGTGTGCTTCCGCAGCAGTACAAAAGAACGTGTAGACACAAGGCAAAATGTTGTAGAGTGTCAAAATATCATTTCACATATCCCAGACAATAGCTTACCTGAGGACTTGTTGTGTCAAATTTTCGTACCGCTTTGCAGGGATGAAGATGGTCACGAGGCACACCCCTCCACGCCTATAAATGGCCACATCCCCGAGCGCATCTTTATTGACATTCTAGCTATAGCAAATTGAGGTGTATTGCCTTTACTGCTGTAATGACCAAAAGGAAAGTAATCGGCATGGCTTCCATGGCTGCTGTTGGTTCATTAGCCTCTGCACCACCCCCGAACCCGCCACCACCACCACCTCCCCAAGGGCCTGCAGAGAGATATACGGGTGAGGATGTAGAGAGCAAGGAAGAAGAGGAGGAAGAGAATGAAGTGGAGGAACTCCGCACTAGGAGCACTCGCCGGGAGTCGTGGGTGTGGCGGTTGTTTTCCATTTATGGGAACGTACCAAAAGCATGTGCAAACCTGGTGAGGTGGTGCTGAGTCGCGGGAGACCTGGTGCGTACATATTTGGTACGACATCCATGAAGCGACACCTCACTTCATTCCACACTGTGGACATTCGCATGGTGGTACCATGTGAAGAGCGTAGTTGATGAGTTCCTCCATAGCATCATCCGAGTCTGATCCTCCCACCACATGAGACACTCCTGTGGGGGTGCGCCTCCCTCCAGCTGCCTCACATGCCATTCGCAATACTGTTGACCCTTACCTTTCAAAGGTGAAAATAGTGTGTATGTATTGTGACGTAGTATTCTGCAGGGGGGAGAGTTTTCAAAGTGCTTTTGAGGCCACAGTCACGGAGCACCAGAAGATCTGTTCCTTACCTAAGTGAAGCTCACCCTATATCTTTCTCTGTCCACTTGCCCTTTCTTTTCGCCGTGGCTGGTGTCCCTTCCTTACCCTCCTTTGGCCTCCTCTCCTAGTGTGTCGTGTGCTGAGAACCAATAAATGTGAAAACAACAAAAATTCCACATTCAGAGCCGCCTTTCTCAGTTTAACAATAGAACTATGAAGTGACCGTTGTAGACCCCCGCGAAGTTGTGGAAAAGTTCACGGACAGTCGTAGGGAAAAAAAGGGAGTGTGCAAGGGGAGCAAACACAATGAAGTGTACACTGTGAGTAAGTGGTGGCTCTGAAAAGAGCCTTTCGGTGGTGTATTGTGTGGGTCAAAAACTGTGGATTGGAGAAAACGGATTGTCACATAGGTTATTGTGAATCCAAAAGAGGTCGCAATGCATTTTCTACATTGCGAAGAAAAATCTGATTGTCAGCATATGTGAGATGAACTCCATCTCTGCGGAAAATGAAAGAGCTGCAAAAGAATATGTTTTCAATGTGGAATGAGGACATGCCAACATCTCTTAAAAAGGCACAAACAGCCTTATTCACATTGTGTCTCGCTTTCTCCATTTGTGGACCAAAAGCAGAAGAACTCAGCCATATTTGTCTTTGTGCAATACGGGAAAAAAGTATTTGACAATTTGGAAACATATCCATGAGCTTCGCAAGTCCTTCCTTCATTGCAAATTGCAAAGAAATTCCAGAGACATGACCTACACAGTTTCCTTCGCAATGAATAATAAGTATATCTGGAGGACGCTCTGTCAGTAAAGTAGCACAGAGAGGTACCAAGTCCAGCCACCTCATGCCATGCACGCCATGCCAGTGCACTTCCACATGAGGAAATCTGAGATCTGCAGATAAACTGCAGCTTTCTGCATGCACCGTCAACCAATGTATCCATGAGTCTCCCAAAATCCAGATAATCTGTTTGCGAGTACGCAAAGCCATGGCTGTGTGGTCTCCTGTCAGGGAGAAGACAGTCTTACTAAATCGTGCTGTTCAGAACACACCCAGTGAACTTTAGTGACCAATCCCTGGGGCCGCTCATTTTCGTTTACATGTGTCTCCACCCCAGAATTCCCGTTGGTGATATGCGCAGGCTGCAAACTACCGCCATGTCTGCAGACATGTATAGGATCAGAGCGTAACAACGGTACATTAAAGTGTTATTCCCCTTTTTCCCCTTTAAGGTGATCTCTGAAAAGAGCCATTTATTTTTTATTTATGGGCAGATACCTTACAGACATATGTTATTGTGTTTATTTTTTTGTATTGTATGTCCTTACTCTACTCCTACAACCATTACAGAACATTCTCTAAAGCAAAAGAACATCACATTTCCCAAAGACGATAGCAGAACACCATCTGCTTCAAAGTAATCTGCATTACTTGGAACAATGTTTTCGTGGCTGCAGAAAAACATACCAGCGCATAACATAAACGCACGCATGCCGCGATTAATGATGCACCTCCCAATACTTTGATCTGGACAGAAAAAATAATTGTTGTTCCATTGTACTCTAGGTAGCCCAAATGGCAAGCACTCTAGTGCAAAATTACCACATGAGGAGAGGTCATTGTACGTATGTGTCTGCAAACTTGCAGAATTGCCGCAACATTGGCATCAGTCTCAGCATTCCACACCACCTCCACTCCTCTCACATCGAAATGGTGTGCCACATGCCTACTCTCTGCATAATGTTGTAAGCCATGGACAAAAATGTCTCCAAGCAACAAAACCCTGACCCTCTCCACCTCTGCCATCTTCAGTGTACGCACTGTCTTTGGACACAAAAGAGTAATGTGAACATCTGATTGGCTGATGCCTACAGTCCCCTTTCCATGCAGGATTTGCTGTAGAAACCCGTATGTGACACACCCTACCCACGGACAAGCGTTGCCTACGTGCGGCACGCAACTCTCACCCAGTCCTTTCACCCCTTCCACAGTGGTAGCAAATCGAGTCCCTCATTGGACACAACTAAGCAGTCACCCAACCATCCACCAATCACTTTGAAAATCGCTAAATGTAACTCCGTCATCAACATTGCGCACTTCAAAATTACTGTCGATAATTCTGGATGGAAGTCGCATATCATTGCAAAGCACCTACTTCAGAAGGTACTTTGCAAGTGTTACAAATTTCTACATACAGCTCCATGCATGCGCACATGCATGAGTAGAGTACAGGTATTTATATTTCAATCAGAGAACATGTGCAACCTTTATGATTTAATGTAAAACAAATTAATGCTGCTAAATGTGCATAGGCAATACATACCAACGCTCCCCCTTTTAAGTGCAATATGTCCGATTTATCATTGATAAACCGCACGACTTCTTACTGTCTTCCGCATAACCTATACAAATGTTGCATGGATGCCTATTTAGGGCAAAACTCGAATTTGTATTAGAAAATGTCGGAGTTGTACACTGTGTACAGCCTACAGTAATGCTACTTACAATGTAATCGTATGACAAAAGTAAGTGCTCCCGATTGCTGTGGTGACATCTCCCTCTGAGAGTCTCCCGATTTTTCGCCATTGTGCTTTTAAATTGCAAGTAGAAAATGTTTTCCCATCTACTACTGTGCCCTATCACTTACAAACCTCTTTCCTATTAAAAGTTAATCCTACCTTAAAAATGTTAGCAATTTTGAAGGACTTGCAAGTAACATATTGCAAATACCATGCAAAGCCTGCACAGAGTGAAGTGAAAAGCGCACATGCACTGGGTTCAAATATGAAAGGAGAATGCTCTGACGAACGATGCACAATTAATGTGTGCAGTATCAGCACTGCTGTAAACACACAAAGTAATCAATTTTGTTTTTTTGAATCACAGTGAAGACTACTCTCCTGAGAATCAACAGCATCTACACTGCGGACGACATATCTGAAGAAACTTGGTCATTTTGCAAAAAAAGTAAGTACAGTAATACCTTTATATTGTAACTACTCCTCAAAGAGGCTGCTTGGGTTATTTGTTTAATTTGGGCACCAAAGCAAACATTGATTTCTGAACCATTCTACATACAAATATCCATTTATTGAACAAAGAATAACAGGCAGAATGGCTCACAAATCCCTGTGTGTTTGGAACTCAAATAACGTACGTAATCCTTAGAAGGTTAGATTTAGAAAAGTAGTTGCTGTTGCAAGTTTATGGCATTTCGTTTATTAATCATGCTTCTCGTCACCACTAGTCCACTTTGTAGTCTCATCTGAAGCACAGTTTACTAGTATACAAACAGTAAAATAGCCTTACAAAATGATTGCAAGAGTCCAATACACATTCACACACCATAACAAAGAGCTTCCCCGTCAGACTCATGCACTTATGCACACATCACACATACATTATACAACAGACCAAAGCATGCCTTCTTTTTTTCAACAGACACTAAAGAATGCATACCAAAAAGCAACTCTGTAGAAAGGAACGCAGAAGTAGAGCAAATAAAAATAAAAGTGCCCAATCTAAGCATCCATCTGTTGTAGAGTTTGTAGAGAATGTTGGAAGAAACCAGCTAATGCAGTCGGTTAGCAAAACAAAAGAAACTTCAACTACCGAAACTTTATGTCCTCCATCAAATTGTGTCACAAAACACAAAAATGTTGGCAAAAATCGGCTACAGTAACAATGCTCCTACTAATCCTGCTAGTGTAACAAGAATCCATAGTAAAAAAAGTATTTTATCAAAAATGTTTCGTCACAGAGTCCTTCATAATCTACTAAGAAGAGGAACAAAATCATCCTCACCCCTTAAAACCTACCATAGAAAGTTAATCCTACAAGCTCTCGTGGACAGTGCAATCCTTCTGAAAAGGAAGTTGTTTATATTAGTGTTAAATAGGATGAAATAACTACCAAACTTCAAAAGAAACTCAGCAATAAACGGAATATGAACAAAAATGATTGTTTAAATGTTTGTGGCGGTGAATGGAGTCACACGACAACCACAGAACCATATTTCAATGAAGAAGCATACAAACAAAATCAAACAAACACAATTGCCACCCATAGCAGTGGATGAGGGTATCAGAAAATCAATACTACCATCATGGAACAAGAAACACTGCTTACAAAAGTATCCTCTGTAAACTACACCATTCAGTATACAAATGGCCATGCACATCCATGTGTGCCATTCCAAACAAAGCTTTCAAATCTTTACGTCAGTTCCTCAATCAGTATGTAAAAGGTAAAGACATAAGTAAAATTAAAGTGCTGCAAAATATGGATATGTGTGCAGTGCGCAAATACACAGGACTACAAGGACATTCATTAGCCTGCATTTCTGGGCCTATTTGCAAAAGCACTTTCCATGATATCAAAAAGATATCAATACATCATTCAAGTGTAAGAAATCTATTGTATAAAATATACTATGCAAAAACTCCAGCTTCAGAATTAGGCAATTTAAACAACACTCTTCTTCATGGTACACCCAAATACTGTAGAAATTGACCATATTCAGAGAAAATAGTTTGGAAGTGAAAGCCACTTACAAAATGCAATCATTTTAGAACATAGTAACAACAATTCTGCACATAGCAACCTTCTATTACACACATACAGAAAAGAAATAGTAAAATTTGAAAGGTCATCGGCTGAAGTACCAAACCATGTGTGTGTGTGTGTTTCCGCAGAACCTTTTACAAAAGGAACACAAAAAATGTAGACATTGCATACAGAATAGAAGACAATGAATACTCTAAATGGTTTGAATCAACTCTCTACCGTTTAGTAGAAAACAAATATGTACTAACTGAACGCCAAATATGTTGCAGTTACTGTACTACAAAATTAGACAACAACCACACTCCTTCATGTGCTATTACAAATAATTTGGAATTGTTCCCACTACCAAAAATCCTACAACAACTCAATTTGTATGAGAGCATAATAATTCAAACAGTTCACCCATTTCAAGCCTTCATCCAAAAACAGCAAAATTACCTTCCTCTGAATTGGTGAAAGGCATTTGTGGCAAAGTAGTTTATTTGCCATTAGATTTAATGGAAAATGTACACACTCTAGGAGTGCAACGTTCAATAGAGCATTTTTTTAATAATCTTGGTAAATGGTGTACCAACAAAGGACAAAAAAATGTGGCAACAACTAGTGGACTTACATGAAGTTAGACAAGCATTGCAATATCTAAAAGACAATAACGAGTACTACAAGGAAATAAATACTGATGAAAGCTTAAGGGAAACAACTGAAATAATTGAAGAGCCATCAGAAACTGGACAATTCGAACTTCTGGATCCTGCTACAGTATCCACTCTTTTGGACCATTACACAATTCATCCATTGCATTCCAATGAAAGCATAGATGATGCACTAGAAACTTACCAAATGCGACAAACCAAAGGGCCACCAATGAGTATATGGGAAAAAAGTATAGACGCATGAGCTTTTCCACTGCTTTTTCCTACTGGCAAAGGTGGAAGATACAATGATAGACCCACTCAGAATGGAGCATCAGAATACCGCTCTTTACGAATGTATTTGCAAGATCCCAGATATAGACAAAATGTGGAATATATATTCCACCTACTCTATGAAAGTGAATTAGCAACACTATGTTACGGAGTTGCACACATTTTGAAATCTGGAACCCACTTTCAAAATATGTCAACTACGCAGTTGATACAAAAAGTACAGGAAAAAGATCGTTTTTTTCAAGCAAGTATAACAAATGTGTTTGCAAACATGCATGGTACAAAGGAATACTGGTTCTGACGGCACGGAGATGTGCGTTGTATGATCAGAAACCTTGGACCACCGACTTGGTTTGTTACGCTAAGTTAAGCAGCATATGCATGGGAAGATTTACATGAGTTCCTACGCATAGCAAACAGCAACAAAAACAACATAGATATATTAACACATGGAGACCTTTGCTCTCTAGATCCAGTTAATGTGTCAAGATATTTCCATCATCGTTTCATTGCCATGCTACACTTTATTTGCAATAAAAAAGTTCCTCCCCTTGGAGAAGTGCAACGTTTCTTTTGGAGAAAAGAATATCAAGCCAGAGGAGCACCACATATTTGCATGCTGTTATGGATCAAAGGTGCACTGAAATTTGGTCACAACAGTGATAGCACTGTTTTGCAGTTTATCCAAATATATATCACTTGTGAAATCCCTTCACAACAGACACATAGTGAGCTGCATGGTCAGATTTTACAATTTCAAAGACACAAATGTGGCAAATATTGTCGCTGCAAATACATAGACAAAGGTAAATACTACACCAAATGCCGCTTTGGTTTCCCTAGACCAGTTACAGAAACAGGTGGAGTAAACAACTTCATGTGTTCAGTTCGTCATAGTGTTAAAGGTAAATCACCTAAGAACACGTATTTCATGAAAAGAAGGGAAGAATCAAAATATATCAATGATAACAATGCAATGATTGCCCTCTTACG
The DNA here is from genome assembly GCF_040938575.1 of Ambystoma mexicanum. Lineage (NCBI taxonomy): Eukaryota > Metazoa > Chordata > Amphibia > Caudata > Ambystomatidae > Ambystoma > Ambystoma mexicanum. Next base: position 827,165,592 of record NC_090926.1, on the reverse strand, counting down.
GAATGCAAATGTAGATGTGCAGTACATTGCAGACAATTCAACTGCTTCTGCACGATATGTTACAGCCTACTTAACAAAAGCAGAAAAAACAGAGCTTCAAGACCTCTGGGATGACCTAGCATTAGACAAAACATTATCACAGAAATTGTACAGCATAGGCATAAAAATGCTATCTCATTGAGAATGTGGCAACTACGAAGCAGCAGATCGTTTGACCGGTACTGCTTTGTATGGTAAATCAGACAACATAGTAAGGCTAAGTCTCCTGCAAAATCTAGCAAAAGAGTGCTGAAATCAGATGAGGACATCTAAACAATTGCCAAAAAAGATCCCAACAGCCAAGACATTCTAAAAAACAATTTACTGGACACATACTATCCGAACAGGAGTAGCACTTTGGAAAGCATGTGTCTATACCACATAGCTCAAAACCTTGCATACAAAAATAATGTAAAACCCGATGAAAGCAAACGTAGATATAGAGTGACCGATTGTGAAGGGAGTTTAGTGAAACTTAACAAACAAAACGTAATTAATCAAGTAAAATTGTCATTAAAAACTCCTCAATAGAAAGAACTATATTATATACCTCAAAGTTACAACTTTTCAAACCATGGAGAAAAGAGGAAGACATACTAGAAAACTGTGTCTGCTATGAAGATGCTTTCAAACCAAATGAAATCGCTATCACTGATGTGAACTTTACGCAGTACAAAACGATGTTACACAATGAGCAGCAACAGGAAGAAGAACTTCAGGCCCAACTATATAAGGACTCTTTCGACAGTAGTCAACCTTCTGTAACAGGAGATCAAGAACCACTAGGACAACCACTAATAGCAAATGAGGCTGAAGTAGCGATGACAGAAGTAGAAAACACGATGTATCAGTATCAAGAAGATACAGAAGACTTAAATGTACAACAAGCAAAACTTAACAAAGATCAGCGCACCATTTTTGAAGACGTAAAACAACAAATTGTACATGGTGTACAACACGAAAATAAAGAATGTACCTGGCAAAATTACAAACATATACTGCTGTACGTCAGTGGAGAAGCTGGATCAGGGAACATTCTTAATCAAAATCATCAGCAAGTTCCTTCAACAATTGACAAACAACAAACTGTCAGCTGTTGTAATAGCCCCCACAGGTTTAGCTGCCTACAACATAGGCGGTGTCACTTTACACCAATTACTACTGCTTCCAGTAGAGCATCAAAATAAATTAGACTATTACAAATTTTCGGCAGAAGCTTCAATGGAATTACGCAGAGTATTAAAACACATGAAAATGCTACTAAGAGATGAAGTGAGCATGGTCCCCAACCAAATGTTGGCTTTGATTCACCTCAGATTGCAAGAAGTACTTAAAAGTAACAACAAAGAACTATTTGCAGGGAAACACATTATCGTTTTTGGAGATTTTCTAAAATTAACACCAGTGAAAGGTGAACCTATTTTTAAAAACCTTAGGCCACAAACTCTGCCGGAGAACTGTTGGTAGCATAGGTAATGTCAACTTTTGGCAACATTTCCAATACAGAGAATTAACTGAGAACATGTGGCAATCTGCACATCCAACTTATGCCAACATCTTAAAAAGTATTAGAGTTGGTGTACTATCGCAAGAAGCACACGTTGTATTGTGGCACATTCAGGCACTTTATGGCAATAATACATGTGCAACTGATGTTATGGAATAAATAGGGCACAACAAATGTCAATTGTATGGCCTGAATGCCAACTCTTGCAAGTTGTTTCAAATTCAATGAAACAATGTTAAATAAAGAAATGCAACCAATAATGGAAATTAGCGCCACAGACAAACTAGACATACATGGTATGACAGTACCCATGTGTGAACGAGCAACAACAAGACTAAATAGTTTAGAAAATTCAATCTCCAACACAGCTGGGTTGGAAAAAATTTAAAATTATCCTTAAATTGTAGAGTAATTAAACGTAACCATGACGTTGAGCAAGGGCTAGTTAATGGAGCACCAGGTACAGTTGTTGGCTTTCAATCATACCCACGTGACAGCAACATTCAGTTTGTAAATTTCACTTTGATAAAGTTTCAGAAGTGAAAATGATAGGGCGCTCAATTGCTCGATTCCCTCTCTTCAAAGACATGTATGTACGTAGAGAGCAATTTTCTCTAACTCTTGCATATGCAGTTACTGTTCATAAATCCCAAGGTCGTACCCTAGACAGAGCATTGATAGATAAAGGAAACACAGTCTTTAAAGAAGGCATGAGCTATGAAGCATTATCACGCTTACGTACACTTGACGGTCTATTGCTAATGAACTTTGATGCAAGTAAAGTGAAAGCTGATATTCCTTGCATTCTAGAATACAATAGATAGCGTTCACTGTACACCCCTCACCTGAAACAATATCCTGTTCCAGATAAAGTAAAACATGGTAAAAGAAAACTAAATGAAACAGAAATTCAACAGAATCCAACAGCAAATTCCTCAAAGAAAAGAAAAGAAGCTAAAGTTTCAGCAATTACCACAAACAAAGAAGATCCTATTAGGGAATGTAAACCAGGGCTGTCGGCAAAGAAGGAACAGAAATTCTGAAAAATGCACTCAGATACAGAAGTAGCTGGTCCATTCAAATTTGCAAATGGAAGTGGGGTAAGTTGCTATGCAAATGTAGCAATGAATATTCTATTTCAATTGCCACCAATTGTTAACAATATTTATTTGCACAGTACAGACCAATTGTGTTTGCAAATGTTAGTGCTTCATAGAAATGCAACAAGAAATCCTGACAACACATACAGTGTTCATGGAATACAGCAAGAATTGGACGACTGTGCTGGAATGGTGAGATTCACTCTGAACTCACAAGAAGATCCACAAGAATTTCTAATGTACTTACTATTAGTATTGGAAAACAAAAACATACCTGTAAATGAAATGTTCCAGATTTCGTACATGTGGAAACATACATGCACTCTCTGTAGCAATGTGATACAAAAAGAAATCCCAAATGAGCGATTTGTGTATGTTTCCATACCAAATTGTGAAAGCAATCCATTTCAGCAACTTGTACAGAATGCAAACCATGGCAGATTATGTACTATTTGCAATTCAGACAATCACTCTACCATACTGATACAATCACATAATGCGTACATAATACTTATGCTTCTACGTTATAATGCAGATGGTACCAAAAACAACTGCAAACTGACTGGATTCACACACAGTCAAGTGTCACTTGGAAGGAAAACCTTTACAACAATAGGTATAATCTACCATGCAGGAACTACAACCAACGCAGTCACTACACTGCATACATTAAAAAGAAATGTGGATGGTTCGAATGTAATGATAGCACCATTACTCTAAAGCAAAGATTGCCAGCTAATCTTACAAATGTGTATTTAATGTTTTTAAAGCCAAAATGTAACAAATAATCTGTACTTCAAGATTGCCAAAAAATTATGCGAAAGACGACAAACAGTTAGAATACGCCAATAGGTATCTAACTGCCCAAGAGGATATAACAATCACACAAATAAATGGATATCACAGATTTGTAGGAACAAATGCACAGTTAGAATACGCCTACAGGTATGTAACTGTTGTTAAAAATCAGCAGGAAAGCAACAAACATAACATTAATCAGAAAGATGAAGTAAACATTCAAAGGAAACAAGGCAGTAGTTGGTATCATAGGAAAAGAAGGGTTTTTTTTTAAATCTGACAAGGATTCTTTTTCCCCAGACCCAAGGATTAGAAAAGCAAACACAGAAACTGAGCACAATGCACAGTACACCGGTTTGTAAACTAAATATGAGGGCAAAAAAAAGGTGAACTGTCCATTATGCAATGTAGTGAGTATTCATAAAATGCAAAGACTAAGATACCTTTTTCTGTTATCACAGAAATTAAAAAAGGGATACTTCCGCCAAGTACGAAAATCATTTAAAAAATACAAGTGGATTCTGAACAAAGTAATGAGTAAGTAAATTGGCAGTCATTTTCTACACATGCGAATGTACACGTCTAATCTATGGTAGTAGTATGCTGCAGTGGTTGGAGTCTAGCCCTTGCATCTTCAGTGTCTAACCTACGACCTACGCCTTATGACCAAAGTACAAAGAGCATACTTCCTAGCCACAACCATTGCTGCATGTCCAAACCATGTTCCTTGTAAATTAGCTACATATAAATTTACTGTTGGGACCATCGTCTGCAGCCATGCAACCAGGACATTAGGGCGTGCACACAACTAACGCATTACACCACTCCCATATTCACTTATAACTCCACTGCTTATGACTTCAGTCTTGGGTGCATGCCCTTTGGGCATGCAGTCAAGACTCTGGATCTTGGCCAGAAACACCACAGCATATCGGAAAAATTGTGCCTTCTCATTTCACTATATACAAAGTTGGTTTTGGGAGCATGGCCACAGTAGTGGTCATGTAGTTATGGTTAAGTTTCTGTTTCCATAGGAAGAGCACTTTTTGGGCGGCTTTTACCTTCGCTCCCCCCGGACGATTCCACACCAAACTTTGCATTGTATATGGCCCACTCTGATTTTTTTTCAAAGTTTGGTGAGGTTTTGTCCAGGGGGGGCAAAGTTATAGGGGGGTCCCAATTTTTTTTTTTTTTTCCCATATACTGAATGGGAATAACATTTTGCTCACGCCTAAAGCCCAAACCGCTGGACGGATTTTCACCAACTTTGGACCAGGAGCAGCGGCTTTGTCCCGAAAGTGTGCTTTTGCAAATTTGGTGAAAATCCGTCCAGTAGTTTTTAAAAAAAAAATGACCAAAATTAGGTCAGAAAAAAATAGTGATATCTGTATCCGCTTCGTGGACACACTTCCCTGTTCGCTCCGCGGACAGGACGGTGATTGGGCAAGCGGCTTGCGTGATGTCCGCGGACACCTGACGTGCCCTCTCATTGGCTGCAGTTAAGCGTGCAGTGCATCTTATTTTCAGAGACGCCCGCCATCTTTGTTGATCGTTTCAGGAGCTGGATCTGCCACCTATATAGTAAGCTCAGGTCCTGTGTCTTCCTCCTGTTCCCCCACCCCGCTCATGCCCGTGTCTTCCTTTCGTTCCCCCCACCCCCGCTCATGCCCCGTGTCTCCCTTCTTCCTCCCCCAACCCCCACTCATGCCCCGTGTCTCCCTTCCTTCCCCCCACCCCCCGCTCATGCCCAGTGTCTCCCTTCTTTCCCCCCACCCCCGGACGATTCCACACCAAACTTTGCATTGTATATGGCCCACTCTGATTTTTTTTCAAAGTTTGGTGAGGTTTTGTCCAGGGGGGGCAAAGTTATAGGGGGATCCCAATTTTTTTTTTTCCCATATACTGAATGGGAACAAAATTTTGCTCACGCCTACAGCCCAAACCGCTGGACGGATTTTCACCAACTTTGGACCAGGAGCAGCGGCTTTGTCCCGAAAGTGTGCTTTTGCAAATTTGATGAAAATACGTCCAGTAGTTTTTTTTTAAAAAATGACCAAAATTAGGTCAGAAAAAATTAGTGATATCTGTGTCCGCTTCGCGGACACACTTCCCTGTTCGCTCCGCGGACAGGGATTGGGCAAGCGGCTTGCGTGATGTCCGCGGACACCTGACGATCCCCTCTCATTGGCTGCAGTTAAGCGTGCAGTGCATCTTATTTTCAGAGACGCCCGCCATCTTTGTTGATCGTTTCAGGAGCGGGATCTGCCACCTATATAGTAAGCTCAGGTCCTGTGTCTTCCTCCTGTTCCCCCACCCCGCTCATGCCCGTGTCTTCCTCTCGTTCCCCCCACCCCCCGCTCATGCCCCGTGTCTTTCTCCTGTCCCCCCTCATGCCCTGTGTCTCTCTTTTGTTCCTCCATCCCCCGCTCACGCCATCAGCACACGGTGGCCTGCGGAGGGCCGAGGAGCGGGATCTGCTGCCTGCAAAGTTAGCTCAGGCCCCGTGTCTTCCTCCCGTTCCCCCCACCCCCGCTCATGCCCCGTGTCTCCCTTCTCCCCCACCCCCCACTCATGCCCCGTGTCTCCCTTCTTTCCCCCCACCCATGCTCATGCCCAGTGTCTCCCTTCTTTCCCCCCACCCCCGCTTATTCCACATGTCTCCTTTCTTCCCCCCCACCCCCTGCTCATGCCCTGTGTCCCCCTTCTTTCCCCCCACCCCCGCTCATGACCCATGTCTCCCTTCTTCCCCCCACCCCCCGCTCATGCCCCGTGTCTCCCTTCTTACCCCACAACCCCCGCTCATGACCCGTGTCTCCCTTCTTTCCCCCCATCCCCGCTTATGCCCCATGTCTCCCTTCTTACCCCACAACCCCTGCTCATGCCCCGTGTCTCCCTTCTTTCCCCAGCTCATGACCCGTGTCTCCCTTCTTCCCCTCCACCCCCCGCTCATGCCCTGTGTGTCCCTTCGTCCCCCCATCCCCCGCTCATGCCCCTGTATCTCCCTTCTTTCCACCTCCCCACCCCCCGCTCAAGCCCCGTGTTTCCCTTCTTTCCCCCCACCCCCAAGTTAGCTCAGGCCCCGTGTCTTCCTCCCGTTCCCCCCACCCCCGCTCATGCCCCGTGTCTCCCTTCTCCCCCACCCCCCACTCATGCCCCGTGTCTCCCTTCTTTCCCCCCCAACCCCCGCTCATGCCCCGTGTCTCCCTTCCTTCCCCCCACCCATGCTCATGCCCAGTGTCTCCCTTCTTTCCCCCCACCCCCGCTTATTCCACATGTCTCCTTTCTTCCCCCCCACCCCCTGCTCATGCCCTGTGTCCCCCTTCTTTCCCCCCACCCCCGCTCATGACCCATGTCTCCCTTCTTCCCCCCACCCCCCGCTCATGCCCCGTGTCTCCCTTCTTACCCCACAACCCCCGCTCATGACCCGTGTCTCCCTTCTTTCCCCCCATCCCCGCTTATGCCCCATGTCTCCCTTCTTACCCCACAACCCCTGCTCATGCCCCGTGTCTCCCTTCTTTCCCCAGCTCATGACCCGTGTCTCCCTTCTTCCCCTCCACCCCCCGCTCATGCCCTGTGTGTCCCTTCGTCCCCCCATCCCCCGCTCATCCCCCTGTATCTCCCTTCTTTCCACCTCCCCACCCCCCGCTCAAGCCCCGTGTTTCCCTTCTTTCCCCCCACACCCCTCATGCCCCGTGTCTCCCTTCTTTCCCCATACCACTGCTCATAATTCCCCGTGTCTCCCTTCTTCCCCCGCCACCCCCCACTCATGCCCTGTGTCTCCCTTCTTCCCCCCACCCCCCGCTCATGCCCCGTGTCTCCCATATTCTCCTCCACCCCCGCTCATACCCTGTGTCTCCCTTCTTTCCCCCCACACCCTGCTCATGCCCGGTGTCTCCCTTATTCCCCCCACCCCCCGCTCATGCCCCGTGTCTCCCTTCTTTCCCCCCACCACCGCTCATGCCCCGTGTCTCCCTTCTTTCCCTCCACCCCCCGCACATGCCCCATGTCTCCCTTCTTCCCCCGCATCCCCCGCTCATGCCCCATGTCTCCCTTATTCCCCCCCACCCCCTGCTCATGCCCCGTGTCTCCCTTCTAACCTCCCAACCCCCGCTCATGCCCTGTGTCTCCCTTCTTTCCCCCCCACTCCCAGGACATGCCCATGTCTCCCTTCTTTCCCTGCACCCCCCGCGCATGCCCCGTGTCACCCTTCTTGGCCCCCCAACCCCCGCTCATGCCCCGTGTCTCCCTTCTTTCCCCCCTGCTCCTGCCCCGTGTCTCCCTTCTTGGCCCCCCACCCCCCGCTCATGCCCCGTGTCTCCCTACTTCCCCCCACCCCCGCTCATGCCCCGTGTCTCCCTTCTTCCCCGCCACCCCTCGCTCATGCCTCGTTTCTCCCTTCTTTCCCCCCACCCCCACTCATGCCCTGTGTCTCCCTTCTTCCCCCCACCCAGACTCATGCCCCGTGTCTCCCTTCTTTCCACCCCCCACCCCCCGTTCATGCCCCGTGTCTCCCTTCTTTTCCCCATCCCCCGCTCATGCCCCGTGTCTTCCTTCTCCCCCCCACCACCACTCATGCCCTGTGTCTCCGTTCTTCCCCCCACCCCCCGCTCATGCCCTGTGTCTTCCTTCTTTCCCCCCACCCCCCGCTCATGCAACCTGTCTCCCTTATTCCCCCCACCCCCTGCTCATGCCCCATGTCTCCCTTCTTTCCCCCCACCCCCGCTCATGCCCCGTGTCTCCCTTCTCCCGCTCCACCCCCCGCTCATGCCCTGTGTCTCCCTTCTAACCTCCCAACCCCCGCTCATGCCCTGTGTCTCCCTTCTTTCCCTCCCACCCCCCGGGTATGCCCCGTGTCTGCCTTCTTTCCCCTCACCCCCACTCATGCCCTGTGTCTCCGTTCTTTCCCCCCCAAAACCCCACTCATGCCCCGTGTCTCCCTTCTTTCCCCCCACCCCCCGCTCATGCCCCGTGTCTCCCTTCTTTCCCCCGCACCCCCCGCTCATGCCCTGTGTCTCCCTTCTTACCCCCACGCCCCGCTCATGCCCCATGTATCCCTTCTTTCCCCCACACCCCCCGCTCATGCCCCGTGTCTCTCTTCCTTTCCCCTACCCCCCGCTCATGCAACGTGTCTCCCTTATTCCCCCCACCCCCCGCTCATGCCCCGTGTCTCCCTTCTCCCGCCCCAAACCTCCCAACCCCCGCTCATGCCCCGTGTCTCCCTTCTTTCCCTCCCACCCCCTGCTCATGCCCCGTGTCTCCCTTCTTTCCTTCCCACCCCCGCTCATGCCCCGTGTCTCCCTTCTTTCCCCCGCACCCCTCGCTCATGCCCTGTGTCTCCCTTCTTACCCCCACCCCCCGCTCATACCCCATGTATCCCTTCTTTCCCCACCACCCCCCGCTCATGCCCCGTGTCTCTCTTCCTTTCCCCTACCCCCGCTCATGTCCTGCGTCTCCCTTGTTCCCCCGCTCCCCCCACTCAGGCCCCGTATCTCCCTTATTTCCCCCCCACCCCCGCTCATGACTGGTGTCTCCCTTCTTTCCACCTCACCCCCCGCTCATGCCCCGTGTCTCCCTTCTTTCCCCATGCTCATGCCCCGTGTCTCACTTCTTGCACCCCCCACCCCCGCTCATGCCCCGTGTCACCCTTCTTTCCCCCCACCCCCCGCTCATGCCCCGTGTCTCCCTTCTTTCCCCCCACCCTCCGCTAATGCCCTGTGTCTCCCTTCTTTCCCCCACCCCCCACTCATGCCCCGTGTCTCCCTTCTTTTCCCCCCCACCCCCCGCTCATGCCACGTGTCTCCCTTCTTTCCCCCGCACACCCACTCATGCCCCATGTCTCGCTTCTTTCCCCCGCTCATGCCCAGTGTCTCCCATGTTTCCCCCCAACCCCCGCTCATGCCCTGTGTCTCCCTTCTTTCCCCCCTCCCCTGCTCATGCCCCGTTTCTCCCTTCTTTCCCCCCACTCTTGCCCCGTGTCTCCCGTCTTCCCCCACCCCCCGTTCATGCCCTGTTTCTCCCTTCTTCCCCCCCACCCCCACTCATGCCCATTGTCTCCCTTCTTCCACCCACCCCCCGCTCATACCCTGTGTCTCCCTTCTTTCCCCCCACCCCCGCTCATGCCCCGTTTCTCCCTTCTCCCTCCCACCCCCCGCTCATGCCCTGTGTCTCCCTTCTTTCCCCCCACCCCCTGCACATGCCCCGTGTCTCCCTTCTTTCCCCCCACCCCCCGCTCATGCAACGTGTCTCCCTTATTCCCCCCACCCCCCGCTCATGCCCCGTGTCTCCCTTCTCCCGCCCCAAACCTCCCAACCCCCGCTCATGCCCCGTGTCTCCCTTCTTTCCCTCCCACCCCCTGCTCATGCCCCGTGTCTCCCTTCTTTCCCCCGCACCCCCCGCTCATGCCCTGTGTCTCCCTTCTTATCCCCACGCCCCGCTCATGCCCCATGTATCCCTTCTTTCCCCCCCACCCCCCGCTCATGCCCCGTGTCTCTCTTCCTTTCCCCTACCCCCCGCTCATGCAACGTGTCTCCCTTATTCCCCCCACCCCCCGCTCATGCCCCGTGTCTCCCTTCTCCCGCCCCAAACCTCCCAACCCCCGCTCATGCCCCGTGTCTCCCTTCTTTCCCTCCCACCCCCTGCTCATGCCCCGTGTCTCCCTTCTTTCCTTCCCACCCCCGCTCATGCCCCGTGTCTCCCTTCTTTCCCCCGCACCCCTCGCTCATGCCCTGTGTCTCCCTTCTTACCCCCACCCCCCGCTCATACCCCATGTATCCCTTCTTTCCCCACCACCCCCCGCTCATGCCCCGTGTCTCTCTTCCTTTCCCCTACCCCCGCTCATGTCCTGCGTCTCCCTTGTTCCCCCGCTCCCCCCACTCAGGCCCCGTATCTCCCTTATTTCCCCCCCACCCCCGCTCATGACTGGTGTCTCCCTTCTTTCCACCTCACCCCCCGCTCATGCCCCGTGTCTCCCTTCTTTCCCCATGCTCATGCCCCGTGTCTCACTTCTTGCACCCCCCACCCCCGCTCATGCCCCGTGTCACCCTTCTTTCCCCCCACCCCCCGCTCATGCCCCGTGTCTCCCTTCTTTCCCCCCACCCTCCGCTAATGCCCTGTGTCTCCCTTCTTTCCCCCACCCCCCACTCATGCCCCGTGTCTCCCTTCTTTTCCCCCCCACCCCCCGCTCATGCCACGTGTCTCCCTTCTTTCCCCCGCACACCCACTCATGCCCCATGTCTCGCTTCTTTCCCCCGCTCATGCCCAGTGTCTCCCATGTTTCCCCCCACCCCCGCTCATGCCCTGTGTCTCCCTTCTTCCCCCCACCCCCGCCTCGTGTCTCCCTACTTCCCCCCAACCCCCGCTCATGCCCCGTGTCTCCCTTCTTTCCCCCCTGCTCCTGCCCCGTGTCTCCCTTCTTCCCCGCCACCCCCCGCTCATGCCTCATGTCTCCCTTCTTTCCCCCAACCCCCCTCATGCCCTGTGTCTCCCTTCTTCCCCCCCACCCCCGTTCATGCCCCGTGTCTCCCTTCTTTCCCCCATCCCCCGCTCATGCCCCGTGTCTTCCTTCTTCCCCCCCACCACCGCTCATGCCCCATGTCTCCCTTCTTTCCCGCCACCCCCCGCTCATCCCCTGTGTCTACCTTCTTTCCCCCCACCCCCCCGCTCATGCCCCATGTATTCCTTCTTTCCCCCCACCCCCCACTCATGCCCCGTGTCTCTCTTCCTTCCCCCTACCCCCGCTCATGTCCTGTGTCTCCCTTCTTCCCCCGCTCCCCCCACTCAGGCCCCGTATCTCCCTTATTCCCCCCCCACCCCCGCTCATGACCGGTGTCTCCCTTCTTTCCCCCTCACCCCCCGCCATGCCCCGTGTCTCCCTTCTTTCCCCATGCTCATGCCCCGTGTCTCCCTTCTTGCACCCCCCACCCCCTGCTCATGCCCCGTGTCACCCTTCTTTCCCCCCACCCCCCGCTCATGCCCTGTGTCTCCCTCGTGTTCCCCCACCCCCCGCTCATGCCCCGTGTCTCCCTCATGTTACCCCCCACCCCCTGCTCATGCCCCATGTCTGCCCTGTTCCCCCCACCCCCCGCTCATGCCCCGTGTCTCCCTCCTGTACCACCCACCCCCCACACATGCCCCATGTCTGTCCTGTTTCCCCCACCCCCGCTCATGTCCCGTGTCTCTCTCCCTCATGTACCCCCCACCTCCTGCTCATGCCCCATAACCCCCCACCCCCTGCTCATGCCCAGTGTCTGCCCTGTTCCCCCCACACCCCGCTCATGCCCGTGTCTCCGTTGTGTTACCTCCACCCTCCGCTCATGCCCCGTGTCTCCCTCGTGTTCCCCCCATCCCCTGCTCATGGCCCTTGTTTCCCCTGTTCACCCCCATCCCCCGCCCATGCCCTGTGTCTCCCTTCTTTCCCCTCTGCCCCCAGCTCATGCCCCGTGTCTCCCTTCTTTCCACCCCCACCCCCCGCTCATGCCCCGTGTCTCCCTTCTTTCCTCCCACCCCCTGCTCATGCCCTGTGTCTCCCTTCTTTCCCCCCTCCCCTGCTCATGCCCCGTTTCTCCCTTCTTTCCCCCCACTCTTGCCCCGTGTCTCCCGTCTTCCCCCACCCCCCGTTCATGCCCTGTTTCTCCCTTCTTCCCCCCCACCCCCACTCATGCCCATTGTCTCCCTTCTTCCACCCACCCCCCGCTCATACCCTGTGTCTCCCTTCTTTCCCCCCACCCCCGCTCATGCCCCGTTTCTCCCTTCTCCCTCCCACCCCCCGCTCATGCCCTGTGTCTCCCTTCTTTCCCCCCACCCCCTGCACATGCCCCGTGTCTCCCTTCTTTCCCCCCACCCCCCGCTCATGCCCCGTGTCTCCCTTCTTCCCCCCACCTCCCATTCATGCCCCGTGTCTCCCTTCTTTCCCCCCACTCATGACCCGTGTCTCCCTTCTTTCCCCCACCCCCCGCTCATGCCCTGTGTCTCCCTTCTTCCCCCACCCCTCGCTCATGCCCCGTGTCTCCCTTCTTTCCCCCCACACCCGCTCATGCCCTGTGTCTCCCTTCTTCCCCCCACCCCTCGCTCATGCCCCGTGTCTCCCTTCTTTCCCCCTCCACCCCCCGCTCATGCCCCATCTCCAATCTTCCCCCCACCCCCCGCTCATACTCCATGTCTCGCTCCTGTACCCCCCACCACCCGCTCATGTCCCGTGTCTCCCTCCTGTACCCCCCGCTCATGCCCTGTGTCTCCCTCCTGTCCTCCCCCACCCCCGCTCATGCCACGTGTCTCCCCTGTTCACCCCACCCCCGCTCATGCCCTTTGTCTCCCCCTCATGCCCCGTGTCTCCCTTCTTTCCCCCACCCCCCGCTCATGCCCCGTGTCTGCCCTGTTCCCACCACCCCCGCTCATGCCCCGTATTTCCCTCCTGTACCCCCCACCAACCGCTCATGCCCGTGTCTCCGTCCTGTTCCCCCCACCCCCCGCTCATGCCCCGTGTCTCCCTCGTGTTACCCCCCAACCCCCGCTCTTGCCCCGTGTCTGCCCTGTTCCCCCCACCCCCCGTTCATGCCCTGTGTCTCCCTCTTGTTACCCCCAGCCCATGTTCATGCCCCGTGTCTCCCTCCTGTTCCCCCCACCCCCCGCTCATGCCCCGTGTCTCCCTTGTGTACTCTCCCACCCCCCGCTCATGCCCCGTGTCTCTCTCCCTCGAGTACCCACCCACCCCCCACTCATGCCCATGTCCCCCCCACCCCTGCTCATGCCTGTGTCTGCTCTTTTCCCCCCACCCCCCCCGTGCTCATGCCCCGTGTCTCCCTCGTGTTCCGCCCCACCCCCCGCTCATTCCCCGTGTCTCCCCTGTTCACCCTCACCCACCGCTCATGCTCCGTGTCTGTCTCCCTCCTTTTCCCCCCACCCCCCGCTCATGCCCCATGTCTCCCTTCTTTCGACCCCCCACCCCCGCTCATGGCCCGTGACTCACTTCTCCCCCCCCTCGCTCATGCCCCTTGTCTCCCTTCTCCCCCCACCCCCCATTCATGCCCCGTGTCTCCCTTCTTTCCACCCCCCCACAACCCCCGCTCATGCCGCGTGTCTCCCTCGTGTACCCCCCTCCTATGATGCCCCTTATTGACCTCTTGTTCCCCACACCCCTGCTGATGTGATGCCCTGTTCTGTTCTCTTTATACACTCTGCCTTCCCTTTCCATGGTGGCCATCTTGGTAAAAGATTTTCCTTCCTAAACCGGGATGGCGCAGGTGTCCCGGTTTGGGAAGAAAAATCCTTTTTTTACTGCCCGGGGTTCCCACTTTGAGGACCTAGGATGCTAGTGTCTTCATCTATTGAAAAGGACGTTATGGTTACGTTGCACTAACAAAAACCTATGAAATTCAGTAAAAAAAAAAATGTGTTAAAGGGACGTTATGGTTAAGTTGCACTAATAAAAACCTATGAAATTCAATGAAAACACTTTGTTAAAGGGACATTATGGTTAAGTTGCACTAATATAAACCTATGAAATTCAATGAAAAAACTTTGTTAAAGGGACGTTATGGTTAAGTTGCGCTACTAAAAACCTATGAAATTCAGTGAAAAAACTTTGTTAAAGGGACATTATGGTTTCCAGTAAAACCAAAAAACCCTTGAAATTTGCCAGTTATGGTAAGTTAAGCAACCATAACTCGCGCCACCACCGTGTACTGCTAAGACTAACAACCATGACATCAAAGATGTTGCAATTATCTCCAGCTCAGCCGTGAAAATGGAGCTGCAAAGCTTTCAAGCACAGTGAGAAAATGTGGGGGCCATGAGCGCGGTGTGTGTGGTGCTGCAGATGGGAGAGAAGCCTTTTTGTGTTATGGCATTGAGGCCTAGTCCAAAGATGGAGTCGTGGGTACACAAAATGGAAGCCAAGTGTCCCGCACAATAACCTTGCCTCTGCCACTGCCACTGCCAATGAAACAACTAGTGTGCATGAGAGCAAATGGAAGTGTCCCCCATTATTGTACGAGCAAGTGGTTTACATTGTGCTGAATGCATGAGGAGGACCTAAACAACCCCTCACTCCCACACAATACTCAAACACTCATGCACAAAGCATGCATATACTGCACAAAAGCCCTATCCACACTTTCTTTATTTTCTCCAACAGACCCCAAGAATGCCTACCAAAAAGCAACTCCATAGAAAGCAACGCAGAAGTAGAGAAAATCAAAATAAGTGTCCAAAATAAGCATCCATTTCTAGCAGATTTTGTAAAAAACCTTTAAACAAAACAGCTAATACAGTTATTAAGCGAAACAAGCTTCCAGTAACGAAACTTTCCCTCCTCTATCAAAATGTAAAACCAAACATAAAGTGATTAACAATACTTTAGCTACCACTACTGCTAATGCTGCACCTATACACCTTGATTTGTGAAAAAATTTGGCAACAACTCCTGGAGTTACATAAAATTAGACAAGCCCTGCAATATCTAAAAAACAACAATGAATACTAAAAAGAAGTTCATATTGAAGAAAACCTGAGAGAAACTATTGAAATAATTCAAGAGTCACCAGAAACTGGTCAATTTGAGCTTCTAAATCCTGCTACAGAATCAAATATTTTAGACCATTACACAATTCATCCTTTATACTCTAAAGGCACTATAGATGATGCACTAGAAACGTACCAAATGCGACAAGCCAAAGGATCTCCAATCAGCATATGGGAAAAAGTATAGAAGCACGGGCCTTTCCTCTACTCTTTCCTACTGGAAAAGGAAGAAGGTACGATGATAGATCCACACAGATAACAGCATCAGAATATCGCTCTCTACGAATGTATTCTGACGACCCTTAGATTCAGACAAAACATGGAATACATGGAATACATATTCCACCTTCTCTGTGAAAGTGAACTAGCAACTCTATACTACAGAGTTACACACACACACATTCAAAATATGTCAGCTATGCAATTATTACAAAAAGTGCAAGAAAAAGATGAGGTTTTACAAATCTTTTAGCAAACATGCATGGTACAAAAGAATACTGGTTCCGACGTCACAGAGATGTATGTTGAATCATAAGAATCATAAGAATTCCTGGCCCACCCACTTGGTTTGTTACATTATGTTGTGCAGAACATGCATGGGAAGATTTACACGATTTCCTACACTCTCTAGATCCTGTAAATGTATCAAAATATTTCCATCATCTCTTCATTGCTATGCTACACTTTATTTGTAATAAGACTGGTCCTCCCCTCTGAGAAGTTCAACACTTCATTTGGTGAAAAGAATACCAAGCCAGAGGAGCACCACACATCCACATGCTATTATGGATTAAAGATGCTCCTAAATTTGGTCAGGACAGTGATGCAAATGTTTTACAGTTCATCCAAAAATATGTCACTTGTGAAATCCCTTCACAAGCAACATATAGTGACCTTCATGCACAAACTTTACAATTTCAAAGACACAAATTTGGGAAATATTGTCCTCGTAAATATGAAAAAGGGAAATACCAAATGCTGCTTTGGTTTCCCTAGACCAGTTTTAGCAACAGGTCAAGTAAACAACATCATGTCTTCAGTCAGACATAGTGTCAAAGTTAAATCACCTAAGAACACATATTAAATAAAAAGAACAGAAGAATCAAAATACATCAATGATTACAATGCAATAATTGCCCTCTTATGGAATGCAAACATAGATGTGCAGTACATTGCAGACAATTCCACTGCAGTTGCACGATATGTCACAGCCTATTTAACCAAAGCAGAGAAAACAGTGTGGCTGCTATGAAGCTGCAGACCGTTTAACCGGTACTGCCTTGTATGGAAAATCTGACAATATAGTATGGCTAAACAGGAGTACCACTTTGGAAACCATGTGTCTCTACCATGTAGCCCAAAACTTCACATACAAAAATAATGTTAAACCAGATGAAAAGATACAGAGTGGTGTATTGTGAAGGGAGCTTCGTGAAACTTACCAAATGCATCTTTATTAATCATATCAAATTGTCATTAAAAACTCCTCAACATGAAGAACAGTATTAAATGTCCCTGCTACAACTTTTTAAACCATGGAGAAAAGAAGAAGAGTTACTAGAAACCTATGACTTCTATGAAGATATTTTCAAGCACATGAAAGTGCTATAACAGATGTAAACTTTACACAGTACAAAACAATGTTGCACAGCAACATGAAGAACTTTAGGCCCAACTAGATGAGGACACTCCTGACAGTAGTCAACCTTCTGTAACAGGAAGCCAAGAACCACTGGGACAGCCACTAATAGCAAATTTTAGCAGAATTAGCTATGACAGAAGTAGAAAACACCATGTGTAAGTATGAACAAGCTACAGAAGACTTCACTGTACTGAAATCATAACTAAACAATGAGCAGCGTAGCATTTTACAAGAAGTAACAAAACAAATTGAACATGGTGTGGAACATGAAAATAAAAACTGTACCTGCCAAGACTACACACCTATAGTGCTGTACCTCAGTGGTGAAGCTGGTTCAGGCAAAACATTCTTAATCAAAATCATCAGTAAGGACCTTCAACAATTGACAAACAATAAACTGTCAGCTGTTGTAACTTCCCCCCCAGGTTTACCTTCCTACAACATAGGCAGTGTCACTTAACACCGATTGCTACTTCTTCCAGTAGAACACCAAAACAAATTTGACTATTACAAACTTTCCACAGAAGCTGCAATGGAACTACGCAGAGTTTTCAAACAAATGAAAATGCTGATAATAGATAAGGTGAGCATGGTCTCCAACCTAATATTGGCTTTGATTCACCTCAGATTACAAGAGGTCCTCAAAACTACGAACAGCTCTTTGGAGGAAAACACATTATTGTTTATGAAGATCTTCTTCAATTAACACCAGTGAACGATGAACCTATTTTTAAAACCTTAGGGCACAAACTGTGCCGTAAAACTCTTGGCAGCATAGGAAATGTCAACGTTTGGCAACATTTCCAATACAGAGAATTAACAGAAAACATGTGCCAGTCTGCAGACCTCACACACGCCACTATCTCAAGAAGCACAAGCAACATTAAAAACCAGGCACATCCATACACTCTATGTCCATAACTCATGTGCTACTGATGTCATGGAACAATTAGCACACAAAAATGTCAATTGTATGTCCTTGATGCCAACTCTTGCAAGCTGTTCAAAATTCAATGAAACAATGTTGAAAAAAGAAATGCAACCAATAATAGAAATTTTCTCCAAAGATAATGGCCCTGGCTTTCCACATACTTTTTGTAACTTTTTGAATGCTTTTAAGTGTTTGATATGGTCGTAAGACACACCCCTCCACCCCTATAAAAGGCCACACCCCAGAGCTGATCTTCATTGTACTTCTGGCTATTGCAGATTGACTTTTGCTGCCTTTGCTGCTGTTGCAGAGATTATCTCATTAACACAAATGGCATCCATGGCTGCTGTTGCTACATCTGCTTCAGCACTATCCCCAAACCCTCCACCACCACCAGCTCCCCAAGGGCCTGCAGAGGGGAACACATGTGAGGATGTAGAGAACGAGGATGAAGAGGATGAAGAGAATGAGGTTGAGGAATTCCCTACTACCAGCACTCGCCGGGAGTCTTGGTTGTGGTGCTTGTTTACCGTTAATGGTAACGTACCAAAAGCACGTGCCAACAAGGTCTCCTGTAACCAGTGCAAATTGGTGCTGAGTCGTGGGAAACGTGGTTCGTACAGCTTTGGAACGACATCTATGAAGTGACACCTAACTTTGTTCCACAGTGCGGACAATCGCATGGTTGTACCTTGTGATTAACGTAGTAGGTTGAGTTCCTCTACAGCATCCCCCGTTTCCGCTCCCCTCACCACAAGAGACACTCCTGTGGGAGAGTGCATACCTCCAGCTGCTTCACAGGCCATTCGCGATGCTGTTGACCCTTACCTTTCGAGGGTCACAATATTGTGTATGTACTGCGACATAGTACTCTGCAGGGGGGAGAGTCTTCGAAGTGCTTTTGAGACTACGGTCACAGACCACCAGAAGACCTGCTACCTACCTAAATAAGGCCCACCCTACAACTTCCTCTCTCCACCCTTCCTTATCCCTGTGGTTGGTGTACCTTCCTTACCCTCCTTTCCCCTCCTCTCCTAGTGTGTCGTGTGTAAAAAAGCAAAAGAAATATGAAACAACAAAAATCCCCAAAAAAAGACTCTTTTCAGATCCGCCTTTCACAGTTTAAAAATAGAAGTGTCAAATAAACAGTGCAGGGCCCTGTGCATTTTTTGAAAGTCTGCGTACGGTCCTAGGACAGATATAATTTTGGGGGTGCTGCCCTAGCAAAACCAATGCACTTTTCTCTGTGAGTAAGTGGTGGCTCTGAAAAGAGCCTTTTGGTGGTGTTTTTGTGTTTGAAAAACTTGGAATCGTCAACATCTACTGCAAAATAGATGACTACAATTTTTGTATTTTGTACATTTCTCAGAAAAATCTGATTGCCAGCATATGTAAGATGGACTTCATCTCTCCGAAAAATGTATGTGCTACGAAACATAATATTTTCATTGTGAAAAGAGGACATGCCAACATCTCTTAGAAAGGCACAAACAGCCTTGTTGACATTACGCCTCGCTTTCTCTATTTGTGGACCAAATGAAGAGGAACGCAGCCACATTTGTCTTTGCGCAATACGAGAAAAAATTCCTTGGGAATTTGGAAACATGTCCATGACCTTCTCAAGTACTTCTTTCATTGCAAATTGCAAAGAAATTCGAGACACATGTCCAAACTGGTCCCTCCACAATGAATTATAATTATGTCTGGATGATGCTCGGTCTCTAAAGTAGCACAGAGAGGTACCATGTCCAGCCACTTCATTCCACGGACTCCATGCCAGTGCACTTCCACATAAGGGAATCCAAGATCTGCAGCTACTCCACAATGTGCTGCATGCACCTCCAACCAAAATCCAGATAATTTGTTTTCGAAAACTCTCAGCCATAGCTATCTGTTCTTCTCTCAGGAAAAAGACATTCTCACAAAATCTCTCCTTACACAACACACCCACTAAACTTTACTGACCAATCCCTAGATCCACACATTCTCATTTGCATGCCTCTCCATCCCAGAACCCCCGTATGTAATATGCGCTGTCCGCAGACTACCACCATGTCTGCAGACATATCGAAGATCTGATCGTGGTGAATATACATTTAAATAGTGGGCCCCATTTCCCATTTGAGGTGGGCTCTGAAAGAGACATTTTTTTTTTTTTTTTTCTGCAGATGCCTGACAGACACCTGTTATTTTGTACTTTTTTGGGGGTTTTTTCTTCTTACTTTACAACTCAAATCTTCACATAACCTTCTCCAAAGCAACCCTTACATTCCAAAACAGCATGGCATTTCCCAAAAAAGATAAAGAAACACCATCTTCTTCAAAATAAACAGCATTACTCGAATCAATATTCTCATTGTTACAGAAAAACATTCCAGCTCTAAGCATGAAAGCATGCATGCATGGATTGATTACGCACCTAGCAATGTTTTGCTGAGGACAAAAAACAGAACTATTGTCCCATATTGCCCTAGGTAGTAATCTAGAAAAAATTACTTTCGCATTCAGAAGGATGTTCATTACTGCTTGAACCACCTGTTCCAAATCTGCCAACAAAGTAGGGCACTCACGTAGCCCAAATGGAAAGCACCATAGTGCAAAACTACCTGATGAGGACTGTTCATCCTACGCATATCTTCACAAACTTGGAGAATTGCCTCTACATTACAATCAGGCACAGCGCTCCGCACCACCTCCACTCCTTTAACATCGAAATTGTTTGCCACATGCCTGCATTGAGAATACTGCTGTATACCATACACAAACATATCTCCGAGCACCAACACCCTGACTTTCTCCACCTCCGCCATCTACACTACACACACTCTCTTTCTACACATATCTACAACGTCAACATCTGATTGGCTGATTTCTACAGTCCCATTTCCAAACTGGATTTGCTGGAAAACCCTGGATTGGCACGCCCTACCCGCGGACGTAACACTTAGCCAGCCCTTCTACTCTTTCCATATCACTCTCTGTGCCATTCCCTCATTGGATACAGCTAAGCAGTCAAACAACCATCCACCAATCACATCCACGACCTCTACATCTAACTCCATCATCAGAGTTCCGCACTTCAAATGTACTGTTGATCACTCTGAGTACAAGTCTCATGTCATTGGAAAGCACCTATTTCAAAAACTACTGTACAAGTCTCGAAGATTTCCACTTACAGCTCCATGCATATCCACATGCATGATTACAAACTACAGGTATGCATATTTTATTCAGAATGCATCTCACTCGTATGAATCCATATAAACAGAGTAATGTCACTAAACCTGCATAGCCTATACATACATGCCAACGCTCCCGATTTAAGCGCGAGACTCATTTCTTTTTTTTTTTTTAAACTTTTATTTTTGAACGGCAGAAGTACACAAGGCACACACAAGGCAGTAGGTACATAGCAGTTACATCTTGGAGAAACATATCAAAAAGGATACAGCAATCACAACATGAACGGCCGGGCGGTATCTGAGAGGGAGCATAACAATCCAAAGACAAAGGAACAAAGTGGGGGCTCACCCAGTGGGATCAGAGCCGGACGGGGCAGGAGACTGACCAGATTCGGGGGTGGCCTCATCCCGGATACTAAGGTAAGTGTTGAATGCAGCCCAAATGTTCCTGGGGCGAGACTGGGCGGGGAGCATGAAGTATTCTTCCTCGCAATTGCGTGACCAGGTGAGTAAGCGCAACCATTTCTGAAAGGCCGGGGGAGCGGGGCTTTTCCAGCTCTGGAGTATGCACTTTTTAGCAATCATACAGCCTATGTTTAGGAACTTAGCTAGGCGCCTGGTTCCATCGGTTTTCCAGACCCCGAACAGAATCGACAAGCGGTCAGGATCAACCACAGTTTCAGCTATGTCAGAAAGCGTTTTCAAGATGCATTCCCAGAACCCATATAGCTCCCTGCAAAACAGAAACATGTGCAGGTGATCAGCCCCCTCAGATCCACAGCGAGGGCACCCGGTCGCAGTGGCTCGGGCGAACGCCGAGGTCCTGTGTGGAGTATAGTAGAGCCTATTGAGAAGTTTGTACTGTATGGCTCGGTAGCGGAAATTGAAGGAGACTTTTTGGGTGTGTAGGCACATTGCGCCCCAGTCACCATCAGACAACTCCAGGCCCAGCTCATTCGCCCAGCCATCGCGTGCCCTGAGTGCTGGAGTTGTGATGGACTCCTGAAGGATCCTATATAGTGAAGAGACGACACTACGGGCGCCGCCTGAGTTGGCAATGTATGCGATCGCCGGGTTATCCGGGGGCTCATCGGGAAATGAGGGCCATGCAGTGCGGAACGCTGCCCGTAGCCTATAGTACTGGAGGGTCTCCAAGGCGGATCTGGTGTGGCCCTGTTTCCATGTTTGGGGGTCAATGAACTTGCCTTCTGGGTAGAAATCGGACAGAGCTTGATACCCCAGCGTTCCCCAGTGTTGGTCCAGGGCGTTATTGTGTGTGGGTTCCAGTTCAGGCAGGCGCCACACCGGGAGCCATCTGTAGTAGGGAGGGGACCCGTCCGTCGGATTTAGCAAGCGTTCCCATGCGTGGATGGTCGTGGCGACAGGGTCAATGGGTGAATCAGGTGTGTAATGGCGATGTAATATAAGGGACATCATGTTGGTGCCGGCGGCTGCTAGTCGCTCTAACTTGACATGTGGTCGCGTTGGGGAGCCCGGGTACCAATGGGTGGCATGTTGAGCCTGGGCCGCAGTCCAGTAAAGTAGCAGATTCGGAGCTGTGAACCCCCCTTGTTTATAGGTGAGCGCCATGTCAGACCACTTCTTACGCACTGCACCGGAGTGCCATAGGAACTGAGCGCATAGTGTATGCAATTTAGTGAAGTAGGCCTTCCCAGGCCACACGGGAACGTTACTAAAAGTGTAAAGAAGCTTAGGGAGCAGGATCATTTTAATTAGGGAGAGACGACCAGCCATGGATAGTGGGAGCGATCGCCATCTTAACATCTTGGCCTCGGCAGTTTGCGCTGCGGTGGAGTAATTGTCGGCTATCAGAGTAGATTTGGTCAAGGATATCTGCACCCCCAGATATCTGACACTGTCCGGAGACCAACGAAGGGGGTACTCAGTGGTAGGTTGTTGGGTAGATTTCGTGAGCGGGAAGATATCCGACTTTGAGTAATTGATCGTGAAGCCAGAGTAGGTACCGATACGGGTGATGTCCCTAAGTGTGGGGTCAATGTGGGTCGCGGGCTCTCTAATGTATAATAGCACGTCATCTGCGTATAAGGATATGATTTCGGGGTCATCCTTCAGCCGTATTCCCTTGCGGGCATGCCGAGCTCGGACATAATCCGCCATTGGCTCAATTGCGAGGGCGAAGAGGATCGGGGAGAAGGGGCAGCCCTGCCGGCTACCCCTGAAGAGTGTGAAGGGGTCGGATGTCAAGGAGTTGGCCCTGACCCGGGCCACAGGGGAGGCGTATAGTAGCTTAATGAACCCGATCATGTTTGGGCCAACTCCCATCGTCTCCAGCACCAGCCACGTGTAGTTCCAGGAGACCATGTCAAAGGTCTTCTGAGCATCCAGAGTGACCGCCACGGCCTGGGCCTCTTGATTTATACAAGACATGACATTGAACAGTCTCCTTATATTATGAGAGGTGGACCTGCCGGGGACGAAGCCCGCTTGGTCCTCGTGGACCAGATATGGCATAATGGGGAGAAAGCGGTTAGCTATGGTCTTAGCAATGATTTTCGTGTCTAGGTTCATGAGGGAAAGGGGCCTGTAAAACCCACATTCGTCGTCCGGTTTGCCAGGCTTGAGCAGTACCGTGATGACGGCCTCACGCATGGACGGGGGAAGAATAGAGGAGCGGGGCGCTTCGACCCAGACCTCGAGCAACTTGGGAGCCAGTATGGACATGTGTTCTTGATAAAACTCAGCTGTGAGGCCGTCAGGTCCCGGCGCCTTGCCTTTGGGCAGGTTAGATATGGAGGTTACTATTTCGTCCAGCGTTATCGGGGAATCCAGCTGGTCGCGGGTAGCAGGGGAGATTTCGGTGGTGGGGATCTGAGCAAGCAGCTCGCGCATGTGTCGTTCGGAGTGTTCGGGAGGCTGGGAGTAGAGGGACCTGAAGAACTCGGTAAATATCTCCAAAATCTGTTGGTCAGCCCACTGTGCGTTGCCAGATGCATCTTTGATGGAGGTGATCTGAGCTCGGACAAATTCCCCCCTCACCACTCCTGCCAATGTCTTCCCCGGTCTGTCACCCTCGCCATATTTCCTGGCAGCCTGTGGGCGGCTGAAGTACTGGACTTCATTGGTAGCGAGCGCATTATACGCCTGCAGTTCCTCGCTGATTTGGAGAAGTAAGGCCGGATCGGCGCCAGTGGAGCATTGCTGCTCCAGCTGTTTCAATTTAGCTTCAGAGCGATCGAGGCTGGCTCGGATAGCTTTCAGTACCCCGGCTTCCCGTGAGATGGACATCCCCCTAATGTATACCTTAAAAGCCACCCACCGAACCGCGGCTGAGGTGTCCTGGAGAGAGTTGTGGTCAAAGAAGGATATAATGTCTGCAAGTATATCAGCCCTAAAGACAATGTCCCTGAGGGCCTCAGACTTGAAACGCCAAGTGCTCAGTGTCGGAGTGGGTATACCCAGCCTCACAGAAAGTGTGATTGGAGCGTGGTCAGATAGAGTGCGGGGGAGAATCCAGGACCCCTCCACCCCTCCCATGGTTTCCCTGGACACTAAGAACAGGTCTATACGAGACGAACTGTCGTGGACCGATGAGTAATAAGTGTACTCCCGGGACACGGGGTGTACTGTCCTCCAGGCGTCGCAGACATTGAGCGTCTGCATATGGCCACGCAACCTGCGTGCGGCACTTGTTAGGGCTCGAGAGGACGTGCCAGTCCTGTCCAAGACAGTGTCAAGAATAAGGTTTAGGTCACCCCCCCATACAATCTGGACCCCCACGTAGCCCAGCAGTATGGCAGTTACCGCATCAAAGAACTGAGGAGAGTCAACGTTGGGGCAGTACGTGTTAACAAGTAGGTATTCTCTATTCACCATCGTGCAGTGTAGTATGACATAGCGACCCTCGGGACACACGTAACTTTTGTGCAGGATGAATTTGATCGATTTGTGGATCATTGTGAGGACTCCCCTGGATTGGGAGGAGTATGAAGTGAAGAATCTATTGGGACCCCACGACGGGGCCATGGTGCCCGGAATGTGGGCATTGGAGTGTGTCTCCTGCAGGAGTAGTATCTTGCAGCCATGTCTATTAGCAAAGGCCATGATCCTGCGGGCCTTTGTGTGATTACTTAATCCGCAAATGTTCCAGGACATTATAACGGTAGACATGTCAATGGCGGATCTCTAATCCCAGTGTACCCGTATCAATGAACATCCCAGGTATAGCAGCAGTGTGCACTGTCGGGGTTGAGGTCGGGAGTGCGCTTATGTTTTGCCAGTGTGCGTGCCGTGAGCCTTAGTGTGCCGTTTTTTCCGAATACCCCATTCCCACCCCCCACCCTCACCGCTGACCCAACTACAGCAGTGTAAACAATACCCACCCTCGACTGTGCAGATTCGGGCCGACCCCAACATGGCCCAGACTGCACAAAAGCCCAACAGGGGCTGGCCCACAATAAGGGCGTATACAAAAACAGTGCAATCGCAGTGGGGTGCGCCGTTGCCGTGCGGGAGCACGCTAGGAACCATTTGGTTCCGTTACAAAACGAACATTGTTAGCGGGCAATACTTTGATACCCCAGTCCTGCCCCATGGAGCGCAGCGAGCAACACACATATCACAGAGATCCAGCAACCCAGCCCAAGCGGAGCTATGAGAGGAACCACGTTCTAGTGGTCGTGGATAGAGGGCAACGGTTGCGACCAGACCACGGGAGCTGTGCATATTAGAAAGCAGCAGGAGTAAGTGTGGTAGAGTGACTTGGACGAGGTGACAGTTGCTCCTCAAGGAGCAATACTTAAGCCCACATAGGAATGCATTGTATACAAGTGGATACAGAGGTGTGATCGCTCGCGTATGCGAACCGAGAGAGGCGGGACTCAGTCCACACATTAGCATAGTATCAAGGCATTGCAAGGCAATCATAGAGTTCACTCATTATTCATATTGTCATCAGCCGGAGGATGGAGCGGAACATGTGCCTCGATGAATTTAACCGCCTCAGAAGGCACTGTAAAAAAGTATAGTTTATCGTTGAACGTAAACTTCAAGCGTGCAGGGAAGAGGATGGCATAGGGGATGTTCCTTTCCCTGAGGAGTTTCTTCACTCCAAGGAACTGGCGACGTTACTGCTGAACTCCGGTGGAAAAGTCGGGGAAAATCCTGATGACCTGCGAGTCGAATCGTAGCTCGCCTTTTTCCCGTGCGAGGCGAAGAATTAGGTCGCGGTCTTTGAAGCTCAGGACCTTGGCAATGATGGGTCTCGGAAAGTCACCGGGTTTAGGCCGGGGTGACAGCGCTCTATGGGCTCTTTCAATGGTAAAGAAGGGAGACATGTCCGGATTACCCAGTAGTTCCTTCAAGAGATCCTCGACCGCTAATTCCAGTCGACCCTTCAGCGCATTTTCAGGGACACCAACGATGCGTATATTGTTTCTGCGCGACGTAGAATCGAGGTCATCACATTTGGCTTTGACCGCCTTCATATCCGAGACCAGAGTGGACACTGTGCCCTGGAGTGTAGATAAATTATCCTCATTGGTTCCAATCCTGTTTTCGGTCTCCGTGATTCGAGCCCCCTGCTGATCCAGTTTGGCTCTCAGTGAGGCTACATTGGCATTAATGTCATCGAGCTTTTCATGAAAGGCCGCAAAGTTTCTAGCCATGGACTCCATTATCGTTGTGAGGTCAGTAGTGGGTGCCTCTGCGCACGGCGGTTCGTCAGCAGGGTCGCATGGTGCGTGGGCCGAGTCGGGTCTCAGGGCGGCTTTAGCGAATTTGTCCATGGCCCCGGTTTTATTGTTATTCCTCGATCTGTTGGACATCGTGAATGTCATGGCGGGGTCCTGAGCGGCCAAAGTGAAGACTCGTGTGGGAAGATGCAGGTGAGGCTCAAGGCAGATGACAATGGTCCAGCTCGCCGATTCAGACAGATCCTGACAGAGGCGGTAGGGGCTGGGGCGTCAGGAAGGTATAGAGTAGCAGCAGGGAGGGCGCAATCCAACCGCCCTGGAGGGTGATGCTGGTGTCCAGAACAGGCCCGGAGTGAGCACCATGGAGAGTACCAACCGAAGGAGTGTGGGCCTTAGTGCTTATGCGGGTGTTGCATGGGGCCGTGAAGGTGAAGGTGATGACCAGCAGGCCGCGCCAGAGTGTGGGCCCTAGTGTTAGTCCGGGGTCGCCGCACCCGGAGGGTGGTGGCAGCGGACCGACCCGGGTCCGCCGGGATGTAGGGACACGGGCCCGGAGACCGATCAGAGTGGCGCGGGAGCCAGCCGGGGCCGCCCGGGGCGGGGACTGAGGCCCAGGTTGAGGATGGCCTGTAGCGATAACGGGGGCTCCAGCGCGCCGCAGCCCCAGCAGCTCCTCACCTGGTATGTAGCCCGCAAGTGTCCAGTCGGGAAGTAGGTGTAGCTTCTCAGGTCTTCGGGTGTCGCCGGAGGTAGATCCGATCTCGGCAATGGTGCAGAGCGGAGGTCGTAGGGCGTGACCAGGCCGCAAATGTCAGACCAGCGGGGCCCCAGTCAAACGCCGCAGCCAAGCCCAGCAGTGGGCGCAGCTCCTCCCGGAGGGGCGCACCGTCCAAGTGTCGAGCCGCGCGGAGGAGGGACAGCCAGGGGCCTCCTAGTGCCGGGCCTCACGGTCGGGCAGAGCGGGCTAAGCGAGGCCCGAAGAAAAAATCCAGCATGGCCGGCGGAGGGCACGGCCCGAACAGCGGGTGCCAGTCCGGCGAAGAGTGCGACCCAGTCCGCCGCGCTCCTGGCACAGATCACAGGCCCAGCGATGTACGTCTCCGCAGGCGGGCCAGTGGAGGGATGGGGCAGGGTAGGCCCGAGGGTCTCGCAGAGTAGATCTCCGGTTCCCAAGGTCCGATCCGAGTCAGGATCACAGCGACACGAAGCTACAGCTATAAGGATGCCAGTGGGTCGGTCGGGTAGTCGCAGCACTGCATTAGCCCGCAGATGTCATCGGATGAAGAGCGGCTGTGCACGGAGCTCAAGAGCTAGGCAGCCATCTTGACGGCTGCTCAACAGCGCCCCCCCACACACCATTTTTTACTGTCTTCCGTATAACCTATACATATATGCCAACCCTCCTGAATTATGCGCGAGAATCCCGATTTTTCGTTGAAAAATTGCACAATTTGTTACTGTCTCCCGCCTAAATTAATGCTAATCCCAATGCAATCCTATTAGAAAAATAAATGTTCCCGATTGCTGTGCTGAAATCTCCCTCTATTGGGCTCCCGATTTTTGGCATGTCTACCTATAAAATGAACTTATTGAAATTTTTCCCATCTACTATAATCAACTATCACTTCCAAACCTGTCTGCTATCTACAACACAGCTTTAAAAAACCAAGTGAATTTCATACACATAAAAATCTACTCATTTGCAAAGCATGTTGAACTTATATTTTGTAAATAAAATATAAATGCTGCACATAGTCAAATGAAAAATATGCATACACTATGATCAGATATCAAACAAGAATTCTACCACAAAAACATAAAAATGAACGTCTACATTAACATCAGTGCTATAAACACACAAAATTACTGACTTCTTTCTTTTAAAATTGCAGTGAAGACCACCATCCTAAAAATCAGCAGCATCTAAACTACAAACAACATATCCGAAGAAACCTGGTCATTCCACAAAAAAAGAGTAAGTACAATACTACCTTAATATTCTTACTGTTCCTTAAAGACACTGTGCGCTTCATTCATGTAATTTGCGCACCAAAAAAAACTTTGATTTCTGACCCATTCTGCCCACAAATCCCCAATTATTAAACAGAGATTTGCAGACAGAATGGCACACAAATCCCTTTTTTTTGTAACACAAATAACATACTCAACCCTTTTGAATGTTAGTACTACAAAACAAAGAACTGTTTTATTTTTATACCATTACGTTTACTATTAATGCTTCTCCTCACCACTAGCTTACATTCTACTCTCATCTGAACTGCAGTTTAGTAACACACAAATAGAAGAAAAGCCTTCCCAACTCATTGTAACTTTGCAATGCACAATCACACACCACCACATACATCTTTCCCATCATACTCAGAAACTCATGCACACAGCACACATACATGGCAAAACGGCCCAACCCATAACTTCTTTTTTTTTCAACAGACCCCAAAAAATGCCTACCAAAAAGCAAGTCCGTATGAAGCAACACAGAAATAGAGCAAAGGAAAATAAAAGTGTCCAAAATAAGCATCCATCTCTACCAGGGTGTGTACAAAACTTTCAAGCAAAACAGCTAATACAGTCTTCTAGTACAGAAAATGTGCCTCTTCTATCAAAAAGTAAAACGAAACAAAAAATGCTTAACAAGAATTCGGCTACCACTACTGCTAAACTGCTCCTATAAATCTTGATATACTAGCAAGTAACCATGCCAAAAAAAGGATTTTAGCAAAAATGTTCTTCCACAGAGTGCTTCAAAATCTTATAAAAACGGGAGAGGAATCATGCACAACCCTTAAACCTACCATAGAAAATAATCCTAGAAGCTCTTGTAGACAGTGCAAAAAGGAAGTTATTTATTTTAGTTTTAAACAGGATGAAACCACTAACAAAACTAAATACTAAACTACAAAAAAAACTTCTCAATAAACGGAATGTCAACAAAAATAACTTCTTAAATATCTGTGGAGGTGAATGGAGTCTTACCACGACCACAGAACCATATTTTAATGAAGAAGCATACAAACAAACCCAAACCATCCATAGCAGTGGACGAGGTTATGAAAAAATGTCTAATACCATAATGGAACAAGAAATACCAGTTACAAAAATATCCCCCGAAAACTCAGAATTACCTCTCCATTCGACTGAACAAGAACATCCAGTATACAAATGGCCATGCACATCAATGCTTAACATTCCCAAAAAATCTTTCAAATCTTTA
This sequence comes from Ambystoma mexicanum, assembly GCF_040938575.1. Classification (NCBI taxonomy): domain Eukaryota; kingdom Metazoa; phylum Chordata; class Amphibia; order Caudata; family Ambystomatidae; genus Ambystoma; species Ambystoma mexicanum. The sequence goes on along the minus strand of NC_090926.1, from coordinate 827,135,972 downwards.
CGCCATTTCCTCAATCAGTATGTGAAAGGTAAAGACAAAATCAAAATGAATGTGCTGCCCAATATGGATACCTGTCCAGTGCCCAAATACACAGGACTACAAGGACATTCATTAGTCTGCATTTAAGGACCTATTGCACTTACAAAATGCAATAGCTTTACAACAGACTAGCAACAATTCTGCACATGGCGACCTTCTACTACACACATACAAAAAGGAAATACTAAAATTTAAAAGTACATCCGCTGAAGTACCAAACCATGTGTGTGTGTGTGTTGCCACAGAACTTTTTACAGAAGAAACACAAAATACTATAGATGTAACATACAAAATAGAAGACAATTATTTATTTATTTATTTGTAACACGCTGAAGCTCGCAAGCATCAGGGCGCGAAAAAAGACACAAGGACGAAGATTAATGGGACGACACAAAAAGAGAGTAGAGAGAGGAGGAGCAGAAAGATGGCAACATGATGCGGTGTAGTAGTTGCCTAATTATTTGAAGAGAAAGGTCTTCAATTGCTTCCTAAAGAGTTGGATGTTGCTTTCCAGTCTAAGGCTGCAAGGCAGCTTGTTCCAGTGGGAAGTCGCCAGGCTCGGAAAAGCTCGACCAAGACCAGTGGCTTTACCTGGAAGGCTGGGATTGATGAGTCCTTGTTTGGCAGATCTCAAACTACAGCTCGGCTCGTACCAGCTGAATTTTTTCCTGAGGTATGCTGGCGCCGTGCCATACAGACATCGGTGGGTTAAGGTCAGTGATTTAAACAGGATCCGTTCCTTCACTGCCAACCAATGGAGATCATTTCTGTCCTTGGGGATGTGTTCACGCTTAGATTTGTTAGTGATGGACCTGACAGCATTATTCTGCATAATCTGGCATTGTTTCAGGCAGTTGTTGCTGGCGCCAAGCATTAACGCATTCCCATAATCCAAGCGAGAATGGTAGCTCTCCCTATCGTGGCACTATTTTTGATGTTTAGAAATGGTCTGATCTGGCAGAGAAGCCTTTGGTAATATTGACAATTTCGCTTTAAATAAGCGGTTTGGGCTTCTGCACCTAGGGAAGATTGTAAATAAATACCTAGGGTGTTGACCTTATTTGATACCTTAAAGTGGAGTCTTTTATAGTGAAGGTGGAATAGTCCGAGCCAAGATTGTTTAAGGCTTTAGCGCTTTCAAAGGTCATAAGTTCTGTTTTGGAGCTATTAAGACACATCCAGTGTGTTATCATCCAGTTTTCAATGGTGTTGTAAATAACCGATAACTTCTCGTTGTCTAAGGAATGGTTTCCATTCAACTCTAGAATGAGCTGTGTATCGTCAGCGAAATTGGTGAAAAAGATTCCAAGCTGAGATAGAAGCGTACAGAGGCAACGGATGTATAAGTTGAAGAGCAAGGGAGATAAGCTGGCTCCCTGAGGGACGCCACAATCTACAGGTTTGGGTGAGGTGGAATTACCTGCCCAATTGATTTTTGAATTCCTGTCTTCTAGAAATTATGATACCCAATCTACTGCATCATGGGAGCAGTTACCAGCTGTGCCTAGGGCCTCTCGGAGCTTTCCGTGATCTAACAAATCAAAAGCCACCGAGAGGTCCAAGAGGATTAACAATCCTGTTTTACCTCTGTCCAGGATGCTCAGCATTTCTGTCTGTCTACAATGAAGATTCCAAATGGTTTGAATTAGCACTCTACCTTCTAGCAGAAAACAAATATGAAATAACTGACCCCTTAATACTTTGCAGTTACTGCACTACAAAACTTGACAACCACCAAACTCCTTCACGTGCTATCACAAATAACTTGGAATTATTCCCACTACCAAAACCCCTGCAACAACTCAATTTATATGAGAGCATCATAATTGAAACAGTGCACACATTTCAAGCAATAATACGTCTTCAACCAAAAATAGCAAAATTACCTCCCTCTGAATTGGTGAAAGTCATTTGTGGCAAAATAGTTTATTTACCATTAGATCTGAAAGAAAATGTGCACACTCTAGGTGTGCAACGTCCAATAGAGCAATCTTTAATTGTCTTAGTAAATGGTGTACCAACAAAAGACAAAAATATTTGGCAACAACTCGTGGACTTACATAAAGTTATATCACACTCTGATTCGAGTTGCATTTATTCTGTTATTGCTTCTCTTTTGGGTTTTTGCTCCATTGTTAAAGATTCCTGAGTTTTGCCTCCAGGGTTCCACACAATTTGGGGTTTATTTTCAACGTTGTTTTCCAAATAAACAATGGGCCTCATTACAAATCAGGCGGTCCGGAAATAACAGTGGCGGTAAATCCACCGCCACCGTTGTTTCCGGACTGCCTGATCCCGACTCCTGCAGGCGGGAGGTGATGTTCCCGCCAGGTTTGACCTGGCTTGTTTAACACCGCCCACCTGCTGGCGGACGAGGAAACACCGGCAACATCACGAGATGCTGCCATTGTTTCCATGATCCCCATTGAGTCCCATAGGACTCAATGGGAATGGGGATTAACACCATTCCGCCTCTGTGATTCCCAGGAAACAGGGGCTGCAATGCTCCGGTAATTCCGGGAATAACAGAGGCGGAATGGTAATACAAGTCCGGCGGTAACCAGGCGGTTTTACCGCCTTGGTTACTGCCGGACTCATAATGAGGCCCAATGACTTTTTTATTCGCGTTTTCTGGATTTTACAACTAATTAAAATTATAGTGTTAAACCTTGAATATAGCTAGTCAGAGCTGGCTAGTAGACAGAGGTAACTCCTATTTGTTTAGGGGGAAGATTTTGGAAATCTGCTTTTTTTTAATATTATATATATGTGAGCTCTGTTCCCCTATCGATAAAAGTCAGAGATCCTTTCTTGGTGTTGGGATCAGAAGAGGAGATCTGATGCAGGGATCTTCCTGATCCGTGTTGGTCTACTCAGATCACACGAAAAGCCGACCGACTTTCTTCAGGACTGGAGACTCGCACTATGTGTGCGCGGTGAGATTTCTTCTTGTTTTTTAAAGCTGAAACTGAAGTTTTCAGAAATAGGAGGACGCCCCAATAGAGCTGTGACAACTCCCATCTATCAGGGATAGTGGAGTAGTGGTAGTGGAGTCGAGCTGGTATTTTCCTGTCCCGAAACTAAACATGTATCTTGTTTACCTTAAATTCCTTTTCAGGCTTGTGAGGAGCAGTTTATTTCAATTCAATGGCTGCAACTGGTCATTACATGGCATAACATGCCTTCTGAATAGTATTGGTCACCCTTTAGCATGTCTTCTACTTATTTCCGGAGGCCATATGATTGAAAAAATGCAACTCCAGTCGTTGACTTGCATTTGACACTAACGTGAGTGTTCCTATTCACCAGCCACAGTTGGATTTACGATGCCGGCTGTGAGCCACAGTAGAAGGTTGTAACTTGCATTTGATATAGGCGTAAGTCTTCCTGTTCACTAGCCGTAGGCAGGTTTGCGATGCCAGCTGTAACCCGCGTTTAGAAATCACAGCTGGCATCGCAAACTTGTCTACGGCTTACTAAACAAAGCTATATTAATCATATCAAATTGTCATTAAAAACTCCTCAACATAAAGAACTATATTACATGTCCCTGCTACAATTCTTTAAACCATGTAGAAAAGAAGAAGAGATACTAGATAACTATGACTCCTATGAAGACGCTTTCAAAGCAAATTGAATCACTATCACCGATGTAAACTTGATGCAGTACAACACAATGTTGCACAATGAACAGCAACACGAAGAAGAAATCCAGGCCCAAATAGATAAGGACACTCCCGGCAGTAGTCAACCTTCTGTAACAGGAAGCCAAAAACCACTGGGGCAGCCACTAAAAGCCAATTAGGCAGAATTAGCTATGACAGAAGTCGAAAACACCATGTGTTACCATGAAGAAGATACAGAAGACTTAACTGTACTACAATCAAAACTAAACAAAGAGCAGCACACCATTTTTGAAGAAGTAACAAAAGAAATTGCACATGGTGTATGACAGGAAAATAAAGAATGTACCTGCCAACATTACAAACCTATACTACTATACGTCAGTGGTGAAGCTGGGTCAGGCAAAACATTCTTAATCAATATCATCAGCAAGTTCCTTCAACAATTGACAAACAACAAACTGTCAGCTGTTGTAACTGCCCCCACAGGTTTAGCTGCCTACAACATAGGCGGTGTCACTTTACACCGATTACTACTCCTTCCAGTAGAACACCAAAACAAATTAGAATATTGCAAACTTTCTACAGAAGCTGCACTAGAACTACACAGAGTATTAAAACAAATGAAAATGCTACTAATAGATGAAGTGAGCATGGTCTCTGACCTAATGTTAGCTTTGATTCACCTCAGATTGTAAGAAGTACCTAAAACAAACTACGACAAGCTCTTTGGAGGAAAACACATTATTGTTTTCGGAGATCTTCTTCAATTGACACCAGTGAAAGGTAAACCTATTTTCAAATCCTTAGGACACACACTCTGCCGTAAAACTGTTGGCAGCTTAGGAAATGTCAACCTTTGGCAACGTTTCCAATACAGAGAATTAACATAAAACATGCACCAATCTGCAGCCCTCACTTACGCCAACATTTTAAAAAGTATTAGAGTTGGTGTACTATCTCCAAAAGCACAAGCAATATTAAAAACCCAACACATCCATGCACTTATGGCGATACCTCATGTACTACTGATGTTATGGAACAATTAGCCCACACAAATGTCAATTGTATGTCCTTAATGCCAACTCTTTCAAGCTGTTCCAAATTCAATGAAGCAATGTTGAAAAAAGAAATGCAACCAATAATTGAAATTTTCTCCACAGACAAACTGGACGTACATGGTATGACACTACCCATGTGTCAATAAGACACAACAAGACTAAAAACACAGCTGATTTGGAGAAAATATTAAAATTATCCTTAAACTGTAGTGTAATGCTTAAACGTAACCTTGACGTGGAGCAAGCACTAGCTAATGGAGCGCTGGGTACAGTTGTTGGCTTTCAAACATACCCATGCAACAACAACATTCAGTTTGTCAATATTCTCTTTGACAAACTTTCAGAAGTAAAAAGGATAGGGCGCTCAACAGCTCGATTCCTTCTCTTCAAAGACATGTATGTACGCAGAGAACAATTTTCTCTAACTCTAGCATATGCAGTCACCATTCAAAAATCACAAGGTCTTACCCTAGACAAAGCATTGATAGATATTGGTAATACAGTCTTTAAAGAAGGCATGAGCTACGTAGCACTATCACGCTTACGTACACTTGATGGTCTATTTATAATACATTTCCAGATTGCATAACTGTGGAAACATACATGCACTCTCTGCAACAATGTGACACAGGAACAAATCCATAATGAGGGCTTTGTGTGTGTATCCATACCTAATTGTGAAGGCATTCCATTTCAGCAACTTGTACAAAATGCAAACCATGGTAGATTATGTACTACCTGCAATTCAGATAATCGCTCCACCTTACTAATACAAACACATAGTAACTACGTAATACTAATGCTACTACGTTACAATGCAGATGTTACTAAAACAACTGCAAGCTGACTGGATTCACACATGTTCAAGTATCACTTGGTAAGAAAACCTTCACAACAATAGTTATAATCTACCACGCAGGAGCCACAACCAACGCAGGCCACTACACAGCATATATAGAAAAGAAATGTGGATGGTTTGAATATAATGATAGTACCATTACTCTAAAGCAGAGATTACCATCAAATCTTACAAACGCTTATTTAATCTTCTTAAAACCAAAATTTAATAACTAATCTGTACTTAAACATTAACAACAATTCAATTAAAAAACTATAAACTGTTAGAATATGCCATATGCCAACATGTATCTAACTGCCCCAAGATTCTATAACAACCAAACAGATAAATGAATACCACTAAATTATAACAGAAAATAGACAGTTATAATACTACCTTCAGTCATGCACCCAAGACTCTAGGTCCTGGCCACAACCAACGCACCATATTACACCCATTGTGGCTTATAACTCAGTATCGCAACCATAGAATCAAACATTTTAACTGCAGCATATAGTCAATTGTAATGTCCTGACACTGCGTGTGTTCTTAGAACAGTTTCAACTTGCCTGCGCACAGCACGGACGGGAATACTATCCTTAGGACACCCCTCATTTTCACTAATTACGAACATCCCGGACAGCGCGGGCATGGCGAATACATCAATAGCACCTGCCACCTAAACAAATACAGTATTTCACCCATCTCTTACTCCCCAAACATCCCCAACCACTCTTGCACACCAAAACACTCCCCAAAACTGCATTTTGCATCTGTTCCCTGCTGCGCTGTCGGCGGATCCAATCTGATGCACATCACGCCTCACTCCAGACAATCGGTGGATACGTTGCGTGTCCGTGGACATGACGCAAGCCGATTAGCCAATCGGTGTCCTGCCCGTGGTGCGAACAGGGAAGTGTCTCCGCAGAGCGGACATAGATATCACTAATTTTTGTTAGACCTACTTTTTGATTGTTAAAGAAAACTACTGGACAGATTTTAACCAAATTTACAAAAGCACGCTTCTGTGACCAAGCCGCTGACCCTGCCGCAAATTTGGTGAAAATCCGTCCAGCGGTTTGGGCTGTATGCGTGCGCAAAGTTTTTCCCTCATTCATTATATGGGAAAAAAATACATTTTGGGAGCCCCCTATAACTTTTCCCAACCTGGACCAAACCTCACCAAACAAATGTGCAAAGTTTGGTGTGGATTTGTCTAGGGAGAGCGAAGTTATAAGCCACCCAAAAAGTGCTCTTTTATGGGATTAGCAACTTAACCATAACTACACAGCCACTACCTTGGCTATGTAATATATGTATTATATATATATATATATATATATATATATATATATATATATATATATATATATATATATATATATATATATATATTTAATTTAAGAAATAAATCATCCTTCTTGTATAACATATAAGAAGTATTAGCAGAGTTTCCTTATGAAAATATTAAAATATTTAACACTCTGCTTAACCGTTTTGGTCTTCTGTTAAGTGTTTGAAGCAACTCAGTTCCAAAAGATAACTCATCGCATTAAACAAGTAATGATGGCCAGCTCGGAATGTAAACAGATTTAATTAAATACTCCAACATACCAATCACATGAAGAAGTATGTTTTGAATGTCTTCCCATTGTATGAACCATGTTATAGATCGTACATAGATGGTATAGACGTGGCAATGCTCTGTCAAATTATATGAATACCGCAATGACCAGAACATGTCATATAGATATGAGTATGTCAATGCAGTAGAATGCTGGATATGCATTCTTTATTACCGGAAGGGACTCTGAAATAACTATTGGAGATGTCCATGTTTTGGTAGAGGACAATAAATTTAAAAATGCAAGGACACAGCAACATATGTAGAATCCACCATGGTATGTAGTAATGGATTTGCCTGCAAAAAGACATTCATTTCATGATCACTTTTTGACCTACTTGATAACATACAGATTGCAAGATGTATTTGACCACTTTTTGGCACATGATTAATTCTCTCTCACTTTCTCTTATCATTGTAAGGATGTGTTCACTGCTGGTAACCTCTGAATTGTCCTTCGTGTCGTTTTGATGCTATCTTTACCAGTGTGTTGCTAGTGTAATGCTTGTATTGTTTGCCATTATTCAATGGAGACTTTATCCCAAACAAACTCGTAGCTCCTTTTTGTGATACCTACATTTATTTAATATGAATGACAATGGATTTTATGTGAAATGACCTTTTTTTAAAGGTCTCAAGAGAAAAAAACAATTTACTTTGACCGATTTTCTTTTGATTGGAAAACCGGCATTGTAAAAGTCTTTTTCTCTTTTAAAAAAATAAATGTTCGGGGGGGTTTACATTTTTCCTCCCTTAACTGCATCCTCTCCCATGGGACTTAAGCCCCAGACCCCTCCCCCCTCCGACCTTTGGAAATTCACACACAGCCCCAGCCACCTCCTCCAACCCCATAAACCAAAACACATACATGCAACACACACGCGTACGCACACACATACACTCTTACCAATTCTCCTTGCCCTCCGCTTTCTGGTCCTGCAGAGCCTGTCTGCCCCTGCACGCACTTGTGTGCAGCAGGGGTATGACAGTTCGATTTAGAAAGAACGCTCCGTGATGTCACAGAGGGTCTTTCTAAATCGACCTTTCAGTGAAGAGATCTTTATAAAAAGTTATTTTCACTCGTAAGGTGACAATGCGCTCCGCAAATAATGAACTGATTCCTTTGTATACTTTCATTAAAACTCGAATGGGATAATTGGTCCATGTTTGTTTCAAACGAACACATTGAACACTAACCACACTTGTACACAGCTCTATTTTCTGGAGTCCGCCAGATCCAAATGGGTTCTTTGGGTGGAGCCATTCGATTAGTACTTAACTGATTTTGCAATATGTGTGTGTTTGTGTAAACAATGTGTGGTTAAGAATGAGTGTAGCTCTTAATTTTAGGATCAAATGTTGAAATATTCCAGTGCTTAATAAATGTTTGAGCAATTTCAGAATATTGACGGATAAATAATATCTTCATGAGTGAATTTAACTTTATTTCTGGTCTTGAAGATGGGTAATGAGGACTGATACTTATAATCAGTAATTTCCACTTTGTGTGTGTTGCTTGTTATATTGTGTCCTCTGCCTTTGAATCTGTTTCTAATGGTATGCTATACCCTCAATAATATTGTGTTTGAATTCAATACATGTGTACATTTTATTATATAAATTACACATTTGTAATGGCTACTTGCAGCATTCAATTCAGAATTCTCATCATTAGTGTTGTGCTGATGTGCAGCATACCACCTGTGATGTACATTTCTATATAGATCATGAAATTTAATAGTAGCCTTTCTGTGAAGACATGTGAATTTCAGGCTGGTAGGATAATGAGTAGCTCTACCTCTAAATTCATTCAAGCTGCAAACTATGCCCTGCAAAATTACAAAATGGTCATCTAGCCGTGCAGTCAGAATTCTCCAGTCCAACTTTTTCTAAAATGACCCATGTATAGGTTTTCCAGGGAAGTAGAGTATTTTGTAGCAGTGGTAAAACCATAAATGTGCTTTATAATAATTACCGCTAAAAAGGAGAGTGTTTCCCCTTAGTGTGCATTTCCTTAAGCATCTCAATTGGGTGTTGTGAGAGAATGAATGATCAGTAAAGAAAAATTCTGGGGCGATAATTGCCAAATCATTTGGGTTGAATGTATATAACATCTTGGCCTCATTCCGAGTTTGGAGGTAAGGGAAAAACAATGCCGGTAAAGGATTACCGGCATGGCTTACCGCTATGGGCTATTCTGACCAACCAGACCGCTATTAACAGCATCGTACTTTCCACCATGCCGGCATTAGCGTCATGCCGTAAACCGGAGAAGATCACAAGTGAGGCGGACATGCAAATAACGGCCTCCCGAAGGCTGAAAAAGTGCATACCGGCATGGTGTAAATTCTGGCATCTCCAGCCAGGCATTAAGAACGCTGAGCAGTGTTTCCAAGTGCCACAGGTGCACACAATCAGCACAGCTGGAGGCAATGGAGTCAGGGCCAGTACAAAAGGAGCACACCCACACACCACACCCCCTCCCACACCAAGATGATACCAATAGTATTAGCATTACTGGAGCTGGAGGCCCTGCTTTCAATGCGTCAACAACAACAACAGCCGCCATCACAGAGGAGACGCAGGAGAAGGAGGGTGAGACAGGCCCAGCATGCCCCACCAGTGCAGCCACCCTTACCACCTCGGCAGCCCACAATCCCTCGCATCAGAGCCAGTCCATTCAATCTAACCCCTGAGCAGATCTAAACCCTGTACCGGCTTGACCGGGACACCATCACCACCATAGTGGACCTGATACACGACGACATAGTGAGCCTAATAGAAATACGCCCTGCCATCCCCCCTCTACTGAAGGTAGTGTATGTGCTCCACTTCCTTGCCACAGGCACCTACCAGCAAACAGTGGGGCACATGCATGGCATATCACAACCCTTATTTTTTATTTTCCCGGATAATGAACCAAGTGCTGGATGCCCTCCACAAGGGACTACATATCCCTATCACGGACTCCCCAGGAGATATTCGATAGAAAAGTTGCCTTCCATGCACTGGCAGGCATGCCAAATTGTTTAGGTGCCCTCGACTGCACCCACGTGGATTTGGTGGTCCTGCATGCCATGGAGGTTGTGTATCGCAACCGCAAGCAATACCACTCCATCAATGTGCAGATGGTATGCGACGCCAGCAAGATCATCACACATTGCTTTGCCCGATATCCTGGATCAACTCATGACTCTTTCGTCCTGCAGAACTCCACGCTACTATGCTTCATGGAGCGACATGCTTGACGACGTGCCTGGCTCCTTGGTGAGTTGCCTGACTGGGCCCATGACAGTGCATCGGGGTTGTGAGGTGGTTGGCTGAATACTCCAACCGAGTGTGAATGGGGGGGATGCATACTTCACCTGGATGGGAATAGGGGGGTGCATACTCCACCTGGCTGGGAATGTTGACGTCAGTGCACGATGTGCACATCACCAAACACTGCCCCAAAGCAACTGAAACGGTATATGACAACCAAATCCCATAGTGCTGAAGTAAGGCCAACACCTATCACTACAGTTAACCAGCCCACATCCCACAACACATGCACCACTCATCAGCGGCCCTCACACACCGTAAGGTCATCCTGCACTATGCACTGCATATGCACTATGTTGCTGTCTCCAGCATATCACCACACAGGACAGTCATCCCTGGGAGTGCATTGAACTGAGTCAACCAGGGATACCACAGTGTGTCATTGGTTCAGCACACCCATAGGAGTGCTGCATGTCATCATGGAACTGATCAGTGCAGAATGTGCAATATAGTACTGACTACAGCCAACGCTCTCTACTACCAAATCTCACAGAACACAACTCATCACTGATTTTACTCCAACACTGCTGTATGCATATAAGATGCACATGCAACAACATGTCAGTGCACACAACAAACCATCTTGAAGATGCAACCCACTCCATTAGTCCATTGCACACAACACATAGCGGGACCTGAAATGGGGTCAATTCATCCAGGACATGTGCATGTGGGCACAAATTACCTGCAGCCATGTGAGACTAGTACAGTTGTCCAACATGATTGTGCGAACATTTACCTTCATTCCCCTCTCATGCAGGTGATGGTGGCTATCCCTTGAAGCCATGGCTCCTGACCTCTGTCTGAAACCCACAGAACAGGCACAATGAGGACTACAATCATTCCCATACCTGTACACGTGTGGTGATTGAGCAGACCTTTGGCCTGTTGAAGACACGATTTCGCTGCCTCAGCCGGTCGGCATGAGAAGGTGGCCAAGATCACCAGGGCATGTGTAATGCTGCACAATATGTGCATCCGCCAGAGCGTGCCCCTGCCCCCTGACATGGAACTGCTACCACCTGGTGATGATGATGGGGAGGAGGAAGATGTGGCAGGACATCATCACGGTGCCGATGCACAGGAGTGTGCGGCAGTCAGTGATCGCAAAATATTTCTGACACACAAGTCAGCAGAGGGTGACATAATGTTAGGACATAGGGCACTGGGTGTGGGGGTACATGTACACTATGCACTGTGCAAGAAAAAATGACACATGCACAATGATGAATGTCCACTCTGGTTATTTGTTTGTAACACAACCGGTGTATTGAAAGTGAAAATATGAACGTGAAAAACAAACCCTCCACCACACTCACCCCCCTCCCCCACAACTCCCCCACACACCCTCACCCCCTCCCCCTCCCCCACAACTCCCCCACACACCCTAAACCCCCTCCCCCTCCCACCACAACAACCCCACACTAGTCCCATAGGGTCCACGTAGCCCACATGAGGCTGCCAGTACAGTCATTCTGCACTCCCGGAGCCAGGGGAGGCATGTCCCGTCGGTGCTGTGCATGGAGCGACCGAAGGAGCGGGCTGGTCAGAGTGGAGTTGCTTGTGGATGGTGTGTCCTCATGCTGAGGCTGTTGGTCAGGAAGAGCAGCCTCCAAAGCATCGTCTATGCGGTCGAGCACCTCGCAGAGGCGATTTGTGTTGCCGGTGATGGACTGGCCAAGTGCCCTCAAATCCGCACGCCACTCCTCCCTGGCCTGCTGATTGTCCTGCACAAATTCCGATATCAGGACAGAGAGCTGGTCAGCCCGTTGGTCTCCGGCGGATGAACCAGTGGCCCTGCTCGGGATTGGGCTGCCATGTCCTGCCAGCACATCCTCAACAGGACTGTATACAGGACTGCCATGTCCCTGTGTCTGTTATTGCACAGACTGCTCTGGTGTGTTGTCATCACCAGAGTCACTGAAGGATACCTGGGGGGTTGACAAATCTGTCAACCCCCCACAAATTCCACAGTCGTCCTCATTGCTGCCCCAGATGTCGTTGGGGCTGTCCTCAACTGCGAGGGGGGCCATGGCTGCCACCTCCCCAGCCACACTGGACTCTTCCAACTGTGGCGTTGGGCAGGTGTCTGCAGGCAGTGCAGGGAGGGGCAGGGTTGGGGTTGGTGCGCCCTCCATGGGCCTTGCTGGTGCTGGTGGTATATGTCCCAGTGGTGGCTTCAGCATGTGTGTAGGGAACGGCACGTCATTCCATACATGGGTCGTAAATGCAGGCATATGTCGGTGTCACTCATGTTGGCCAGGTAATGTGCTGTCTAACATGCACACTGTTTGGATCAAGGATGCTGTGTGCCTCATGGTATTTGCAACTTTGTCTGGTATGTGTCATGTACATTACGGCCTTGCACCAGGCACTGGCTTGTGTCTCACTTGCTTCAGCATAATTTACAGGGGGGGTGTGTGTGGCCGACCATGGCATCACTCTTTGGCCAGACGTTAGCAGTGACTTCATTCACATTTGACTTCTGCAGTTTTTACTTTGGACACTCACCTCCATCAGCGGATGACGTGGCGCCACACTCCGTTTCTCCAACCCCTTCTATGGATTCTGGCCCTATCATGCTCGCACATGTCTCCTCCCACGGTGTGAGCTTGATTTGAGAACTTGGTCCTCCTCCGGTCTCCAAGGCCTGTGTTCGGTTTGCAGAAAGGATACTCTGCACTCTCAGCTGCAGGTCATCCCACCTTTTGCAGTAATCCTTGACCGTGCAGGGAGCGCTCACCTTCTGGCATACTAGTGCCCAGATTTCTTTCTTTCGCAACATGGCCTCCCTCTAACACAGTCCCAGCATGATCGTGTAGGGTGTCTACGAGCATTTGTAGCTCATCTGGGCTTTACCGCTCCTGTCGGAGGCGGGCAGATCTCTTCTTTAGTGCTTTGGGCATTCCTGAGTGGTTTTAGGAACTTTCCGGTCAATCACCAGTGTGCCAGGGGTCCTGTGTGGTGAGGATGTCAATGGATTGTGTTTTTAATGATGGCCGCCGTGCTCCTTCCCGTTCCTGTGCGATGACGCTATTTCCGGTTCCGCTATTTAACATAAATAGCGGTGACCGTCAATTATGGTGACTGCTATTTGCGGTCACCGCTAATGCCGCGTTGGACTATGGTGGTAGTGTTGTCTACGGTGAGATTCATGATGGTAGGGGCTTTTTGGGGCCCTTTTGCAGCATTGGGCTAGGTCCCTTACCGGCATGGTGCAAAGCTCGTCCCCGCAAAGTCGTAATAGTCTGCTTTTAGCGGGCTGCAGCCAGCTCGGACATGCTATTTGCGCCATGCCGGTAAGGGACGGTACTTACCTCCAAACTCGGAATGAGGGCCTTCGACATCATAATTACCAAGGATTGAATTATCCTACCACAACTCAGATGGGCCTCATTACAAGGTCGGCGGTAACCCGCCAGTGCTATCAGCGGCTTGCCGCTAACCCCGTAACACTGTTCCGTTGCGTGAGATGCGGTACCACCGGGACATTACAAGTCCTGGTGGCCCAGGATGTCAGGGAGTGGAAAGTGTAAGTACTAATTCCTGTGGAGTTCCTTAGGACTCCAAGGGAATGGGGACACAAAAGTACTGGCACCAATGCTCCCGGCAGGTCAGACATAACGGGAGCACTGGCCCCTGCAGGCTTTCTCGTCTAGAGGTCCAGAAAGGGTCCAGAAAGGGTCCTTTTACGTTGCTACTTGCACCCTTATTTCTTGACTTCCAGACTTGTAATTAGTCTCACTCATCTTGCCTTGCCAGAGAAAGTTGTTTTGTGTGTTTGTAAGGCTGATGATGTTGCAGGGTCAGAAAATAGAAGACATTGGCATGACACTGAAGGCATGCACCTAAACGTTCACACCAGAAAATATACAACCCTCTAGGGAAAAAAGGCCCAAGGGACTCTTAAAAGGATAACAAGTATTTATTTATACAAAAATAAGTGCATCCGCTGAAATGGAACGTTCTGCAGAAAATGTACAAACAGAATGTTATAAGGGGACACAGTGTCATAGATGACATCATCATATAGAGTAGAAACCCACAGGGCTGGTTGGTGTGAACCTAAACATGGTCGGCCTGCACCATAGGGGATGCCAGGTCATTGGTTCCAGCCCTGTCTGTCTGTCTTCCATCACGGGTGTTCTGCTGGGCTCATCGTCTACAAGGAACCAAGGCCTAAGGAGCAATTAGCTACATTTGCAAACAATGCTACTCTATCATTATACAGTGCAACTGGCAGGCCAGAGTACTGGCACAGGCGGAGTTTTGAGGTTACACTGACCCACACATACTTCACTCATTCCCGCTAGTATCATCAGCTCCGAGGCTTCCACCCTCGCTTTTGAACTATAATGTATCCGTCCCTGTACCTTGCACTACAAACCATCTTATTATGTAATAAAGGTGGGACAACCATGCTCTGAGATCTTTTATGGTTGATTGGTTTATGGTCTGTGGTTTGGAGTCAACTGGTATCTTGAATTTCATGGGTCTCGGGACGAGGGCAGTTGTGGAGGCTACAACTCGTAGTTAGCCGAGTGGACGTCTGAGGCCTGTTTGTGATAACACGTGCACCAAGGCACCCAGTTCCGTCTTGTGGCCTTGCAGGGCACATTCCTTTCAGAACAAACATATTAGCAACAATCTTAAAACAAAGTAGGGTTTCTGTGGACGTCTGCTTTATGAGCCTTTCCCCTTCAGGTTTGCGGCCTCTGTCTAACACATTAAATACTACATGGTCATGCAGACCCTGAGCTTTGATTATGGCCACTTTAGCCAGCATACATGCATTCGTACGATTGCACATCCACACAGTTGTGGGTAATCAGCATTTGTGTAGGGAACGGCACTTCATTCCATACATGGATGGTAAATGCAGGCATATGTCGGTGTCACTCATGTTGGCCAGGTAATGTCCAACATGAGTGATGCTACCATGAAATTCTAACATGCACACTGTTTGGATCAAGGATGCTGTGTGCCTCATGGTATTTGCAACTTTGTCTGGTATGTGTCATGTACGTTACGGCCTTGCACCAGGCACTGGCTTGTGTCTCACTTGCTTCAGCATAATTTACAGGGGGGGGTGTGTGCGGCCGACCATGGCGTCACTTTTCGGCCAGACGTTAGCAGTGACTTTCATCACATTTGGCTTAGCAGTTTTTACTTTGGACACTCACCTCCATCAGCGGATGACGTGGCGCCACACTCCATTTCTCCAATCCATTCTATGGATTCTGGCCCTATCATGCTTGCACATGTCCCCTCCCACGGTGTGAGCTTGATTGGAGAACTTGGTCCTCCTCCGGTCTCCAAGGCCTGTGTTCGGTTTGCAGAAAGGATGCTCTGCAGTCTCAGCCGCAGGTCATACCACCTTTTGCAGCAATCCTTGACCGTGCGGGGGGTGTTGCCCACTGCGCTCACCTTCTGGCATACTAGTGCCCAGATTTCTTTTTTTCGCAACAAGGCCTCCCTCTAACACCGTCCCAGCATGCTCGTGTAGGGTGTCTACGAGCATTTGTAGCTCATCTGGGCTTTACCGCTCCTGTCGGAGGTGGGCACATCCCTTCTTTAGTGCTTTGGGCATTCCTGAGTGGTTTTAGGAACTTTCCGGTCAATCACCAGTGTGCCAGGGGTCCTGTGTGGTGAGTATGGCAATGGATTGTGTTTTTAAAGATGGCCGCCGTGCTCCTTCCCGTTCCTGTGCGATGACGCTTTTTCCGGTTCCGCTATTTAACATAAATAGCGGTGACCGTAAATTATGGTGACTGCTATTTGCGGTCACCGCTAATGCCGCGTTGGACTATGGCGGTAGTGTTGTCTATGGTGAGATTCATGATGGTAGGGGCCCTTTTGCAGCATTGCGCTAGGTCCCTTACCGGCATGGCACAAAGCTCGTGCCCGCAAAGTCGTAATGGTCTGCTTTTAGCAGGCTGCAGCCAGCTCAGACACGCTATTTGCACCATGCCGGTAAGGGACGGTACTTACCTCCAAAATCGGAATGAGGGCCTTCGACATCATAATTACCAAGTATTGTATTATCCTACCACAACTCAGATGGGCCTCATGACAAGGTCGGCGGTAACCCGCCAGTGCTATCAGCGGCTTGCCGCTAACCCCGTAACACTGTTCGGACGCCTGAGATGCGGTACCACCGGGATTATAAGTCCGGGTGGCTCAGGATGTCAGGCAGTGGAAAGTGTAAGTCCCAATTCCTGTGGAGTTCCTTAGGACTCCAAGGGAATGGGGACACAAAAGTACTGGCACCAATGCTCCCGGCAGGTCAGACATACCGGGAGCACTGGCCCCTGCAGGCTTTCTCGTAGTCTAGAGGTCCAGAAAGGGTGAAGAAAGAGTCCTTTTACGTTGTTACTTGCACCCTTATTTCTTGACTGCCAGACTTGTAATTAGTCTCACTCTTCTTGCCTTGCCAGAGAAAGTTGTTTTGTGTGTTTGTAAGGCTGATGATGTTGCAGAGTCAGAAAATAGAAGACATTGGCATGACACTGAAGGCATGCACCTAAACATTCACACCAGAAAATATACAACCCTCTAGGGAAAAACTAGGGAAAAAAGGCCCAAGGGACTCTTAAAAGGATAACAAGTATTTATTTATACAAAAATAGGTGCATCAGCTGAAATGGAACGTTGTGCAAAAAGTGTACAAACAAAATCTTATAAGGGGACACAGTGTCATAGATGACATTATCATATAGAGTAGAAACCCACAGGGCTGGTTGGTGTGAACCTAAACATGGTCTGCCTGCACCGTAGGGGATGCCAGGTCATTGGTTCCAGCCCTGTCTGTCTGTCTTCCATCACGGGGGTTCTGCTGGGCTCATCGTCTACAAGGAACCAAGGCCGAAGGAGCAATTAGCTACATTTGCGAACAATGCTACTCTATCATTATACTGTGCAACTGGCAGGCCAGAGTACTGGCACAGGGGGAGTTTTGAGGTTAAACTGACCCACACATACTTCACTCATTCCCGCTAGTGTCATCAGCTCCGAGGCTTCCACCCTCGCTTTTGAACTATAATGTATCCGTCCCTGTACCTTGCATTACAAACCATCTTATTATGTAATAAAGGTGGGACAACCATGCTCTCAGATCTTTAATGGTTGATTGGTTTATGGTCTGTGGTTTGGGGTCAACTGGTATCTTGAAATTCACGGGTCTCGGGACTAGGGCAGTTGTGGAGGCTACAACTCGTAGTTAGCTGAGTGGGCGTCTGAGGCCTGTTTGTGATAACACGTGCACCAAGGCACCCAGTTCCGTCTCGTGGCCTTGCAGGACACATTCCTTTCAGAACAAACATATTAGCAACAATCTTAAAACAAAGTAGGGTTTCTGTGGAAGTCTGCTTTATGAGCCCTTCCCCTTCAGGTTTGCGGCCTCTGTCTAACACATTAAATACTACATGGTCATGCAGACCCTGAGCTTTGATTATGGCCACTTTAATCTACGCAAATGGCATTCGCTTATACATGTGCACTATGTCTAAATTGCATACAATATTATGATTGAGTGCGACTTTTAGGACACCACCCTCCTCTCTGGTCTCTGGTCTCCTCTCTGGTCTATTACAGTTCGTTAAATGGAGCTTGCCACACCTTCAAGTGCCTAGGGGTGGGATGGGCTTACTCCCTTCCCAACATTCCCCCCTTTTGTTACTTCTGCAGTAACAAACGCCCCCACGCATGCGCTCATTCTCCCTTCTCACCACCTCCTCATATGGTGGGGTTCCCTTCTCTGATATCCAGGCCCTACCCACGGACCCAGACTCTACTCTGAACATGCAAACTCCTCAGATGTACATTTCATATAATACATCCTCCATAGCCTGCCAGATCTCAAAACCGTAGATTTCACAGAATCCTTTATCACCTAAGCAGAAATCTTCAAATGTGTTTTTCTTTGTATTTTTTAGTTTGAGTTTTATTTTCACTGGGGTCACTTCTCTGAGTAGCCCTACATTGTGGGGGCCAGTGTTCCATAATACTGGTGGTCTTGCTGCATGCTGGAGGAGCACTGATGATGGCCATGAGAGGGAGTGGCACTTATCTATGCTGGATCATTATTTTACATGGTATTGCTATTTCTATTATAATATCCCCATCAGTGTCGGCATCAGTGAACAGCTCCTCATCAGAAACATCCCGCAATGCTATATTGGGGTTTATACACAACACTGTCTGCCATTCACACCCGTGCTCATCCACACCAATAACAATTATTTTTTGGGTCGATACTTGCCCTCCATGTAAGTCTATGAACACCACTCATTCTGCTATCACTTTAGGGGGCGCTACAGGTCGAAACACAAATTTGGATGGCACTCGCCACTCGTGACGTGTCAGTTCAGGTACAACATGTTCCAATACTTTCAGTCCTTGGATGAATATATCTGGGTCAACTGGTATCCCATGCACTTGTTGTGCTGTGGCCTGTGCGTATATTACTATCATGGCACACATCCCTGGTGTTGTGCACACTATACCTCTCTCTGTGAAGGATATAGTCATGTTGAGCTTGCTAAGGATGTCCCTCCCCAGTAAGTTTATTGGCGAGTCTTCATAGTACAGTACAGGTCCTCGAACTGTTTTTCCTCCCACCTTTATGTCTAGTTCTTTTGTGTACGGAACCTCGACCACCACCCCAGAAAAACCCAGCGTCTCCATTTTATTATTTGACAGCAGAAACCGGTCTTCTTTTAAGCATGATTTTTCTGCTCTGGAATTCACCATGAAGATGAATTGTTTGTTACTTATCTCCGCCCCCACCAGTGGTTCCTCGGCTACATTGAGGGTCATTGATAGTACTGGACACGCAAATGCTCTCTGTGGGCTGTCCTATGCTGAATGGCTCATGATTTTGTCATTTCTGAATACATTGTCCCCTACCATTATTGTCCCTCTAAGGGGTCCCAGTGCGCCATTGGCTGTGGTAGCAAAGGGATTTCCACGTGCTGAAGGCATGTGTTCCTGACTTGTGTGGGTGTTGTTGTACATTCTGTGTGTGGGTCCTCTGTTCGTATCTGGACCTTGGGTCAGGATGTTCTTCTCTCTGGAACCCCCATTGGCAAGCCATATGGGCTGCCAGGGTGGGGATGACCATAACGTTGCTCGTTTTGATAAAGGGTCATGGGACGGCTTCAACACTCTCTTGAAAAATGTCATCACCTCCCGCAATTCCAGCATGTCCCCTGCCCTCCTCCTCTTGGGCCTTGTCCTCAATATCCATACCCACTCCCTCTGGACCCTCTGTACCCACATCTTCCTCCTCTTCCATTTCTTCCCCGCCATTGGGCTCCTCCATATTGCTCCTCACTGGCCCAATGTTCCTGCTCGTTTACTGTCCAGTTTGCTGCCATCCTTGCCTGTGTTGCTATCAAATCTTCCTCCTCCTCTCTTTCTCAATAAGTGGGGAGGGCTGCTACTGCTGCTGCAACCTTCACCAGTTTTGTTTGTACTCATTTTGTTTCATCCGCCAACCTTCTCTGTGCTATCCCCTTCTCCCTCTCTTTCTTCCTTTTACAATGGTGTACTATAATGCTCTGTATTTCTGGCCAGCCCTTGGCTTCTATCCCAGCTAAGAGATTTTTGCACTTCCTTTGGGAGTCCTTGTTTAATTATGAAATAGAACAGGGAGGTTGATTGGTCCCAGGCCGCGCCTGTTTTTGCTCTTCACATCTCCTGCACCCGAAAAATGTAAGCAGTCGCATCTCCCTCCTCCCCCATCGTACACTGCATCACTGATTGTAGGTCAGGTGTATCTGGGAATGTTTCTCTCAGCACGTCCCATATTCTTGCCCTCACTGTAGAATGACGCCCCCTCATGGCAATCACAGTGTTGTGTTACCCAGGGCATACCACCTTTGCCCACACCCTGGTAGCTTGATCACCCACTGCTGACACCAGCACATTTTTGACATCTCTTATTGCTAAAGCGACCACGGCAGTATTTTATTTAAATGCATATATCCACTTGCTCGCCCCACCCGAAAGCGGGGGTAGTGTTTTTAATAGATTTTCTTTATCCCTTTGTGCCCTTGGGACATAATGGGGCCTTCCTGCTCCTTTGTGTATTAAATGTAGCTGTATTTTTTGTTTTTCCTATACCTACCTTTGCTCCCTTCTTACCTAACACCGCCATTCTTCCTGCTCTCCTTCTCAACCTCCCTTGCTATGCTTCTTCCATCTCCCTCCCTATGGGGGATTGTTCTATTCCTAATGGCCTCCCACCTGTTGCCCCCTCCAGTCTCATCTCTTCTTCTTCTTGTTCTTCTATGTTGCACCAGTATTACTCCTCTCTCTCTGATGGTGCATCCTCATCTTCCCCAATCACCTGTTCCACTACTTGATCTATTGCTATTATTCTTGTGGGGGCGTCGTTAAACCTGAATAGTATTTCTGCCTTTTTCCGACCTTCTTCCAGGGTCCTGTTGGGTGTCTTGGGCATTTGTGTCTGTTCTGTCCTTGGTGTGGGCGAGCAGCTTTGCTCATATATATCTCTCAAGCCTGTCAATTCTGTTTGGGCCATTGTTAAGCTTGAGTCTAGATCTTGGGTGAATGTGTCTATGTTTACAATTGGAGTACCTACCTGTCCAATTGCCCCTCGTTGATCATATGGGGGCGGTGCTGGGGCTATTGTTAGGGGCGCGGGTGGGTATGTGGGTTTGGAGTCATACACTAGGTCACTGTAACCCTCAGCTGGCCCTTGCTTATTCAGGAGTGGGTATAGCCTCGCTACCTCTACTTCCCCTTCCTTGCTTTAGCCTTCCCTCTATTTGTTGCCAGGGGAGATGCACCCTGTACTGGGTATCTCCTCGAAAGGTTTTCATGAATCCAATATTTCTCTGTTGTTTTGAAGCTGTTTCCCTTTGTACTTTACGAACAAACATGTTGTTACTGTGTCCAACACACTTTTATCAAACGACCCCCCACTTACCCTTTTAGCTCTGTGATCCATTGATCATGATATTTCTTAATTTTGTCTGCATACCCTGGTAAACTCTGGCAAATATGTGAGAGTGGTGTTTCTGCACCCAAGTCGTTGTAACAATACCGTCACTCCTTTGAAGGTCACTGCACCAAGGCTAATCAATACACTGTAATGATTTACCACTTCATATGTCACCAACGCTACCATAAATGTTACCAATTACAATTTAGCATGCTTACTTTGGCAGGACATGCCAGGAAACAATTATGCAATGTTACTTTGATCATCAATTGGTCACCTGATTAGCATGGACGGACATAGACAATACACATTACACAACAACCAACTTCAGACATACCACATTTAACATTTAAACATAAATCCTCCATGTCTATTGTTCTCTCCCCTTACGTTTTCCCTACCTTGTGCGCCTTCCCGTTCACCTGTCTTGGTTCCTTATGGACTTCCCCCTTATTAACCAGTGCCCCACTTTTTAGAAAAGAGAAAGACGTTTCTAAATGCTATTTTGAGTCCCTCCCTCTACGTGAGACTCCTATTGTTTCAACTTATTTTCCTCGTTATCTCCTGTACTAGTCGAGATAGTACTAATGCAGCACCGCCTTCTACCCCCTCACGGAGCTAGGTTCCTGTACCTCTATTCACCCCATAACCTCTGTAATTCACCTAATGGCCATATGCATGAAAGAAGAGTAAGAGAATAGCTAAAAGAAAAGTTCTCCTTAAACCCCTTCACGCTTTACTTTTTCCACCATGCAGTCCCACACTTTTTTCGATTAAACACCCTAATTCCCTGTTTCTCTCCCCCTATCCTTTAATGTCACTCACACTTGATACTCATGTGTCCATCTTGACCCGAGACCCTCCGGACCCAGTCTGTCAAGGCACCGCCCAACACTCAATGGCCACACCCAGCTCCGACAAGCGGTTTGGCAGGTATTTGCAAAGCCAGGACCCTTTGGCCCTCTCGTCCTATTGCATGCGCACAACTAAGTGTACTGGTTGCCTGCCGTAGGCGTGCAGCATTAGGGGGTGCGGCCTGATTCTCCGCTGTGTCCGGGGACATCTCGTACCAGAAGGAACAGAAAGAACGCTATCACGTCAGGGTCACCAATGAAAGTGAGCAGTCCCCCAAAATGCAATACAAAACTCCCCAATGTGAGTCAATAACGGACACACCCCAGTAGGGAATGAGACCAAGACCAAGTGTGGGTGAAGTTAAGAGGTAAAGTTTATCTAAATGAAATAGGGCATATAGAGGACTCTGCACACTCTGAGAGTGCTCTGCCAAAAAACATCAGAAATGCACATTATATTACAGAAACACGTAATCTACGATGTGTGCTATAGGGAATACATAAAGTTGTGATCATTGGGAAAAGGGGACAGGACGGTATCCAAGTTGTAGGGGTGGTGATCCCGGATTGGCTGTTGTCGAGATGGTTACATTGTGGAGCACGCAGGTCAGCCGGGCTCATCTGGGAGGGGTGCAGGGTCTGGTGATGTCCAAGTTGTGAATAGTTAGACTCTTTGACATTTTCCCTTATGGCCACACACACCTTGAACACTATTTATACGTTTTGACATGTAAGAATTATATTACTAATCGTTTGACCTGGACAATAAAAATGAAAATGCATGGGTCCAGGTGCCTAATCTATTCACAGTATTTCATTGACACGTTCATGAAGTGTTCCTTTTAGATCTCACAAAAGAATGGTTTCTTGTCTGTTAATACGAGAAGAATATATTGCTACACATGGAATTAGTACTAGGGGGTGAACTAGGGTTTCACACAGACAAGGGGTGTGCAACTGTTGCATCAAAAGGCTTTGGGGTGAGGGGCTTATAGTCTGTATTTCTTTGAACGAGGTCTGTAAGTGCACATCAGGTTTATGGAGACAAATGGTTTTTTCCAGGACCAGGCTTCAGCCCGGTCATTCACATTAAAAGGGAAGACGAGAGATAAAGTGTTTAGTTTGATACTTCTCGTGCCCAGGCTTTTCGTGAGAAGAAGTTGGCTGCGCCGGCCGCACAGGGGAAGAGGGGTAGCGGGGGTTGGTTGGCTCCCTGTGCGCGGACCCAAGGGTAGAGGTGCAGGCCTGCAGGCCGGCACTTCTGTGTGGCCTACTAGAACTAATACAAAATGGAGTTGGTGATCATACAAAATGGGGTCGGGAATCGATTCTCTTACGGGTGTTGCACGTTTATGTGTCACCTCTAGGTTGTCGAAACCTTGGCCAGTGGTGAATGGTCAGCCGTAGAACGAGCATAGTGTGCATGTGGGGCTAAGAATGAGGGGGAGGGGGCTCAAAAAGACCTTTCCTCCCTTACAGTAAGTAGGTACATTTTAAAACAAAGATGGGCTGGGGTAAGGGGATAGGATAAGGTAGGGGGAAGTGAGGGAGGGAGTGGGGGTCTCCCACCGCAAAATAAAAAATAATTTGAAGAAAGAAAAATGAAGATTTCATGTTTAGGTGAAGTGGATTCAGTGAAATCACAGACATCTGCCAGATCTACCCATACTTCCTTACAATTCTCAGGGTCAGGGGATGGAACAATAACGGTGTGATAATATCTGTCTACTTCATCTCCATAAGGGATGGGGACCATGTAAGGGATCGGGTGGTCAGTCAGTATTTCACTATCTTTTGTATTGCGAGGTACCTTAGAAATCCCAATTGACACCATCATCATTGTGATATTAGGCACTGCTTTGGCACAACACTGGAGGCCAATTTGACATGTGCAGAAGATGACCAAAATGAACACAATGACAGGATTGTGTTAATTTTCACAATGGCACCCAACCAGGACGGAATGCAATATCAAATCATTTCCTTGTATCCCTCCTTCTTTCTTCATGCAGACTCCTAGACCATGTACAGCTGCAATTATGTGAGATAATGACCAGTTCCCCTCATCTTCAGGAGGTACGAATGTGCAGCAGGAATTGCCAAACTTTCAACAGACTCCTCCTTCCACTGCCGTCAATATATCGAAGATGTATCGATTCTGCATCGTCATCAGTCTCAGGGAATGCAGCTCAACATTTATGACGTTGAACCCATGCTCAGTGTCATTTTACAACTGGACCAGTTCCCAGCATACAATTTCTAGCCATTTTGCATTGGCCACTCTCTGCACGCTGGCTAATCATAGCGAAATGAAGACATTTTCAGCTGAGCTGAAAAGGTTGTATTCATTGGGGATTTCAGCAAGCAATGTGGATGAGTCTCTAGATAGATAGTTTGATCTCTTCTTCCTCTGCAACTTCTGATATTGCCCTCTTCCATGTAGTATGCAAAACTCTGGTCGTGGTAAGGGGTTCTGTTCTTCAAATGTGGGAGAATTGGTTGGGGCTGTATCAGGTATTGCCCCCCCCTTGCAAATGTTCTCCTGGGATTACCAATTATGCTGAATGCAGCATTGCCAGTGAACAGTGGCCCCTAAATGGTGGTGGTAGGTTCAAGTACGCTTGTTGGTCGCAGACCCAGTAGTAATCCATCACTGCTGCCGTACCTCTTTTCAGATCTGGAATCAGGAGAGTCTTATTGCAACGCTCAGTAGAACTGATAAAAAATAGTCCCTTCATTGTGGAAGCAAAGTTCATATGTTTCTTCTTGGCACACTTTCACTGGTTTTTCCATTTATGCAATCCATGTCAACTTTGTAATATGCTCTGTCCATATTTGTGCACAGAGTGCTTGAACTCGAGCCAGGAGCTCCTCTTCATATCCTAGGAGGCCTTCCACCATGCAGCTGAGTGTGGTTTCTTGCCATCTGTTGTGTATGTATTTAAGTCCTTTGATCACCAGATATGGTTGCTTCATGTCTATTGGATTATAGTTACATTGCATGGTTCTAGATCCACAAGCTCTAGTCGCATGCTGTGCATCTGGATGGTGCCATTAACCCTACATAGCACAAGATGGACCAGGAATTGTGTCTCTATAATTGGTACTTCTTGTGGTACTAATACCTTTGGTGCTCCTGATGTGTGTGGGATTAGTGAACAGACATAACAGCTGCCATTTGCAGTTTCTCTCCCTACCGTACTCATATCCATGTGCCAACTGTTTGTCACCTAAGGGTGTCGCACATCTTCAATAGCATCAAGGCCTAGCCATGGTAGGCATCATACTCTGCCCTTCATGCCTGCCTTTTCATTCTCCTACATGTCACTATGGGTTTGCTCACAACACTTCTAAAGCTAATATCGGAAAAGACTTTAAAATCACTGGGTACGCACATCGCACGTGCATCGCAAGTGGATCCACAAGTGGCCTGGCTGTTGGGCTGCCGTGCTGCCTATTATTCCGTCCACTGCTACTTTGTCTGCTTACTGCCTTTTTTCTGTCACAGACACGCGTCTGTGACTAGTTGCCAAGGAGAAGCAAGTCATTCTGCAACGTGGAGCGAGCCTGCACTCTTGGACTCAAGTAATTCAATTCAGCTCGTGCATGCGCTTCTGTGTTTCCACGCCCCCACCAGGAACCTAGAAAAGACTTTAAAATCTCTGGGTACGCGCATCGCGCATGCATTACAAGTGGATCCTCAAGTGGCCTGGCTGGTGGGCTGTTGGGTGAGCGGTACCACTCTTTATTCATCTTGCTGTTGGGTGTACTTTTATTTCTGCACTGCCATTATCAGCGACCTTCAGTGGTAAGTTTTGTGTCTTGGTACTATTCTGTTTGCAATGGCGTCTGGTCTGCATAGCGGCCGCTTGATCGATTTGCGATGTTGAATGTTGAAGCTTTGATATGCAGCGGAAACGCTGCTTATTCGGTTTCAGCATCTATGGAGGTAACTCCCTTTCCTGATGATTGCAATGTAACACTTAATGAGTGTAAACCTTAACATCAGAAAACCGTTCGCCCAAGCATGGCTTTGTTGATCAGTCTGTGGCTGCAGTAGCTGCCAAAATCATTTGCCCGTTTAGCATTCCCGAAGGTATCAATGCTGCAACTGCATCAAACCCTGTAGCAATTGCAGTAAATGAGGAAAGTGTCTTATATGGCCCGAATTCGCCATCTTCCAGTATGATTGATTTAATGAATAATTCCATCTCGGATTGCGACCTTGCCAATGACAATTTGGGAGGTGGATCTGTGCCGATCTATGAATTGAACAAACCTATACAGGCATCCATTGGTTAATTAATGCCATTAATTGATAAGAAATTGCTGTTTGATCGAACAGCAAGTCTTGTATCCCCTTTGTTTCACCGCCCACCTGCTTTGCAATTTAAAGATGTAGCCCATGGTGCTAGTCCATATCCTCCCTCTAACCAAAAGGAAAGGACACCATCTATGCCATCATCATAGCGATCATATCAAGTCTAATGAGGTTAAGATCAATTCTACCCATAATGATCTACAGGCAGGCGAGGGCAGTGAAATACCTTATACTACTCCGCCTTCCAGTCCATATTCTTTTCCGGTCATTATTAGGATATTGGATCTTCTTGATAAAGGCCACAATTTTACATATATATATGGAGCTGCGAGAAATGAAGAGTGCCTCAAACGATATGTTTCTCAAACTTATTCGCCTTGAGGGATTTACGATGGCAAAAGATGCCATCCCCTCATTGCATTGTCCTTGTGCCGCTAGTGCACACCAGCTACCCAATGCTACTATCAGACCCCTTTATGTAGAGAAACAGATCCAGTGCTGTATCCCTTACCCGTATGAGAAGACTCAGAGAGCCAACGTTGATCACCCATGCCTTCCATATGTCGATCCTTCTGTGATCCTTGTCACTGATGTCAATGATATTGGGCCTCATTACACGGATGGCGGAGAACCATGCGCTACTAGCGCCATGATTCATGCCGGTAAAGTACCGGCACCGCCTTGGCGGAAAGGGGATTTACCGCCCCATTCCAAGGTTGGTGGGGCGGTAATTCCCCCTTCCACCATTGCCCTTCCCCATTCCCATTTTTGCCCCATAGGGAATAATGGGAATGGGGAGGGCGCTAATTTCGGTACCGCAAATTGCGGTACCGTAATTAGCTCCCTGGGTCCCTTTGCGGGTTGGTTTTTAACGCCTGCAAAAAGCAGGTGTTAAATCCCCCAACCCGCAAAGGGACCTCGTAGTAAGGCGGTAAGTATTTACCGGTACCGGTATTTTACCGGTACCGGTAAATCCTTACCGCCATCCGTGTAATGTAGCCCATTGACTCTATCAAACAGGATATTAGAGAGATTAAGTTTGCTCTAAATATAAAATGTTGCTCACCTCAGCCTGATACAATGCCAGCACCCCCGGACAGTCCATCTGTCTTGATAAAAATTATCAAAGAGTTTACTACCAATGAGGTTAATGAATTTGCAACGAATTAAAAGTCTCTGTTCATTTCAAGGCGTTTAAGAAAAATCAATCTGAAAGCTAAAAAACATGCTGAAAAGTGCAGGAAGGATAAACAACTGTTGAATAAAGATGGTACTAAACCGATTGCTGTGGAGGTGGATGCTTATCACGTTGCGAAAAGCGAATCGCCTTCTCCCCAAGATGATTACGCAATTGACGTTGATCAACTTTCGGAGGAAAGCCGTGCTCTGTTACGGCATCTCTTATCTCCTAAAATAATAATAAAAAAGAACAAAAATATAATCAAGGCCTCGCTCAGTGCTTGCCCTAATGGAGCGCAGTCTAAGAATACCTGCACTTTCAATTTGGCAATCAAAGGTAAATCACAGACAAAGGATTCTTTATCTGGTGGTCAGGATGGCCTAGCCCCATCAGCAAAACAAGAATCGACAAAATAGACTAGTAAACTACTTTCCCACAACTGGTATAAAATCGACCTATAAACCAGCTATTAAGGCACTTGCTATAGTCCCTTCTAAGGGGAAGACAAACTCTATTGAACACTTAGTGACCATTCACATAGACACTCCTGTTTTAGGGGTTCATGCCGGTCCATCATATGTTGAGGTGTGCTGCAAGGATGCTCATTATTCTAAATTGCTCCATCCTCTTACTAAGAACGACTATGTGATTATCTGTGGCCCAGGCAAACATAGAGGACTTCCTCATCCAGTACTGATGGAGGTCCCAATAATGCCATCGGCAGTACATAGTGTGTCTTCACACAAGAACGAGCATGGGGACACGCTCACTGACCAATCTAATTTTACCAATCCAGGCCAAGATATAGGACATTGTGTAGTAGCCTTAACCCCAACAGGTCCTTTGTGTAACAATCAAATACAGGGAACTCTATCTGACCAAACATCCTTTACAAGTATGATTCAGATGCTAAATACAGCGGTATAGAGTGGCGCCCTTTCTTCCCAATTATTAGCAAGAGAATTCAATTTAACTGAGATGAAACATTCCCAGCCACAGTGTGCAAAGGACCTTCATCATGCTCTCCCGGGTTGTCTTTCAAAATTGACTCATTCCATTCCTCCAACTATCAAGGATCCTACTATAGCCACTTCAGAGATTCCTGTGGTTCCCAACTCAAATCCGGCAGTAACATCTCACTACCCATCTCATTCTGAGCAGCGATCTAATGAAGGGGCAGTGTTAAGGGGCGAAAGGATCAAAAGGAATTTATTTTTGGGAATACTAGCAAGGATACCCTCATTGAACATCCTAACCACTGAGGACTTCGATCGAATTGCCTTGACGTGTGAGAATAATTACAGAATGTTAGAATATGTATGTAATCCAATAGTGCTAAAATTGATTTGGAGCTTTAGAGCAGAACTAAAGGATATGGGTTTCTGTCTTTACACTTTTAACTGTGAGTTTGATGCTCATGAATTCTTGAAGAACTCAGTGCCAATGTTTGCTGATGCTCCTCTCCATGGTGTGCCAAATGGCATGACCATGGAGCAAACCTGCATATCCCAGCTTATTGCAATGACGGCAGGAAATGAAAACCCTAGTGTGGGTCGAGCCCTTAATGCGTTCAATTTCCTCTTTTCAAAATGTAACAACCACGATTTAGCAAACAAAGAAAGCAGGCCTAACCTTCATCTCTTGGAATTCATGTGGTCATCATGCACTTCATGGGTGTTGGCCACCTTCTTTGATGAAGTTTATCCCGATATCATCCTTCTACAGGAAACAATGAGTAATACATATTTGTCTCTATAAGGGTATTATACTGTCTGTAGGCATGCAACCAAGGGCCTATTGGGGCGTCCGATGGGAGGGCTCGCAATTGCGATCAGTAATAGGATTAAATGCAAATCATCCAAGGTATATTTTCCTCCTAATGCGGTAGCGATGGAAATGGATATGTATGAAAAAGATGTGGACCTGCTGTTTGTGCTATCTCTATACTGGAATCCATTGAACATAATTTTAGAGGAGATGTTTGATGACTTGGATCAATGTTTAGAATGTATACACAACCTGAGACCTTTGCCCACGATCATCATAGCGGGTGATTTGAATTCTTTATGTCTCATGAGCAATGAGGTGAATTATTCCAATGGTAACACAGAGAAGCAGATAACTCACAGCCGAGGTGCCAAATGGTTTGCTTATTTTGACACTTGGGAGTTATCTTTTGTAAGCAATCTTGCAGCGGGCATCCAACACACATGGTGCTGCGGGAACTCCACCTCTATGATTTACTTTTTTGCTATTTCTAACACATTGCTGCATTTAGTCACGCCAGTGATGATCCATCCGATTACTCCAGGCGGCCATGCGCTTATACAGCTGAATTTAACATTGTCACATGATTGCCTTAGTATTAATCACTTGCTTACTCTAAATGAAATCAATAGATCCAAGCTATCAGTGAGTTGGAATCCTGGTTTATGCAAGCGAATATCAGAGATAGTAAAAACTGAATACGCCATTTCTTCACTGCATTGGGGCCCACAGGTATCACCCTTTGTTAAAGAAAGAATTATGGGTGAGATAATTGCTGCCGCTATAAGGCTATCCATGTTAAAACTATGCCAAAAGGTGCTGCCCTGCCTCCAAAATTTGATTCTGAGACTCAGCATTTAAAATAAAAAAAACAAAGATTTGCACATTATCAAAAAGCTTATCCATAACTCTGCTCAGTTTAAACTTGCTAAAAATCAAACTTTACTATTGTACAAAAACAAACTGAAATTTTTGCATAAAGCAAAGGTAAATGAGCTTAATTGTGAGATAGTATGCCATTTATGTATGCATGATGCAAAATACATATAGTCTATTATACACAATACCACCCCCTCTAAAGCAGCATCTAATGAGAATATAATACCTTATATAATAATGGTTTCCTATATATCAGAGAAAATCTCTGACCCTCCTCAACTTAAACCTAACACACTTGTGTTGAGTCCTCCAGTGAAATGGGACATCTTTAATTGGACCAAGAAAGACATCATCTGGGCAATTGATAAATTATCTCAGTCTAATGCACAGGACCCGGATGGCATACTTTCATGTAAGTACAAAGCGGAACCAGCCGTATGGGAAACCATACTTTAGATCAATGTTGTTGTAATTCTTAAAACCGGTAATACACCTTAGCAATGGGAAACGTCCATAATTGTTCAAATCTATAAAACGCGCAAAGCATTGGATCCCCACAATTATCGACCCATTTCTCTCATTGACAAAAGTGCGAAGATTTTTGCGAGCCTACTACTGCATGATCTCGAAAAGTATAACGCAAGTAATAACATTGTTGCTAAAGCTCAGCTAGGTTTTAGGAAGGAGATGGGCACCTCACTGAATGCAACTCTGATGTCCCATATTATTGCCCACAGGAAAAAGAATAGAGCGTTCCTGTTTACATTGCAAGTATCGATCTCTACTCCGCTTTCGATTCTGTGGTAAGGGAGCTACTTTGGACCAAATTACTTCTATTGGGCATTCCTCCAGGAATTGTATATTGGTTAATAAGGCTGCATTCTAACACTGCATATAAATAAGGTTAAGCTGTCTAGAGAAGGAGCTATTACTGAAGCTGTTATCGGTCTTAAGCAAGATTATAACCTTGCAGCGATTCTTTTCAATCTTTATCTCTGTGATCTGGACCAGGTATGGAAGGAGCTTGGATGTACCCTGTAAGAATTACCACACTTAGACTTCATTGGCTAGCGTTTGCTGATGATTTGCTCATAATGGACATTACTCCAGCTGGACTTCAGGTCAAACTGTTTGCATTTGAAAAATATGCTTATAATTTAAACCTTATCCCAAATGTTGGCAAAACAAGTATTTTGATTCTCCATGCTGGTAGAAAAATAAAATCATTCAGATGGAAAATTGGGGAACTTGTAGTACAGCAACAAACTGAGATTTGCTACCTGGGATACCAACTAAGTAGCAACTCTTCCATTTCCATCTGGAAAGAAAGACTTAACCAGAAAGCGCGTCCGTTAGGAAGCCAAATGAAGCTAATCTTCACAAAATACTGTTAATTCTCTCTTATCCCGTTATGTGATTTTGTAACTATTAAAGTACAAGCTGCACTTATTTACATTCTGGATATATTCCCTTTTGACTTAAGTTCCTATGTGGATACTCTGCAAGGTCGCCTACTCAAAGGAGCTTTACACATGGCATTGTCAATTGTCAATTCCCAACTGTGTGATTAGGCATGAGTTAAGTCTTATATCATTATCTTGCAGAGTGTTATGGCGCTCGTTGTCGAATACTCCAAATAACTGCTTATATAAAGATCTGCAATGTCCAATGGAAGAAAAATCAGTTGGTTCTATTATCAGGTTTAAAACCTATATGCAAGAGGTTCTAGATAGACTTGGTGTAACACACAATTATTTATGCATTAGACCTGCCTTGGTTAAAAAGAAATTGTTTGAAGAAGACTGGATTCGAACTACTGGCCAATTGAAATTATATTCTTCATATTTGGAATATGCCAAATTCACACAGAAGCGTTGCCATGTAATCATTATGTTGCTATATTTCCTTGTTCTGTGATTAGAGGGTTATTCATGCGTTTTAAGATGAACCAATTTCGAACTAAGGAACAATGTCAGCACTGGGCGGGCATGACATCATGTATGCAATCTATGAAATGTAGGTTTCCCCATTCTCTTGAACCATATGAAACCCTGAAACACTTGGTCCTTGAATGTCCCCATTTTAAAATTTCCCGTACGCTTCTATTGAGGAAATTTGTTAGCGTAGAATTTATTGATTGCACTGAATTTTTATGGGACAGACTTATGAATGGTGTATATTACCCATTAATTTTAGTATTAGGACATTTTTTAAAGATTGTTGAAACCCAAGAAGAAATCAGTCACTGTTGATAAACTAAAAAAACCTAAAAAGTGTTTTACTAGTAGATATGTTGTCGTAAAGGAAGAATTTTGTGATATTATATGAATGTAAAGATGTTTACTATTGTTTTAGTGTGTTTTGTATGAATTGTTATTCTATGATATTGTAAATGTGTCTGTTTGTAAGTGTTTACTTTTAACTAAATACAATAAAAACATTTTTTTTAAAATGCTAATATTGTCATGAGCACTTATGTTATGAAAAATATTCTTAAATACAAATGGGAAAAAAATCTAATATTCTATTCACACTCATACTCATACATACAGGTGTACTTGTTGGTCTGTTATCACTGTCATTATGCTCATTACTATTGTTATATATATTTACAGTGATGTTGGTGAACTGCAAACTTAAGTCAGATTTTACCACATTTGGTAAAATGAATTACCACCTCTGGTAAAATATGCCTAGTCCCTGTGAACTCTCAGTCTATGTGCAAATGAGTGCAGTCATGGAAAGAAAACCCAAATCCATATGTTTTCATTTTATATTTTTAAATACTAATGATGCTCAGAATTGTTCAAATGAAATACATCTTGCGGTATATGCCATGTGCAAAAAAAAAAATAATTGGAGACTATATCATATATTACAAAGTTCGAGACCATCAAAAGGATTCCACGAGCATTATCTTACCTCCTGTCCTTGTACATGAAGAATTTGGCAGGAAATGCAGTTTGAGAGAGAGAAAAACAGCAAAACAACTTTTTTCATGAACATTAGAAACTGTATTGTTTTAAACATTAACAAACATTATACATGAAAACCATCTGCTAATCCTGTCTGGTTACCTGCTATGCATTCATGCGGCAAGTCCTCACTTATGACTCATATTTACCTAGAAATCTTTGAGATTCCTGTCACAGATGACTGTGGAAAACCTTCACACTTTGTTCGCCACCGATAAGGAATGGCACTACCCCAGCAGCAGCCACCACTGCCTCAGCCCAGTTCTCGGGTAGCTCAGCAATAGAAAAAAAGGAGGGAGATCTCAACAGATCCTTATGTTGCTCAAAACAAGGGTCAATATTTCTCTCTCTCAATGAAAACACTGGGGAACGTATTGGTATATATTATCTCCTTCCCCTACATCCTCCTTTCCCAGTCTAGGGCAAAGTCAAACGCATTCCAACATCTTCTCTCACCGTCCATGCAAACAGATTGCATAACAGTCTTGTGATCAAATACCCCCTTTTCGAAAACACAGCAAGGAAAAACATCTCGATTTGCAGGGATTTCTACGAGGCAAATCTCTGTCTGCCTGGAAATCAGCAAGCAAGTTCTTCTATGTACTTCTCAAAGCAGAGCAGATATCTTTTCTCTGACATTAAGGCCTCAAGGCATTCCACAGATGTGTTGCTGTCAGCAACTGCGCTTAGCATGGATGTTCAGTTGTCAGGCCAATCTGTATCACGATCTATCTGAATCAGTCTGGATCAGATGTATCTAAATAAATTAAGAAAAAGCACAATATAAAGGATTGCATATATCAGTAATCACTTTTCACACAAGGCAACGCTATTAATTTCTCATACACTGCATTTCACAATTACATACAAGGCGAAGCCTGTTGTAGTCTCTGTCACAGACAGCAATTCTAGGATCTCAGTGTCTGGCCATTCCATTTCAATGTGCACTATTTCATTAAGTGACAAAGTTCTGTCATAATTCAAGATGATGTCAACTCTGCCTTCATTTTCCCTGCATGAAGCAACTGTTGTAGCTCCTGCTCTAAAACACTCATGTAGCACGTAACCACCAATGCAAGGAAAAAATATCCTCATGGACTATCTCTCCCATCATGTTCTCGGACTAGCACTGTCCAAGCACATCCATCTTTCACATATGCAAACACAACAAATCTCTTCACATAATTCGAAATCTTCAAGATTGCAGCACATCACCAGGCTGTATTCAGTGTAACAAAAGCATCATCTGGCAATGCTGATGCAACATGCATTCTCTCTGGAGCAATCTCTGTAGTCATTCCCATAACCCCCTTCAACAAGAGGGACCCTACATAGGTTGTCCCCAGGTTGACAAGACTGGTACTCATTCAAAGAAACTTTCTCTCCTGCATTAGCAAGATTCTTCTGTAAGCTAACAGTTCCCTTCTGGCATACCAGTAACAATGTGCAATATTGTGGCAACTCTAACCCATCAACCTGTACTAGTAAACGCTAGTACTGTCAGTGTATCCTTGTGGCATTCTAGCAAAGGTCAATGCATCAGTCACAGCTAAACATATTCCCTGTGCAGAAATCATGGTCAATTTGTCCTCTACATACATTTCAAAACGGTTGGGCAAAACATTGGGCCTCATTACAACCATGGCGGTCCGGGAACTACGGTACCGGTAAGCATGCCAGTACCATAGTTCCCGGACCGCAATACTACATGCTCTGCTCGCAGGTGCCGTTTCACCCGTCATGTTTTTCCTGGCGGGTGTAATGGCACCCGCGAGCAGAGCACGTCGGATAGACCGGCACAACTCTGAATGTGTCGGTGCTTCCAACGTCCCCATCCCCATTCAGCCCTATGGGGCAGAATGGGGATCGGGATGCCCTTTATACCGGCACCCACAAATGGTCAATTACTGGGTCCGCCAAGTTCGGCATGACCCGGTTCTTGCCCATTCGTGGGTGCTGGGAAATGCAACTCCTTAATAAGGGCACGGCTACCGCCAGAGTTGTAATGAGGCCCATTGTCACCATCTCTATAAACTGGCAACATGGTACTATTACAATTGCTCATATATTTCCACAATTTCACCACTCCCCACCAAATCAGAATGCAATGCTAAGTACTGTGTAGAAGCATTTCTCTGCAAGTATAGAGTCAAATATACACCATCAGAACTGCACTAAATCACTGTATACAATTCTCTCAACACATTCACACCCAATAGGTTCTCTCCAAAATGGGAAGTCTGCAAGTGGCATTTCTCTGTAAAGGGACCAACAGTAATAGGTACTAACTCTGACATAGGATATATTTCTGGCATACATGCAAACCCTTCAGAAACATTCTGTTGCCCTGACAAGGCAATACCTGGAATCATTGAACTGTCAATGGAACATTCTCTTTACATAGTATCTATTACACACGAGTCTGCCCTAGGTAACTTCTTCTCCTGGGTAACCCCTATCTCCTCATTCTCTCGCACTCTCTGGTGCACTGATTCGGGGACCACATCCCAGTTCTCGAACATAGTTATCAGTATATTCCTTATTGCTCCACTAAGGTACAGACTCACTATTTCATTTTTTGAACCTTTGGGTTTATTCTCAACAAACAAAGCATCACAACACATGTGAGTTTCCAAACAAAATTCAGGTATCTTTAAACAAAACATTTCTCTAGCCTGTCAAATATGTGTGCAATCAAATTCAGAGCATGCTCACCTAATTCCAAAGAGAGTGAATCTTTGGAAAACAATCTCCCATCAAATTCGGACTCCGATTTCTGTGCCTGGTAATCTCTTCATCCATAAAATGTAAACAGCATCACAGCATCACAGCTGCAACCCAACGTGGCCAAACCCTTGCTGTAGACAATCTCGGTCAACAAGTGGATCGGAAATAACAGCTGCTGGCAAGTCCTACTTGGCAGTCAGAGATCCTCTGTCCCAACCATTATCCTCGATCATCATTGGGAGGGCCCGCGTGTAGGCGCCATTTGTAACACGACATATGCTATGTTATGTAAACAAAACAGAAACGATCACAAAGACACAGAAATCAGATGTTTCAATAAACAGAATGCATCTTTATTTATGCATGATGGCAAATAGTCACTAATCTCTAACAAGCAGTACTCTCTAGCAATGAGTGCATTAGCAACCCCTACCCTCCCAGCATTAGCTCTACCCCCACACAGCCAGCCTCCAAGACTAAAATGGTGAGATTACCTCACTTCTCTCTCAACCATCTGTGAGCCAGCCTCCCTGCCACTTGCTACAGAACGGTAATCTACTGTTAAACAGAACAATGACGCATTCATTTTACAATTGTATGCGTAGAAAGCATTCCATGTCAACCTACGTGCATTCTACACTACGTGCGTGCATACATAATTTCAGCCAGCATAGCATAATCATGTACTTTACTAGTTCACAGTAACATTTTGTCTTCTACATTCTATATCTAAGAACAGAACATTGTGGTGCAACATTCCAGTCTTTTCACATTGAGACTGTCTCATTCAGAACGAAAACAAGCATTTCTCTGCAGCGAGCAAGGTTATTTCTCTAACAGTCTGCCAAGAATCGTGTTATTATGGAAACATCAGTCACAATGTGTCCATCTGCGAACACAATTCTCTCTCCACACTCATCATGATCCAGATTCATGATGGTCAAAAACACAATAGCAATAGCACCTAGAAACACACTACAATGT
Organism: Ambystoma mexicanum; assembly: GCF_040938575.1. NCBI lineage: Eukaryota > Metazoa > Chordata > Amphibia > Caudata > Ambystomatidae > Ambystoma > Ambystoma mexicanum. The sequence goes on along the minus strand of NC_090926.1, from coordinate 827,098,810 downwards.
GCATTCTACAAAATAACAAGCTAAATAAAAGTGCACAGATGGCAGCAAATATTGATCTGTGAGAGTTCAAAATAAATTTAAGTGCTTAAAAAAGGCTTATGCTAAATTGATGCATATATGGATGGATGCATGAATGAATGCATGAATGAATGCATGAATGAATGAATGGATTAGCCCATGCTAAACTATCATAGATAAATGCAGACTAACAATGTACAATATAATTTCCTATTTTGTTTTTGTGCACATGGCTTATACCGCAAAATGTATTTTATTTGAATAATTCTGAGCATCATTGGTATATAAAAATAGAAAGCTAAAACATATGGACTTGGGTTTTCTTTCCATGACTGCACTCATTTGCATATACACTGAGAGTTCACTGGGACTAGGCTTATTTTACCACAGGTGGTACAATCTGAAGTAGGTTTGTAGTTTCCCTAGTAAGTGAGTTTAGGAGTGTATGGTGTGTCTGTATACATTCACCTGTTGATAATATGATATGTTTTGACTTTGCCTGCTAGAGCATATCTCAGCATCATGGATACATTGCCGAGAAGAAGTGATACTGTCACATACTAAGTGTAATAAGTTCAGTAGCTGGTACTTTGAAAAACCCTGGGAAAAAGATCAGGTTTTAGCCTATATTCTGAGGGGAACGTTACCACTATAAATAAGAATGCCACCAATGCATCACTACCATAATTATATACCACAATAAGATACCACTATCTATCACAATAATAAAACACCCCACGATTAGGTGTAATTACTCCAGAAAATATATCTAACACCTCTTTTATATGACCTCCCTTCTAAAAGGTGCTCCCCAATAAACTCCCAATATGAATATTAGGATGGTGAATATACCTGCAGTAAAATGCATGCCACACATATTTCAATATGAACATCTAGGAGCTGTCTCAGAGCTAACACATTTTTTAGTATACACTGAAGTATTAGAGGCTGTGCTGGTTCCATCATCTTCTGACCTACAAAGGGAAGAAAAAAATAATGCACAAAAGAAGATAGAGAGAAAGAATAAAAAATAATAAGAGAGCAAAGGAGAGAATAATGGAGAAAGAGAGAGAGAGAGAGAGAGAACGAGATAGAGAGAGAGAGAGAGAGAGAGAGAGAGAACATTCATATAACATATTAACATATTTATGTTTAAGCAACTGTGCATGTACTCTAATGATAAACGGGCCGGAACAAATCATCATTATCATTTCAGCTTTATTGTGGCATAAATACCATAAAAGCACAAAGATATAATACAGAGAAAAGCAATGAATTACATAGTGATGTGTTAAAAAGCAAGAAGACCAATTATCATTTCATGTTTTACAGAAGTGCAACAAGGATCAAAGGAAGATTAAAAACTCACAAGAATGGGTAACTTAATACTTGATGTAACAAGCCCACCTTTCCAGCAATTCCCAGTTATGGCAAGTGGAATGATTTGTAACCAGAAGCAGATGTAAAGTGCAAACACATACAATGTATGTCTCTGAGATCATGTGCATCTTCCTACCTTTATAATTTTGCCCCTAGGTCTAGGTAGCTTGCAACACAGTAAACCACACTCATATTTTCACTATTCCTAAATAGTTGCCACTCCAAGCCTGTACTAAGGTATTTACTGTGTCCAACCATATAACATTGGCAGAAGAACAAAATATGGAGCACCGTTTCCTTGGACAGACCACAAACTGGAGTACCATTTTGATGTGAAGTAAGCCAGATTCAATTGTGACATTCTAAATTTTAATTAAAGGTTATGTACCAGTGGGGGGACAACAAAGTCAAGGTAAACATCAAACCCAGTTGTTGAATTAGAGCTCAAGTAAAGCCTGCCAACAGCCACCTCTAGGCAATCGCTAGCCAGATCTATCTCTAACAGCCTTTGCAGGGCCACTTTGCCCTTGCCAACATCGCTCCGAGTTATACCATGTGGGCATAACCATAGATCAGACATGCCCACATGAGCCAAGAGTTTGTTTACATGTTGGAACCAGGGTAGGGACTTCCTGCCCTCCGATTCCAGAATATGTGAAACCCCCTCTTGGAAATCTGTAGGTCCCGGGTCAACCATAACCTAAGCCAAAATAACACCACCTGAAACTGGACCTCTTTTTGAATTGGGCTTAATAATAAATAAATTGGAGCATAGGGACAACTTTTTGCAATAGTTTCTTCAAACAGGATCTCTTGGCCAGATCCACATTGTTATATTTTGAGTAGCCCCATATTTCTGCCCAATAAGTGGCTGCTGGTTTTGCCTGGGCCGAAAGCATTTTGATTGCAGGCAAGAAAGCACGGTGGCCATACGAGAAAAAAGAAACCTTCCCCCCATATATTCTGATGGTGAAACTGGATTTTAATAACTGTGGGGTCCAGCCTACAGTATCATTGTGTCTAACACACTGATAGTCATAATTGCAGACTTGTTCCAGTAATGCCCCATTTATGGTTAACAACATTGGGATCGACTTTTTACGCCTTGGTCTAAAGACCACTGTTTTGGATTTGGCCACATTAAGCTCTTTGCTTTTCGTCGCAAAGGCCACCAGTGTGGTTTTGAGGCCCTTCGCGGATGTTGATAATAAAACAGCATCATCCACAAAGAGGAGTGAAGTGGGAGAATGGAAGACCAGGCTCCCGTCCTTCACCTCTCGCGCTTGGCCTAGAGGGTCACGGCCCAGACACCCGCCGCGAGAAGAGTTTGTCCATTTACCAGACGACCAGGTACCCTGGTACAGGAACATACGGATGTGTCCATCTGCCTGCCCAACAGCCCGCACTGGCCATGCCGACACCTGCGGTTCGGATCAGCTAGACTAAAATCCACACGTCGTTAGAGATGCCATGACGACCTAGACAACGGGAAGCACTTCTGTACAAGTATACACACTGAACATTTCCACACCAATCTACACGAAGAACATACTCAGTGCTCTGACGTAGGCGACAGGCATATTCACGGACGTGCATCTTTATTATTTTTACATAGGCTTTCAGAATGCAGAAACGCAAGACGCATCATGAACCCATCTATAACGCTTGCTCACGCTTCTCTTGAAACCCATTACCACCATAGAGGTATAATGGAAACACGATACTGGTCATGGAAATATATGCTATTATAACCTAAAAGCACCTATGCACCAAACGGACTAATTATGCACCAGGCCCAAGTAGGCCTCAACCAAGAGCTCCCGTGGACATTAACAAAGCACGAGTCAGGTTGCTGATCCTGCAGAAAGAGCCCGGTGGAGCAACCAGCCAAGGCCGTAATGTTGCAAACTCACATTCCAAGAACAAATCATCAAAGGCACGATGTTGCAACCTCGCACTCCGCGCCCCAACGATAAAATCACGCCGGCAAATTAAACCAGACGCGCAGTAGGAAAAGCAATATTAATTGTGCAGAATTCTGCCTCTTTCACGGTCCCTCCCCACGTGACCAAGCCGAACCTGACGAGATGCCAAAGCCCAGGAGAAAAAAGGCGTCTGGGTCCCTCGCTACGAGACACAGGCCAATACACTTGAAAGGCTCAATGGACATCTGCTACAGTGGGAGCGGTCAGCCTTCCATCTATGAATAAATCCTCACATTGTCTGAACGTACCCATATTGAAACATTGTTGCAATCACAGGTACACCGAGAGCTGGGAACAACGGTGGTCCCAGGCTGGGAAGCTCACGGGAGCACCAATCAGAACATGGGGCTCTTATCTCAGACGTCAGTAATATTAGCCAATCCTCAGGAGTCTTCATGTAACAATTCTTATGTATCTAATTGTAGGGACAACCCAGATATACCACCTGACTACACCTTGTCCACTAATATCATTCTCTATATGTGTACTATACTAACCCTACCACTCGAGAAACCAATTAAGAGTGGCGATAGGTTTTTTGTTAACTTTTTGAAGTGACGCAAGTAGCGCGTCATAATGCAGTAAAAAGGGCCTGCGAGCCCCACGATTGTGTGTGTGTCAGGACGAACGCGTACGCTCCTTGACCCATCCCTGCCGTTTTGTATAAATAAACAGCAGAGTCACCTTGCTCCTTGTGTGTGTCTCATACTCTATCTCATCTGGGATATACGGGAGGAGTTGGGGCCTCCCTGCCCGGAGGTCTGCGGACGGCCCGGCCGACCCCGGCAGAATTTCCCCCCGACAAGTTGGAGGCACTGCTGAGATCTGTTTAAGATCGACTTTTATTTTTTAACTTTTCCAGGCACTCCCGTTGCGAGGAGGCCCGGCGGCGCGGCCCCCTCTGCCGTTGCCCCCTTCTGAGGACTACAGGACCATCGCGGAGCTGCGAGAGGACCAGACAGCGCAATCCGGATATTGGCCCTCGGGAGCCGGTTGAGAAGTATCCCGCCCGCGGTCGGCGAGTGTCCAGACGTGGTCCAGACGAGGGGAGGTGGCGAGCCGCTTGGAGGGGTGCACGCAGTCGAGCGGCCCTGCATCGAGAGAACTTGGTGAGCATGACACGCACAACAAGCAATGTGAAATTGTGAGGGAGGGGGAGGAAGTAAATAAGGGAGGAGGGAGGTGTTGTACAGATGCGCGGCGAAGGTTTAAACAATTTAGTGTTGCTAATGGAATGAATGGTAGCGAAACGAGTGCGAGAGCAATCGGCTACGTCACGGGAAAGAGGGGGGCGGAGCACGAAAACATCACATGCGACCGCTCGTAAGACACTGATTGGCCTAAGTCGCGACTACGTGTGAGGGTGGGTGTGTGTGGTTTCCTGCGATTTGACATTTATTGATCAATGAGTAGATGAGGTTCCCTATTGTTCGAGCAAGAAACTCGATAGGTAGATGACGTTTCCCTGTGGGCGGTAGCTAGTTACATAGTTGCCCAAAACGGAAGATAATTGGCTGGTTAAGCCCTCCTGTTGAGGGGCGTATCACACGCGAGGCGACGCAGCGTGCGCAGTCCGGTTATATTATTGATGAGATTACCTTGTTCCAGGAGAGACAGGAAGACAGCTGTAGGGTTAGCGGGGTAGATTGCAAGTGTATTTTGAACTTAAAGAACATAACAAGAATGTACTAGTAGCTCGAAGAAATCGGTGACGTCACCAGTAGGGATTTAATAGGATATCACGAGCACAAGGAACTTTGGGTTTGAGAGTGGTGGGGAAGAGAAACATGATAAAGGAGCTGATACGGAGATAAACTATAAACCAGTGGATCGACAGAGAAGAAGGGGAAAGGGGCGTGGCTGCGCACGGAGAACGCCAGCCACGGCAAGTGTAAAAGGGGGAGGAGAACGGAGAAACAGGACGACTGTATAAGATCATCGTAAGGGGTATGCAGCCGCAGGGGGCTGCGTGCGCTTCGGCCGCAGGGGGCCGTAGGGGAAGGAATATAATATAACATCATATTTATTATTATTGCATAAATTGTCAAAGGATTGTCGTAAGTCCCCACACTTGCGGGGCGAGGTAAGCAATACAAGGTTGTATATTGTAAACTGCTATTAAGGGGAAGGGTAACAAGGGGAGTGCAACTATGTCATACGGGAGAGGGTCGGGAGGGTGGGGGAGCACCCTCACTACCCCACTACAACACATATGCACCACACTGCCACCACATAGGGAGAAGTTAATTAAGTACAGCATAGAGTGGACCCAGGGGACAGACAACAAAATGTTAACACCATGGCCGCCTAATGGTAGTTTCGATCCATATGCCCAACATTCACTACTAAACCATCTGCACAATACATACAAGGGGAAGAAGTTGGCAAACCATGTGGAGGTGTTTAACTTATGGAGGATTTTCCAGGGGTCTCGACCAGGACCAAATGGAATGTTCACTATGGGGGAAACACCGGAAGAAAAGGAGATTAAGAAAGAAGGAACGGATGGGGAAAAGGAGTGCGAAAGCACAAAGAATACGGGGAACGGAAGACAGGGAGGAGAAAAGATTGATAAATCAAACGACATAAAAAAGGAACCGAGCAATGAGATACCCATAACACCGGGAGTGAAAACAGAGGGAGGAGGGTTGTACCCTTTAAGAGAATTAGGAGAAATAGAAGGACAGTTCAGGGCGGCTGAAGGATACTCAAACCCGGCATACAGCCCTCCACCATATGTGGCTCATGGGAAGATACCAATGGGGGAAGGGAGGATTAGAGAAGAGCAGACTGTAGAGATAGGAAATGATGAGTGGGTAGCTGCACAGATATTATTGAAATTACGAGGCTCACTAACTGGAGAAGAAAGGGAGGCGGTAAAGAGAACAAACGAGGATAGTGCAAGAGAGAGTGAAATGAGGGGAGAGGAGCTACTACGGCAGAAGGAAGAGATTTTGGAGGAAAGATTAGCAAAACTAAGGGATGAGCAGAATGAACTGATCAAACAACTTGAGAGGGAGGAAAGAGAGAGAGTGAGGAAAAGGAAAGAAGGTAAGGACGAATTGGAAAAATTAAGGGAACGGAGTGAGGAGCAAAAGAGAGAAGCTGAAAGGGTAAAAGCAGCCGCAGATAGGGTATCAAGAGTAGTGCTGAGAGAGAAGAAGAAGGAAGAAGAAGAAAAGGAGAAGGAAATGGAAATATGGAGGAGGAGGATAATATCCGAGACAGCTAAAAAATATGAAGAGGGGAAGGTAATAGAGAGTATAGTAGAAAGAGAAAGGGTGAAATGGGAAAGGAAGAGAGAGGATGAAAGGATATTGGAACAGATGAGCAACGAAGTAATGGAGGAATTGAAAAGGAAAAGGGAGGAAAATAGTAGGGAAATGGAGGAGAGAAATGAAGGAGGAAGAGAAGGGAGGAGTAGGGAGAGTGAGAGATGGGGAGATGTATATAAAAGTAGGGAGGTAGCAACAACATCAGCACTAGGGGGAAAGGTTGGTAACAACGAAAGGGGAGAAAGAGACCTAATAGATTTAAAAACGGTAACAATAAAAGGAAAAAAGGCAGAGTGGGGGGTGCCATTTATGAATGATTTTTGCAGTGAGGAGGAAGGAGGAGTGGAGAAGGATGGAAGAAAGAGTGAAAGGGAAAGCTTAGATAAACTATACCTCACTAGAACAAACATAGATTCGCCCTGGATGAGTAGAAGATGGGAGGAGCTGGAGAGAAGTAAGGAGGAAGTGAAAAGAATAGGGGAAACACAAACTAATGAAACCACGCCACCCACATCCCCATCACGCCCTCCCACGTCACACCCTACATGTTCAACCACCGCACGCTCTCTGCACAGAATAAAGCTCGCGCCCTTCATGAATGAACTTACACCTTATGCATGTCGGCTTAGGGACCTCCCTAGTCGCAGGCAAGACAGACAAATAAACATACCCATATTGAACACAGGAAATGATGAAAAAAGGGGAAAGGAAGAAGAGGGAGGTAGGAGCAGAGGTAGTAAGGAAGAATTTGAAGTAGTAAAAGAAACGGGGGAAGAGGAGGGGTGTGAAGACTCAATATTATGGAGCGTAAAGGGTGACACAAGACAGAATTTAATGCCACTGCTGGAGAGAGGAGGGGTTAGACCACAGTATGTACCTTGGAAACATACGGATAAGGAAAATATAAAATGTAGGCTCCCATCACTAAGTGGAGGTGCGGGTAAGTGGATATATGAAATGGAAAAACACACCGCAGGACAGAAACTAGCAGTAGGAGATGTGAAGGGCCTGTTAATATCAATATTAGGGGATAGAGCGGATGACATTTGGAAAAGAGCGGGATTCCATGGGGTAACAATAACGAACACATCGCATGATGGGGCACCATTTGCAAACTGCAGACATGCGCTATGGCAGGCACTGAGAGTGCAGTACCCAGACACATCAGACATAGGAGCCATTACTTCCCGTAAGATGGGTGAAAATGAGGATCCTGTTGATTATATCCAGGATATTCAAGAGAAGTGGCGCATGGAAACTAGAGAACAATGGGACAAAACACCGGCCATATTTTATCATATACTAGTACAAGGGCTCCCAGAAGGAGTTCAGAAACAACTAAAGAAAGTAGTGGGGATGGAAGCAAAACCATGGCCAGAAATACAACTGACTATAGTACATCACTGCAGGACATGGCAAGGAAAAATGAAACAAAAGGAGGAGGACAGGAAAACAGAAGAGGCCAAATTAGTACAGAAAAAACTTACTAAATACACAATGGAAGGGGCACTAATAACTACGCCCACACCAATGGCCCAAAGCCCAACGCAAGTAGTGGCTGCACAAGATCCCGCTCAAATAGCGCCTCCACAAGGTGTAATACAGCAAGTGCCGCCTCTGCAATTACACGCACCAAACATGGGAGGAGGGTACCCAATGCAAGGAACTGGGTATTATAGTTATAACAGAGGGAGAGGAGGGTTTATGAGGGGGAGAGGATATGGATATAATACCCAACAACAGGCTGGGGGACTTAGAAATTACTACCCCACAGGGCAACCCGTATACCAGGACAACACAGGGAGCTTCCCATGGCAAAGTAGGGAACCACCCGTGTGTTGGAGCTGCGGACTATTAGGACACATGTCACGTACATGTAGGGTCAGGCCAGGAACACCAGCATGGAATGAACAAACACAACCTAGGACCTCACAAGAACAGCAGGGCATACAACAACAGCAGATGTCACAACAAGGGAGTGACCAACAACAACAAACACGACAGCCACAAACCTATTCACTGCCACAACAACAAATAACACAGCAACTGACGCCGCCACAACAACAAGTGGCGTTAATACAACCACCACCCCAAACTCAACAAACACAATTGGGTGGGGTGACGGTGTTGGGACACAACCCTTACACAGGGAACGGCCAATCATTGTACCCCCAATAGGTCAGCCCACAGACGGCCTTGGTGTGTCCCATCCTGTCAGTAACACCTAATAGTGCGGAGGAACCACGCATAGAGGTAACGATAGGTGACAAAAAATTATCATTCCTTGTGGACACCGGGGCAACCCGGTCTTGCATAAGGGAAGGTAAATTTAAGATGTCAGGCGAAGCCATGAACACCCAAGGATTTTCTGGGGCTAAAGGGTTGGTTCCATTTACTGATAACGTTCCCTTATCTATTGGAGATTATGATCTGTCAGTCCCACTTTTGTATTATAGTGCCTCACCAGTAAATATACTGGGGAGAGACATAATGAACAGGTTGAATATGACGATCTCCTTTACAGAGGATGGCATAATTTGCTCTACTCCAGGGATTAACATGCTCGCAGCACGACAGATTTTGCAAGCATACTGTGGACAGATAGCGATTAGGGCGGAGCCAGTAGATGGCGAGCTATTCCAGTATGGCACAGACATGGCATTTGCATGGATGCCAGGGATAGAAGGGAAAATATGGAGGAGGCCAGCAGCCTATCTGTTCCGACCAGAAACACCAGTTAATGAACTGGAAGGGAAGGTGTTTGTAATGGACATTGAGAGCATTATTGCAACAGCTGATTATGTTGCTGTGCACGCCCAAGATAAAGAAGGGAGAGCATGGAGGGCAGTGATAGCACTAGCAGAAGGATGTAGGCTGACCCAGGTGTCAGATGAAGAGCTGTTTTCAGAAGAAAAGGAGGAAGGTGAAATGGTGTTCATGATGAGTGTAGAAATATGGCTAAGAGTGGCTCACAAACAAGTAGCACAGAAAATTGCAATGGCACTTGAGGCACCCGCAGGCACCCCAGTCCCATTTTTTAAGGAAGATATGTCAAAGGTGCCCAAATCATTATGGACTGTTAGCCCTTATGACGTGGGATGTATAAAAAGCATAGGGGGTGTAAGGATAAAATTGAAAAAAGGTGCCATACTACCAAGAGTGAAACAGTACCCATTGTCAAAAGAGGCAGAAGAGGGCATATATGAAACCATAACGGCCCTTATAAACAATGGCATATTGGTCCCCTCAGAATCACCATGTAACACAGCTGTGTACCCGGTGCGCAAGGCTAAAGGGGGGTCTTGGCGCTTCATACAGGACCTCAGACCCTTGAACAACATAGTAGAAGCAGAGTATCCAGTAACAGCAAACCCGGCCACAATATTGTGTGGCATTCCAGCAGAGGCATCACGATTTACAGTGATTGACCTTAAAAATGCTTTTTTCTCAATACCATTACACCCAGACTCACAAGATTTGACAAGCTTCACTTACCGAAATACAAAGTGGAAACATACCAGATTACCACAGGGGTATTGTGAATCACCCTCAATTTTCAATAGAGTAATACAGATGGATTTGGGTAACGTTGAGGTGGAAAGCACAGTGTTACAGTATGTGGATGACATAATAATTTGCAGTACAAACGAAAGTAAATGTAGAGAGGACTCCTTAAAAATGTTGACGATACTGGCTGAAAAGGGGTACAAGGTAGACATGGAAAAGATACAATACTGTCAGGAACAGGTACTTTACATTGGCCAACTGATATCCCAGCATGGAAGAAGGATTGCACCACAGAGAGCACAGGCCATCTCAAGCACTCCCGTGCCACAGACTGTGAGAGAACTGCAGCAATTTCTGGGGCTGTGCAACTACTGTAGAGCATGGGTATTTGATTACAGCTCATACATAGGACCACTGCTTGAGGGTTTGAAGGAAGCAAATAAAGGGGAGAAAAAGTTGGGGTGGACTATGGAAATGAGGGAGGCATTTGACGAATTGAAAGACGCGATATCAACTGCTCCAGTACTGGCATCCCCAGACTATGAGCGGCGCTTTTTTATATTTTCACATTGCGACTCAGCAGTGATGAAAGCAGTGTTGGCCCAAAAAACTAGCATGGGCTATAAACCAGTAGCATTTTACAGCGGTCACTTAGATCCTATAATGTTAGGCCACTTCCCTTGTGAACAAGGTCTTGCTGCAGCTGCTTTTGCAGTAGAAAAAGCATCAGCAATAACTATGGGGTGTCCAACTACACTATTTGTGGAACATGCACTATTTGCGATATTGAATAAACCTAAGTCCACACTAACGACACAGAGGGCATCAGGTTATGAGATTATTTTGTCTAAAGCTGAACTAGCAATTGTTAGATGTAGCACGGTTAACCCTGCAAGGTTCCTAGCAGAAGTAATTGAAGAGGGAGATTACGCCCACAACTGCACCCAAATAACTGAAATGTACTCATGTACTAGGAAAGTTGAAGAAAACGCACTAGAGGGAGGTGAGCTTTTGTTTATTGATGGGTCATCAACTATTGATCAAGGAGATGGGATACGAAGGACTGGGGCAGCAGTAGTAAAAATGATGGAGGCGCCGGTGTGTGTGGCTATGAAGTGTGTACAATTACCACAGCATTACTCTGCTCAAGCCGCGGAACTCGTTGCACTAATATTGGCATTAAAGGAAAGTTTTAATAAAAGAGTAACTATATATTCCGACAGTGCATATGTTACATCAACTGTCCACTCAGGGCTATCAAAATGGAGAAGAAGAGGGTTTAGGAGAGCTGATGGCACTCCAGTACAACATGCCCTCTTGTTGGCTGAACTAATTGAAGTAATAAACGACCCCCAAGAACTAGCCCTAGTAAAATGCACCGCACACACCAATGGAGAAGACTACGTCTCAAAAGGAAATGCAGCAGCAGACGCACATGCGAAATATGCTGCATATTTTGGTGAGATATGGAACCCCACAGACTCACAGAGAGGGAGAGGGAGGGGAATAGCTAGGGAGATGTTAATAAGAGAAGGGTACACCCATCTCCCAGCCACACAGATTATGGAGCTACAAGCGGCTGCACCAATGGCCGAAAAAGAAGTATGGGTGAAAAGAGGATGTACAATGTCACCAACCGACGCACTATGGCGCCAGGGTGGCACTGGGAAAGTTGTAATACCATTGGCACTGTTAAATACCGCCCTGAGCCAATTACATCACCCTGCCCATACAGGCAAGGAAATAATCGCAGCACGAATTAGAGAAGATTGGTTTTGTCCCGAGTTAACCTCTCATGTGTCAAATTTTATCAGCAATTGCCTCACATGTCAACAGTTTACGGCCGGTCATACTTTAAAAGTGATAAGAGGTACCATACCCCGGCCAGAAGGACCTTTTCGGCACCTTCACATTGACTATGTTGATATGATCAACATATGTCAAGGTAATAGGTATATGATTGTAGTAGTATGCCCATTTTCTAGGTGGATTGAAGCAGGGCCCTGTTCACACCCTGATGCGTTTAGAGCAGCCAAATTCATAGTAAGGGAGGTCTTCCCCAGGTGGGGAGTGTGCGAGGTGTTAAGATCAGACAACGGGCCACATTTCGCAAACGAAATGTTCCAACATATCACATCCCTGCTGAACATTAAACACAAATTTGCATGTGCATACCACCCACAGGCTAATGGTGTATGTGAACGCCTGAATGGCTTATTGAAGGAGGCAATTGCTAAAATACAACAAACAACAAAGAAAAGTTGGTTGTATTGCCTTCCGTTAGCATTGTTTGAACTTAGAAATAGGCCAGGGTCCGACCACCACCTCACCCCTCACGAAGTGGTTACTGGACGTCAAATGCGCCTTCCCCTAACACCAACGTCAAGGGCATTCACCGACCACGAAAGTTCAGCGAGTGTGTTAGGTGATGAAATGTATCAATATGTGTCTTCTTTGATTACTAGTGTCGTGTTTGTGTCTCAACAGCTCGAGCGCACACGGGGCGGGTCTACCAGCAATCAAGAAAAAGATGAAAGTACAGAATTGGGAAAGGAGAACTCGTGCAAACTTGCCAAAGGTGACCACGTACTACTTCGCAATTTCAATAGAAAGTGGAACGAGAAGAGGTTCACTGGCCCCCATCTGGTGGAGGACGTATCAACAAGAGCAGTAAAACTAAAGGATAAGCGTGCCTGGAACCACCTACATGACGTAAAGATCTACAAACTGCAGACCCGCCCCAGCGCCAACGACAGGTCCATTGGAAGGACAGTAACAACATCCCCGACAGCGGAAGAAAGTTTCATCACAGACAACGACCCAATTGTTCCCTCGGAGACGATAACTGACGAAGAAAGGGGTGATCCCCATACTGCCCACCCTATGGTCACACGCTCAAAGAGTAAAAATACTTCCGCCATCTGAGCAAAACCCCCCCCATTGACTGCTAAGTACACTTGTAACTAAAACTGAAGGACATTGCTTGCACCAATACACATGTAAACACGTGAATGTTCTCTTTTTTCTCTCGCACATACAGGAACTGTGTAATATTGTATTGTTAAGAAAAGCTAATTAACAAGTTCAGTGTGCAGGCGTAGATGGTGCTGCCAGACGATAACTACCCAGAAGAATTGTCACACCAATTTGTATACGAAATAAAAAGGCCAACATACTTAAAAAGGAGAAGGGTACGTGTCTACTACACAGCCTTCCTCCTGGCCATAGAAAATTACATGCCCCACCTCCGCCCATACTTGCCGGTCCTAAGAGACCGATCACTTAGAGTAGCGTGGGAGCAGCTCTTCACCTGGGCACTGAATGACTACTTGATAGGGAGAGCTTAAAGGAAACAAAACTAACATTTAATAACGAGCACTTTTGAGAATTTTTAGGCGGGCAACTTTAACGTCACAAGAATACGCTGCCAGGACTGCAGCAAGGTAAGAGCAAAATGCCGGTGAGATTAGCATATGTAATAAAAATAATAGGGATTTTTATGATCACCGGGTTCTTGGCTGCCTCTGTCTGGCAGTACAGCTATGCTATCAATTTTATTGCTGCACCCAAACCTAATATACCCCCGTTCCCTGCTGCAACAGGTGTTACGTCAGGTGGTAATAGTAACATTGCACCCAAGCAAAATAGAGTTAAACGCAGCACATACTCAGACAATAAAGGTATTGATAATTATGTACAAGATTCAGCACACGTCACAAACAACATATGGTACCAGCACATGACCCGCATTGGTAAGCAGACAACTGAGGACAGCTGTTACGTTTGCTCATTAATACCATACGCCATGAGCGCTTCACAAACATTTGTTGCCACTGAAATAGATGAAAAGACAGCACAGTGCATAATATATTTGGCCCTGTTCCAAACGAAAGGAAGATTTCAAGGAACAGTAGTGCACATGACATGGAAAACACGAGACTCATACCCATATGAAAACAACTTCCTCAAGACCTATCTGAGTTATCACAAGACCAGTTTACATGCTGAAGCATTCAAATATATAACAAGTGGCCCTGCAAAAGGAGAAACAAAGAAGGTAACACTGCAGTATCTACCATGTGATTGGTACGCCACTGAAGTTCCGGGTAAACAAGGATGCTGGGAGAGGCCGCTACTGACGATAACAGGAAAAGTGTATCTGGACAAAAGCTGGGAGATAGGAGTAATTGGCAGCAACATGGTAACAAAAGAAACTATCTCAACCATCGAGACAAACAATCATCGATGTTGGACGACGTGGATCAAGTACGTACCAATGCTCACGTGGGTAGAAGAAGATGAAGACCTCATAACAATACTACCATTGACTGCGCCCAAAGTATGCTACCAGCATAAAGGAGAGGTGGACGTAGGATATAACACCAATTGTGCAAGCGTGATGGAGTTACCTGAGGGGGGAGCGGGAACAGCAGTAATAATGGACCATTATTGGGCCTGTGGAGAAAAGGCATATCATACACTGCCTCCCCTGTGGAATGGTGTGTGCACAATGGTACACGTCAATGTACCATCACTAGTGGTACCTAAGAAGCATGTCAATGTGGCGAAATTTCCTAAAATGGATGAAGGGGATAAGAGAAGAAAGAGATCTGCACCACTTCAGAAGGAGCAAGAGAACAAGACCAACAGCGAGGATACTGTCCTAAATAGGAGAAAACGACAAGGAGAGCCACTGACAGGAAATTACCTGTGGGGAAGGTCGGAAACGGAACTAACATCAATACCGCCAGAACACAGACTATTCAGCAGAGCAGCAATGTTCTTCTCCTCAATAATACATCCGGGACTGCAGGCATACGCAAACGCAAAATGGCTCCAAATAACCAAATGGGAACTAATGATGACCATCAATTCAACAGTAAATGGGTTCAACGCAATTAAAGAGGAGCTGCGAGCTGTAAGGATGGTAGCACTCCAGAACAGATATGTATTGGACCTTCTCACAGCAATGGAAGGAGGAGTTTGTGCAAAAATAGGACAATCTTGCTGCACGTTCATACCTGCCAACGATGCTGACAATGGTACACTGACAGAAGCAGTATCACAATTGGCCCAGATGCACTCCAAAATGATGGATGAAAGTAACGGTGTAGACAAAGATAAGAGCTGGTTTTCACTATTATGGTCATGGATGCCATCTTGGCTGTCTGATGGACTGAAAATAATAGTGGGGTGTACTATTTTGGCTGGAGCTACTCTGATCATAATTAGATTTTGGAAGGCCCGGAAGGCACGCACGACTGACGAGTTGCTGGAAATGGTGGGAATGCACCCCTTGATGCCAGCAGATGACGGCCAGCATACAGGGGTGATAATACAAGAGAGGGAGAAGTTGCGCACCCAAATCATCACCAACCATCTAGACCCACCATCAGTGAAGATCGAGAACCCAAGGAACCCCAGGAGCTACATAGGAAGATGGGTATACTGTACTCCTGGAGGAACATGTGAATATATGTATTGGTCATTTGAAGATCATGTAAACCATTATGGACATCTCGGAGGGATAACTAAGATATGGAGGGTAAGAGGAGATAACGAGAAGGATATGTTTGTGGTCGACAAGTCGACCAGAGGGGGGACTGAAGTGGGAGAATGGAAGACCAGGCTCCCGTCCTTCACCTCTCGCGCTTGGCCTAGAGGGTCACGGCCCAGACACCCGCCGCAAGAAGAGTTTGTCCATTTACCAGACGACCAGGTACCCTGGTACAGGAACATACGGATGTGTCCATCTGCCTGCCCAACAGCCCGCACTGGCCATGCCGACACCTGCGGTTCGGATCAGCTAGACTAAAATCCACACGTCGTTAGAGATGCCATGACGACCTAGACAACGGGAAGCACTTCTGTACAAGTATACACACTGAACATTTCCACACCAATCTACACGAAGAACATACTCAGTGCTCTGACGTAGGCGACAGGCATATTCACGGACGTGCATCTTTATTATTTTTACATAGGCTTTCAGAATGCAGAAACGCAAGACGCATCATGAACCCATCTATAACGCTTGCTCACGCTTCTCTTGAAACCCATTACCACCATAGAGGTATAATGGAAACACGATACTGGTCATGGAAATATATGCTATTATAACCTAAAAGCACCTATGCACCAAACGGACTAATTATGCACCAGGCCCAAGTAGGCCTCAACCAAGAGCTCCCGTGGACATTAACAAAGCACGAGTCAGGTTGCTGATCCTGCAGAAAGAGCCCGGTGGAGCAACCAGCCAAGGCCGTAATGTTGCAAACTCACATTCCAAGAACAAATCATCAAAGGCACGATGTTGCAACCTCGCACTCCGCGCCCCAACGATAAAATCACGCCGGCAAATTAAACCAGACGCGCAGTAGGAAAAGCAATATTAATTGTGCAGAATTCTGCCTCTTTCACGGTCCCTCCCCACGTGACCAAGCCGAACCTGACGAGATGCCAAAGCCCAGGAGAAAAAAGGCGTCTGGGTCCCTCGCTACGAGACACAGGCCAATACACTTGAAAGGCTCAATGGACATCTGCTACAGTGGGAGCGGTCAGCCTTCCATCTATGAATAAATCCTCACATTGTCTGAACGTACCCATATTGAAACATTGTTGCAATCACAGGTACACCGAGAGCTGGGAACAACGGTGGTCCCAGGCTGGGAAGCTCACGGGAGCACCAATCAGAACATGGGGCTCTTATCTCAGACGTCAGTAATATTAGCCAATCCTCAGGAGTCTTCATGTAACAATTCTTATGTATCTAATTGTAGGGACAACCCAGATATACCACCTGACTACACCTTGTCCACTAATATCATTCTCTATATGTGTACTATACTAACCCTACCACTCGAGCAACCAATTAAGAGTGGCGATAGGTTTTTTGTTAACTTTTTGAAGTGACGCAAGTAGCGCGTCATAATGCAGTAAAAAGGGCCTGCGAGCCCCACGATTGTGTGTGTGTCAGGACGAACGCGTATGCTCCTTGACCCATCCCTGCCGTTTTGTATAAATAAACAGCAGAGTCACCTTGCTCCTTGTGTGTGTCTCATACTCTATCTCATCTGGGATATACGGGAGGAGTTGGGGCCTCCCTGCCCGGAGGTCTGCGGACGGCCCGGCCGACCCCGGCAGAATTTCCCCCCGACAAGTTGGAGGCACTGCTGAGATCTGTTTAAGATCGACTTTTATTTTTTAACTTTTCCAGGCACTCCCGTTGCGAGGAGGCCCGGCGGCGCGGCCCCCTCTGCCGTTGCCCCCTTCTGAGGACTACAGGACCATCGCGGAGCTGCGAGAGGACCGGACAGCGCAATCCGGATATTGGCCCTCGGGAGCCGGTTGAGAAGTATCCCGCCCGCGGTCGGCGAGTGTCCAGACGTGGTCCAGACGAGGGGAGGTGGCGAGCCGCTTGGAGGGGTGCACGCAGTCGAGCGGCCCTGCATCGAGAGAACTTGGTGAGCATGACACGCACAACAAGCAATGTGAAATTGTGAGGGAGGGGGAGGAAGTAAATAAGGGAGGAGGGAGGTGTTGTACAGATGCGCGGCGAAGGTTTAAACAATTTAGTGTTGCTAATGGAATGAATGGTAGCGAAACGAGTGCGAGAGCAATCGGCTACGTCACGGGAAAGAGGGGGGCGGAGCACGAAAACATCACATGCGACCGCTCGTAAGACACTGATTGGCCTAAGTCGCGACTACGTGTGAGGGTGGGTGTGTGTGGTTTCCTGCGATTTGACATTTATTGATCAATGAGTAGATGAGGTTCCCTATTGTTCGAGCAAGAAACTCGATAGGTAGATGACGTTTCCCTGTGGGCGGTAGCTAGTTACATAGTTGCCCAAAACGGAAGATAATTGGCTGGTTAAGCCCTCCTGTTGAGGGGCGTATCACACGCGAGGCGACGCAGCGTGCGCAGTCCGGTTATATTATTGATGAGATTACCTTGTTCCAGGAGAGACAGGAAGACAGCTGTAGGGTTAGCGGGGTAGATTGCAAGTGTATTTTGAACTTAAAGAACATAACAAGAATGTACTAGTAGCTCGAAGAAATCGGTGACGTCACCAGTAGGGATTTAATAGGATATCGCGAGCACAAGGAACTTTGGGTTTGAGAGTGGTGGGGAAGAGAAACATGATAAAGGAGCTGATACGGAGATAAACTATAAACCAGTGGATCGACAGAGAAGAAGGGGAAAGGGGCGTGGCTGCGCACGGAGAACACCGGCCACGGCAAGTGTAAAAGGGGGAGGAGAACGGAGAAACAGGACGACTGTATAAGATCATCGTAAGGGGTACGCAGCCGCAGGGGGCTGCGTGCGCTTCGGCCGCAGGGGGCCGTAGGGGAAGGAATATAATATAACATCATATTTATTATTATTGCATAAATTGTCAAAGGATTGTCGTAAGTCCCCACACTTGCGGGGCGAGGTAAGCAATACAAGGTTGTATATTGTAAACTGCTATTAAGGGGAAGGGTAACAAGGGGAGTGCAACTATGTCATACGGGAGAGGGTCGGGAGGGTGGGGGAGCACCCTCACTACCCCACTACAACACATATGCACCACACTGCCACCACATAGGGAGAAGTTAATTAAGTACAGCATAGAGTGGACCCAGGGGACAGACAACAAAATGTTAACACCATGGCCGCCTAATGGTAGTTTCGATCCATATGCCCAACATTCACTACTAAACCATCTGCACAATACATACAAGGGGAAGAAGTTGGCAAACCATGTGGAGGTGTTTAACTTATGGAGGATGTTCCAGGGGTCTCGACCAGGACCAAATGGAATGTTCACTATGGGGGAAACACCGGAAGAAAAGGAGATTAAGAAAGAAGGAACGGATGGGGAAAAGGAGTGCGAAAGCACAAAGAATACGGGGAACGGAAGACAGGGAGGAGAAAAGATTGATAAATCAAACGACATAAAAAAGGAACCGAGCAATGAGATACCCATAACACCGGGAGTGAAAACAGAGGGAGGAGGGTTGTACCCTTTAAGAGAATTAGGAGAAATAGAAGGACAGTTCAGGGCGGCTGAAGGATACTCAAACCCGGCATACAGCCCTCCACCATATGTGGCTCATGGGAAGATACCAATGGGGGAAGGGAGGATTAGAGAAGAGCAGACTGTAGAGATAGGAAACGATGAGTGGGTAGCTGCACAGATATTATTGAAATTACGAGGCTCACTAACTGGAGAAGAAAGGGAGGCGGTAAAGAGAACAAACGAGGATAGTGCAAGAGAGAGTGAAATGAGGGGAGAGGAGCTACTACGGCAGAAGGAAGAGATTTTGGAGGAAAGATTAGCAAAACTAAGGGATGAGCAGAATGAACTGATCAAACAACTTGAGAGGGAGGAAAGAGAGAGAGTGAGGAAAAGGAAAGAAGGTAAGGACGAATTGGAAAAATTAAGGGAACGGAGTGAGGAGCAAAAGAGAGAAGCTGAAAGGGTAAAAGCAGCCGCAGATAGGGTATCAAGAGTAGTGCTGAGAGAGAAGAAGAAGGAAGAAGAAGAAAAGGAGAAGGACATGGAAATATGGAGGAGGAGGATAATATCCGAGACAGCTAAAAAATATGAAGAGGGGAAGGTAATAGAGAGTATAGTAGAAAGAGAAAGGGTGAAATGGGAAAGGAAGAGAGAGGATGAAAGGATATTGGAACAGATGAGCAACGAAGTAATGGAGGAATTGAAAAGGAAAAGGGAGGAAAATAGTAGGGAAATGGAGGAGAGAAATGAAGGAGGAAGAGAAGGGAGGAGTAGGGAGAGTGAGAGATGGGGAGATGTATATAAAAGTAGGGAGGTAGCAACAACATCAGCACTAGGGGGAAAGGTTGGTAACAACGAAAGGGGAGAAAGAGACCTAATAGATTTAAAAACGGTAACAATAAAAGGAAAAAAGGCAGAGTGGGGGGTGCCATTTATGAATGATTTTTGCAGTGAGGAGGAAGGAGGAGTGGAGAAGGATGGAAGAAAGAGTGAAAGGGAAAGCTTAGATAAACTATACCTCACTAGAACAAACATAGATTCGCCCTGGATGAGTAGAAGATGGGAGGAGCTGGAGAGAAGTAAGGAGGAAGTGAAAAGAATAGGGGAAACACAAACTAATGAAACCACGCCACCCACATCCCCATCACGCCCTCCCACGTCACACCCTACATGTTCAACCACCGCACGCTCTCTGCACAGAATAAAGCTCGCGCCCTTCATGAATGAACTTACACCTTATGCATGTCGGCTTAGGGACCTCCCTAGTCGCAGGCAAGACAGACAAATAAACATACCCATATTGAACACAGGAAATGATGAAAAAAGGGGAAAGGAAGAAGAGGGAGGTAGGAGCAGAGGTAGTAAGGAAGAATTTGAAGTAGTAAAAGAAACGGGGGAAGAGGAGGGGTGTGAAGACTCAATATTATGGAGCGTAAAGGGTGACACAAGACAGAATTTAATGCCACTGCTGGAGAGAGGAGGGGTTAGACCACAGTATGTACCTTGGAAACATACGGATAAGGAAAATATAAAATGTAGGCTCCCATCACTAAGTGGAGGTGCGGGTAAGTGGATATATGAAATGGAAAAACACACCGCAGGACAGAAACTAGCAGTAGGAGATGTGAAGGGCCTGTTAATATCAATATTAGGGGATAGAGCGGATGACATTTGGAAAAGAGCGGGATTCCATGGGGTAACAATAACGAACACATCGCATGATGGGGCACCATTTGCAAACTGCAGACATGCGCTATGGCAGGCACTGAGAGTGCAGTACCCAGACACATCAGACATAGGAGCCATTACTTCCCGTAAGATGGGTGAAAATGAGGATCCTGTTGATTATATCCAGGATATTCAAGAGAAGTGGCGCATGGAAACTAGAGAACAATGGGACAAAACACCGGCCATATTTTATCATATACTAGTACAAGGGCTCCCAGAAGGAGTTCAGAAACAACTAAAGAAAGTAGTGGGGATGGAAGCAAAACCATGGCCAGAAATACAACTGACTATAGTACATCACTGCAGGACATGGCAAGGAAAAATGAAACAAAAGGAGGAGGACAGGAAAACAGAAGAGGCCAAATTAGTACAGAAAAAACGTACTAAATACACAATGGAAGGGGCACTAATAACTACGCCCACACCAATGGCCCAAAGCCCAACGCAAGTAGTGGCTGCACAAGATCCCGCTCAAATAGCGCCTCCACAAGGTGTAATACAGCAAGTGCCGCCTCTGCAATTACACGCACCAAACATGGGAGGAGGGTACCCAATGCAAGGAACTGGGTATTATAGTTATAACAGAGGGAGAGGAGGGTTTATGAGGGGGAGAGGATATGGATATAATACCCAACAACAGGCTGGGGGACTTAGAAATTACTACCCCACAGGGCAACCCGTATACCAGGACAACACAGGGAGCTTCCCATGGCAAAGTAGGGAACCACCCGTGTGTTGGAGCTGCGGACTATTAGGACACATGTCACGTACATGTAGGGTCAGGCCAGGAACACCAGCATGGAATGAACAAACACAACCTAGGACCTCACAAGAACAGCAGGGCATACAACAACAGCAGATGTCACAACAAGGGAGTGACCAACAACAACAAACACGACAGCCACAAACCTATTCACTGCCACAACAACAAATAACACAGCAACTGACGCCGCCACAACAACAAGTGGCGTTAATACAACCACCACCCCAAACTCAACAAACACAATTGGGTGGGGTGACGGTGTTGGGACACAACCCTTACACAGGGAACGGCCAATCATTGTACCCCCAATAGGTCAGCCCACAGACGGCCTTGGTGTGTCCCATCCTGTCAGTAACACCTAATAGTGCGGAGGAACCACGCATAGAGGTAACGATAGGTGACAAAAAATTATCATTCCTTGTTGACACCGGGGCAACCCGGTCTTGCATAAGGGAAGGTAAATTTAAGATGTCAGGCGAAGCCATGAACACCCAAGGATTTTCTGGGGCTAAAGGGTTGGTTCCATTTACTGATAACGTTCCCTTATCTATTGGAGATTATGATCTGTCAGTCCCACTTTTGTATTATAGTGCCTCACCAGTAAATATACTGGGGAGAGACATAATGAACAGGTTGAATATGACGATCTCCTTTACAGAGGATGGCATAATTTGCTCTACTCCAGGGATTAACATGCTCGCAGCACGACAGATTTTGCAAGCATACTGTGGACAGATAGCGATTAGGGCGGAGCCAGTAGATGGTGAGCTATTCCAGTATGGCACAGACATGGCATTTGCATGGATGCCAGGGATAGAAGGGAAAATATGGAGGAGGCCAGCAGCCTATCTGTTCCGACCAGAAACACCAGTTAATGAACTGGAAGGGAAGGTGTTTGTAATGGACATTGAGAGCATTATTGCAACAGCTGATTATGTTGCTGTGCACGCCCAAGATAAAGAAGGGAGAGCATGGAGGGCAGTGATAGCACTAGCAGAAGGATGTAGGCTGACCCAGGTGTCAGATGAAGAGCTGTTTTCAGAAGAAAAGGAGGAAGGTGAAATGGTGTTCATGATGAGTGTAGAAATATGGCTAAGAGTGGCTCACAAACAAGTAGCACAGAAAATTGCAATGGCACTTGAGGCACCCGCAGGCACCCCAGTCCCATTTTTTAAGGAAGATATGTCAAAGGTGCCCAAATCATTATGGACTGTTAGCCCTTATGACGTGGGATGTATAAAAAGCATAGGGGGTGTAAGGATAAAATTGAAAAAAGGTGCCATACTACCAAGAGTGAAACAGTACCCATTGTCAAAAGAGGCAGAAGAGGGCATATATGAAACCATAACGGCCCTTATAAACAATGGCATATTGGTCCCCTCAGAATCACCATGTAACACAGCTGTGTACCCGGTGCGCAAGGCTAAAGGGGGGTCTTGGCGCTTCATACAGGACCTCAGACCCTTGAACAACATAGTAGAAGCAGAGTATCCAGTAACAGCAAACCCGGCCACAATATTGTGTGGCATTCCAGCAGAGGCATCACGATTTACAGTGATTGACCTTAAAAATGCTTTTTTCTCAATACCATTACACCCAGACTCACAAGATTTGACAAGCTTCACTTACCGAAATACAAAGTGGAAACATACCAGATTACCACAGGGGTATTGTGAATCACCCTCAATTTTCAATAGAGTAATACAGATGGATTTGGGTAACGTTGAGGTGGAAAGCACAGTGTTACAGTATGTGGATGACATAATAATTTGCAGTACAAACGAAAGTAAATGTAGAGAGGACTCCTTAAAAATGTTGACGATACTGGCTGAAAAGGGGTACAAGGTAGACATGGAAAAGATACAATACTGTCAGGAACAGGTACTTTACATTGGCCAACTGATATCCCAGCATGGAAGAAGGATTGCACCACAGAGAGCACAGGCCATCTCAAGCACTCCCGTGCCACAGACTGTGAGAGAACTGCAGCAATTTCTGGGGCTGTGCAACTACTGTAGAGCATGGGTATTTGATTACAGCTCATACATAGGACCACTGCTTGAGGGTTTGAAGGAAGCAAATAAAGGGGAGAAAAAGTTGGGGTGGACTATGGAAATGAGGGAGGCATTTGACGAATTGAAAGACGCGATATCAACTGCTCCAGTACTGGCATCCCCAGACTATGAGCGGCGCTTTTTTATATTTTCACATTGCGACTCAGCAGTGATGAAAGCAGTGTTGGCCCAAAAAACTAGCATGGGCTATAAACCAGTAGCATTTTACAGCGGTCACTTAGATCCTATAATGTTAGGCCACTTCCCTTGTGAACAAGGTCTTGCTGCAGCTGCTTTTGCAGTAGAAAAAGCATCAGCAATAACTATGGGGTGTCCAACTACACTATTTGTGGAACATGCACTATTTGCGATATTGAATAAACCTAAGTCCACACTAACGACACAGAGGGCATCAGGTTATGAGATTATTTTGTCTAAAGCTGAACTAGCAATTGTTAGATGTAGCACGGTTAACCCTGCAAGGTTCCTAGCAGAAGTAATTGAAGAGGGAGATTACGCCCACGACTGCACCCAAATAACTGAAATGTACTCATGTACTAGGAAAGTTGAAGAAAACGCACTAGAGGGAGGTGAGCTTTTGTTTATTGATGGGTCATCAACTATTGATCAAGGAGATGGGATACGAAGGACTGGGGCAGCAGTAGTAAAAATGATGGAGGCGCCGGTGTGTGTGGCTATGAAGTGTGTACAATTACCACAGCATTACTCTGCTCAAGCCGCGGAACTCGTTGCACTAATATTGGCATTAAAGGAAAGTTTTAATAAAAGAGTAACTATATATTCCGACAGTGCATATGTTACATCAACTGTCCACTCAGGGCTATCAAAATGGAGAAGAAGAGGGTTTAGGAGAGCTGATGGCACTCCAGTACAACATGCCCTCTTGTTGGCTGAACTAATTGAAGTAATAAACGACCCCCAAGAACTAGCCCTAGTAAAATGCACCGCACACACCAATGGAGAAGACTACGTCTCAAAAGGAAATGCAGCAGCAGACGCACATGCGAAATATGCTGCATATTTTGGTGAGATATGGAACCCCACAGACTCACAGAGAGGGAGAGGGAGGGGAATAGCTAGGGAGATGTTAATAAGAGAAGGGTACACCCATCTCCCAGCCACACAGATTATGGAGCTACAAGCGGCTGCACCAATGGCCGAAAAAGAAGTATGGGTGAAAAGAGGATGTACAATGTCACCAACCGACGCACTATGGCGCCAGGGTGGCACTGGGAAAGTTGTAATACCATTGGCACTGTTAAATACCACCCTGAGCCAATTACATCACCCTGCCCATACAGGCAAGGAAATAATCGCAGCACGAATTAGAGAAGATTGGTTTTGTCCCGAGTTAACCTCTCATGTGTCAAATTTTATCAGCAATTGCCTCACATGTCAACAGTTTACGGCCGGTCTTACTTTAAAAGTGATAAGAGGTACCATACCCCGGCCAGAAGGACCTTTTCAGCACCTTCACATTGACTATGTTGATATGATCAACATATGTCAAGGTAATAGGTATATGATTGTAGTAGTATGCCCATTTTCTAGGTGGATTGAAGCAGGGCCCTGTTCACACCCTGATGCGTTTAGAGCAGCCAAATTCATGGTAAGGGAGGTCTTCCCCAGGTGGGGAGTGTGCGAGGTGTTAAGATCAGACAACGGGCCACATTTCGCAAACAAAATGTTCCAACATATCACATCCCTGCTGAACATTAAACACAAATTTGCATGTGCATACCACCCACAGGCTAATGGTGTATGTGAACGCCTGAATGGCTTATTGAAGGAGGCAATTGCTAAAATACAACAAACAACAAAGAAAAGTTGGTTGTATTGCCTTCCGTTAGCATTGTTTGAACTTAGAAATAGGCCAGGGTCCGACCACCACCTCACCCCTCACGAAGTGGTTACTGGACGTCAAATGCGCCTTCCCCTAACACCAACGTCAAGGGCATTCACCGACCACGAAAGTTCAGCGAGTGTGTTAGGTGATGAAATGTATCAATATGTGTCTTCTTTGATTACTAGTGTCGTGTTTGTGTCTCAACAGCTCGAGCGCACACGGGGCGGGTCTACCAGCAATCAAGAAAAAGACGAAAGTACAGAATTGGGAAAGGAGAACTCGTGCAAACTTGCCAAAGGTGACCACGTACTACTTCGCAATTTCAATAGAAAGTGGAACGAGAAGAGGTTCACTGGCCCCCATCTGGTGGAGGACGTATCAACAAGAGCAGTAAAACTAAAGGATAAGCGTGCCTGGAACCACCTACATGACGTAAAGATCTACAAACTGCAGACCCGCCCCAGCGCCAACGACAGGTCCATTGGAAGGACAGTAACAACATCCCCGACAGCGGAAGAAAGTTTCATCACAGACAACGACCCAATTGTTCCCTCGGAGACGATAATTGACGAAGAAAGGGGTGATCCCCATACTGCCCACCCTATGGTCACACGCTCAAAGAGTAAAAATACTTCCGCCATCTGAGCAAAAACCCCCCCCATTGACTGCTAAGTACACTTGTAACTAAAACTGAAGGACATTGCTTGCACCAATACACATGTAAACACGTGAATGTTCTCTTTTTTCTCTCGCACATACAGGAACTGTGTAATATTGTATTGTTAAGAAAAGCTAATTAACAAGTTCAGTGTGCAGGCGTAGATGGTGCTGCCAGACGATAACTACCCAGAAGAATTGTCACACCAATTTGTATACGAAATAAAAAGGCCAACATACTTAAAAAGGAGAAGGGTACGTGTCTACTACACAGCCTTCCTCCTGGCCATAGAAAATTACATGCCCCACCTCCGCCCATACTTGCCGGTCCTAAGAGACCGATCACTTAGAGTAGCGTGGGAGCAGCTCTTCACCTGGGCACTGAATGACTACTTGATAGGGAGAGCTTAAAGGAAACAAAACTAACATTTAATAACGAGCACTTTTGAGAATTTTTAGGCGGGCAACTTTAACGTCACAAGAATACGCTGCCAGGACTGCAGCAAGGTAAGAGCAAAATGCCGGTGAGATTAGCATATGTAATAAAAATAATAGGGATTTTTATGATCACCGGGTTCTTGGCTGCCTCTGTCTGGCAGTACAGCTATGCTATCAATTTTATTGCTGCACCCAAACCTAATATACCCCCGTTCCCTGCTGCAACAGGTGTTACGTCAGGTGGTAATAGTAACATTGCACCCAAGCAAAATAGAGTTAAACGCAGCACATACTCAGACAATAAAGGTATTGATAATTATGTACACGATTCAGCACACGTCACAAACAACATATGGTACCAGCACATGACCCGCATTGGTAAGCAGACAACTGAGGACAGCTGTTACGTTTGCTCATTAATACCATACGCCATGAGCGCTTCACGAACATTTGTTGCCACTGAAATAGATGAAAAGACAGCACAGTGCATAATATATTTGGCCCTGTTCCAAACGAAAGGAAGATTTCAAGGAACAGTAGTGCACATGACATGGAAAACACGAGACTCATACCCATATGAAAACAACTTCCTCAAGACCTATCTGAGTTATCACAAGACCAGTTTACATGCTGAAGCATTCAAATATATAACAAGTGGCCCTGCAAAAGGAGAAACAAAGAAGGTAACACTGCAGTATCTACCATGTGATTGGTACGCCACTGAAGTTCCGGGTAAACAAGGATGCTGGGAGAGGCCGCTACTGACGATAACAGGAAAAGTGTATCTGGACAAAAGCTGGGAGATAGGAGTAATTGGCAGCAACATGGTAACAAAAGAAACTATCTCAACCATCGAGACACACAATCATCGATGTTGGACGACGTGGATCAAGTACGTACCAATGCTCACGTGGGTAGAAGAAGATGAAGACCCCATAACAATACTACCATTGACTGCGCCCAAAGTATGCTACCAGCATAAAGGAGAGGTGGACGTAGGATATAACACCAATTGTGCAAGCGTGATGGAGTTACCTGAGGGGGGAGCGGGAACAGCAGTAATAATGGACCATTATTGGGCCTGTGGAGAAAAGGCATATCATACACTGCCTCCCCTGTGGAATGGTGTGTGCACAATGGTACACGTCAATGTACCATCACTAGTGGTACCTAAGAAGCATGTCAATGTGGCGAAATTTCCTAAAATGGATGAAGGGGATAAGAGAAGAAAGAGATCTGCACCACTTCAGAAGGAGCAAGAGAACAAGACCAACAGCGAGGATACTGTCCTAAATAGGAGAAAACGACAAGGAGAGCCACTGACAGGAAATTACCTGTGGGGAAGGTCGGAAACGGAACTAACATCAATACCGCCAGAACACAGACTATTCAGCAGAGCAGCAATGTTCTTCTCCTCAATAATACATCCGGGACTGCAGGCATACGCAAACGCAAAATGGCTCCAAATAACCAAATGGGAACTAATGATGACCATCAATTCAACAGTAAATGGGTTCAACGCAATTAAAGAGGAGCTGCGAGCTGTAAGGATGGTAGCACTCCAGAACAGATATGTATTGGACCTTCTCACAGCAATGGAAGGAGGAGTTTGTGCAAAAATAGGACAATCTTGCTGCACGTTCATACCTGCCAACGATGCTGACAATGGTACACTGACAGAAGCAGTATCACAATTGGCCCAGATGCACTCCAAAATGATGGATGAAAGTAACGGTGTAGACAAAGATAAGAGCTGGTTTTCACTATTATGGTCATGGATGCCATCTTGGCTGTCTGATGGACTGAAAATAATAGTGGGGTGTACTATTTTGGCTGGAGCTACTCTGATCATAATTAGATTTTGGAAGGCCCGGAAGGCACGCACGACTGACGAGTTGCTGGAAATGGTGGGAATGCACCCCTTGATGCCAGCAGATGACGGCCAGCATACAGGGGTGATAATACAAGAGAGGGAGAAGTTGCGCACCCAAATCATCACCAACCATCTAGACCCACCATCAGTGAAGATCGAGAACCCAAGGAACCCCAGGAGCTACATAGGAAGATGGGTATACTGTACTCCTGGAGGAACATGTGAATATATGTATTGGTCATTTGAAGATCATGTAAACCATTATGGACATCTCGGAGGGATAACTAAGATATGGAGGGTAAGAGGAGATAACGAGAAGGATATGTTTGTGGTCGACAAGTCGACCAGAGGGGGGACTGAAGTGGGAGAATGGAAGACCAGGCTCCCGTCCTTCACCTCTCGCGCTTGGCCTAGAGGGTCACGGCCCAGACACCCGCCGCGAGAAGAGTTTGTCCATTTACCAGACGACCAGGTACCCTGGTACAGGAACATACGGATGTGTCCATCTGCCTGCCCAACAGCCCGCACTGGCCATGCCGACACCTGCGGTTCGGATCAGCTAGACTAAAATCCACACGTCGTTAGAGATGCCATGACGACCTAGACAACGGGAAGCACTTCTGTACAAGTATACACACTGAACATTTCCACACCAATCTACACGAAGAACATACTCAGTGCTCTGACGTAGGCGACAGGCATATTCACGGACGTGCATCTTTATTATTTTAACATAGGCTTTCAGAATGCAGAAACGCAAGACGCATCATGAACCCATCTATAACGCTTGCTCACGCTTCTCTTGAAACCCATTACCACCATAGAGGTATAATGGAAACACGATACTGGTCATGGAAATATATGCTATTATAACCTAAAAGCACCTATGCACCAAACGGACTAATTATGCACCAGGCCCAAGTAGGCCTCAACCAAGAGCTCCCGTGGACATTAACAAAGCACGAGTCAGGTTGCTGATCCTGCAGAAAGAGCCCGGTGGAGCAACCAGCCAAGGCCGTAATGTTGCAAACTCACATTCCAAGAACAAATCATCAAAGGCACGATGTTGCAACCTCGCACTCCGCGCCCCAACGATAAAATCACGCCGGCAAATTAAACCAGATGCGCAGTAGGAAAAGCAATATTAATTGTGCAGAATTCTGCCTCTTTCACGGTCCCTCCCCACGTGACCAAGCCGAACCTGACGAGATGCCAAAGCCCAGGAGAAAAAAGGCGTCTGGGTCCCTCGCTACGAGACACAGGCCAATACACTTGAAAGGCTCAATGGACATCTGCTACAGTGGGAGCGGTCAGCCTTCCATCTATGAATAAATCCTCACATTGTCTGAACGTACCCATATTGAAACATTGTTGCAATCACAGGTACACCGAGAGCTGGGAACAACGGTGGTCCCAGGCTGGGAAGCTCACGGGAGCACCAATCAGAACATGGGGCTCTTATCTCAGACGTCAGTAATATTAGCCAATCCTCAGGAGTCTTCATGTAACAATTCTTATGTATCTAATTGTAGGGACAACCCAGATATACCACCTGACTACACCTTGTCCACTAATATCATTCTCTATATGTGTACTATACTAACCCTACCACTCGAGCAACCAATTAAGAGTGGCGATAGGTTTTTTGTTAACTTTTTGAAGTGACGCAAGTAGCGCGTCATAATGCAGTAAAAAGGGCCTGCGAGCCCCACGATTGTGTGTGTGTCAGGACGAACGCGTACGCTCCTTGACCCATCCCTGCCGTTTTGTATAAATAAACAGCAGAGTCACCTTGCTCCTTGTGTGTGTCTCATACTCTATCTCATCTGGGATATACGGGAGGAGTTGGGGCCTCCCTGCCCGGAGGTCTGCGGACGGCCCGGCCGACCCCGGCAGAATTTCCCCCCGACAGGAGGATTGGCAGGTCTCCCACCCCAAATTTGGCAGGTCCAAGCAGTTCAATTTTACATGGTGGACTACCTCATTTATGTGTATCAGAAAGAATAGAGGCGCTAAAACACATTACTGTTGTACCCCTCTAACTACTGCAATGGGATCACTGAGGTCCTGCCCAATCCCCAACATACTTTAACAGAATTTTCAGATTACAGCTGGATCAGTATCTGGAGGAGACCAGCTGGAATCCTCCTCTTCGCATGAATTGTCCACAGGGTCTCTCTCTCAACGCTATCAAACGCGGTCCTGAGGTAAATAAATACTGAATATACTCCATCGCCCTCAGTACTGTGTATTGTGTGCAATCAAATAGAGCTGGAACACTTGGTCCAGTATACATATCCCAGTAGAAAGCCCTGCCTGCAAATGGTCAATAATGGCATTCCCGTCCACCCATTCTTGTAAATGCACTAGTAGGGCTTTGGCAACGATGTTCCCCACTCCATCAACGAAGGAAATTGGCCTGTAATTAGATGGATCACAAAGTCCTCCCTTTTTGTAAATTGGTACGATGGTAGCAGGCATTGGTGTCCCATTTGGCCCGAACATGGGCTTCTTATTTTGCCTTGGGGATCTCAACAATGGTTTATTCACATCCTTTCCTCTTTCCAAGCATTTCAGTACACCTCTCTTTGCCCCCCACATTCCTTATAGTACCAGAAGTGTGTGTTACTGGCACGTCTTTTCATCTTTTTACCAGCTTTTGCTACAAATGGTTGGGCAAGGTGGACAAGATCATCATACACTTCAAAGATCCCTGGGTCCCGGGGTCCTCCAGAACCATACCTGTAAGTTGTTCTAGGGCTGGCATGATGGCCTCATAAATGAGTGGTTTTACTTCCCCCTTGGCAAGATCACAACATTTAATGTGCTGTCTGGAGAGACCCTGTACAAAGATCTCATATGTCCTTTTTCTATCTGGCCGTCCCTCCATATTGGCTAATTTCAACATCAAGGGCTTGTGGTCACTCTCCTGCACATTCATGACCTTAAACCCAAGGGCTTTGCTCCACAGGTTCAATAAAAGAAAAACATAATCAATAATTTTGATCCTAGAATGTTGGTTGGGCAGTTGATCATGTTTAAAGCGACCATTACACGCACTAAGTCCCATTCCCAATAATGCAATAGCACATCAAGGGCCTTACGATGCGTCCTTTGTTTTGTCAGTGGCATAATGTCCCAGGCCTGATCAATATCATCCCACACACCCTCAAAATTGAGCATTAATTAATGCTGCGGTAGATGAATAGTGTCAGGTGACTCTAAGGCGATTGTGTAATCTGCGGGGGTGCCCTGCGCACATCAGAAAAGTGTTCTAATAGCAAATCCCCTTCACTTTTACTGTGAGAGGGGTTGAAAACATCACTTCATAGGGACCATAAACCTGGGGTTATTCCATTTACAAACAAAGCTCCTTCTGTAAATGAGTTCTCCAGGCAACAGCGGTAGGGCGGGTGGGGAGTATGTCGCAGTTGTGTTTGCAGTGTCCAGTGTGTCCTCTGTTAGGAGACACATTTAATTGCACGTGTTAGGGTTGTTAAATATTATTGAACTTCTTCACCTAGAATTGCTGCTTCCCTTCTGACAGAGGAGATGGGTGTGGTCATGTATGACCAGTTATCACCTCATGCAGTGATACGTGGTGTTCTTTGCTGGTAATGTGTGTAAACTGAAGTGGGACCAGTTCTTCTTCAACGTGGTGCACAGATTAGATAGTTTGCACTTAAGAATGCTGTTGATCCTCTCCACAACGCCATTGTCTGGGGAGATAAATTGAACAGATCTGGTGTTTAATGCCAAGTAGTGCTGTGATCTGTTTAAAGAGCTCATTGAAAACATGTGTGCCGTTATCGTACCTAAGCATATCGCACACACCCCATCGGGGAAGACTTCATGGACAAGAAATGTGGCTCACATTTGGCAACCGGGTGTGCATAAGGCCATGCTTTGACCCACTGTGAAAAAAGGTAGACCACAACAATCAAATATCGGGACCCATTACATCTCTCCCCCAGTGTGCCTCGTAAAGTTTATAGCATCATGTCTGTGCTGAAAGTTTGACACGTGGTGCAGTGTATGATCATGTTAGTGAGGTTTTCCTGAATATTGGGCATGAACCAGTCATCTTGTATGTCAGCAGCAATGTATTGTTTTGAGCTGTTGGAGGGGTGGAGGATATGGTTGAAAGCTATCGAAAACAGTTCATGAGGCATTACTGCTTTGCCAGTGCACTTCTGTCTCCACAACAAATCAGTTGGGGATTGTTAGCACGCTCTTTTTATCCATAGTTCTTTCTCTTCATGTGGTGCTTTGCCTTGCAATTCAATCAGTTGTGCAATAGGTACTGCTGCTTTGGGATGTACAGCTGATTATTTGTAGGCGTGGTCACAATGTACTCGGCGGGTGCAGGAACCAGGAGATAAACCGCCATTTTTCTATTGCATCTGCAGTGGCGCTTTTCAGTGACATTTCATCTGTGTTATTGGTGAGGGCGGCAGAAATAAGGACCGTCACTACAGAGGGTTCGGACAGTGCAGAGATCAATGTAGCTAGTAGTGCAGCATGTTGCACTGGGGAACCACCTGGGGAAGTCCCACCTTTTCCACTGTGACATACCAGAATACACTGTTGTCTTGATGTATGCCGGGGCAGAATGAATGATCACGTGGCATCCCTGTGATGCCTGCAGCGCTTCAATGAGTGCTATGAGCTCCGCTGCTTGGTCCGAATAAGGCATCAGCAGTCTTTCATAATAGGTGTCTCATATTCACCTGCCTCGAAGCACACCACTCTGGCGCCCGCATGTCTCTGGATCGTCTCCTGGACAATTGTTGCTGACCCATCAACAAAGAAAAGCTCCCCCTTCTCCAATAGGCTGTCTCTTGACTTGGGGATGTCATCTTCCTCACCTTCATTTGTGACACAGTCATGGTTTAATAAGTCCTCTTCTGTACACAGTTCTTTCAAAAAGGTGGCAGGGTTCACTGTCTTGCATCTTACAATATGGATGTTTGGGCTTGAGAGTATGATTTCACATGCTGAGACTCTTTTTGTGGTCAGGGTAGATTGTGATCTGTCTAGAATGGTGAACACTGAAGCCATCACGATAGGGGAACTTTTTTCGATTGCAAACACAGCTCCAGCGAGTGCTTGCTCACAAGCGAACTGCCCTTGCATCACTGAGTCTAGCATGCCACTGTAGAGGGCCAATGGCTTGTGGCCCATTTTTCTCTTCTGGATCAATACTGCAGTCATAGGTTGACCGTTAGAATGTGATAATATGTAGAATTTCTGTGTGTAGTCTGGTGTGCCCATCACCAGTGCTGTATATATCACTTTCTTTAAATCATTGAACTTTTGTCAAGTCTGCTGTCCATTTGATTGTGTTAGTGTCTTGTTGTGCTTTATTGAGGGCCTGCCGAAGCAGCCTGGTATGTGCAACATATTCTAAAATCCATGCTCTACAGTAGTTACATAGCCCTAACCATTTCTGCATGTCTTTCACTGTGGTGAGTCCAGATGCTGCTCAAACTGGTATGATCCTCTTGCGGTTTACTGATATCAACTGACCTAGATACAGCACTTCCTGCTGGTAGTACTGTAGTTTAGCCTTGTCAACCTTGCACCTCTTCCAGGTCAGTAATTGTAGGAGTGTGATAGAGTCTTTCTGGGAGTGCTGCACACTGTTGCTGCATACAAGCAAATCATCCAAATACTTGAATGTTTCCTAAATCAGTGTGCAATATTCAGTAAAAATACTTGGTTTCTGGCAGTACTCATGGGGTAATCAAGTGTGTTTGTAGCATTTTCTGCCATGGGAAAACGCTGTCAGATACTGTGAATCGGAGTGGAAAGGTATTGAAAAGAAGGTGTTTTTTAGATCCACCACTGTAAAGTGGGTCGCCTATTTGGGGATACTACATAGAATGGTGGTGGGGTTAGGGACCACAGGAAATTCCTTCTGTACCATGCTGTTTAGGGGTCGTAAATCCTGGATCATCCTCCAATTGCCCCTGTTACCTTTTTCACATGTTACACTGGGATGTGGATGGCAGTATTATACCTTGGCCGAGCAGGGCCTGCATGCTGTCTCTAATTCCCTCTTATGCTTCTCTTGATAGTGGGTACTGTTTTACTCAGGGTAGGACTGCCCCTGCTTTAGTTTTATGTGAACTGAGGTTACTTTCTTTAAAAACCCAACATCATGTGGATTAATTGGCCCACAACTGCTCAGGTACATATTTTAAGTCTGTTTCAATGAAGGGGGCAGGCCCACAATGGCCAACAGGGTGCATTTCACTCTTTGGGGCTGCACCATAATTTTACAGGGGATGCAAATCTCTCACATTAGCTCTCCATCGCTGTCAATATTTTCAAATAATTCTGCATCTTCAGAGGTACAGTGGGGTCAATGCAAAGCACTGTACACCACTCACACCCATGTCTGTTCCAAACACAACCACTCTCTTTGCTGACAGCAACAACCCTTGAAGATCTAGGGACATAATTCTGCCCACCACCAACTCCAGGGACACAACAGGGCAAAAGATAAAATCTGTCGACACTCTGCAACAGCTCTTGGCAAATTGTGGCACTGCCTCCACAAGTACAGTTATTCCATAGATAAACATGTCTGGGTCTACGGGTACCCCATGGACCAGTACCTCCCATGCCATTGCAAGTGATACTACCATTGCTCTTGGCGCAAATAATGCCTTGGTCCCTGAATGAGATTGTCATGTTGAAATTGCCAGCAGGTCCCTGCCCAACAGTTTGACAGGAGAACTTTTGGAATACAGCAAGGGGTCTACACCATCTGCCCTGCCACCTTCATATGCTGCACCTGTATCAACCATAAAAATGAATTGCTTGTTTCCTATCTCAACCCCCACCAAGGGTACCTCTTCAGGCTTGAGGGTCATTGACATGAGCGGACACGCAAGAGTTCTCTGTGGGCTGTCCTAGTCAGGATATGTGTTTGTCAAAGGAAACGTAAAGGGGTTTCCCCCCTCTGCAGCTGCGTCCCAAAAGTGGGTGACCATACCATTTGGTGCTCTGTTGAATGGAGTTGTGCCACTTCCCTGTTGGAAGGTGTGCAGTGTTGTGTGCTATTGTACCATTTGGTGTTGCTGTGCTGGCTGACTAGTTATCTGCAGGGGTAACTGGGTGTAGGTCTGGTGTATCTCATAGGGTATATAGGTGCTGGTCCTTGTGGGGTCACCAGTTGATGGGACGTAGTTATACCCCATCCCTTGTCTGCTCCTAAACTCTCTTGAGAAACTTCCCACAGTTCCAACATTGTTACGGTCCCATCCCCCTGTCTGGACCCCATACCTCTAAAACCTTCTGCCCTTGTTCTTCAGAACCAACTTCTTCCCCTCTGCTGTGCTCCTTGTTGCCACTGTGGACAAGGTACTGTGGACCCCTGCCTCACTGTCCTTACCCTCCTTCTGGTCAAACAACTGCTATTCTAGTGTTTGTGAACTATTGGGCGTTTCCTGCCATCTCAGTCAGCACTAGCGTGGAAACTGACGCCTCCACTGCAATTTTAGAAAATGTGTTTTGTATATGTTTTGCTTCCTCTGCTTGCTGCCTCTAGGTGGTTTCCTTCTCACGCTCTTTTATCTTCTTACAATGATTACTATTATGCTATTTATTTCGACCCACCCCTTCCCCTTGATGCCCACGATTTTGTCTAGTGTTTTTTGCACCTCTTTTGGCAGGCCCTTTCCTTTTTAACAATAAAGTAGAAAAAACAGTATTGACTGGTCCCACAATCCGCCCATTTCTTCTCTCCACATCTCCTAAACTTGAAGAATAAACTGAGTGGGGTCTTCGTCATTGCCCATAGTACATTTTATTATCGATTGTAGGTCAGTGGTATCAGAGAACAATTGCTGCATTGCGTCCCATATCTGTGCCTGAATCTTGTTAAACAATGCTCCATCATGTTGGTTATTCCCCAAAGTCACTGCTGGATATCCTGCTTTTACCCACGCATCCCGAGCCCAGCCTGGTCTCCAATAGTCGCGTCCAGTAAGCTCTTCATGTCGCCGACCACCAGGGGTACCCCAGCTGTCTGCTTTTTGAATACATAAATCCACTTACCTGCACATGATGTGAGAATCGGGAGCAGCTTCATCAAATGTTTTGTATTCACCCGTGCCCCTGGCACATACTGTTTCCTGTTGGGCCCCTTATGTATAAAGGGCATCTGCATCTTTGCACCCCCCATCAATCCCTTCTTCCACTTCCCTTTTTCTTTACCGCTGACATTCGGCCAAACCTACTCCTTAGCCTACCATCGCACACACTATCCACCCGGGGAGTTAGTTCAGGCACTTGCTCTGCCTCTTCTTTCTCATCATCCTCAAACTCATCAATTGTACTCCACCTGTCTTCCTCTGTGATATCCTAAATTGACAAAGCCTAGGCTGTCCGCCTGCTTGCCCCATTCTCCTTCCTGCTCTATATACACGTTCTTTATGGCTGTGCAATCTATTCTGAATAACAAGTCTCCTGTTTTCCACCCATCTACTCCTTGCTCTGTTGCTTTGTCTGTCTTTACCACCCTCTGTACTGCCCATAATCTGGCCAGTTCTGTTTGTGCCATTGCCCATGCGAATTCTAGGTCTCTTTTCTTGATATCAGCATGCACTTGGACATCCGGAGGGGATGCATATGGGGGTGGTGGAGCTGTCACTGCGGTGGACACAAAAGTCGGGTTAGTATAGCCTACTATGGGGCGACCTGTCAAAGGATATATTCCCCTGTGCTCTGCTGGTGCCAAGCCCTACTTTCTTGGACAGTCATCCCTGATATTATTTTGCGTTCTCCTCCCTCAGAATCTTCTGTATCTTCGAACATTTTCCAGAGTTCTAATATTTCTCTCCTCTTTTGCAACTGTTTCCCCTTGTATTTGTCTGTCAAAAATATAGACATATGTTCCAGAAAACCCTAGTTATAGTAACCCTGCTCTGGCCACGAGCGGGGCGCCCCCACATCTTGTTTCCACCAACCATTGCTTTTGGTACTTCTTGTTTCTGTCATGATATAGCAGCAGAGCCATACACATATACGCCTTACTGCTCTTACGCCTTTGCTATCGCAGCGCGCACACTGTTGTTGCCTGTCAAAAATGGCAGCACTTCATCCCCTCCTCCCTGTCGAAAAATCAAAAAATACTTCCGCCCCTTTTCTTCCCACACACACCCTTTCTCACACTCCACACACACAAAACACACTACCACCCACACAACACCCCTCCTCAGGCCTCCACCCTACACAATGAGCTAAAGCAACAAGCTAAAATAAGAA
Organism: Ambystoma mexicanum; assembly: GCF_040938575.1. Classification (NCBI taxonomy): domain Eukaryota; kingdom Metazoa; phylum Chordata; class Amphibia; order Caudata; family Ambystomatidae; genus Ambystoma; species Ambystoma mexicanum. Next base: position 827,060,985 of record NC_090926.1, on the reverse strand, counting down.
CAACTAATATTCCCGAGCCCACTAATTTTGCAAGGTTCCTACTTGTTTCCTTTTTCCTCTATTATTAAATATAACACCTTCTCCCCTCACTCAGACTCTCTCTAACATTCAGTTTTCCTTTCCTTAATATTCTTTTAAAAAATCAATAATAATAAAACAAACCACATCCACACCACACCAAGAACCTCACTTTCTGCGTGCTCATAACCTTCACACTTTCTCACATACCAGACTCCCACTTGTTATCACTTGTAAGGGTATAATCACATGAGCATGTTCACCTGAACTCGTCCCTTACTGGGTCCCAATAATACAAGCCTGTACTCTCCTCGGAGCCACGCTCGGCTCCAAAGAGCAGCTGGATTTGCTCCTGTAAAACTTCTTGATAATACGCGTTTTTTGGGACTGGTTGCTGTAGATGGGCACAGCCCCTTCCGAGAAGCAGCCTAGGGGCCTCTGCAGGCACGGGGGTGCTGGGATCACATCAGGGTCAGCAATTGAAGGCACAACATTAAACGCTCACACCAGAAAAAATACAACCCACTAGAGAAAAAGGCCCAAGAAACTATTGCAACGATAACAAGTATTTATTTCTACAAAAATAGATGCATCAGCAAAGAACTCTGCTGCCATGGAACCTTCTGCCAAAAAGTGTGCTCCCAGAATCTTATAAGAGGGCATAGAATCATAGATGACATCATCATATACAGTATAAACCTGCGCGACTGGTTAAAGCAACCCTATGCATTGTCGGCCTGCTCCAGAGGGGATGCATGGCCAGTGGTCCCAGCCCAGTCCATCCGTCTTCCATCACATGGGTTTGGCTGGGCTCATAATGTCCAAGGAACCAAGGCTAAAGAATCAATTAGCTATATTTGTAAACAATACTACTCTATCATTATACAGTGTACCTGGCAGGCCCGGGTATTGCCACAGGGGTAGTTTCAAGGTTAAACTGACCCACACATACTTCACTTGTTTCCGCTAGCCTCATCAGCTCCCGGAGACTGCCACCCACGCTTTTGAACTATAATATATCCCTCCCTGTACCTCGCACTACACACCATGTCATTATGAAATAAAGGTGGTTGATTGGTTTATGGTCAGTAGTCTGGGGTGAACTGGCATATTGGCATTCAGGGGTCTCTGGACTAGGGCAGTTGTGGAGGCTATAACTCGTAGTTAGCTGGTTGTGATAACATGTGCACCAAGGCGCTGAGTTCAGTCTTGTGGCCTTGCAGAGCACATTCATTTTAGAACAACCATATTGACTACAATCTTCAAACAAAGAAAGTTTTCTGTGGAAGTCAGAGGCGTGGACCTCTCTCATCAGCGATTGGGCCTATTCAGATTTCCCCTTCAGGCTTGCGGCCTGTGTCTAACACACTAAATACTGCATGGCCATGCAAGTCCTCTGCTTAGATTATGGCTACTAATATCTACACAAATGACGTTCGCTTATACACGTGCACTGTCTAAATTGCATACAATATTTTGACAGAGTGCGGACTATTAAGATGCTTTCCTCCCCCCTGATCTATTACAGTTCTTTAAATGGGGCTTGCCTCACCTTAAATCCCTGAGGGGGGTGGGATGGGCTTGCTCTCTTCCCAACAACACATAACAACCAAGGCCACAGCAGCATTGGGAAAGCATGAACAGTCTATTTCTGTGGGAAGAAACCATCATCAATTTCTTCTTTTAGAGGTGAATGCATCACTCCAAAGATTTCTGTTCTGTAATTTCTTCAATATTACATGTACTGCATTGCCTGTATGTATTCCATGTATGTATAACATAAGTTTAAGTATCCTTATGACTGCTGCGCCCACCTACCCCTGGGTTTTGTGCGCATTATCAAATAATAAACTAATAAACAAAACTAATTGCCATTGTACCCTTCCGCACCTAATCAAAACTAAATTCTAACTTCATAAATTTACAGACAACACAGACTCTGCAACAAACACATGATATAGAACAGGAAATGAATCAAATATTGCTGCAGCCCTTTTAAGGTTGAGGTCAAACATTTCAAATCAATAATGTCTGGTGCAAGATCCCAAAAAATAAATATCTGTGGTTACTCTTATATAACAAAAGCCCAGTGTTGCATCGAGGAGGGAGAAGTCAAGGTGGTGCAAAACAAATCCAGTTGAACAGGATGCAAAATTATACAATCTGAAGAAAATATTAATAAAATGTGTTTACAATTATAATTAGGAAGGGAAGTCTGAAGGGAGAGATAGAGCGAGAGAGAGACAGAAGGATAGATTGCTTTCCTCACAATGGTCCCTGTCTGGACCTGTCTGTTTTGGTTGTGATGTGAGGGTGTAGAATGTTCCAACAGCAGTAGCAGGGAGAAGGGGCAGTTCAGGTATGGGACTGCTGTGCTGGGGTGATGCGGTTTGAGGTGGTGGTGAATTTCCTCACCACATAGTTTGCATCAGGCAAAGAGATTTCTTTTGGCATCTCATCATCCGAGTCAAAGAAGCCGATGAATGGTATAGTGCAGGTTGCCCTTCATCATCCAGCAACACGGGGCACTATTACTGTTGGTCAAATACACACAGTGGAATAGAAAACCCCGGTAGCAGTGTAAGTCGCCTGACTGATCCTGGAGACCTCTACTTCAGCTAGTCGAGCATAGATGTCAAACTCAGTCTAGCCCTCCACAGCAGCTGCAGAGGGTTGCTCTTGGGCAAATTATGTATCCACACAGGTCCGGGCACATTCCTCTACAGATACACCTGTAGTAGCAGAGGTCTGATCTTTGTTAATCTGGCATCATCACTGGCCTCATACGTTCAAGAAATGCCTGAGCATGACAACTGATACATTAGTAATCACATGGCCCATTATGAAATATCAGCTGTATTGAAATGTATCAAAGCATTAATAATGGAAGCCACATTTTGAGATAAAATACTTAGTTGATTCACTACTCACAACAATAAGTCAATATTACAGAAATGTAAACTTAATAATGCAAATTGAACATGGTAATTCCAACAAAAATATAAGTAAAAGCTGCCACATTCCTTTAAAAAAGTAAAAAATTATTTTATCCATTAGCAAACTTGTTGTGCTAATTCAATTGCACTGTTCTTTCTCTCACACTAAAACATGTTATACTATTTCAATTAGTAAAGATTAGTTTTGTCGAGTTAATTCACAGTTAGTTAAAATAGCCCTCTTCTTCAGGCAATTATTCAAGCTGCAAGATATTTAATGATAATCAATCAGCTTAAATCTATAAAATAAAGGCTATGTCACCAAACCTTAGTTCATAATTGTTGTATTGCAAAATAGTCCACATATCAATGGCTACAAATATGACTGGTACAGCCATGAACAAAGCTTAAATAAACATGTATCTATAATGCAAATTATTTTAAATATTGTATAAGATGTGCAACTAGAGAAATATGCAGATGACATCATAAAAAAGATCAAAATGTCTTCAAATGTTTTCATGTTGGATCCTAACATGAAAAATACACGAACAAAACACAAATCACTTAATTGATCCTGACGATGAGGACGTAGAAAAACATATCACTTTGCATGACTCTCTCTCTTTGTTATCTGTGAGGGGCATCATTGCACGTTTGGTGGTATTCCGGCTGGACATCCGCTGAAATATCGCCAAAAGGATTTGCTGTTACCACCATTTGGTCTGGCGAAATTCCCAGCAAATTACAAGTGGCGGTATGGCAGTGTTAGTCCCCATTAATGGAGTCCATCAGATTCCATAGGGATTTTGTTGTAATTACCACCAGAGGTAATTCTTTCTAAATGTCCAGTTTTTGGTGGTAAGGTAGCGGATTTACCTCCAGCATTTTGCTGTAGGTTTTTCCTCCACCCCACCACCAAAACCATAGTTGGGCAGTGCAGTAACCACCAACGTGTATTAAGGCCCTAGTTTTTATTCGTCTGATTACAAAAGTGTAAAAAATCAAGCTATTGAAACTCAACAATTAACAAAGTTTGACATCAAACTCTCATTGCATATAAAGATTAGAGTGCCCGTTTATAGCAGTCCTACTTCTTCTTCTTTCAAACAACTTGCATCCAGATACAGTTGATACTTTTCCCGACTGACTTCCGGTATTCAATTCTTATTCATGTGACTTGAAAAATGGCTAGCCTGCTACTTCAGCGGCGCAATAGGTCCTCCATGCAGGCAGCAGTGAATGTTTACTGCCATAGCAGGCAAGCATCTTGCATGTCCTCAGCATTGGTCTCCAAAGCTGCAACAGAGTCTGCTCTCAAGCCTTTTAGACATCCTCCCTCACCTGAGAGCGGGCATCTGTAGATGCACCTTGGAGATGGTACACAGGTGATGTCCTTTGTTCTTGGTACATGGGTGAGTGTAGACTTCAGATAACAGAAACTTTGCACAGGTGCAAGTGCAATGTTTGCATGGTATTAGCACTAGGGCAAAGTTTGCCCTATTTTAAAAAACACTGGAACATATTAGTAGCCTATTGATATATGATATGATATGATATGGCATTTATAACGCGCCTACACACAAGTGTTTCAAGGTGCGACGAGGCAGGAAGGGGGGACAAAGGGAAGACAGACAACGATCTTACTAGGCCAGGTGTCATTCAGATCGTGCAAGTGCATGGAAAGAGTGGAATGGAAAGTGTGAGGGGCAAGCGAGAGGGGAAAGTGCAGTACATGGGGTAGTAGAATAATAAGATAAATAAAAAAAGGGCCAGCTGGTGGCAAGTGCAAGGTAAGTGCAGACAAGTGCTGGGAGGGGGGCTGTAGGGATACAGAGACAGTCCCGCGGTGCAGGGGTTAGGGAGGTAGTGTCAGGGGTAAGTGGCTGGGCCAGGGACTGAGATCAGTGAGAGTGGCCCAGTGCAGACTCAGTGCAGTTTCAATCAGGAATTTTGCAGGGGAGAGGGAGAGAGAAAGCCGAAGCAAAGAGGAAGGTTTTGAGGTGCTTCCGGAACCGGAGATGGTTCTCCTCAAGTTTGAGGGAGGCAGGAAGGCTGTTCCAGAGGGAGGCCCCTGCCGCAGAGAGAGATCTACCCCCAACTGTTGCTTGGAGAAGCGGCTGCCCCTGAGGGAGTTGGAGGCGGATGAGCGAAGAGCTCGAGAAGGTAGATATTTAGGAAGAGAGAGTTGAAGGTATTTCGGCCTCAGGCCCCAAAAGGCCTTGTGGACAATGCAGAGGGTTTTGAACTTAATCCTCTCAGCCACTGGGAGCCAGTGAAGAGATTTCAGTCCTGAGAGATACGGTCCCTGGTCTTGCAGTCCTGTTCTGGATGAGTTGCAGAGGTCGGAGAGTAGAGGAAAGCAGATTTAGAAAGAGGCTGTTACAGTAGTCCATTTTAGAGAGAACCAGGGCTCTGGAGACAGTGAGCTTCTGGGGGAAGTAGAGGAAAAGAAGAATACCTCTGAGGAGGTGCAGCTGGTAGTGTGACTTCTTTGAGACACCAGAAATGTGAGGAGAAAAGGAGAGCGTGGAGTCAAAGATGACCCCAAGGTTTTTTGCCTTGCCGGTAGGAGCAGGAAGAGGGCCAAGAGAGTTCAGCCAAAGAGCTGCAGGGAAGGAGGGAGTGGGTGTGCCAATGAGTAGAATCTCAGTCTTACTGGCATTAAGGCAGAGGTCATTGACGGCACACCACACCACATAGCAGACAGATAGTCGGAGATGAGGGAAGGAGAGGAGGAGGCCGAGGGTAGCCTGAAAATGAGCTGGGTATCATCCGCAGAGCACTGAAAGTTGGGGCAGAGAGCAGCGATGCGGTGCGCAAGGAGTGCCAAATATTGGTTGAACAGCCGGGGAGAGAGGTTAGATCCCTGGGGGACACCACAGGTAGAGAAAAAGATGTCAGAGAGTAAGGACCCAAGTTGGACCTGGTAGGGTTGATTGGAGAGGAAAGTAGTCAGCCACGCCAGAGCCTGACCAGTGATACCCAGGTTATCACGGAAATGGTTGAGCAGGATGGCGTGGTTGACAGTATCAAAGGCAGAGGAGAGATCAAGCAAGATGAGAACACACGGAGTGTTAGAGTCAAGGTTGGAGAGCAGGTCTTCACGGATGTTCAGTGAAGCTGTTTCCGTGCTTCTGGCAGCTCTGAAGCCAGACTGATGGTCATGAAGACAACCCACAGATTCAACGTGGAGATTAAGCCCAGGAAGGGAGTGATGGAGATTGGGCGATAGTTAGCCGGGCAGGAGGGGTTGGAAGAGGGTTTCTTAAGAAGAGGGTGCACAAGGGAGTGCTTAAGGGGGGATGGGAAGACTCCAGTGGCAAATTAGTGATTGCAGAAGTCAGACAGGGCAGGAGCCAGGGAGTCGATGTGGTCCTTGATAGTTTTGGAGGAACAGGGGTGAACCCGTTTCGACAAGACTTTCATAGATCGGACTTGTCTGGAAACCTTGTTAGCAGAGAAAAGGGGAAAGGCAGAGAAGGAGGGAGGAGGGGTAGTTGCAGAAGGGCCCGAGGAAGAGCAGGGAATACAGAGAGAGGGGTGATAGGAGGAGAGTGAGGACAGGATGTCCTGAGATTTTGAAATGAAGTGAGAAGCCAGTGCCATGCAAAGGACCTGGGAGGGGACAGGAGAGGTAAAGGCTGCGGCAGGATTGGCCAGTTCCTTGCAGATTTTAAAGAGTTCAGCCGAGTTGTTAGATGCCGCAGAGATGCAGACTTGGATATGGGCTCTCTTCTTGGTGAGAAGGAAGAGCCGGTATTGCCTTTGCAGCAGGCGGCAGGCCAGTTTGTCAGAGGATTAACATGACACACACCATTTCCTCTCGGCCACCCTGCACTTGCGTTTTAGGGTGACGAGATCTGAGTCCTACCAGGAGTTACACTTGGCTTTGGGCTTCAGGTGGATTCTCATGACAGTGGCAAGGATATCAAGATTATCAGATATAGCAGAATGGAGCATGGAGAGGGCTGTGTCAGGGTGAGAGTCAGCCAAAGGGGGAGGGTGGGATGAGAAGGTGGCAGTGAAAGCCTCAACTGACACGCGCTTCATGGGTCGGATGACCGGGAATGAGAGTGGCAGTGATGAAGGTGGTTTGGCCTGAGGGGTAGGGAGGGTGAGGTGGTTGGATAGGAGAAAGTGATCACTCCAGGAGAGAGGAGTGGAGAGAGGGACAGAGAGGGGAAGGTCAGAGGAGATCAGAGCATCGAGAGTGTGCCCTGCAGAATGAGTCGGGCCAGAGGGGAGAATGGAGAGTGAGAGAGAGTCGCAGAGGTCGCGAAAGTGTCCGTATGGGGGACAGGAGGCATCCAGGTGGATGTTGAAGTCTCCAAGAAAGAGGAGTTGAGTGGTTGACGCCAGGAGTGAGGAGGAGAAGTCCGCCTACTCGGAGAGGGAGGAAGAAATCTGACCAGGTGGCCGATAGATAGTAGCCACAGTAAGGGAAAGGCTAGGAGAGAGAGAGAGTCGGCAGACAAGGCATTCAAAAGAGGAGTAGGTCTGCGTAGGAGTGACAGAGGCAGGAATCCACTCAGGGAAGATAAGGGCAACACCCCCACCAGCGCGGTTGGGCCTGGGCACGGAGAGGATTTGTAGCCGTCAGGTAGGAGTATGTGAAAGCTGGTGACAGAGCTGGCCCTGAACCATGTCTCAGTGAGACCGAGGACATCGAGGTCCAGTTCCTCAAGAAGGCTGCAGATATCAGAGGAATGTTTGACAGCAAAGCGAGAGTTAAGAGTGGCAATGTGGTGAAGGTTGCCATCCTTGAAGGATTTTCGGGGAGGGGTACATATCAGAGGTATGCCCTGCGGAGGTGTAGAAGGACCACGAGAGGGGGCAGAGAGGTAGGGGGAAGGCAAGGTAGCCGAGGACAGAGGAGGGGGCACAGCAGGATTAGAAAGGAAGTTGATGAGGCGCGGGAAGTGTCTATCAAAGAGGTGAAGTTTGGCCTGAGGGCATTGGACCAAGATGGTCCTATTAGAGCAGACATTAATGATGGCCTTAGAGCAGTGGAAGGAGGCCAAGAGGACATCCCAACTGGTGCAACCATTAATGGGAGAAGAGGAGAAAGGAGCGAGCACAGAAACCATATGAAGGGTCCATAGGTCAGGTGAAGGCACGACAAAGAGGATTTTGGTGAGAGTTTCCTTGGAGGAGGCACTGGTGTAGGTGCCAGCGATAGGGAGGCCTTGGTTGAAGACAAGGATGTCCTTTTTAAACTTTTTCCTACCAGATTTAGTGAGGAGAGCAAGATAGTCAATGGAGAAGCAGTTAGAGAAGATAGGAGAGATAGAGAGCACCATAGAATAGGTGGGAGAGGAGGGGGGGGAGGGAGAGGGGAAGTCAGACAAGAGCATGCGGACACGATAGTGAACGGCAATCAAGTTGTGCAGTAGGACAGATCACACAGTGCTCAACTATGGAACCGGCGAGAAGCCATCTAAGTTTGAGAATCCTGAGAGGGGAGGAAAAGGCCTAGTTCACCACAGTGCAAAGAACATTAAATATTGGTACAATGCGTATTTGGTAACCGGTGGAGGGGCCACCTAAGTTTGAGAATCCTGAGAGGGGAAGAAAAGGCCTAGTTCACCACAGTGCAAAGAACATTAAATATTATTGGTACAATGTGTGTTAAGTAACACGGGTGAAGGCACAGCCGTGTATAGAAGACTGCAGATGGGGTGGGCCGGGAGAACAGGTGGAGCTAACCACTGTGATAACTGCCGCCTGGCGTCCCCTGCGGACACCTGCAGACACAACAGGAGCCGCAGCCATAGGAGCCGCCCTTTGCCTAAGGGGCTCTTAGCTGAGGGGGCTGCCGGGCAGGGGGGCTGCCCAGGAGGGTCAGTTTAAGGCAGAAGGCACCCAGTAGGAGGAGAGGAATCGGAGGGGAGGGGGGGGGCGGGCAGGTAGGCGGGAGGGAGTGGAGGACCAGGAAGTGGCTGCAGGGGGAGGGGGAGTACAACGCGCTCGGAGTGCAGACAAGAAAATAAAATAATTTTATCCAAAACTCACTGGAGGCCCACGGGACCGTGCAGGGGTTTAACCTGCAGTCTGGGAAATCAAGGCTACCAGCGACTGCTCACACCCGCTCCGCTCTTCAAGAAGAGAGTGGGGAGAGCATCCATCGAGTAGTCCAGGAGGGACAAACAGAAGGCACCAATCAGAGGGGGGGTGGGCGGGCAGGTAGGAGGGAGGGAGTGGAGGACCATGAAGTGGCTGCAGGAGGAAGGGGAGGGAGAGGGGGAGTACAACGCGCTGAGAGCGTGGACAAGAAAATAAAATAATTTGATCCAAAAACTCACTGGAGGCCCACGGGACCGTGCAGGGGTTTAACCTGCAGTCTGGGCAATCAGGGCTACCGGCGACTGCTCACACCCGCTCCGCTCTTCAAAAAAGACCATGACCAGTGCAGTTTGGCATGGTAAAAGCACCAGGGCAAAAATTGCCAGAGTGCAAAGAAGATAAATTTTCAATTCGTTTTTTTACCAGGGCAAAGTTTGCCCTAGTGCTAATACCATTCCGTATTAGCACTAGGGCACACTTTGCCATGTTGTAATAATGCTGTGAGGGCAATTTTTGCTCTGGTGCTTATACAATGGCAAACTATGCATTTGTCATGGTGCAATAGTTTTCTAATGTTTACTAATGTGTCCATTGTTTTTAAAAAATAGGGCAAACGTTGCCCTAGTGCTAATGCCGTGCAAACTTTGCACTTGCACCGGTGCAATGTTTCTGTAATCTGGCCCCTGAGCTTCTGAGCAACTGTGCCAGAAAAAAAAAGATATTGCCCACCCATAAATATTGAAAATCACATAATTTCTTTTGGTCATCAAGGAATGTGGTGTTTTCACCTTCGTCCCTATTTTGACTCCTCGAATTCCCAAGAGCCTACTGACGTCAGTAACGCTATGTGCCCCCTCCTTTCCTGGTCAGAGCTCTAGTAGTGGCAGTGGTGAGACAAATTCTGTGACCAGGTATTCCATTGTTTGTCTTGCGAACAACTTCAGGATATGCCTTTGTAGCTCCATAAAGTTCTTAATTCATGTTGTTGTCATCAAAGCATTGATTTTCTGCAGGATGGCATTCCAGAATTGAGTGCATTGGCTAAGCAGGACCTTAAGTCACTCTGGACCTTCTGAGATGCCCTCCACCAAGAACTACAACTCATCAGGTCATTGTAGCAACTCTCTTGGCTTTGGAATTGTTGTGGTTGGTGCCCGTGTGGGGCAAAAAGGGAGGCTTGGAGATCAGGCAGTGAGCATAGCGCTAAATCTGGATGTAGGTATTTAGCAGCTAGACAGGATTTTCAAGATGGAAGTCTGAGCATGGTGATAATGTGTCTCATGTTCTAGTAAGTAGGTTGAAGGTAGCCGGGGCTAAATGTTGGTGCCATTTAATGAGGAGGTAGCAGCAGTCTGAGAACAGCAAGTATGTTTGAAAAGGGCTGCACAGCAATCTGGGATGAAACAGTCAAAAAGTTAAAAGGTCTGTGTAGCAGTGTGGTGGTTGCAGAAGGGTTAAGGGATAGCAGAAGTCAGGGAGTGAGAAGAGGTAGCAGAAGTAAAAGAGGGGCAGCAGTCAAGGGAGGGTACAAGGCAGAGCAATGGGGCAGACACAGTGGGGGGGGGCAGGAGCAGTAAAAGAGAAATGGGGAAAGGAGCAATCTGTGGGGACAAGAGGAAGGGAGTGGGCAACAACAATCATTTGATGCAGTGGGGCTGCAATGGTGCCTGCTGGGGTAGGAAACTGCACATTAAAGCTGTCGGGATTGGCCTTGCACTTTTGTCAGCGCGTGTGGGTTGTTTGGAGTGATTGGGGGCTCTGGGAACTATTACATATTCCTCTGCATTGTTTGTAGAGCAGCAGTAAGTGCCACTTTGCGCTCTGGGCTCCACTTTGAGATAGTGTTGGCCCAGTTTCTGGACTTGATTTGGGCTTTGGCAGATTATGAAATGTATCCGTTTTTTACCAGGTAAACATTCAAATTAGCAATAGGCTTGCTTTTAACCCTGAATCCACTGGTTGAAAAAGTGGTCGAAAAGCTGACGGTCCATTTTACTATGAACGGAGACCGGCATAATTTCTACCAGTTTTACTCTGGTGGATACACAATGCAAAGCATGTCTATCACTAACTTAAAATACGGTTGTTTCTTCTGGCAAAAATATGAGCGGAATTTACAATCTAACAAGCTCCAAATCAGGCCCTCATTGTAAACCTTCAAAAATAAGATATAAAGGCCATGCAGTCACAGCAGCAGAACAGGGGTATTTTCCAGTGTATATGTGCCACACTATAGAGAATCGTTTTACAATAGTGGAAGCGGAAGTGAGGAGCAGAAATTAAGGATAGGAGAGAGGTGGCAGAAATCTCAATGACATTTCGACTTGACATTACAGTCACACCTCACCCTTGCCTCTAATCAATCACTTAAGCTATCTTTATCACAGCCAGGAGCCTTTTATGTGTGTGACTTGGTGTGTAATTTGAAGTGACAGCATATATTCATCATTGCAGCTGGAATATTGGCTATGGGGGGCTATTCGACTTCCCAAAGCCACTTCGTTTCATTTTAATGAATGTTATTTGCTCTATATGGGGGACTGGCATCCTTTCACTGTGTGAAACACAATATCCCTGGTAGCACTAAAGATTCACACAGACTGTACACTGGTATGGAGCTAGATTATGGCCTGCTTAGACGATCTCTCTACACTGACCACTTACTGAGCCAAGACTGTAGTAGATCATCATCCATGGTCTGTGAGATGCATCGAACAAAAGATACACACCAGCCATCACAGCTGTTAAAGTATTGATGTATGTTCATTTAGACCACCCCCTTTGAGGATTCATGATTGAATGAGGAGTGTATCCAACACACTCTCCAGATTCAGCCAATGTTCTTGACATCTCATGTGCTGGTGTGTACAGCACATGTGTTGCTGAATTGACTGCATTTTTGCATATCTGAATTGTGTATCATTCTCATTGGCTCCGATCCAACTGAAATGCAGCCACTTGTATCTGGACTCATAGGTCAATAATGAGGGTATTTGGTGATATTCTCATGTGTGATTACACATGCAAAGTTGAAGGACACCACTCACCAGCTTTACAAGATCCCTGTCATCAGCCAAATTGTACACCACTAACATGAGTAATATGTTGAGTTCTAGCAGGCACACCTTTAACATCAGTAAGAAACGTCCACTGTTTTGATGAAAAACATGTGTAATAAATAGTTAATTGCATTGTTCACTGAGCCTGACACACATAAAATGTGATTGAGGTGAAATGGTGCTGTTTAGTTGGTGTAGTTCCAACGTGGGAGGCACATGCAGTAAGTGCTATGCATTTCCTGAACTGAAGGCAGAGGTAAACTGTAAGTAGATCTGCTAGGAAATGGAAATCATGCTCTTCACAGGCTGGCAATTGCTGAAGCACACATGCAAAGCAAGGAGCACGATTTGTATGATTAACCCATAGAGCAGCAAGGGTATTCAATCCTTTCTCAGCACAAAGAAAGGCCAGCTTTAAGTTGTGATCTTAGCCACTGAACCGCCACATCCTTCACGTAATCCCAGATGTCAATTCTCCTGTGCCCTTTGCCTTAAAATCCTTGCAAATAGAAATGTATCCGGTGACAAATTGCAAGCACTTTCAATATAGATTTACACAGATATCTTAATCCCTCTGAGTAGGGGAAGGGAACGTTTGCAGTCACAGCAATGTTTCCAATGCATGAACAACTGTTCAGTACATAAGTGGATAATTTGACTCCCGGACTAACATAGCAGCTGCCCCACTGCCTAAAGTACCTCAAATGTAGAACAACCTTGCTTGAAAAGTAACATTGACTGGGAAGTTCCTAGCAGAGACAAACTACTCATGAACCATCAGAATACAGGAATGCTTACACAAAGATAAATAATTACCACTAGCAGTGTGCAAACACATTCTGGTTTGCACCTTGTCATATTTGTGTCAATGCGCAGAGGTCTCCATAACACTGACTTGATACTCAGGGTGGGGAGCAAATCTGGAGCTTAACATCAGAACATTGTTGGCACAACAGGAATAGTTTTGGGGTGACAGTATTGGCCAGGGTCAGAATGGTTATTAACTGCTGGAGGGAGCTTCACAGTTTAGGTGTTGTGTTCTCTGGTGCATAGTGACACTGCAGGTAGGTCTGCAAATATATTGTACCCACGTTGGTACCAAGGTTCTCCCAGGTAATGGTGTTCTTGCATGTGGCACATGTGGATAGGTGTTGTTGACCACTGCTTGAATGTTCATGCTGAGTTAAGACAAAACCTACTACCCACATCTGACTGAGAAGGGGGTCTGGTGTCAATTGCTGTGATGGTGGTGGTTATCTGGCTAATGTTCCCTGGCATTTTACAATTACAGATTTTATAGATTGTGTTTGAACTCAACTGTACAAAGGTGACAAAGTGCTTTGTCTTTCCCTCCCAACACCATAACTTTGGCATTGCACTAAATCTCCTACACAGTATCAATGTTTTGCAGCTGCCTGTGCTCGGATAGGACAACATTTTGATGCAGCTCATTATCATCATTTCTTCCAGACCAGGAATTTCATGCACACCGCAAAATGATGTACTTTTACTCCAAGCTTAACAGAATCAGACATAGTTGTCCTCTACGCTGATGTTGTGTCTTATTGATGCTCAACTACACTGTTTGTTTGTTTGTTTGTTTATTTATGAAGTTTGCTGGACCCTTTGGTAACTGGGCGCCCCAGCATACAACGCCCAGTTACCAAAGCTTGGTTCCAGAGTGATGATAGATACAAGTATAGAGGAAATACATAATAAACAGATCTAACTAGTGGATACACAAAAAGAGTACACAATATACATAGAGGTGGGTTCAGCAGGGAGCAGGAATCAGATAATCACAGGTACGATATGTATTGTCAAGCAAAGCGGTCGTTATGAGGATGTTGCGTCTGAAGTTGTAGTATGATTGATCTTTTCTGTATGAATATTGTATGTGTATCGACACAAATGATGCTCCTGTGCACTGTGTGCTGTGTCTCTGGGATTATCATACACCTAGCTCATCAGTAGGGGAAATCTGCACCTCTCTCCTTCTGCCCCACACTGTGTACAGTACTTACACTTTGTTTTCTGACCATAGTAAATTAGCATGTACTACTAGTTCTTGTGCAGCAGGTACTGTTGATGCCTTCAATTTGTCACACACAATTCTCTCCTCCCGAGTGCAGATCACGTCACAAGGGGCTAGTTGAAAAACAACATTTAGCTGTGTTCCTCTGCCTTTCTCTTGCACAATTAGGTACTCTGGACATATTGGTGCTTACTATGATTATAATGAAATCCCCTGCCTCCCAGGTTTGACCATGTTGTTACTTTTCCATGCAACCACACGCGACAAGCTTACATGGGGTATAGATTCAATATATACCACACCAGAGAAAGAACTGCTAATTGGTCTAACCATGGTGAGCCAAAGGCAACGAAATGTTGCTTTCCTCTTTGCAAAGAACCGATTGAGTCCATGAAACATCTCATCCTTGAATGCCCACATTTTAAACCAATGAGAACTAAGCGACTCTCGAAATTTGTGAATATAGACTACGAAGACTGTTTGCAATTTCTTTGGGCACGTATGATGCAAGGCACGCATAAACCTTTAATATTTGAACTGGTTAGGCTGTGTAAATATATTGAAAAAGAGCTGCTCAAATACCAAGTATTAGATGGTACAAAGTGTTGATAGGATTCAACTGTTGTTATTAAATGTGTGCTGATTACGATGGAAACTTAATGATGTATATGTAAATATTTTAATGTTCTTTTTATGCTGTTTTTGTAAAGGTTCTACAAATTTCTTTTTGTAAATGAACCAAATACAAATAAAGGAAAAAAAAAAATCTCCTGCCTTTCAAATAATTCCAAAACATTAATGCAAAAGCGTACAGAGTAGCTGCAAACATAGTCCTCCTTTCAAGTTTGGTGGTGTGGGATTAAAGTGGCAGTAATTCCGTTTCCAGCACTTTTTGGGGGCGGTAACGAAATTACCACCAATTTGCTCCACACCACCAAATTATAGGTTTTGGTGGATTTACTGCCGGCAGAAGTACCGCATCTTAAATCAGCCGATTTTCACAGGAAACATGCTGCATTCACCTACAGCTTGTTTCTGTAAGTAAATCCTACATGTTACCTCCAAACAGCAGTGGATTTACTGTGCAGTAATTCCGCCAGCGCTAAAGCTGCCATAAATCCCCATGGAGTCCTATGGACTCCAAAAATGGGAATTACACCACCCTAACACCACCTGTAACACCAGGGGACCACGTGGCGGTTACAGGTAATCGAGTTTAGCAGTAATTCAGCAGATTCGTAATGAGGCCCAATGGGTTTAGTTTGAGCCACAAAATGCACTCTCTTGTCAACAAAGACTTCAAAGACTTTTCTTTGCAAAAAAAAAGTCTAAGGGCCTTATTTTGAGGTTTGGCAGTAAATCAGAGGAATTTCTACTAATATACTGCCAGACATTTACTAATTCTGCCACCTGGACTTGTGGCTTTACCAAGGGATTACGAGCGGTTGTAAAGTATAAATCCTCACTTTTTAAATCCAGAGAATTTCTTGTGGATTGTTGGTGGCTTTAAAAAAGTTATATGTGGTAAATCTGTCTATTTGTGGCCTTAAAATGGATAAGTACCCGGCAAGAGTCAAGCGGAATGCAACACGCATTCTGATTGGCTCTCGCCGGGTTGTTACCCAGCCGAGAATCCTTTGATTCTCGGCTGGGATTCCAGCCGCCTTGTCCTCGGCTGGGGCCGTGGCAGACCCTTAGCCAATGAGGAGGCTCAAAGCAGGGCCATCCCTGCTCCGAGCCTCCCCACGGCTGAGAGGCTGCCTTTGCTCCCGCCAGGGACTCAGGTAAGGCTTTTTTTTTTTCCTCCGCACCTCCACACAGCTGAAGGCTTCCATCGACCCCCGCTGGGGACGCATGAATGTTTTTTTGTAAACTTTTTTTCTTCCCATCCCACCCCCACAATCCCACTTACCTTCTGCTCCTTTTTTTTTCAGGCGCGGACGCGCTGCGAACACTTCTGTTCCCAGCGCGTCCACTCCTGATGGCTGCCATGCTTTCCCGGTGTCCCGAAAAAAATGTTTTTAGTGCCCCGGTCACGCAGAAATCGTGCTTCGCTCAGGCCTATAACTATGGGCCCGGGGGCATTACCTGAGTCGGTAATGCCCCCGCTGTTCGGGGCATATTGCTTAAGTATATACTCCCAGAATCATTCTGGAGATAAATACTCCACTTCAAGGTCAAACTCATAATTTGGTGGTGCTGTATCTGCAATGGTGATTCTGTTGCTGTGAAAAAAAGGAATTACTGCCACATTTTTGGCACACTGCTGAATTTGTAATCTTTAGAATGTTCTCCTCAAGCAAAACGTATGTCTATTGCCCAAACATGCATTACTTTGCCTACAAAGGTGTATAAGACTTTTTATTGGCAAAATTAATTCTTCACACAAATAAATTGAACACATGTTTACAGAACTATTTGCAATCTAGTGCCTGCTGCTGCCATCACAAAATTCTACCATCCTATTCTCCATGATGGAGAAGCAATGGAACAAACATGTATGTCATGGGATTTGTTCACTTGGATTCCCAACTCACTGGAACTCAGATGTCACACTCAGTTACATACACTTAATATAATCTGCTCCAAGGACGTCATGTGGGTGTTAGCAGGGATTACAGCTCTGACCCGGTCTCCTTGCTACCCCTCAGGTCTCCTTTACTGCCACTAAAATGTAAGCTCCTGGGCTGTGGCCAGTGCCATGTGGCTCTTTGTTTCCGGAGTGGCTGGCCTCTTAAAAAACAGGGGGTTCCACAAGTGTTACACTTTGAGCAGTGACTCTGAATAAGAAAGAATAGGAATGGCAAAAATGGTGTCTTTCTGGGATTCTATACAATAATTGCTAGGCACATTAAAGGTTTATTTCAGACATATGTCAGGTTGTGAGTCACTGATTTAGTCTGTTCTTAAACACCTCAGCTCAGCCTTTCATCCTTCTGAGCTCGATAAATGAGTGCCAAGGCAGGTTGGGTGATATTGTATGTATAGCTGTTCTATATACAGCTTAAGTGCTATAAAATAACGCATCATTTGACCTTGGACGTCTACTTGCATACACAGTAATTTAGTAACATGCCCTATACACACTGATATTAAGGTTATGTATGGTGATCCATTCTTGTATGAAATGTATACCACATTATAGTGATATCGTAACCATATTTCTCACAGGGCCTCATTATGAGTCCGGCGGTAGCCATGCTGGTAAGAACAGCACAGCTGCCGCCGGAGTCATTTTTTTTCCTGCGCCCAGCAATGGGGACTTACCAGGGCATTATGGCCCCGGCGGTCCTGGTAATTGCCCATTGCCCGGCGCCAAGAAATATTTCTCCCCATTCCCATTCGAGTCCCATTGGACACAATGGGAATGGGGATGACAGATGCACCGGCACCATTCATGAATGATGCCGGTGCATCCGTCAAGGTCTGTGAGGGGGGCTGTTCCGCCCACCAGGCCCGACCTGGCGGGCGGAAAGGCACCTGCTCACATTCCTCGTAGTTTGCCGGTCTGGAAACAATGGTGCCGGTAGCTTACTGGCACCGTTGTTACCGGACCGGCAACCTTGTAATGAGGCCCATAGTATACTTAGGAACAATGATATGTGATGCCACTTCCTGTTTTGTCAAGGGGTGAAATATTGCATTCCTGTGATGTCACTTCGGGGTTGGGTCAAATGACATCACTTCCTGTGATGTCATCACAGGTCAAGAGCCATGTTATGTCACTTCCGCTACCCCTGGCATTTTTGTGAAAATTCGACCCTGATCTGCTCCTGCCTTCCAAGAATGCAAAGATTATTTTACCCAAGCAATAAGCCTGTGGACTGCCCCAAAAAGAGGAAGGGTTTTAGACACTGGGCCTCATTACGGCCCTGGCGCTAATGGGTTAATGGTGCCGTAAAAGGCTGCAGCACCGTTAACCCATAAGCGCCTAATTACGAGGTCCCTTTGCGGGACCAGACCTTAACGGCTGGCCTAGACCAGCTGTTAAAGTAGGGACCCGCAAAGGGACTGTCGCGGTAAGTATGGTACTGCAATTTGCGGTACCATACTTAGCGCCTTCGTCATTCCCATTATGCCCTATGGGGCAAAAATGGGAATGGGGAAGGGCCATGGGGAAATACCGCCCGCCATTCTTGGAATGGGGCAGTATTTCCCCATTTCACCATGGCAGACACGTTACGATACCGGCACCAACCATGGTGCTAATAACGCCATGGTTTAGCGCCGGTATCGTAATGAGGGCCTCTGACTGTAATCTCCTCCAGCCTCCAAGGAATTTTAAGACCGTTTAATACAAGCAATGACCACAAAGAAATCGCACATTCAGTTACAGCCAATGAATGTACTCCAATGGCTTCGAATATTTTTAAGACTGTATTTATCTAAAATATTCATACACTTTTTCATCAGTTTTTAAGTGGGTGAAAATGGGAAGGCGGGTCCTAACAAGTCACAAAACATGTAATTAGGGTATGTCCAATTAGTCCAGGTGTTTGGCCTAAATAATTTAAATTAATACATTGAGAGT
This sequence comes from Ambystoma mexicanum, assembly GCF_040938575.1. Taxonomy (NCBI): domain Eukaryota; kingdom Metazoa; phylum Chordata; class Amphibia; order Caudata; family Ambystomatidae; genus Ambystoma; species Ambystoma mexicanum. The sequence continues at coordinate 827,042,340 of NC_090926.1, read as the reverse complement.
AAAATATAGTTTAATGAAGGCTCGTGTCATCAAAAATAGGCATACTGTGGCATAGAAAGCCTGGTTGGCAGTAAAGTGATTTCCTCTCATCAAAATCCACTAACTAATTTGTGATAGGATGTATAATATGTATAACTATGTCACTTTGAACTAAATGTATACACTGTGCATATACGTGCTGAACGCATAGCCTGCATGTATTTAGACCTATGCTTGTGCATTGTATTGCACATGATTTACATTACATTGTTTAGGGTTTTGTGGGGTTGTATTTATACAAATTCCTTGTAAAAATTCAGTGGATTATTTATAGTATTGTGTAAAGGGGCAGTCCCCCAAGGTAATCCATAAAATAACACACGAGTCATCAAAAATTGAGTGCACAACTTGCAAGACAAAACAGCTTTCTATGTGCAAATATGGCCAGGAGAATTGGTTAGCTCTGTGCAACGTATTCGAAAAATATCTCAACATGCCAATTCTGGGCTACAGTATTTAAGGCGGAAAACTGCAACACTAATTCTAATCCTAGCATTCAATTGGCTACTCATCATCAAGCCCCTAAAGAAAACAGGCTCATTAAGAGTTTGGCAGTGTAGGAAAAAAGTGAGGTAATACTGTTTACCTCAATTTTTCCTGCACCTTCAAACTACTAGTTTGCCGGTATTACTGTTGCCGGTATTACTGAATGGTAATACCATTGGAGAGTCAAAAATGACAAGGCTCCTTTAAGCGGACAACATAATCCTTCTTGACCAGACAGCAATTGGACTACAGCGTCAGTTAAACAGCCTCCTGTCAGCCTTAAAAAAACGACCTGGCCATCAACACAAACAAAACTAAGGCCGTGGTAATAGAGAAAACATCAAAAAAAGGCAGAACACTTACATTGGCACATTGAATCCCAGAGACTGGAAACAGTAACCAACTTCACCTACTTGGGAGTCAAAATCAACCAAAGCAGAGTTGAAATGGCAATGCAGGAGTCTCTTGACGCTAAAACCATCACATTAGCAGCACAAGCGTCGATTCTCAACAGAAAATTCAGCACATTTTCCCCATTAACAGTGATCAACTTTTACAAAGCCAAGGTTATACCCGCAATCACCTACGGCATAGAAGTGATGCCTCAACTTCCACCCACACTTTGGAATAAAGTTGAGGGCTTATTCTGGCTCAAGGTCTTAAAACTACCATCATCATCTCCTGTGGCTGTAATAAGAAGGGAACTTAGCCTCTCCTCATTGAAATCGGTGACAGACAGAAATAGTCTGCTATTCCTTGGGAACATTCAAAGAAAGCCCCTATCAGAAATATTGGAAATCATTCATAACGAAATGATGAGCAGGAGAAACCGGATGCTGACAGCCTGGCTTAATAAAAACATGGACCTACTCAAGACTATTGGAAGCTCACAAGAGGAACTACAGCGCATTCCGGACAAGGTGAAAACAAAATAAAAAATCTGGGGTTGGATTGAGACCCTGGACAAATCAAACAAATACAAATTGACCACCCACCTGCCCACGAATAGGCAAAAAGTGGACGAGGTCCGAAAATACCTAAAGATATTCCCTGACAAAACTTTGTGCACAATTTACCTAAGGGCACGACTGCACGTCCTGAAAACTAGTGAGGTGCTAGCCATTAGAAGTCAATCCCCTAGTAACCCATGCCCCTACTGTAAGGAAGAAAATCAAGTCGAGAATGTGCGACATCTCCTCTTGTTATGCCCAGGAACAGACAACTTAAGAACCACATATCTGAAACACCATTGGCAAGAGTCACACATACTTGAGGAAGAGACATGGTGGAACAGGATGATGTGTGACGAGAATATATCCCTGAGCATCGCAGCAGAAAAGATCTTCCAGAGCCAACAGACAATAGGATATACTGAGGAAATCGATCTTCCACTGCACAAATAAAAAGGACAATTTAAAAAAAAGACTGAGAGGAAATGGACACAAGTGATTAATTCTCATTAGTACCCGGCGAGAGACAATCAGAATGCAACAAGCATTCTGATTGGCTCTTGCCGGGTCATTACCCGGCCGAGATTCCAGCCGCCTTGTCCTCGGCAGGGGGCGTGGCAGCCCCTCAGCCAATGAGGAGGCTTGAAGCGGGGCCATCCCCGCTCCGAGTCTCCCCATGGCTGGAGGCTTCCTTGGTCCCCCGCCGGAGACTCAGGTATGATTTTTTTTTCCCCAGCCTTTCCTCCCTCCTCCCTGATCCCTCCTCCCTCCCCACCCCACTTACCTTCTATCCCGAGGTCTCCGGCGGGGGACGATTGAAACCTCCACACGGCTGGAGGCTTCCATCGTCCTCCGCCGGAGACAGCGGTATGTTTTTTTTTTCTTCCTCCCCATCCCCTCCTGACCCCACTTACTTTCTTTTTTCTTCTGGTCTTGGAAGCGAACGCGCTGGGAGCACTTCTGTTCCCAGCGCGTCCGCTCCCGATGGCTGCCATGGAAAGGGAAAACGGACTACGTTTACCCTTTCCATGGCGGCGGCCATTTTTTTGCTGTTTTCTATTTCTTTTTTTCTGTGTTTCGGAGCAGAAACAAAAAGCAATTAGTACCCCGGTCTAACGGGCCGGGGTACTAATGGCAATAAACCACTTGGTGGCGGGCCAATACAGCCCGAGGTAATGCCCCCAGGGCATTACCTGGGGTGGTATTGGCCCGCCACCTCGTGGCTTAATGCCACAATGTTTTAGGAACAACAATCTCATGAAGCATACATTTTGTAAACATTGTCAAAGTTACAATTATATACAAAAAATAAAAAATAAAAAATACTGAATGATAATACTAGTGATTTTTGGAGGTAAAGTGGAGGAGTTACCTTTGGAGGTAACTCCTCCACTATACCTCCAAAAATTGCCAGGATTACCGTATGGTAATACTGTGGGTTCCTTTCTCGTGACCATTAAAAATACCACCTCTGAAACATGACATAATTTCCTAGTCAGTACAACATGCCACTTTTTCATTGGCTGTAGCATGCCACCGAAATGGACCAATGATACAGTGAGTGGAAATTAGTGAGGTCAAATCATGGTTGCATCCCATGGAACACCGCCATCCCTTCCCCATAATTAACCCTTTGGCACCTGCGACTCTCGTCTTGACTGTGGCTGCTTTGAGCTTTCTGTCCAACAGCAGGAAAAACCATCAATTAATTGATCATAGCTTAGAAATGCAGCCTAGCACATTAGGGTGGCAAAATCTGCACTCTTTATAAATTGTGTATTTTAACATGGCAGACCACCTTGTGCACGATACTTTACCCAACAGCTGCACTTCCCAGAGCTCATCCAAATGAATCCAAATTACATCATCTAAAAATATAAATGTGATAAAAAGAATATAAAATAATATTTTTGCTGCATGTGTGTATGCAGACACAGCCTAAAAGCACCCTGAAGTGTGGCAAAACAACATCTTCACTAAATGCAATGTCACAACAAGGAAAGCATGTGATACCTACGTGACCGACAGTGGTCTGATGCCTTGCTAAAAGAGTTTTGTGCACACCTTTGGACTTGCATATTTACGATATTTGTTTTAATGTTACATGAATTTGTGTAATATAGATACATTATTTTGAATAGAACTTTTGTCATTTGCAATTCATTGGTAGTATTTCGACAGTAATTTCATGGAGTTACTACCAAGATCAATTGTTGTTACCGCAATTCAGTATTGTGAAAAAAACATGGACTCACTTGTGGAAGAAGAGTGGTGTTAGTCCCCATTTTGGGAATCCATAGGACTCCCTGGAGGATTTTTCAGATTTATTACCAGCGGTAATTCCAATTATTTTCAATACTAAATTTGATATTTACCTCCAGTTTTTTTGCTGGAGGTGCATCCTTCAATCTACTGCTAAAACTAGTACAGCAGTGTGGTAATGTGATAGTATAGTGGTAGACACTGATCGACTTTATTAAATACACTGCAATGGATACCGCTTTGGTAAATTCACGTGTTTAGCCATTTCTTACCCTTTTTAAGAAATAGTTGGAGCAAAACCAGTATCCACTTTTGTACCATGTGGAATCTATATTATTCAAGAAATCACCAGGAAGACACCATCTTGATATTGGATGCGTCCCATTAGTGATCAACGGATCAACCATTTTATAACAAATGAAATACAATCTTAAAAGCCTTCCTATCAGTTAATATACAGATTTGCTATATTAACAAAAATGATCTACAAAATATATAAAAGTAAGTCAAACATTATCAGGCTTAAAAAACTTTTGAACACTTATGTAGACCAGACCTCTCACCACAAAACATGACGACTGGATATTAATGCATACAAAGCAACTATATAAATATACAATAACAAAAAACTATTCAAACGTAAGGTTGTGCGCTTCAAAAATCATAATGTATAGTTAGAACATAGTGCCATTCTCCAATAATTTAGATATAAATTACCTCTGACTCACAAAAGATGAGCCAAACTAATCACGCTCATGCAAACAGAGATACATCTTTCAAGGTTACCTCAAGATATATCTCAGAAGTTCATCTTCTCGTAATTAGTGTGTTCGGTCACCTCAATTATGCAGATTTGGCAGAACAAAATCAAGCAGTCATTAGTGATGTCACTACTCATGGTGCCATTTTCTACTTGACACTCGTATTTAGCTCAAAACAGGCAAAAAGGGGAAAAAGAAACAAAAAGGGAACAAATGCCTAAACATTATAGATTATTTTGCTTATGTTTAACTGTCATGCCAGTCTTGAGCAAACATACAGGGGTTATGGCACATTAGCTCTTTCTTCAATGTTTATGATTTTGAAGTTCCATTATCAATCGACAATTGATTTACACATTGTTAAAGAATGTGATTATGATTTACAAAAATGTTTCATAGAGATTTTAAATATACATATCTCAGAAAACAAGATAAATATGATACTTCACAGAAAACAAGTAAAATTTGATGTAACATATCTACTGCCATGTTACCCACCCGTCGCCCCGTTTGAGGCCCAATATATGTTTCTATATTATCGAATATATACCTTTGAGGAAGTAGCTCAAGACCCTCCTATTCTAGAAATGGCACCCCTATGAATGAAACACCTAGGTCCACTCAACCTACACTCCCCAGCTAACCAGAGGCTGGTATATTTGCTACTCCGTTTCCTCCGCCGGTTCATTGTGGATCCTGTGGTGCCAAATTTTCCCCCTCCTGTTGCCCCATTGTTATCTCCCTGCTCACCTGCGATTTGATTAGCTCGCTGTGTTGTTCCCCATTTGACTTGTAAAGCACTTTGTTAGTTAGGCCTGTTTAGGAATTTAATGGATCCTGTTTCGAATATTGCATGACAACCGTTTATGTACGAATATAAATAATGTTTTGATTTGATAAATGTCATGGGCCCTCATTACAACACCGGCGGTAACCAATGGCGCTATTAGCACCATGGTTGCTGCCGGTATTGTAACAAGTCCACCAATGATAAATGGGGAAATACTGCCCCATTCCAAGGTTGGCAGGGCAGTAATTCCCCATTTACCATTGGCCCTTCCCCATTCCCATTTTTGCCCCGTATGGCTCAATGGGACTGGGCAAGGCGGTAATTACAGTACCGCAAATTGCGGTACCGTAATTACCTTGAAGTCCCTTTGCGGGTCCCTACTTTGACGGCTGGTCCAGACCAGCCGTTAAGGTTGGGAGCCGCAAAGGGACCTCGTAATCAGGCGTTAGGGGTTTAACGGCGCCGACACCTTTTACGGCGCCATTAAACCCTTAACGCCAGGGTCGTAATGACCCCCATTGTCTGTTATTGAATATCATTGAGGTTATTGAATTCCTACCCCTGTTTCAGATTAGAGCTATTTTATACTCTGTAAATTTAAGGTGAAACTAAATGATATAAATAACTTTTGTTATGTTTTTATGAAGGCCGAGTTCTAATGTTTTAGACTGAAAACTTAGTCTAACACAGTCCTTGTTTGATGAATTATGTTTCAAATGTAAACATTGGAATGATGGGATTTTAGGTGCAGACATTTGTTTTGAGTGTAGTGCTAGACAAACACTGATAAATGACGAAAAGTCGAAAGTTTTTATTTAATTAACATACATATTGCATCCGAATCCATGAGCCTCATTACAAGTATGGAGGTAGCCATGCCGTCCGGGTTCCTTGAATGGGGAAATACCGGACCCTCCAAGGTCAGAATGGCCCGGTACTTCCCCATTCAAGGAACCCGGACCCGGTACATCCCCATTGCCATTTGAGCCCCCATAGTGCTCAATGGGAATTGGGAGGATGCTAACAACAGGCCCGTTAATGACAGGCCCGTTGTTAGCATCCTGATCTGCTTGCGGGGCCCGCTAAGGACGCCTGGTTTTACGCCTGGTTTTACCAGGCGTCCTTAGAGGAACCCACAAGCAGACCTCGTAATGAGGCGGTATGGGGTTAACGGCGCTGGCAGCTCTACCGGCGCCGTTAACCCCCTACCGCCTACGTTGTAATGAGGCCCCATGTCAGTTAAGCAGATCTTCCCATCAAATGTATTGCAATTACCCACATGTAAAGTAAGGTTGCAAGATTCAACAGCAGCAAAGCTCTTCAAATATTTATTTCACAATTTCCCAGAATAGTTTTCAATGTCTTCTTCCTTCACCTGAGGTTTCCGTCAATGCTGTTCATCCCCATACTGTCTTCCTTTTTACTAGCAACTTGTTACTAAAGGAAGTGTTCTAAAGGCATTACCTGGAGGAGCTTTAAAGTTCCCCCCATAAACAGGAGGAAATAGTGGCTAGATGGAGGGATGATTTACTTGGTGAAGCAATTATATTGCTAGCCTTTTCACAGTCTCAAGACCTTGCTGGTAGGGTTTCCACGCTAAAAACGAATGTCCTTAATGCTTCAGGGCACCTCTTGCCAGCAATGTTTCAGACTGGCATCTGAAATGGTAAACACAATCGCTTACCTTCAGTTTCTTCATAAAGACATTATCATCACCAGCAGGTACTTTACGTGCAATTAGCCCATCAAAAACGGATATAGTTTCTTTATCGTAATCACTTAAACATTTTAGCAATGTTAACTAACAGCCTTTCAAAGAGCAGGAATGAATTCTCTCTCCATCTGAACACATAGCAAACCAGAGTGTTTGTGATGACAACATTTTAGAAGCGCTCCCTTTATGGGCAATGTGTTTGCTTCCTGCAGCTCAAGCAAAACAAAGATAATGGTTTGTGGATTTCTTTGAGCCCCAAAAAAGCCACAAAGATAACTTATTCATGTAGATGTTTTTGCCAACAGTTGTGCACTTGTCCACAAATACACCAAACGTGTGCCGTGCGCTCTAATGTAATTAATTATTTGTAACCCAATGTGTCTGGTTAGTTCAGTTGCTGTTGCTCTGACAATCGTTTTTGGTCATTGCAGTTCCATTCCTTCCTGGAGGTCTCATATATCAGGAACTTACCATTACTTTTTGGCGAGTTAGAAAACCGCGTTGAAAATGTGTGCTATTATTCTGCTGCATTGCTTCCACCAACATGCATGTTATTCTCTTTACAAATTTCACCTGCAGCTGGATGGGAAGCAATAGTCTTATGCTTCAGAACATTCTTTCTAAGCTGCCGCCAAGTATGCTCTCTGGCACAAGGGGAACCCATGTTTACTAATGCCCACTCTGGGTTTAGGCATAATCTGTTATGCTAGTGGTAACTGATAAACCACCATTTTCTTTTTCTTCCCTGAGCAAAAAAAAAAAAAAGTAAATTGACCTCAATTCATCTATAACAATTGCCATTTCACTTTAAAGTAACAACACTGGTCTAGCAAAGAGGAAGTTGAGAACTCCTGGCTCTGCTATTCAGAATACAGCAAACCTCAGAATGTAATTGAGTAGGGTAACTGCCCCCACAACTTCTTTGCTTCGCTGGGCTATGGCCACAGACATTGCTTCTAATCAGGGGTCCACAGGGAGCCACCTCCATCATAGATTGTTGTTTCAGAGTCCGAAAAAAATAAAATATTGACATCTACATTGACTTGCATTTCAACGTGGAAATCCCCAAACTTGTAGCCATCATTATTTTGTGTAAACGTTCTCAAAGACTGTTGGAACTTGTATGGCAATAGAATCAAAATGGCCAATATAATGCTGTCTGCAAGTAATGTGTTTCTAGCATTTGAACCTTGCTTTTCCTTGGTGAACCACTCCTGCTTCCTATCTGTAAAAAATAAAGCTGTGATTTACTGCACTGCAGAAACGTGGAGAACATTGCTGCAACAACATGCAATGAAAGTTATTTCATAGTAAGTGAGCCATTTATTGCCGCGGCTGAACAACTTGAGTGCACTGAAATATCTGCTACTAGTTTCAAAGCTTAAGGATACTAGATGGACTGTGTAATTGCCTCCTGCTTTTTTGTCATTCTGAGACACAGCTTATTGCTCAACATGATATGAATTCCATGCTTAATAATCTTTATTCAGAATTAGCAAGTGAACAACAAAGCATTTAAGTAATTGCATGTCATTGTTTCAACAATATGGTTAACATGGGCAGCAAAATTATTAAACTAAACCCCTAATAAGAATCTGTAAAGAAAATAAAATGAGCATTCACTGATTCATAACTAGTATAGCAAGAAGAAAATTATTGATCATAGGACTGTGGTACAAACAAGAGACAAACACAATACAATAATAATTGGTTAACATTAGATAAAGAGAAATCAATTCATGAACCAAAGAGAAATCAATTCATGAACCATGAGCAGCCATATTATAAAAATCTAAGTAGTCGATAAGTGGAACACATTTCATATTGTACTTGGGTATAGTGTCAAGGTAGGTGGCCATACAATGTTCTATTCTGTGTAAATAGCTAATATTGTTCCACCAGCCCATAACAGAAATGTTTTGAAATTGTTTCCAGTTGGCAGTTATAAGTTTGATGGCAGTGGCAATGAAAAGGTAATATAAGATGGAGGATGGGAGTGATCCACCTTGTCGGATAGCCATACTACGAAGGAAAAACATTAGCAAAGCAAAGAGGGATGTCATTTTTAAAAATAGCTTTCAAGAGTTTCCAAATTTCCTGCCACATCTTAAATGCAAAAGGTCAGTCGTTAAACATGTGCTTATAAGAACCAGCGGTGTCCCCACTCAACCAACAATTCCTATTGGATTCCCTTTTAGATGTGATCAATTTGGGATGGGTATTAAAGGCTCTGTGCATGAAAAAAGAAGATTTTGTGTAATGTTGGCAGAGGTGGCGACACACCTGATCTGAGTCCATAATTAAACCCATGTATTATCAATGAAGACTTGATCACAATCCATTTCGTATTGGGATTGAACAAGACGCTGGATAGCAGAAGAGTCAACAGTAGCAAGCAATTTGTGAAATTTGGCAGCTCTGTCATCTGAGGCCGTAGCCAATAGCTGTATCCTGGAGGTATCAGGTGTGAGAAAGTTGCTTAAGTGTGTCTGCAAACTGTCAAGATAAGAGTTATGAACTTGTTTTAAAAGGTGCAGTATGATACTGGTAGGGAGAAGGAACGTCTGAGGTCTTGAAATTATGTAATAGTGTGTTTTTGTACAATTTGAAATATGAATCGAATGCCCTTGGTGAGCCAGGATTTAAGATATAATTCTCCGATGTTGATAGTGATGGACATGTTGTGCCATAAATATGATGAGAGTTGAAGGGACGGGGATTTGGTTGATGGGAAAAGGAAGATTCTTAGGGCAGATCTTGAGGCTTTGGTGTGGTCAGAATATGTAGTGGCAGAGTGGCCAAAAAATATAGAACATGTCAACGATTTCAAAAGGGGGAACTAATTGTTTATCAAGTCTGAACCAGGAAGGGATTTCACCAGCATCAGGCGGAACAAACCAGCAACAGGTTTGCTTAAGAAGGAAAGTGTTGTGGTATGTTTTAAAGTCGGAAAATCTGATACCTGCATTTTCAAAAGATGTTTAGTTTGTTAACAGCAATTATCTTGCATTACCCTTTCCCCATAGGAAATGAAGCAAGATTGAGTTGATGGACATAAAAAATGTAATCGGGAGTGGTATGGCAAGCATTTGTAGGTAATATAGGATAACATCATTTGGATAAGAATCAAGGCATTCCCACCAGGATAGATAAAGAGGAGACCTAACAGAGGATAATTCCATAAGTCTATTGAGTAAGAGGTCAATATTCAATTTGATAGTGCGACTAATGGAGGAAGTAAACTGTAAGCCTAAGAATTTAAAAGAGTTGTTGCACCATTTAAAACCAAAGACATCCAGTTCATGTTTGAGGCAGAATGGATTGAGAGGTAATAACTCTGATTTATTTCTCATAAGCTTATACCCGTATACTGAAGAAAATTCTTGTAACATGGTCAACAAATAGGGGAGGTGTTGTTTAGGGTTTTTCAATAGAATGAAAATATCGTCAGTATAGGCAGCTATATTGGTTTCATAGATGCCATGAGCGATCCCAGGGATATTTTTGTCAGTTCTAATATGTTCCAAAAGGGGTTCAAGGGATAACACATACACAATGGGAGATAAGAGGCACCCGTGCCTCGAACCTCTTTGTAAAGGGAAAAAAGAAGAGTAATGGACATTAATGCATATGGAGGATTTCATATCAGAATATAGAAGTGTGTCCAAAGATATAAAGCCCTCCCCAAACCTATACCAATGCAGGGTCTGGAACATTTATTCCAATTGACCTGATCAAAAGCTTTCTCTGCGTCTAGAGCAATAGCGGCATAACCTAATTTGTCATTTTTATCCTTTGAGATATTGTGCATGGCATTAAAAAAGAAGGCTCACATTGGTTGAGATGTTCCTGCCTTTAACATAGCCCACTTGGTCGGGTTTTAGCAAACTGTGAAGGTACGATTACAATTCTGTTGGCAATTAGTTTGTTAAAAATCTTACTTTCTACGTTGATAAGGGAGATAGGTCTATAATTTTTAGGGAGATCAGGATCTTTCGCTGCCTCTGGGAATAGAATGAGGAGTGTCTCGGAGAAGGTTCGATATGAAGAACCGTTGGAGGTAAAAGAGGAGAATAGAGTTTTAAGTCTAGGTGAGAAGGAGCCCAAAAATGGGTTAAATAACTATGTGGATAAACCATCAGGGCCAGGAGATTTGCCCTTTACTAACCCCTTGATGACTTGGTTGATGTCCTTCATAGTTAGGTCCCTTTCTAGGCAGCTAAGGTCCCATGAGAGATAAGAACATCTACTGCTGTTCTCAAAGAAAGCTTTAAGATTAGTATCTGGGACCGATGTTTCTGAGCAATATAAATCAGTGAACAAATTCTTTAAGACTTTAATAAAGCGGTAGGATCTCTAATGATAGAGCCAGAAGGGTCTTTCATTTGGGAGATACATGTTTTTTTTCTTTTCTGGCTTTGAGAAAAGAAGCGAGAGCTTTTCCAGCTTTGTTGGAGGTTTGGTAGATTTTGGATTTATAATTTAAGATAGCTCCTAATGCTATCTGCAACCATTTAGTATTTACTCCAACTTGGATTCTTGGCATAAAAATCATTGTGAACACTGATGAGGTGAGGCTGAACAGCCTGTGTTCATATGGGATTGCATGAAATGCTTCTTCTGATTTAGCAGAGAAATATTTTACTCTCTTCATTCGCATCAGCAGTTCCACAGATCTCTTCTTCCTCAGGTGAGTATCTGCTTTCGGGAAACTGTCAATATTCAGGTCACTTTTCAGGATCCCCAATGCTGGAACGTGGACGTTCACTATTATGCATATGCCTCTCCAGTTTTTCGGCAGTCTGATGTATGCTTTAGATCCGCATCCCCAATGTTGATCCATAATCACTGCATTTCCATGTACCATTCCTGGAGCATCAAAAACTCGTCCACAGTTCTGATTCATCTTCCTTGTGCCGTTATTTCTGAAACAGAACTTTCGGCTTTCCAGTGGGATGATCTGCAAGGGTCCTCTTCTGTCTTCGACCCATGTTAGTAGTTTTGCAAGTTTTGGCCATAATAGCGTGCATCCGTTTCGCACTATGTTGATGGTGGGCTCGTAGTGACCCAAGACCATCCATGCTCGGCATATCACTACTCCTTTCTCCCATCCGTCTGGTGAAAGCACTGTTCCCCAAATTTGCATTTGGCCTCGATTCTTCCATCTCCGAGCTTCTTCTTGAGTTTTTCCTTGGACAATTAGCTTCTGGTTTGCTTCTCTTCTGATGTCGGCTCCTTTAACTCCAGGATTCTCATATCTGATCACAATGTGTTTCGTCTTTCTTTTGTTTCTTGTCTTTATGTCCTGGACATAATCGTCTTTATTTGGATCAGTGGCTTCAGTTGCCCACTTCAGAGAGGCATCACTACCCATGAACTGGTCTTTGGTCTTGCACATTGCTACGTGTGACATACAGTGTGCTGTCTGGACATCGATTTCTAAAGCTACGAAGATCTTGGACTTCCCCATGCTCTATGGTAGGAGTGCGCAAACAAAGCATTCCCCTTCTGAACTTTGTCTTCCAACTTCTTTAATGTGCTGGTACCAAATGTTGTTTCCCAGATGTGCTGTGCTGTCCAGGTAGTTGTTGAGTTTGTTGTTATCTCCATGCATTCTTCTCTTGATTCTTAGTGTTTTCCTGTAGTTGGCTACATCTCTGAATGTGTCTGTATGGCTCTTTCTTGCTGGGGGATTCATTTTTATTCATTTGAAAACAGAACAGGACAGCGTGAAGGTCTACATTTGAAGAGGAGAGATAATATTGTTTCTCTGCATTGATGAGTTGAAGATATTCAAAGGAAGTAATGACAGATGCACAGTCAGAAATAACAATATTGGTTATGAGGGAATCTATAATAGCATTAGTGAGGGATTTGGCAGTGAAAATGTAGTCAAGGCGTGAGAGGGTATCATGGGGATGAGAATGAAACGGCCGGGTGGGCAAGTCTCCAGGTGCCAATGAGACCTTTTTCTGTTAAGCAAATAAGCTTTATAGGACTTAGAGCCTTTAAACAAACATTTGTAATTTCTATCTAAAAAGGGGTCAAGGACATGGTTCATGTTGACACATCAAATAAGATTAGTGAGATTTGATTTGAAAATAATCTGTTTTATCGAATCCCAAAAATCAGGATCGGGTAGAGTGGGACCATAAATACTCATAACAGTAAAAATATCTGATCCTATAAACAATTCGACTCAAACCCATTGGTATCAGCATTTTGACATACCATTTTATATGATAACCTCTTGCTAATTAGTATGGCCACTCTTTTCCTAGAAGCTGTACTTGCTGTATTAGCAATAACATCATTGATCCAGAAGGATTTGAGTTCCAAAGCTTCCGTAACAGAGAGGTGGGTTTCCTGTATCCAAGCAATAGATGGGTTCAGCTTTTTGAAATAGGAGATCACTTTATACCTTTTAACTGGGTTAATGCAGCCAATAATGTTCCAAGTTACACATTTAAAAACCAGTGTACCTGAGAAGTATGGTTAATACTGTTTCATAAAATTACCTAGGAAAGAGAAACTTATGAAATGCTGTAAACCAAATCAGCATAAAGCACAATATGAGCATAGATATATCCAACTGAGAAAAGTGCCCAAAATATGAAGGCAAAATATAGAGGAGTGAAAAAATAAAGGAAACCGGGGAAGGATCGGGATATTTGACTAGGTGGAATAAGTCAAAAATAAGAGGCATGACACTGACGAGAATAAAGAGTAAAGACACAAAGGGGCCGATTCATGGAACAAATGTGCACTGAAAATCGTGGCGCAAGGTGGCACAAGCGTGAAAAAGCAAGCGCACGTGCACGCGTGCGATTCATGGAAGGCTTTGCTCGTGTTTACCCTGAAATGTGTGCTAAATCCGTGCGTGGCGCACACGGTCGCACACGGGCGCACACGTCATTGCAACATCCTGAACGCTGTGCGCAACGCGCACAGCAAACACGCACAACGTTAGCGCAAACACCAAAAAGGGGGCAGAACAGGGGGCGGAATACGCGGAATGGGGAACAACACATGAAAAAGAAGGCGTAACTGGGGAAGTACACCGAACGCCCACGCGCACAACGCGTATTCATGGAATCGAAACCGGGAAACCCGTGCACAGCAAAAGACCTGCACAGCCGTCAACACGTCCGCCACACGAAGGCAGGCAGAAGCATCCCCACGCACAGTATAAAAGTGTGCGCAAACAATGAACACGTATATACAGCTATGATGAATGGGCTATTTGTCGCAGCACTGATCGTGGGACACCGCAGGAGGAAGAGAATAGCCAGGCCCCGCATTTCTTAGCCCCGGACCAGCCTTTTTGGGATGCCTGATGACCAGGTCTATGGCAGGTATAGGTTTCCACCTCGTATCATCCTAGACCTGGTCAGGGAGTGGGAAGATGAGCTTACATCACCCACCCTGTGCTCCCAAGCATTGAGCCCCTTGGAGAAGGTGCTCAATGTCCTGCATTCTTTGGCCACTGGGTCACTCAGTGTACAACTGCCATAGTCGGGGGTGTCTCACCGGCCAAGCAGTCACGCTGCCTACACCAGGTGTTGGCAATCATGACTGCGCGCCCCTCAGTCCGCAGGCACATATACATGCCCAGAACACCCGTAGGAAGGCAGGCCGTGGTCCAGGACTTTTACAGGGTGGCACACTTCCCAAAGTGCTCGGTGTCATAGATTGCACCCATGTGGCACTACGTCCACCTAGGGCCACTGAGCACATCTAGCGAAACCGCAAGTACTGTCATTCTATCAACGTGCAGGTTGTATGCAATGCCAAGGGAATCATCACCTCACCTGTCTTTGCAAACTACCCTGGCTCTACCCATGAAAGTTTCATATACATAATGTCCACCCTGGGCCAGGCCCTGGAAGCTGGGAAGCATGGCGACACATGGCTACTAGGTGAGTACAAATGCCTGTGCACGTGGATGCAAGTCACACACATACAAATACACAAACCCAACTAATCACAACCATTATCACCACTCCAGCTGACAGTGCCTACCCACTGAGCAACCACATAATGACGCCAATCCGGAACCCCACCACACCACCCCAGGTAAGATACAACGTTGCCCATATTGCAACCTGGGCCATAGTGGAGCGTAATTCGGAGTGCTCAAGTCATGCTTCCGCTCCCTTGACCGCTCTGGCGGACAGCTACTATATGCACCCCCAGTAGTGTGCAGGATCATTGTGGCAGCATGTGTCCTGCACAATGTTGCAATACGGCGGGACGTACCGGTGGGCATGGTGGTGCCCCCATATCCCCAACCACATGCACAGGCGCTCCCCATGGGAGGGGAAAGGGCACCTGGCGAGGTAGCCCGGACCCAGCTTGTGGGCACATTTTTCACCTAAACTCCCACCCCTGCGGAGTGCACACAGGCCTGGCACATACCAGGTGACAATCGATGATGACAAAGAGACAGTCAACTGTCACAACCTTACCACCCTGAGAATGTTGCAACGGAAGTGCTACATTGTGTGCATCCCTACGTACTTAAACATAACCAATCCTGTGTGACCAAAAGGAACACATGCAAAACAGGCAATGACAATCACTGGTATGTCACCCAAACCCTCCCAACCCACATCACCCTTGTCTGCCACACCATGACATGCATGCAACAGCAAAAGACCAACACATGTCCAATTACATACAAAGTGACATGTCATAAATGGAAAGAGGCTCGCGACAATCACGCCTGACATGGAATCAGATGAAATGACTGACCAACAACCTCCCACACATACCAAGTCATACACAAATGCTTGCCACCAGTGGTAGCATCAACAAAAGACGGAATGCCTGTTCTCATGAACATTGGCCAAGCCAAATCCGCTAATCCCTAACCCGTGTGCTGTGTGTGTCTCCTGCAACACACTGCTCAGCACACAGCAGAGTAAGCAGCCAGTGTGTTGGGGATACACCTTGAGCATCACATAAAAAGGACAAGCAACAAAAATAACCTATTGATGCATGTACACGATCCCCAAATGGTAATTGATCATGCGCTGCAGGGACATCCCGTGCCAGAGAAGGCAATCTGTGTGCATGTGTGGGCATAGAAGGGTGGTTGTACGTGTGGTGGAGAATTGTGTAAGTGTGTGCTTCAGTAGGGACATACACTCAATATATGCATGTAAAATCAAGTGACCCTCAGTGTCCTGTACACATCACATGTGAACATTGCCCATGTGTACACCCCAGCATGTCAAACCACAACAATCCCCTGACACCTGAAAAGTAAACACAACACAGGAACAGCCATTGACCAGCAGAACACATCATGTACATAGTAAGCCACAATGACAATGTCAGAGAGTGTCCAAACACTGTAGCCAAAGCTTGCTGTCCAACAACAAAAGGCCCTCCCTCATTCACACACCTCCATGACCTTCTGAACAACTGTGTCTGGGGTCTGTAGCATTCTTCCTTCTAGTCTACCTGGCTTCAGTATCCCCCTACCCCTTGGTCTCCATGTTCCACCTTGCGTGTAAATAGGGTCCAGCCCCCTCAGGGGCCACCTTGACTGGTAAAAATACCAAATCCCAGAGAACTCCAAGGAGCCAACCCTCAAACAAGGGAAAAAGCCTCTAGCCACCAAAAAACCCTGGGAGAGTCTCCAGTTGATGACTTGAAGTCACAGAAAATGTCCAAGCACAATCCCAACCAGAATGATAGAACAACCAAGGTAGCACAGTTCATCAATGGTTCAACAGGATGGGTACCATTTTCAGTACACAATATACAATGAGGATGCAACAACTGATGGGTAGTGTCACAGCTCTGGTCTCCAGGCGCAGGAGTGGCATGAACCAACAACCCCCTCGGTGGTCTGGGCACATGCAAGGTAAAATATACACAGGCCTCTGAGACCCCGGCGGGGAAAGAGGGTCAGAGATCCGTTGTTTGGATGGGCATTGGTATTCAGGATAACCGGAAAGAGGGGCAGGAGAGGGGAGTTGGATGGGCAAGGGAAAGTAGGCAAAATGCAAACTACAACTATTGACAATAACACATACTCAATCAGAGAAACCATGTTCTTTTCTTCATGCACATTGTACAAAATGAGTCAAATGCGAGTCAAAGTGAGACTTATCTCTGGGGTGAGTGCTGGTCTCCTGCCTGCGTACTCTCAGGTCTGGTAACAGGAGCAGTTCAATGCTGCAAAGAGAGAGTGAGTTACTAATCTCTGTGTGTTTTCACCACACACACAACACCATTCATGCCTCAAACTAAGTGACTTCTCCAGAAACAAACACTCTTGTCTGCTGCTTTGTTCGTATACTTTAGTTTACCCCTGCGATGGTTCATACACTGTCAATGCAGTAAGGCAAGTGCACGTGGTAAATGGAAGACCAATGTGTCAAGAATCACACATGATAGAATGGTCCCTGGGTGAGCTGCAAGACATGTATGGCGAGGTGCGACTTCAGTACACCCTGTAAAAGTCCTGGACCACGGCCTGCCTTCCTACGGGTGTTCTGGGCATGTATATGTGCCTGCGGACTGAGGGGCGCGCAGTCATGATTGCCAACACCTGGTGTAGGCAGCGTGACTGCTTGGCCGGTGAGACACCCCAGCCGCAGATTTCAATAGGTAGTGCACGTGGCAATTTGCACATGCAAATGATATGCACTGCACGCGAGTCTGTGCCTCTCTGGGTGCCCCCATGTGCTGTATTAGTTTCTGGCTAGGAACGCTACTGTGCTAATAACTCAGCTTCTATGGAGCAGCGGGGACTCGAGGATATGGGTGACGGCCCCTGTGTGTGCCCCTGACAACTTATAAGGCTACTTGGCATTTGTTCCTCAACGTGTCTTAGTGTACTGTGAGCTTCTTCCACAATGCCTGGCCAAGCTCCCCAGCACTGGCGCTACTTAGCATGCATGTGCAAGGGGCCTGGTGGAAGGTTGGCTGGGGTGTGGCCACTTGTGCTGCTCACCTTGCTTAGTGCTCCTGGAAACATGTAAGAGATGGCACATACCATAAGCATGTCTGAACTGCAAATTGACCAATGTTGCAAGTGAATCCAAACACACAATGACACATGTAATATGCATGTACACATGCATCACTAAACCATCATCACCAAAATAGCTCCATCCATCTGCAGCTCGGCCCGTACCGGGTGGCAGGGGCCATGTAGATATAGAGAATGTCCCAAGCAAATCAAGATATAGAGAATGTCCCAAGCAAATCAAGTGCCTGCAACCAGGCATGAGGGACTATAATGGCCAGTACGGTCCGAGCTGCAGGACATGAAGCCTCCAGAACACCCCTCAGAGCCTGATTGAGCACATTGTGCCATCAATGTGCCCTTTTCCATCATTCCTTGTGTAAAATATCCACGGTCAGGAACCACCATATTAGCTAAGTGGGCCTAGGCGTACACATAATGCACAACAGTGCACCTTCAGGATTATGCCAGTTGAACATAACGTGCGCAATGCAGAAATCTCACCAGCATGAACGTCAATCAACTACATATTAGTCAGTCAACAAAAAAAGCTGCGGAAGACACATGTGTAAATGAACACTTTCACACACACATAAGTGAGTAGTCACAATGTTGCAATACACAACGTTGAAGCTGCTTGCATATGTACATGTTAAAGCATCTAAAAACACCCCTTTCCCCATACACCTATATTGTGAACATGAACAGCATCCAATACAGCAAAGCAAGCAGCTACGCCGCTGCTTGCTTTGATGTATGTGGAAGGCTACATTCAATCTGCGTCCTATGCCAGTTGGTATATGCCGTAGATTGACCAATCAACTTGGCTAAACAACCACTAGCGAGTTCCATTACTGAGTACATGTGTCACAGTATGCACCTGCGCCTGTGGCATTCATGACAGAGAAGGGATCAAAATCTGACAATACATGCCAGGTCACTTTGACATTGCATGAGTGAGTAGACATGTAGAACGTTGTAACACGGCTCAGAAGTGGGTTGATGCAGTGCAAAACATGTGTATGTTACCCACTATCTACATGAACTAGCACATTATGATGTCTATCAATAAACATGAAAGCAGTGTAGGGCACATGATAAACCCTCAGTAGTACACCCATGTGTGCAGAAGCCACTACACCAGTTGAACAGAGTCAGGGGACTCTGAAAGAGGGGAAGGCCTGTGCCCCACACAGACTGTGCCACCCTAAACATGTGCGTGATGCAGGACTGACCAGAGTGGGCATGGAATGGATGATCAAATGCCATGAAATGTAGGTCATCCTGGACACGTACTACAATGATCCTCCATTCAAGAACACATGAGGGCATGCATGGAATGCACATGGAGCATGAATGGGCACTCATGTCCCCCCGGAGCATCTGCCATCTGCACAGTCCAAGTGAGACACCCTGAATCAAGGGCAAAGGATGTACCCCACTGTATGTGTCTGGCAGGTTGGCTGGGGGAAGTGTGCGTGTACACAGGAGCCTTGAACAGGCCATTGCAGTACTCCAACATGATACACCAGTGCCATGGTGAAATTGGGGTGCAGTGGGTGGAGGGGCAAGGGAGCATGCCTATGTGGAGTACCCGCATGCAGGCAGAACACACATAAACGTCAGTCATGCGATGACATAGTCCCAGTGCTGAGAGGAAAGACACCCCAGGCTACATGCAGAAGGGCCAGTGAGGTGGAACATGGATCGAAGGGGCAGCCCGGTGAGTAGCATGTGAGTAGGGTGCAAGTGTGGTGATGAGGACAGTCCCCGGGGCGGTGTCGGCTGCATCTGCCATGCACTTGCCGACACCCCGCTGCTCAGGGCAGCAGATGACAATACTGCCCCAGGGACATGTGCCTCGGTCAGGGCACCCCTGCATGCACTTACCCGGTGCCTCCTGAAATCCTGGAAATGATCCAGGGACGCTTCCGGTGCCAACGCAGCATGTGCTGGCCCACCCTGAGCCTGGGTGGTGGTGTACACAGCTGCACCTGCAGCTACCACTACCCTTGGGCCCGTGGCAGTCAATGAAACGGACTGCCGGGTCACATGGGCACCAGTGCCAGATGCAGGATCTGCATCTCCCATAACCACAGGGGGTGGTGGCATGACTGCACCAACATGTGGCACAACATGGTGCCAAACTGGCACACCCCTGCCTCTTCCCCCTCTGCGGCTACCCTGGATACCACGGAGTCCCCTTACTCCCTGGTCATCCCGGCCATGTCCCTGACCACACCTGCTACAAGGAGTAAGCCCAGCTGAGGCGCCCCTCACGTTTCGTGGCCTCCCAACCATGGCACAGATGGAGTAGTGCCGGCATAAATGGAGTAGTACCAAAGGGAGGTGTACATGACAATTGTCCTGGGCAATTGTGGTGAAGGGGGTGGGATATAAGATGTTAACAGCACCCCTGTGCACCTGCAAGGCTGTATATGACCCCAGTGATAAAGTGACGGGTCACGCAATTCTCAGGCACCCCAAAACTGCAGTAAAACCGTGCACTCAACCCCCGGTAGCCCACGTGTGTGGTATTAACACAGGGACACGAAAAACACGTACCCGTGGAACACGCAGGCTACTATGACCTCAAAAACGGGTACGCGATTCACAGCGGCACCCGCAGTGGGAAAAATAGCATGCGCGACTCACCGTCAGACTAGTGTGATAATGAAAACATGCATAGCCAATACCCCTGCCAAAAGAAGAGATACGTCCTTGATCTGCTGTGAAGTTGTGATGGCGTGTGAAACAACACGAAGTATCAACACTCACGTCGGTCTCCATAAAAGGCAAGTACAGCGAACTTCTGGCCTTGCTCACCTTTAACCCATGCTGAGGGAAATGCTGGTGCGTGTCACTTCACTTACGCGCTTAGGCACTTTCCTCGAATTACACGCATTAACACGCGGATGTGTTGTTTTTTCACGTGCTGGTTCACTATGCACCCACCCGTCACGAGGGAAACGCATGCGCGCATTACTTCACAGACGTGCTTACGCGCTAAGGGCCTTTCCTCAAATTACACGCTGATGTGCTATTTTTTCACGTACAAATTCACTCTGTATCAAGCTGGCCACGTGACATCACACGGAAGACCATGCTCCTGCTCAGAAGGCCATTTTCCTGCCCCCCAGAGTCCCGAGCCCACTCCCACCTGCCATCTGCTGCTGCCTGCCTGCCTGCTGGCCACGTACCCTGCTATTTGGTGCCTGCATGTCAGCCATCTGCAGGGGTCCAGTTGCTGTGACCACCCCTGCTGGAACAGAAGACTCCCGACTGAAGTACCATCGCTCCACAGCCCAACACCTGGACCCAGTTGCTCACCCACACTTGCCTCGGGGGTTGCCATGTAGGGGGAACCACCATCGAAGACCACTGGCAACTCCCAGCCAGAGAGGCAGAGGGTTACCAGCTTCAGTGCCGCAGAAGTTGGTATCCTGGTGGAGCAAGTCCTGGTGCATTATGATGCCCTCTTCAGAAGATCACGTGCCGACAATGAAGGACGGAAGATGATCTGGAAGGAAATTGTGCCTGCCATCAACGTGGAGGGGGTGGCAGCCCACGACATGCAACACGTCCAGAAGCGCTGGAAGGACTTTGCTGGTCGAGGACCCTCAGCAAGGCCCAATGCCTCTTGGAGGCAGCGCATGCAGAGGGGTGCAGGGTCCGCCTTACCAACATCCAGATGAGGGTCCTGGAACGTACACAGTCAGCACTCCACCACCAGGTCCTTCAGAGGCAGACCCGTCTGGAGTCGAGCAGTAAGTGTCCATGCGTACTGATTGGACACAGTGCATGTTGAGGTGTGCCAGAAGTGTGCAGGTTGGACATATATCTTGAAAGGCCCATTTATGGATGTGTATGTACAGGGACATGAGCCTGCCGCATGTGAGTCCAGTCATGTATGAGGCACATCAATGGTGTATGTGTTCAAATGCATGATGCCTAAATGCATGTGTTTACCTTTCTGTGTATGTACTATGACATGGTTGGGGTGTGACACATGGATGCAGGTTCCACCTTCATGTACGTGCACTGTGTACATGTGTGTGCGTGTGTGTGTGTATTTGCCGCTGTGATACACCATGGATGCATGTGACTTAGTTGCCGATGATTTCACTGTGACAGTTGGTGGAGATGTACAGATGCATGTATGGCTCGTAGCGTGTGTGCATGTGTTCGGCACTCCCCGTGTTGCATGTGACATCAGGCTGGCCTTCAGATGCTCATGCTGTTGTATGTGTATGGATGGTGCTGCCTGATGCATCATTCCTGTTAATTTGTTCATGTGTGTGTGTTCAAATGATATGTGTGTTGGGGAGTGTGATGCCATCTGTGAAGTTTGACACTGCCACTCTGCAACTGTCATGTGTGTATCAGACCATTGTACAGTGCCCTGATGCCTGTGTTCTGTCTCTCGCTGTCTTCAGCGTCAACTGTTGAAGAGGGCGGAGACAGTGCTCTGGAGCACAGCCGTAGGGATCCAACTGCCAGCCGGAAATGCAAGGCCCAGCTCCCCTCCCATGTTGTCATCTCTTCGAGGAGTGAAGAGTCTGGTGCCGCGTCCGCAGCTGCTGAGGGTAGGTCCAAGAGGCGGAGGTCAGAGGTGGACTCCTCAGCAGCAGAAGGGGCAGCTGAGACCCCACAGGGGCCTATGGAGGATAATGGCACTGAGTCATCCAGGTTGGTGGGGGGTTTGGCTGAGGAGGAGGCCGTTGACGGCCCATGCACGGGGCCTGGAGGGGAGATTCCACTGGTGCTAGTGGTGCATCCAGGGGCAGGGACAGGAGGCAGCACAGGCGGCCGCAGAGGTGCCGGTGTGGAATCCTCTCCCCGATCCTGTGACTGCATCATCCGGCACCAGCAGGGATGCCTTCGTCCAGACCGGTTTTCAGGGAAGAGGTGCACCCAACAACTGGCCTTCCTCTCCCTGCCTGTCCTGGCTGGGGTGGCGTTGCATCCACGTGGCATTTGGGATGACATGCAGGGTTCCCGTGTGGACAATGCACATTATTTCGGATGCCTCGTTGACCACGTCGACCAACTAGGTTGGATCGCCAGTGCTGGGTTCCTCCGTGTGCTGGACCTTCTACCGCCCCCCTCCTCAACTGAACCCCCTATGCGCCAGTCGTCCTCTGTGCCATCTTCCTGCCAACGTATCACCTGGGAACCCTGTGGGGCTGCCCCAGACCCAGCGGCCAGGCTAGCGGAGGACACATCCCTGCCATAGTCGGGAGTCGGAGGTCCAGCAGGGGTGGCCACCCCAACAACTGGACCCCAGCCGTAGGAGGACATGCAGGCATTGACATGCAGGGCACATGCACGGCAGCAGGCTCAAGGTGGGAGTGATGATGGCTTGGGGCCATCAACATCACAGGGGCAGGCATCGGCCAGAGGTGAGGAGGACCCTGGATTGGGAGTGTCTTCCGTGTGGCAGCGGTTGGGCCGGCAAATAGATGCAGAACAGCGGAGCGGCGGCGGGTGGGAGAGGCACGGCTCACTATGGTCAGGTTGGAGAACTCCATGCGCAGGGCATTGAGGCAGGCTGAGAGCCTCGAGGCAACTCGCAGGGAGTTGGAGGAGGCCATGGCTGCATCCCTGCGAGTCCTCGGTGCCAGGGAAGAGGCTGCCTCCAGACGTTGAAAAGGAGTTTGATGATGCCCTGGCCCGGGACATGAACAAGTGAGCTTTTGGACTTGTCTGCCGCCTTTGTACATAGTTCTTTAGGGTTAGGTGTCCTTTGTTTTTTCTTTATTTTGGAGTCTATGGACTTTGCTCCACTTTATGTACATAGTTATTTTTAAAGGATTTTTGGTAGGTTTCATTTTGTTTGGGCATAATGGACCCTTCGGACTTTCACAGACTTTTACATATTTATTTTGTCATCCAATGGATCAATGTTTTTTTTTTATTTTTTCATGTACTTTATTTGGGCAAATGAAATGGACCACTTCCCTTTTTTCCTCTTATGGATTTTTGGCTTACATTGGATTTTTTTATTTTTGGATTCAATCATTTCTTAATTTACAAGTTTGATATTTCTTTACGTATTTTAATACAAATCATATTTCTTCATTATTGGTGTTGTGTGCTCTCATTGGTTTTGTGCATGTCTCAATGAGCATTGCCTCAGTCATGTGTTGCCACTGTGTGGCTCTGTTGTACATTTATGCATGGTCATGGTAGTTCTTTTGAGGCTCTCATTGCATTCATGGCATAGGTATTTTGGGAGTGAGGGCAGTGGATGCTTGTATGCTTGTACTGGGAGGCAGGGGGGATTTGTGTAGGCATTAGGCCCATGGGTCTCTTTTGTTAGAACATGGTGTTTGGTGGGCCACTTATCGCGGCCTGCTGGCAGGTGCCACTCAATGTTATGCACATGAGTCAGGGCCTGCTGGCAGGTGACCGTCAATGGTGGGTGGGTTGGTGGGGGACATGAGCAGGGGCCTGCTGGAAGGTGTCCATCATGACATGAGTCGGGGCCTGCTGGCAGGTGACCGTCAATGGTGTGTGGGTGGGGGACATCATTCGGGGCCTGCTGGCAGGTGCCCGTCAATGGTGGGTGTGTGGGTCGGTGGGGACATGAGTCGGGGCCTGCTGGCAAGTGACCGTCAATGGTGGGTGGGTGGGCGACATGAGTCGGGGCCTGCTGGCAGGTGCCTGTCAATGGGGGACATGAGTCGGGGCTTGCTGGCAGGTACCCGTCAATGGCCGGTGGGTGGGGGAAATGAGTCGGCACCTGCTGGCAGGTACCCATCAGTTTATGTAAATCCAACAGATTGTCCACAAGATTGTGGAACTCTCCCGTCCCCTGCACACCCTTTATACTGTAGAAACAGTCAATATTTCTATACAATGGTAATATTCAGTTTCTTTCAGAAAAAAAAAGAAATTAATGAGAGAAGCTAATTCATGACACTATTATAATAAAACAGAATGATGGGGACCATCGGTTTTAATTGAATTTTAAATTAATTGTTATAGATATGAATTTCAATTCATTCATCATCCAGTCTTTGTAAACATAATAACATAAATGTGTTCATTTTGAGGTTACATTCAATATTATAATACAAGGGCATACAAGGTACTCATCACACTTTCTATACAATAGGCTTTTCACATGGTATATCCAAAGAAAGTAATGATGAATATTTTCTCGACGCGTTTCGGGGTGTCCCCTTCTTCAGGAATTGATAGCCCTCTTCATTGCCGTTAATCTTTGTTTCGTCTATAATGTATGATACAATGATCAAATTTTAGATTCTCACTGATAACTGTCATTTAACTCTTGGGAGAAATTTTTAATAATAATCACCTGGATGTTCAATGTGGAATATCCTAACTGGATTTATTATCAATAGCAATATCAGCCCAATAATGGTTATTCAACCTGTAGATGTGATAAAAAGACAATAGGGAAAGCTCAATTAAAAACGGGATCTTAATTCATGAAGGAAAATCTAGTCATGTAATATCTAAGAAAAAATATTACCTTTCGGTATTTCTGTAAAAAGCTACTACATCCATGGAATGGGTCGCTGTGGTATGTAGAGAGTCCTCAGGTACGGAGGTAGTGCAGTAATGGGCGATTCCTCCACTCGTGTCTGTAAAAACACGTATATATACTATATTAGATACACGAAAACAATGGGGTGGGATCATTCTGTGGAGAGTATTCTGTGAAGGCCTCTAGGCTCATGATATGCAATTGGGGAGCTGTTTACAAAGGATTCTCTTACCTCCTTCCTGAGAAGATGGCCGGTGCTGTAGCTCGAACCGTTCTACACGGTTTTCGCTAAAGATGGC
This sequence comes from Ambystoma mexicanum, assembly GCF_040938575.1. Lineage (NCBI taxonomy): Eukaryota > Metazoa > Chordata > Amphibia > Caudata > Ambystomatidae > Ambystoma > Ambystoma mexicanum. The sequence continues at coordinate 827,016,539 of NC_090926.1, read as the reverse complement.
CACTATTTACATTATGACGTCATCACGTCGAAGCGTGACGACGTCACTATGTTTAGAACGTCAACGTGTGACGGGAAAACAGACGTCATACGGACATATTTTAGAAAACAATGTGTAATTAACCAATAGTATATAGGTGTATATCTATACTGGTGCAGGGAGTTTGAGTCAAATGAAATAAAGGTGAAAAGAGTCGAAAGATAAATGTGAGGAGTGTCTCATGTAACTTCTGGGAAATCTATTGTTTACCACGGACAAAAGTTAATCGAATATTGGACATCCGTGTGTTTACTATTTCAAGAGAAGCATGCTCACATTCTATGGTCTGTAACTTAATACATCCTATGTCAGTAAAAAATCATCCTAAGTGAACTGAACAAATTCAAAAATGTATTTAACAGCAATTGATATTGTATCCACACTGGGTTTCTGATTGGGTCAGGGGAAACAGTATTTAGTTACAAAAATGAGGCTAAACTGTAATCTTCGTTCATCCCATTGGGAGCTAGACTGTTTAGTCTCTCTATCCAGAAGATTTCCCTCTGGTTCATACGTCTGGCATGATTGCCACCTCTTGGGGCTCTGTTCACAATTTCCAAAATCACAACCTTTAGTTGAGAAATATTATGTTTCTTTATGGAAAAATGTCTTGCTACAGGTGAGTTAACACTGTTGGTACGTATGTTACTTTTGTGTTCATTCCAGCGCTCCTTGGCTTTCCTTTGTGTCTGTCCAACATAGTAAATGCCGCATGGGCAGCTTAAACCATAAATGATTGATTTCGTGTCACAAGTGGCAAAATCCTTTAGTGGGATTTTTTGGCCATTTGATGGGTGTCTTACATAGCTTCCCTTCATTATGTTGTTACAATTGCCACAACTGAGACAAGCAAACGTACCTATTTTCCTCTTGGTGAGGGTTCTTTGATTGTCCACTCTCGGTCTTTCTGCTTTAACTAGGCTATCCCTGAAGTTCCGACCCCTCTTGTAGGCGATTATGGGTGGTTCAGGAAATAGTCTCTTTAGTTGTGGATCCAATTTGATTATACCCCAGTTCTTCTTGATCATCCTTGTTATGTGATGACTCTGTGCTGAATATCTTAAAGCGTAGAGAAATGGGATCTCCTTAGATCTATTTCTTGATATACGGAGGTCTTTCCTCTCCAATGTGAGTGTTTTTTCTTCTGCTTTCTTGATGATAGACTCTGGATAACCTCTTTCCTTGTATCTTTGTGTCATCAATAGGTTTTCATTCCTCAGGGTGTCAGTTGTTGAGATAATTCTCTTTAGTCTAAGGAATTGACTGTAGGGCAAATTATTCTTTAAATGCGTCGGATGATGGCTCCTGAAGTGTAACGTGTTGTTAACATCGGTGGGTTTGTGATAAATATTGGTGATTATCCCATCTTCCCCAATCTCTAGTTCAACGTCCAAAAAATGTAGTTTAGGGGTTCCAATTTCCATCGTGAATTTGATTCTGTCGTGGCCTGAATTGATGTATTTTAGGAATTCCTCTAGTTCGTGATGTTGTCCTCTCCAGATGACGAAAACATCGTCAATGTATCTTTTCCAGGTGATGATTTTTTTGCTAAATTTTGTTGGTATCAAAATCCATTTCATCTCCAAATGGTACATGAATAGATTAGCATAGGCTGGGGCCATTGCTGACCCCATTGAAGTTCCTGATGCTTGTAAATAGTACTGCGTCCTGTATCTGAAATAGTTGTTAATGAGTATAATTTTGCTTAATTTCATTAGGAAGGTTTTGTTTGCTTCACATTCATTTCTTAGTAGACACCATTCGAGTGCTTCCAAACCGTCTTGATGTGGGATGCATGTATATAGACTCTGTACATCAAACGAAACCAGTAGATCATTTCTGTTAATATCTGTTAAGGTGTCTAGGTGATTGAGAAAATCTGTGGTATCTTTAAGATATGTTGTGGTTGTTTGGACTATGGGTTGTAATGCCTTGTCCACATAAACTGCTAGTGGGTTGAAGATACTATCAGTTCCCGCAACAATCGGTCTGAGGGGGGGTTTTGTCAAGTTCTTATGTATTTTTGGCAGTCCATAGAAGATTGGAGTAATAGGATGTTCATTAATCAAAAACAATTTAGTCTTGTTGGAAATCCATCCTTGGTCCTCAGCTTCCTCAAGCGTAGTTTCAATAATGCTTGATATTTCTCTGACCGGATCTTGTTCAATTTTTATGTACGTGTTCTCATCTGTTAGGAGCTCTAAAATCTTCTCCTCATAGTATGTAGTGTCCATAATAACTATGGCCCCTCCTTTGTCTGCCGGTTTTAGGGTCAGGCTTCTGTCATCCGCAAGGTTCTTGATGATTTCATTCTGCCTTCTCCTGGTATTGTAGTTCCTTGTTCTGGTGAAATTAACCCTTTTGAGATCTTTTATCATCTGTTCTTCAAACATTCTGATGGTTATGTTATTGACTTGAGGGTCGAAATGACTCTTGGGTTTCATTTCTAAGTATTGATGTGGCTCTTGTGTAGTGTTGATTCCCATTTGTGAATCAAAAAAGACTTTGAGTCTCATTTTCCGTGCCAGTCTGTGAAGATTGATTTTTTCTTCCAGCAAATTGGAATTCTGGGTTGGTATAAATGTTAAACCTAGGTTCAATGTGTCCGTTTGGTCTTTGGATAGTGGTTTTGATGAAATATTAACAACTAGTTGTTTGGTTTGTTCCGCGATCTTAGATTTCTTATTGCCTCTTCGCGTAGTCTTTTGTCTAAAAAAACCGAGGGAGTGGTTTGTGCGTTAGAGGTAATCGCTTCTTGTGATGTATGTATAATCGGTCCACTTTCCGCGTTCTCCCTATTGATAACTTCGTCCCCACTTGTAGGTATTTCGCTACTGGATCCACTTGGTTCTTGTCCCGGTATTGGTGTTTTGTGGTTTTGTGGTCTTCTACCTGGTGCGGTTTTGTTTTGTGCGTAGTATTCTTGCCAGGAGTATACTATATCCTGAAGATAATCCAACGTATCTCTTCTGAATTTTCGGACTTTGCGTTGTTCTATGTCCTTTTTGTAGTTGTCCAATGTTCTGTTCACTTCCTCTATGATGGTTGTTAATTCCTCTTTGTTTTTAAATTTCGACAGTTGTTCTGTCAGGTCTTCGATTTCACTGTCGAGTTTGCTGACAGATTTTGCTAATTCCTCGATTGTCAATAATATAAGATCCAAAGAGCATTTATTTAAGATCTGCTCCCATTTCTTCACAAAATCTGGGTTGTCCTTGCACAGTGTGGGTCTTAAATATACCCTTAGTCCTCTTGGGATTCTTTGTGCTCGGTAGTATTGTGCTAATGTAGTAGCGTGTAGTTTTTGCGATATCTCCCTTCTGATGACCCTCTCCAATTGTGTAATAAGTTTCTCTGGACTAGTCGTTGTTGGTGTGGTTGTTTCGATTTCCTTCAAAAGCCCTAAAATTCGTGTGGCTTCCTCTTCGTTAAATGCCAAAGTTGTGGCGTGTTTTTCTGTAATTGCATTGATCTTTGAAAAAGACATCCCTTAGGGAGGCGGAGGTGATTGTTAGTATTTCTATTGGGTGCTGCTATGGCTGTTGTGTCACTCCCTAAGCATTTTTAGGGGGGCAGAGAGCAAGAATCCAATATTTGTGTTGCCTAGCGCACACCTAGGTTTAAGGTTTTTTTACAGGATTTGTTGAAAATTTACGGGGTGCCGGGGAGAATAACAACCTTGACACTGGGTTGTTTTAACCTATGTAAATCCAACAGATTGTCCACAAGATTGTGGAACTCTCCCGTCCCCTGCACACCCTTTATACTGTAGAAACAGTCAATATTTCTATACAATGGTAATATTCAGTTTCTTTCAGAAAAAAGAAGAAATTAATGAGAGAAGCTAATTCATGACACTATTATAATAAAACAGAATGATGGGGACCATCGGTTTTAATTGAATTTTAAATTAATTGTTATAGATATGAATTTCAATTCATTCATCATCCAGTCTTTGTAAACATAATAACATAAATGTGTTCATTTTGAGGTTACATTCAATATTATAATACAAGGGCATACAAGGTACTCATCACACTTTCTATACAATAGGCTTTTCACATGGTATATCCAAAGAAAGTAATGATGAATATTTTCTCGACGCGTTTCGGGGTGTCCCCTTCTTCAGGAATTGATAGCCCTCTTCATTGCCGTTAATCTTTGTTTCGTCTATAATGTATGATACAATGATCAAATTTTAGATTCTCACTGATAACTGTCATTTAACTCTTGGGAGAAATTTTTAATAATAATCACCTGGATGTTCAATGTGGAATATCCTAACTGGATTTATTATCAATAGCAATATCAGCCCAATAATGGTTATTCAACCTGTAGATGTGATAAAAAGACAATAGGGAAAGCTCAATTAAAAACGGGATCTTAATTCATGAAGGAAAATCTAGTCATGTAATATCTAAGAAAAAATATTACCTTTCGGTATTTCTGTAAAAAGCTACTACATCCATGGAATGGGTCGCTGTGGTATGTAGAGAGTCCTCAGGTACGGAGGTAGTGCAGTAATGGGCGATTCCTCCACTCGTGTCTGTAAAAACACGTATATATACTATATTAGATACACGAAAACAATGGGGTGGGATCATTCTGTGGAGAGTATTCTGTGAAGGCCTCTAGGCTCATGATATGCAATTGGGGAGCTGTTTACAAAGGATTCTCTTACCTCCTTCCTGAGAAGATGGCCGGTGCTGTAGCTCGAACCGTTCTACACGGTTTTCGCTAAAGATGGCCACTATTTACATTATGACGTCATCACGTCGAAGCGTGACGACGTCACTATGTTTAGAACGTCAACGTGTGACGGGAAAACAGACGTCATACGGACATATTTTAGAAAACAATGTGTAATTAACCAATAGTATATAGGTGTATATCTATACTGGTGCAGGGAGTTTGAGTCAAATGAAATAAAGGTGAAAAGAGTCGAAAGATAAATGTGAGGAGTGTCTCATGTAACTTCTGGGAAATCTATTGTTTACCACGGACAAAAGTTAATCGAATATTGGACATCCGTGTGTTTACTATTTCAAGAGAAGCATGCTCACATTCTATGGTCTGTAACTTAATACATCCTATGTCAGTAAAAAATCATCCTAAGTGAACTGAACAAATTCAAAAATGTATTTAACAGCAATTGATATTGTATCCACACTGGGTTTCTGATTGGGTCAGGGGAAACAGTATTTAGTTACAAAAATGAGGCTAAACTGTAATCTTCGTTCATCCCATTGGGAGCTAGACTGTTTAGTCTCTCTATCCAGAAGATTTCCCTCTGGTTCATACGTCTGGCATGATTGCCACCTCTTGGGGCTCTGTTCACAATTTCCAAAATCACAACCTTTAGTTGAGAAATATTATGTTTCTTTATGGAAAAATGTCTTGCTACAGGTGAGTTAACACTGTTGGTACGTATGTTACTTTTGTGTTCATTCCAGCGCTCCTTGGCTTTCCTTTGTGTCTGTCCAACATAGTAAATGCCGCATGGGCAGCTTAAACCATAAATGATTGATTTCGTGTCACAAGTGGCAAAATCCTTTAGTGGGATTTTTTGGCCATTTGATGGGTGTCTTACATAGCTTCCCTTCATTATGTTGTTACAATTGCCACAACTGAGACAAGCAAACGTACCTATTTTCCTCTTGGTGAGGGTTCTTTGATTGTCCACTCTCGGTCTTTCTGCTTTAACTAGGCTATCCCTGAAGTTCCGACCCCTCTTGTAGGCGATTATGGGTGGTTCAGGAAATAGTCTCTTTAGTTGTGGATCCAATTTGATTATACCCCAGTTCTTCTTGATCATCCTTGTTATGTGATGACTCTGTGCTGAATATCTTAAAGCGTAGAGAAATGGGATCTCCTTAGATCTATTTCTTGATATACGGAGGTCTTTCCTCTCCAATGTGAGTGTTTTTTCTTCTGCTTTCTTGATGATAGACTCTGGATAACCTCTTTCCTTGTATCTTTGTGTCATCAATAGGTTTTCATTCCTCAGGGTGTCAGTTGTTGAGATAATTCTCTTTAGTCTAAGGAATTGACTGTAGGGCAAATTATTCTTTAAATGCGTCGGATGATGGCTCCTGAAGTGTAACGTGTTGTTAACATCGGTGGGTTTGTGATAAATATTGGTGATTATCCCATCTTCCCCAATCTCTAGTTCAACGTCCAAAAAATGTAGTTTAGGGGTTCCAATTTCCATCGTGAATTTGATTCTGTCGTGGCCTGAATTGATGTATTTTAGGAATTCCTCTAGTTCGTGATGTTGTCCTCTCCAGATGACGAAAACATCGTCAATGTATCTTTTCCAGGTGATGATTTTTTTGCTAAATTTTGTTGGTATCAAAATCCATTTCATCTCCAAATGGTACATGAATAGATTAGCATAGGCTGGGGCCATTGCTGACCCCATTGAAGTTCCTGATGCTTGTAAATAGTACTGCGTCCTGTATCTGAAATAGTTGTTAATGAGTATAATTTTGCTTAATTTCATTAGGAAGGTTTTGTTTGCTTCACATTCATTTCTTAGTAGACACCATTCGAGTGCTTCCAAACCGTCTTGATGTGGGATGCATGTATATAGACTCTGTACATCAAACGAAACCAGTAGATCATTTCTGTTAATATCTGTTAAGGTGTCTAGGTGATTGAGAAAATCTGTGGTATCTTTAAGATATGTTGTGGTTGTTTGGACTATGGGTTGTAATGCCTTGTCCACATAAACTGCTAGTGGGTTGAAGATACTATCAGTTCCCGCAACAATCGGTCTGAGGGGGGGTTTTGTCAAGTTCTTATGTATTTTTGGCAGTCCATAGAAGATTGGAGTAATAGGATATTCATTAATCAAAAACAATTTAGTCTTGTTGGAAATCCATCCTTGGTCCTCAGCTTCCTCAAGCGTAGTTTCAATAATGCTTGATATTTCTCTGACCGGATCTTGTTCAATTTTTATGTACGTGTTCTCATCTGTTAGGAGCTCTAAAATCTTCTCCTCATAGTATGTAGTGTCCATAATAACTATGGCCCCTCCTTTGTCTGCCGGTTTTAGGGTCAGGCTTCTGTCATCCGCAAGGTTCTTGATGATTTCATTCTGCCTTCTCCTGGTATTGTAGTTCCTTGTTCTGGTGAAATTAACCCTTTTGAGATCTTTTATCATCTGTTCTTCAAACATTCTGATGGTTATGTTATTGACTTGAGGGTCGAAATGACTCTTGGGTTTCATTTCTAAGTATTGATGTGGCTCTTGTGTAGTGTTGATTCCCATTTGTGAATCAAAAAAGACTTTGAGTCTCATTTTCCGTGCCAGTCTGTGAAGATTGATTTTTTCTTCCAGCAAATTGGAATTCTGGGTTGGTATAAATGTTAAACCTAGGTTCAATGTGTCCGTTTGGTCTTTGGATAGTGGTTTTGATGAAATATTAACAACTAGTTGTTTGGTTTGTTCCGCGATCTTAGATTTCTTATTGCCTCTTCGCGTAGTCTTTTGTCTAAAAAAACCGAGGGAGTGGTTTGTGCGTTAGAGGTAATCGCTTCTTGTGATGTATGTATAATCGGTCCACTTTCCGCGTTCTCCCTATTGATAACTTCGTCCCCACTTGTAGGTATTTCGCTACTGGATCCACTTGGTTCTTGTCCCGGTATTGGTGTTTTGTGGTTTTGTGGTCTTCTACCTGGTGCGGTTTTGTTTTGTGCGTAGTATTCTTGCCAGGAGTATACTATATCCTGAAGATAATCCAACGTATCTCTTCTGAATTTTCGGACTTTGCGTTGTTCTATGTCCTTTTTGTAGTTGTCCAATGTTCTGTTCACTTCCTCTATGATGGTTGTTAATTCCTCTTTGTTTTTAAATTTCGACAGTTGTTCTGTCAGGTCTTCGATTTCACTGTCGAGTTTGCTGACAGATTTTGCTAATTCCTCGATTGTCAATAATATAAGATCCAAAGAGCATTTATTTAAGATCTGCTCCCATTTCTTCACAAAATCTGGGTTGTCCTTGCACAGTGTGGGTCTTAAATATACCCTTAGTCCTCTTGGGATTCTTTGTGCTCGGTAGTATTGTGCTAATGTAGTAGCGTGTAGTTTTTGCGATATCTCCCTTCTGATGACCCTCTCCAATTGTGTAATAAGTTTCTCTGGACTAGTCGTTGTTGGTGTGGTTGTTTCGATTTCCTTCAAAAGCCCTAAAATTCGTGTGGCTTCCTCTTCGTTAAATGCCAAAGTTGTGGCGTGTTTTTCTGTAATTGCATTGATCTTTGAAAAAGACATCCCTTAGGGAGGCGGAGGTGATTGTTAGTATTTCTATTGGGTGCTGCTATGGCTGTTGTGTCACTCCCTAAGCATTTTTAGGGGGGCAGAGAGCAAGAATCCAATATTTGTGTTGCCTAGCGCACACCTAGGTTTAAGGTTTTTTTACAGGATTTGTTGAAAATTTACGGGGTGCCGGGGAGAATAACAACCTTGACACTGGGTTGTTTTAACCTATGTAAATCCAACAGATTGTCCACAAGATTGTGGAACTCTCCCGTCCCCTGCACACCCTTTATACTGTAGAAACAGTCAATATTTCTATACAATGGTAATATTCAGTTTCTTTCAGAAAAAAGAAGAAATTAATGAGAGAAGCTAATTCATGACACTATTATAATAAAACAGAATGATGGGGACCATCGGTTTTAATTGAATTTTAAATTAATTGTTATAGATATGAATTTCAATTCATTCATCATCCAGTCTTTGTAAACATAATAACATAAATGTGTTCATTTTGAGGTTACATTCAATATTATAATACAAGGGCATACAAGGTACTCATCACACTTTCTATACAATAGGCTTTTCACATGGTATATCCAAAGAAAGTAATGATGAATATTTTCTCGACGCGTTTCGGGGTGTCCCCTTCTTCAGGAATTGATAGCCCTCTTCATTGCCGTTAATCTTTGTTTCGTCTATAATGTATGATACAATGATCAAATTTTAGATTCTCACTGATAACTGTCATTTAACTCTTGGGAGAAATTTTTAATAATAATCACCTGGATGTTCAATGTGGAATATCCTAACTGGATTTATTATCAATAGCAATATCAGCCCAATAATGGTTATTCAACCTGTAGATGTGATAAAAAGACAATAGGGAAAGCTCAATTAAAAACGGGATCTTAATTCATGAAGGAAAATCTAGTCATGTAATATCTAAGAAAAAATATTACCTTTCGGTATTTCTGTAAAAAGCTACTACATCCATGGAATGGGTCGCTGTGGTATGTAGAGAGTCCTCAGGTACGGAGGTAGTGCAGTAATGGGCGATTCCTCCACTCGTGTCTGTAAAAACACGTATATATACTATATTAGATACACGAAAACAATGGGGTGGGATCATTCTGTGGAGAGTATTCTGTGAAGGCCTCTAGGCTCATGATATGCAATTGGGGAGCTGTTTACAAAGGATTCTCTTACCTCCTTCCTGAGAAGATGGCCGGTGCTGTAGCTCGAACCGTTCTACACGGTTTTAGAAATGAAACCCAAGAGTCATTTCGACCCTCAAGTCAATAACATAACCATCAGAATGTTTGAAGAACAGATGATAAAAGATCTCAAAAGGGTTAATTTCACCAGAACAAGGAACTACAATACCAGGAGAAGGCAGAATGAAATCATCAAGAACCTTGCGGATGACAGAAGCCTGACCCTAAAACCGGCAGACAAAGGAGGGGCCATAGTTATTATGGACACTACATACTATGAGGAGAAGATTTTAGAGCTCCTAACAGATGAGAACACGTACATAAAAATTGAACAAGATCCGGTCAGAGAAATATCAAGCATTATTGAAACTACGCTTGAGGAAGCTGAGGACCAAGGATGGATTTCCAACAAGACTAAATTGTTTTTGATTAATGAACATCCTATTACTCCAATCTTCTATGGACTGCCAAAAATACATAAGAACTTGACAAAACCCCCCCTCAGACCGATTGTTGCGGGAACTGATAGTATCTTCAACCCACTAGCAGTTTATGTGGACAAGGCATTACAACCCATAGTCCAAACAACCACAACATATCTTAAAGATACCACAGATTTTCTCAATCACCTAGACACCTTAACAGATATTAACAGAAATGATCTACTGGTTTCGTTTGATGTACAGAGTCTATATACATGCATCCCACATCAAGACGGTTTGGAAGCACTCGAATGGTGTCTACTAAGAAATGAATGTGAAGCAAACAAAACCTTCCTAATGAAATTAAGCAAAATTATACTCATTAACAACTATTTCAGATACAGGACGCAGTACTATTTACAAGCATCAGGAACTTCAATGGGGTCAGCAATGGCCCCAGCCTATGCTAATCTATTCATGTACCATTTGGAGATGAAATGGATTTTGATACCAACAAAATTTAGCAAAAAAATCATCACCTGGAAAAGATACATTGACGATGTTTTCGTCATCTGGAGAGGACAACATCACGAACTAGAGGAATTCCTAAAATACATCAATTCAGGCCACGACAGAATCAAATTCACGATGGAAATTGGAACCCCTAAACTACATTTTTTGGACGTTGAACTAGAGATTGGGGAAGATGGGATAATCACCAATATTTATCACAAACCCACCGATGTTAACAACACGTTACACTTCAGGAGCCATCATCCGACGCATTTAAAGAATAATTTGCCCTACAGTCAATTCCTTAGACTAAAGAGAATTATCTCAACAACTGACACCCTGAGGAATGAAAACCTATTGATGACACAAAGATACAAGGAAAGAGGTTATCCAGAGTCTATCATCAAGAAAGCAGAAGAAAAAACACTCACATTGGAGAGGAAAGACCTCCGTATATCAAGAAATAGATCTAAGGAGATCCCATTTCTCTACGCTTTAAGATATTCAGCACAGAGTCATCACATAACAAGGATGATCAAGAAGAACTGGGGTATAATCAAATTGGATCCACAACTAAAGAGACTATTTCCTGAACCACCCATAATCGCCTACAAGAGGGGTCGGAACTTCAGGGATAGCCTAGTTAAAGCAGAAAGACCGAGAGTGGACAATCAAAGAACCCTCACCAAGAGGAAAATAGGTACGTTTGCTTGTCTCAGTTGTGGCAATTGTAACAACATAATGAAGGGAAGCTATGTAAGACACCCATCAAATGGCCAAAAAATCCCACTAAAGGATTTTGCCACTTGTGACACGAAATCAATCATTTATGGTTTAAGCTGCCCATGCGGCATTTACTATGTTGGACAGACACAAAGGAAAGCCAAGGAGCGCTGGAATGAACACAAAAGTAACATACGTACCAACAGTGTTAACTCACCTGTAGCAAGACATTTTTCCATAAAGAAACATAATATTTCTCAACTAAAGGTTGTGATTTTGGAAATTGTGAACAGAGCCCCAAGAGGTGGCAATCATGCCAGACGTATGAACCAGAGGGAAATCTTCTGGATAGAGAGACTAAACAGTCTAGCTCCCAATGGGATGAACGAAGATTACAGTTTAGCCTCATTTTTGTAACTAAATACTGTTTCCCCTGACCCAATCAGAAACCCAGTGTGGATACAATATCAATTGCTGTTAAATACATTTTTGAATTTGTTCAGTTCACTTAGGATGATTTTTTACTGACATAGGATGTATTAAGTTACAGACCATAGAATGTGAGCATGCTTCTCTTGAAATAGTAAACACACGGATGTCCAATATTCGATTAACTTTTGTCCGTGGTAAACAATAGATTTCCCAGAAGTTACATGAGACACTCCTCACATTTATCTTTCGACTCTTTTCACCTTTATTTCATTTGACTCAAACTCCCTGCACCAGTATAGATATACACCTATATACTATTGGTTAATTACACATTGTTTTCTAAAATATGTCCGTATGACGTCTGTTTTCCCGTCACACGTTGACGTTCTAAACATAGTGACGTCGTCACGCTTCGACGTGATGACGTCATAATGTAAATAGTGGACATCTTTAGCGAAAACCGTGTAGAACGGTTCGAGCTACAGCACCGGCCATCTTCTCAGGAAGGAGGTAAGAGAATCCTTTGTAAACAGCTCCCCAATTGCATATCATGAGCCTAGAGGCCTTCACAGAATACTCTCCACAGAATGATCCCACCCCATTGTTTTCGTGTATCTAATATAGTATATATACGTGTTTTTACAGACACGAGTGGAGGAATCGCCCATTACTGCACTACCTCCGTACCTGAGGACTCTCTACATACCACAGCGACCCATTCCATGGATGTAGTAGCTTTTTACAGAAATACCGAAAGGTAATATTTTTTCTTAGATATTACATGACTAGATTTTCCTTCATGAATTAAGATCCCGTTTTTAATTGAGCTTTCCCTATTGTCTTTTTATCACATCTACAGGTTGAATAACCATTATTGGGCTGATATTGCTATTGATAATAAATCCAGTTAGGATATTCCACATTGAACATCCAGGTGATTATTATTAAAAATTTCTCCCAAGAGTTAAATGACAGTTATCAGTGAGAATCTAAAATTTGATCATTGTATCATACATTATAGACGAAACAAAGATTAACGGCAATGAAGAGGGCTATCAATTCCTGAAGAAGGGGACACCCCGAAACGCGTCGAGAAAATATTCATCATTACTTTCTTTGGATATACCATGTGAAAAGCCTATTGTATAGAAAGTGTGATGAGTACCTTGTATGCCCTTGTATTATAATATTGAATGTAACCTCAAAATGAACACATTTATGTTATTATGTTTACAAAGACTGGATGATGAATGAATTGAAATTCATATCTATAACAATTAATTTAAAATTCAATTAAAACCGATGGTCCCCATCATTCTGTTTTATTATAATAGTGTCATGAATTAGCTTCTCTCATTAATTTCTTCTTTTTTCTGAAAGAAACTGAATATTACCATTGTATAGAAATATTGACTGTTTCTACAGTATAAAGGGTGTGCAGGGGACGGGAGAGTTCCACAATCTTGTGGACAATCTGTTGGATTTACATAGGTTAAAACAACCCAGTGTCAAGGTTGTTATTCTCCCCGGCACCCCGTAAATTTTCAACAAATCCTGTAAAAAAACCTTAAACCTAGGTGTGCGCTAGGCAACACAAATATTAGGTACCCATCAGTTTCACATGAGTCGGGCCGGCTGGCAGGTGACCATCAATGGATCGGACATGAGTCGGGGCCTGCTGGCAGGTGACCGTCAATGGTGAGTGGGCGGGGGACATGAGTCTGGGCCTGCTGGCAGGTGCCCATCAATGGAAGGTGCCAGTCAATGGTTTTGGGTGGTTAGGTGACATGAGTCGGGGCTCACAAGTGCGTGGTGCCATGTGGGCTGCCTACAGGGCATGGTCAGGGGTGTAGGGTAGTCCCTTGTGGTGTGGACTGCCTACAGGGCATGGTCAGGGGTATAGGGTAGTCCCCTGTGGTGTGGACTGTCTGAAGGGCATGGGGCGGGGCAAAAGGGCACACCCAGGAGGGCCCACAATGCCAAATTGCATGTAAAACTAGCCACGCACCCCCGAAATATACATACCCAGCTGGCGCTAGCAAAATCACGTGTAAATCTCCCCACGCACCCCCGAAAAACACGTACCCCGCTCACAACAGGCCTATCGCGTGTTGAACTCCACGCCCACCCCCGAAATACACGTACCCGGCTCGCGCCAGGCCTATAGTGTGTTAAACTCCCCGCACAACCCCGAATACGCGCAGGCAGCCCATCCACCCTCCCCATGCCCTGCGGGCAGCCCATTCAACCTCCCCATGCCCCGCAGGCAGCCCATCCACCATGGGCATGCCCCACAGGAAGCCCACACCACAGGAGGGACTTTTTCCAAGCAATTTACCTGGCACGAGTGGGGTATGTGTATTCCGAGGGGTGCGCGGGGAGTTTTACATGCGATAGGCCTGGCGCGAGCGGGGTACGTGTATTCCAGGGGGTGCACAGGGAGTTTTACATGCATTTTTGCTGGCGCGGGTGGGGTAATTGCATTCCGAGGGGTGCGCGGGGAGTTCGACATGCGATAGGCCTGGCGCGAGCGGGGTACGTGTATTCTGGGGGTGCAGAGGGAGTTTTACACGTATTTTCATGTTTGGGGGGGACTATATGCTGGTCCACTGGCCTTTGCGCCATGTACTGGATTTGTGCAATGTTTTTGGCACACGGGGCGGGGTTGGGGGCGTAACTGGCGCTGCTGCAGGGTCGCTGCGCCACTCTGCGCCACGGCTTCTTATGGATGTATAAATCCATGAATACGCTGTGCGCCTAAATGGGTTTTGGCTCACGCGACAGGCACAGACTGCTGCACGTGCACTCTGTGCGCCAGCTGCGTGCGCCACTTGTGCGCCGAATTCTATAAATTAACCCCATAGAGTATAGCAAGAACAGAAAGGATAAAGTTACAAGGAGAAATGAGGGAAAAAGATATAGGAGCAGATGACACCAGCAGGGCCAAAGAAAAAGCAGAGAACAAATCTAGCCCTGGAAGAAGAAGGGTACACGAGTGGTACCCAGCCATCGATCATTGAGGGCAAAAATGTGTTACAGCAGCACACAATGATACACAAAGTCAAGAGCCAGAGGAGGAGGCATTGGTATGTAGCGAAGTGTCCATACTGTCAGTCTTGAGGGACCGAATGTAAGCCTAAAAGTCACCCGGATCATCAAATATGTCATCTTGAAGGAGCACAGATGATATAGTCAGTATCTGAAATTAAGTTGTTATAACAGGACGATAACAAAGGAACTCCTTTCTGCGTCTTGGCAGTTTTCTTAGCCACATCTTGAGATATGTAAATCCTATTCCCATGCCAGACCAGCGTGTTCTTCTCATTAGCTTTTGACATGATAAGCTGCAGTTGGGTGTACTATAGTAAGCAAAAGTGTACAGTGGAAATTGTGAAGATTGCAAGCTTCTTACTAGACTGATGCAGTGAGCGCATTGGATATCAAGGGACTTTTCTTTTGAGATATGAAGCAGGGCTAATAAGACATTTTTAAAGAAACAGGATAGTGTCTTTCCCCTCACATCCCTGTGGGAGGCCCGTGATGCGTGAGTTGTTGCGCCTATTTCTGTTTTCCAATTCTTCATCATGATTTTGGAGGTCTCTCACCACTTTCTTGAACTGGGTAAGTTTAGGTGCAACATCTTCCACATAACCAATTCGGTTTTCCATTTCTGTCATTCTGTTTTCAAAGGTATATTCCACCTTTCATCTAATTGCTGTAGTTTTTGGTTGGTGGTTTCAATAAAAGCTTTGAGAGACCTAATTTTGTGTAAAATAGACTCAATGGCAGGGTCTGTGAAGCATAGCGGCGGGGGTGACTGACTTTGTAGTCTTTTATGAGTGGCAGACATAGATTGAACATCTATAGAGGCTAGAGGCAATTTCTGGTTATTTTTATCAGAGAACATGTTGAAGAATGAATAGCAGATGAAATGCAGATAAAGGAATGAGATATCAATATCACACCGGCACAAGAAATGCCTATTTCCAAAGGGTACGTGTCAAAAAGTAACTGCCAGACAATGCAAACAAATGTACCTCCAATATGTCATCCAATGCTCTCAATTCGAAGAGCAAAACCTCTTCTCTCCTTTCTTTTCTTCCTTTTTTTAAATAATATTCTTTTCCTAGGCAGTGCATTGAAGTGGTCATGAGGTGCCACTGGCTGTCGAACAAGAAAGCCCAGCTATGCTGGAACCGGCTGATTGAGTGACTGCTGCTGCCGGGAGCTGACTCATGGAAGACAGATTCTTGAAGAGCCGACAGTGGCAGGGCTACGGAGTGAATGAAGGGGCCAGTTACAGTAACGGAACACGCTGCAGAGAAGGGATAAGCTGCCCTCAACAGTCGCTGTGAGAATGTAAGGAGCGGGGAGGTGGGGTTGATATAGGAGGTGTTGCATAAAAGAGATATGTAAGTTGGCCCGGAGCAGCGTGCCTATTCATCCATCTTCTTCAGTGCCAAGGCACGCCCACAGTCATGATATGAATTCAATCTGAAACTAGATCACAATATTGACTGTCTAACTAGGAGACATTTTGGAAATGCACACAAACAAAAGAAAGCTTTGTTAAGTATATTTGTTCATTCAGTTTTATTTCTTTAAAAAAATGTATGTATTGGGACCTCATTGGAGGCTCTTTGGAGACTGGGTTTGGATTTAAAATGCATGTGAAGTCAACACATGATGACTTGACCATAACCACTATATAGAGAGGCATGACGCTGTATTCCACAGCCACACTAATTGCTCAAGTGCATTCACCAATCCTCATTATAGGCATCTGCAAATTCGACCACATCACTCCCTTCCTGAGCAATCTTCATTGGCTCTCAATCCCTACCAGACACCTTCTAAAACTGATTGCATTGCCTGAAAAACAGTCTTCAAAGGCACATCAACATACTTGGTGGCTAAACTCCACATCACAAGAGGCCCTCACACCTCCTGTAATAAATCCATCAAAAGATTGGAGTCACAACTATCCCGCAAATAGAAGACCCGCAAATATTCCTTCTTATGCAACACCCCAACTCTCTGGAATTCGATCTCCTCCAGTTTCACCAAACACTAAAATGGGAGCTGTTCCATCAATAACTCTTGCATGAGTAATCCATGTTTTTCTATCCACCCGCCAACAATATCCTACTAGAGTTAACAAATACCATGTCCAATATGGGCTTCCACAAGTTGTAAAGTTATGTTACGTTCTTTTCTGTTATGTTGATTCATACCGTCATTCGATGCCATTTGCATGGTCCTCAGGCGCTCCTAATGGTCTGCTATGTTAGGAAAGATTTTTCTTTTGGAAACTTTCCCTCTGTAGTTCTATGGACCAACAAACGTTTTGCTTTTGTTTTTTAATTTGTCCTGATTTTTTACAGAGCTTGATTTTTGGTCTTTTTATTATTGGGAAACTGACAAATTGTAACTTTATAACATTGCACACAGCATTTTTATTATTGGGAAACTGAGAAATTATATCTTTATAACATTGCACACAGTATTTTACCATGTAGATCAATAGGAATACATTTTATAACCCTTGTCTTTTACACCTGGGATTTTTGGTTACTTTTATATGTGCCCGTACGTGTTTACAGCATGGAAAGACGTGGCTTGGGCCTTAAAATGGCCACCCTATAAGATTTTCACTTGTTCTTTGTTCATTGTTGTTTGTCTTTCTTCCTGCTCTGACTTGTTGGGAAATTCCATGTAAGGTTATGCACTTGCCCCGAAAGGTGCTGCTTTTGAGAGCTGCCGATGCCTTTGTGTGTGTGTGTGTGTCTGTATGTGTGTGTATCTATTGTGTCAGACATATGGCCTCATCATAAGTTTAGCAGTAACCCTTAAATGTTGCGGTAAACGAGTTAAAGGAGTTCACCAGTTCAGACCTCTCTCCTTTTATCCATCGTTCGCAGTCTCTTTTGCTTCATATTATCCTCTTTTGGCATTTGGTAATGTTGCTAAATCCTTCTCAGGGGGCATATTCTCTTAATGACTTAAACCAAGACTCTGGAATACTCCCTCTCAATTCCAAGCAGGTGGATTCAGCGTGGGCAATTTTATGTACCGAATATCACATTTAAGTATAGTCCCAACACTCGTGTGGTTGCGTTTATTTGTCCACCATAGCGAGCTTCCCACCATGTGTTAGCATTCAAACCATGAACTTGATTCAGTTTTTCCAGTAAAATAATGGATCTCTCCTTTCTTAACTTACAATATGTAGTGTTGCAGGGATTCCGTTTTTTGTTGGCAGAAATGGCATTTGTCGTCCTGCTCTCGGCCATACTTGAACAACACTTCCTTTGTCCTTAATATGTTTAGTTGAAATCTCAAAATCAAGTCTTGGAATTCGGGCACAGACATTTTATGAGATATTCGGCTGTGGTATTTGGCAGGCCAGTCAGCAATCAGGTCAGGGTATGATATTTAGATTCTGCTTGCTTTGCTTCAGTCTCAAACCAGTCTGCCGCTAGCAGGGCCTCCTACACCTTCTTTGGCTTTTCACATAAAGTTTAAACTGAAAAGCCTAAATTATCCAGTAGGGTTAAACATGCATCTCTCCACTGATTTAAGGGCCAGAAAGTTATTCCATCCTCTTTGATCCTGATTATGCGATATTGTGGAAAGCAGTCGCAGCCAGCTACCCTTCTGAATGTCATCAGGGATCTCCACTGGATCCTAGCTTGTAAAGAATAAGAGGCCCAGCTCGTGTAGTATGACTCCAATTGGAACTGCATTTGGTAGGCGCAATAACCGCTTCCAATATTTACTTTCCAGTTGTTCCCAGAATTCTTTTGGGAAATTCATACCAGCTTCACCAGCGTATGTCAGGGCTGGGACGACTTTTTGGTTGTAATATGTAATTACAGGCTGCAATGACCATTTTCCATATTTCTTTCTTTATTAGGAGACCTTGCGCTGTAAGTTGTTTGGTTTTTTTGCTGCAGGTATTCCTTCCAAGGGGAGTTTTCACTGTCTGCGCTGATCATAATTCCTAAATATTTTATCACAGTTGTTATGCTTAATCTGGTCAAACCGATCAACCAAATATAGAATATTTTTGGCTTTGATCTTGTTTTTTTAGCACTAATATTTCAGTTTTTCCTATATTGATTTTTAACCCATTTTGCATTACGTAGGCCTGTAAAACATCCTACTTACTCTGAAGGCCTATTTGGGTGAGGTCCAGCAAAACCAAGTCATCAGCGTAGAGCAGATGCCCTACTGCAATTCCATTGATCTTCGGTGAACAAGATCTTGGTGGTTCCAGGACTTCCTTCATGTTGTTCATAAAGAAGTTATAGAGAATAGATGTGAGAGGGCATCCTTGTTTTAAGCCACTACTGATTTCGATTGATTTGGATAGATGTCCTTGCTGATCTAAACAGATCTGCAAAATTGTTCCTGTATGCAGAGCCTTAAATTGCCTCCAAAAATCCTTCGGGACATTGCTTGTCTTCAGAATCTTTCTTTGTAGGAGGCTAATTAAGAGTATATTCAGCTCACAGTCTACCTTGTTTTTAAAACCCGTTTGTCGGGGATCATAATTTTCTGTTTCAATTATCCACTCTTTTAGTCTCTTGAGAAGAATTCCGGCAAAAAATTTGCCCAGGACATCAAGCAGCGAGATTGGCCCGTAATTCATGGGGTTGGTTATGTTACCTTTCTTATAGATCACTATAACTACAGCCTTTTTCCATGATACAGGAATTTGTTTTTGAGGTATTATTCTGTGAAATAATTCAAAACAGAAGTCCGTCAGGTGCTAGTTTGAGTGTAGCATTGGACAGCACATCTGAGCCAGGAGCTCTTGAGGCGCTCGCCTTCGCAATGATGGCTCTTATCTCTTCTCTTTTAATGGTTATTGACCATGGGTTAGTATTTCGAGTTCTTCTGTGGCAGTTGTTTTATGCCGCCCATATAGGGCTCTAAAATGTGTCACCCAGGTTTCTTCTTGGATGGGATTTAATTGCTGCACTCTTGTATCCCATTCATTACCATTTAAAAGCGACCATATTTTACTCGATTTTTTATTGTGCATGGCTTGGAGCCTTTTTTCGCCATTGTTTTGATACAACAACATTCTGTGAGACGTTACTCATGATCTGTAGCTTCGCTTTAGCTCTTTCATCTTGGCATGTCTTGAAATAAGAGGTACTGCTTTCAGTACTCGCAGGTCATTTGACAGTTGACATTTTTTATCACTTACTTCGTTATCATAACAATGTTTCTCCTTTATCGCTCCATTTCTGGGAGCCCCAGTGTTGTGTTTGAATGACATTAGGCACGATTGGTACTCCACACTTTTTTCTTGGCAAGAACTCTAATTCTCTTAGCGCTCAGCCTGTTCAGGAATAGATCTTGCATTGATCTTTAGGCAATGCCCACTGGTCTTTCAGTTCCACCATGATTTCGTATTTAATATTGTCTGGTTTGCGGCCGGGCTCAAACAAGACAATATCAGGGGCTGATGATCACTGATGTCGCAGTGCATTACTTTTAGCTACTGTATGGTCTGGAAAGTTGCTTCGTCCACGAAGAAATAATCTAAAGTCGCACTTAAATTTCCAGAGTGGAATGTTTTAGCTCCATGAAAGTCTCCTTTGACTTTCCCATTGACCAGTTTCAAATTTCTACACTTCATTTCATCAAGCCAAAGGCGACTGCTTTTTGGTTTTTCTGTTGAATATCGATCAATTTCCTTGGTAGAGTGGGTCTTCAGTCCATCAATGTGCAGGTTGCCACATATTATTATTCTGGGATTTTTCCATCCAAAGCTTTTATGTTCAAATAAAGGTTGCAAATAATCAGAGTTCTGTTGATCCTGCAAGTTGATTACGATAATTTGAATCAAAGGGTTTGGGATGGATAACCCTACTCACTTTCCACAGAAAGTTATTTTTCACCAATGTAAGCAGACCTGAGGTAGGTCTTCCACTCTTGTCTTTTATCGCTTTATTCAAAAAGCTTGAAAAGCCATCTAGGAAAGACGTCTCTCTTAACCAACATTCCTGTAGACACAGGATATCTATGGTGGTTAGGCTAGGGTCCATATGACATTAGCCTTGAAGTGCTTTGAAGCACATTGTGTATTGGCGCTATATAAATAAACTATCATATCATATCATTGCTTGAAATAAATGTCGAAACCCTCTGGAGTTCCAGATGCCAATCCACCACTCCCCTGATGGATCTGGACAGTTGGTCTATTGTTTAACTGGGACAGCCAATGTTCTGGCCAACCAATTCCAGGATTCATCCTTAGATATTTTGCAATTTATTTTGTCCTGGGTCCTGATGTCACTCTACTATCAACTGCTACCGCGTATAGTAATTTTTAAAGCTCTTGGTCCAGACAATCTTACAGACTCGTCAGACTCATCATCTGGATGCTGTGTTGTGTGGTTTTTAGTGTAGCGTCTTGAGCACGATTCCTTCTCACTTTTTTTAGTCACATGTTTCCGTGCAGTTAATTCCTCTCTTAGATCGAATCCGAATGCTCTGATGTCATCAGTTGCTTTTATCATCAGGGAACTTAGAGCCCTAGAGGTCATGTGGAGACACACTTTGTCGTTCTCCTCTTCATTTGGGAACTCAACAATCGTTATGTCCTTAGGTTTGATGACCCTTAACGCTGGAACCGTATGCAAGAGGGCAATTATATTTGCACAGTTTAAAATCAACCCATCATCTGCTCTTAGTACTCTTGCCAGGTACACTCCGGGATATGTGGTCTTTTCTTCATGCATACGTTTTAGCTTCCTGTCATGTCGGTTTGGTCTAACAGGAGACAGTTTCTTAGTGGCTTTGTTTCTTAGACTGGAGTGTCTTGTTTGCTTTGAACGCTCTACCAATATCTCCATCATGTTTGCTTGCTTGGATTTCTTTTCAGCTTTTCTCTCTTGGAGCTCTAGCTGCTCTCTTTTTTTCCTTTAAAGTCTTGAAGTTTACTGTTCCCTTGGTCGGGCGGGGGTCCTCATCATCTTCATCGCTAGAACGAATAAGGACTTCTGAACTGAACCTTCCTCCTACTCTGATTCATTTCCCTCATAGGTCGACAGCTGCAACAAAGGGTCGGCCTCCCAGTCGGAGGTTTGACATTGGGAGTATTTCTGCTCCAATCTCACATTCCCAGTTTTTAGATCTTTTTTCTAGCAACACTTTGAGCCTCATTCCAAGGCTGGCAGTAAAGGGTTAAAGGCGCTGGTAAGGGTGCCGGTGCTGTTAACCCCTTACCGCCGCATTACGAAGTCCTTTAGCGGGTGCCGCTAAGGGCGGCTGGTTTTACCAGGTGCCCTTAGTGGGAGCTGCTAAAGGACCAGGGAGCTAACAACGGACCTTTCATTAACAGGCCCGTTGTTAGCTCCGTCCCCATTCCCATTGAGCCCTATGGGGGCTCAAATGGGAATGGGGATGGGTAAATTGAATGAGGACTTACTGGGTCCTCCAAGGATGGAATGGCCCGGTAATTCCTCATTCAAGGAACCCGGACCCGAGTTTGGAGGCAGCCATGCGGCCATGGAGCCATGGAGGCAAATAGCAGCATGGCTACGTCCAAACTCATAATGACCCCCTTTGTGTTGATTGCTTACAATGGTCGACTGTGCTGCTATCCGATTAATTGTGACTTCTACTACTCCGCTATTAGCATGTGAGGAGCATTTGTCTGGGCATTCATTATTCTTTTCAGTTTTGTCAAATGATTTACTATTTGTTTTTTTTTCTCTTTGTTTCTTGGGTAGAATTTTTTGATCTCCTTGCCCCTCCGATGTAAATATAGGAAATTGATTTGTACTCCCTGTTTTACACAATGTTATCTGAGTTTGGGAGGCTGAGGCAAAGTTGATATTTGAATTCATGGATTTTTAAATTTCTGATCCACCATCCTCCGACGTCATCACTCCTTCGTTGCATCTCCCAATATTTCCAATTGAGGATAGAGATCTTTCCACAGTTCTCCCCTTTTGCGGTTGACAGGGGACTGTGTCTTTCGTACTTTTTGCTTGCAATGACTTAGCAGCCTCCACTATGTTTGAGATATTATTAATGGGAATGGGAATAGCCAAATTCGGGCCAGTGACTGCAGTATATTTCACTGCTGTCATTGGAAGAGCATTAGCCTTCTCTAAAGCACATCACAAAGGCTTTTTTGTCCTCTCTGGCATCTTCAATGTGGTCGGTGAAGGTCTTAAGTATAGCTACGTCGGCTTCCTTTTCTCTGGCTCTTTTTTCTCCCACGGCCTCTATGTGAGATTCTATAAAAATTAACTTGGATTGCATCAAGGCCATTAGTGTAGATTGATCTCTATAATTGTCATTTAAGGCTTCATATAGTTTGAGGAAGGGTGTTAAGGTAATTGCCATAATTAAACCGATAGCAGCCTATAAGTTTGCGCTCCTCTAAGGTACGGTTATGTTTCACACATTTGTCTCATAATGAGGGGGAGTGCCTTTCTGAACTGGGTCCAGAGGTTACTTTACGATGTATGCTCCTTTCAGAGACCAAGATATCTTTATTCTCTGACTCAGGGTTCTCTCCAGAGAGACTTTCCCTTACTCCAGGACCCCATATAGGTCTTCTATGCAATCTTATTGCCACTTGTGACTAATCCTGTAACCTCATCGAGGATTCAGACTCTTCCGAACTCCTCTCCACTCTTTCTCTACATCTTTTAAAATAAATTCTGTGGAGCTCTACCCTGTGAGCGCATGTTAATTTCCATCTGATCAATTTGTCATTTTTCTCCCCGTGGCGGACACCAGGCGGCCACATGCTCAGCTGGTAACATTGCTTCATGCTTGTTTCTTGGTTCAAATGATGTAAAGGTTATTATGTCCTTTCCGGCGGGTCCCAACAGAGATTGTTGTTCCAAGATTATAACAGAAATGACATCTTCTGTTGAAAGATGTTGCAAGGTGCTAATAGAGAGGTGTTCCAAAGTTTTAAGTGCCGTATCTCCTTTCTTGCCAGAGCACATGGCAGGATCTGTTGTGACTCAATACATGCCACAGTGGTCACCTGCTTTTGTATGGCTAATGTCCTTTGAAGATTGTCAGTGGCTAGCGTTGGCGATGGCATATCACAAGAAGGTTTCGTCTGATTTAAGCTGTTAAATAGGTCTGTATCAGAAATAACTGTCCAAACACTATCATTAGAAGGCAGAGGGCAATGCTCATCAGTGTTCTCCGTTATAGTGATTGACTTTGACTGTGAGGAGTGTGTTACAGGGACTTTTTCTCTTAAGTGCCATTTTAGCGTTTTTCCCTCCCCCCATAGATTTGCTCCGATTCTTTATGATAGGCCCAACAGTTCTCCTTGCTAGACTGGGCCTATGGTGTATATCATCTGATTTCTCAAGATTTTTCAGTAGCAGGACTTTATCCCGCAATTCCATTACAGTCAAACTTTTCTCCACAGATTTTCCTTTGGTTAACGGTGCTGTATTATCACCAACGTTTGAAGCCATATTCTTATAAACCTTGTCAGCACTGACCACAAGGTGATCGTCTTGGGGCATCCATTTGAATTAGAGTCTCGTTTGTTAATATGTCAACTTCCGGTGAACTCCCAAATATATCTTTCGAGTCTCCCTAATAAACAAGATCAATTGTATGTAATGTCACTCTCGTGGGGGGTTGAGACAAAGAGCCAAAATTAGGTCGCACAAGTGTGGCAGGGTGAGCAGCGTGCTCACACTCAAGGAGCACAAACACTAGATCAGCCTGGTCCGAGTGGTCAGCATTGCAGGTCCCTGCAGAAAAAGAAAAAGAAAGCGGGACTGTCGGCAGGGGCACATTGGGGCTCAGGTAGGGGGCCATGAAAAGCAGGTTGCGGCATTTTAAGCACCGTACCTTTTTCCTGGGCTTGTAGATCCGCCAGCTTCGCACGGCAATGCAGATCTTCAGAATTGTTTTCACTTCACATGCCGTCGCACTGGGCTATGCAAACCTGGCTCCGGGTCTGATGCAACAGGGTAGAGTCTGTGAGGGGGCAGGACTCCATGCCCCTCACGCCACCCTCTGCAAACACTCTGCCAACACTCTGAAATGCTCAACGTCGGGAGTGGAGTGTTTGTGGTTTGTGCTCCACCCACAATCAGAGGAGTTGGAGGAAACACTGCTCCAGCAGTGTAACACTTTGTCAGGAATTGGAAGAAACACTGCTCCAGCAGTGTAATGTTATTTCAAAGTTTCCAAAGTAATCAGGATCACAAAAACAGCCGGCAAGGGAACAGGGCTCACAGACCACGACCACTTGAGCCAACACTCTGCCAATACTCGGGAGTGGAGTGTTTGTGGTTTGTGCTCTGCCCACAATCAGAGGAGTTGAAAGAAATACTGCACCAGCAGTGTAACGCTGTGTCAGGAATTGGAAGAAACACTGCTCCAGCAGTGAAACTTTATTTCAAAGATTCCAAAGTAATCAGGATCACAAAAGTAGCCGGCAGGGTAACGGGGCTTGCAGACCACAACCACTTGCGCCAATGCTCTGCCAACCCGGTAATACTGGGATATCAGGTGGCAAAAACGGTAGGGCATTTTGCCAGCATCCCGCCAGAATTACCGGTAGGATACCAGCAAACTTGTAATGCGCCCTATAGTGTTTTCTTGTGTTGCAGTGGTGGGTTCCTTTCTCCAGTGTTTTCATCAGCTTGGTGCACTAAGGAGCCATATTGTTAATAGTTTCATGAATTGTAGGTGATGTTCTATTGTTCTTATTTCCTTTGAGAGCGAGTTCCAGAATTTCACTGCTATGCACGAGAATGCTGATTTCCCCAAATGTTTGTTTTGCTTGTTGCTTTTTGTTCAAGGCAGATGTTGTTGCTGGATTTTAGTGTTCATGTTGGTTTGTAGATGGAGATTATTTCCTGTATGAACTCCGCTCCTTGACCGTGGATCAAATCGATCTGTGTGTTATGCAGTGTTTTGAAGAAGATTTTTTGACTAGTAACCAATACAATGTTCTTAACACTGGGGTGAAGTGTTCTCTTTTAGTGAGTCTAAGCAGTAGTTGTGATGCTGCATTGTGTATTAATTGTAGCGTTCTCATTAGTGATTCTGGCATTTCGAGACAGATGCTGTTGGCATAGTTTATTCTTGACATGACGAAAGAGATGACAACCAGTGTTCTGTCTGTGAAGGAGAAGAAGGGAAGTATCTTCTTGATTGTGTGTAGGTGGAAGAACCATTTCTTAACTACATTGTTGACTTGTGGTTAAAATGTTTGTTTGTTATCCATTAGGATTCAAAGATTTGTGACCACTTCGGAAGGTTCTGGCAGGTTTCCCATCTCAGTGAGCCATGGAATGTGGTGGTTGTTCAACAGGTCGTTGAGTGCAATCATGATTTTGCTTTTGTCCGTATTGAATTTAAGGCTGTTGGTGCTCATCCACTGGTTTAGTTCAGTGAGGCATTCAGTGAGTGTTGTGTTTTGTTCTTTGCTGACGTTGATTTTATAGATGATTTGAGTGTCATCTGAGTAACTGCAGCAGGTTAGGTCATCATTTTGTTGAGGTTAATCAGGAGGTTCATGTAGATGTTGAAGAGTAATAGAGAGAGCAATTAGCCATGTGGGACTCTGCAAGATGTTTTCCAAGGTGCTGTCTTGAATCACGCTATCCCGGTTGTTTCTGCTCCTTCTGTCAAGAAGGATTTTAGCCAGAGGAGAGCTATATTTTCCATTCCCAATATCGTCTAGTCTTATAATGAATGTGTCATGATTGACTGTGTCGAAGGCTGCCGAGATATCAAGTTGTGTGAGTGCTGTGTTGATGTTGGAGTCTGCATTGGTCTTCATATCGTCCCATGTAGCCAGCAGTGCAGTTAAAGTTCCTCTCATGGGTCTGGGGTATACTTGTCCCAGATCTAACAACTGGATGCGGTCTACATATTTTAAGATTGGTTCATAGACATAGCTTGCTAGTAGTTTTTCTGGGTATGGGATATTTGAAATCGTCCTGTAGTTGGTTAGGTCTTCTGTGTTTCCCAGAGTATCTTTGAGGAGTGGCTTGATGTAGGCCAATTTGAAGGCTTTTGGCATGGTTCCTATGCTATTGAGTGGGAGAAGAGGTTGAAGTAATATTCTGCTGGTGTTCTCTGGGTGAGGATGATCTTATAGCTGTCTGGTGGACAGGGATCAGCTGGAGAACACTATCTCTTGCTTTTGATAGATACAGTGTTCCCCTAAGTTTAATCAGCATTTGACAGATTCAAAGAAGTTAGTTCCTAAGAAGCTAGCCATTGCTGCTGATGTTTGGCTTTTCCATAGAGTG
Source organism: Ambystoma mexicanum (assembly GCF_040938575.1). NCBI lineage: Eukaryota > Metazoa > Chordata > Amphibia > Caudata > Ambystomatidae > Ambystoma > Ambystoma mexicanum. The sequence continues at coordinate 826,989,653 of NC_090926.1, read as the reverse complement.
TGCCACAAGGACATAAATGCTCCTGGTAAGCATGAGGAGGGGAAAATCATCCAAAAAGGCCCATAAAAGTTAAATAATGAGAACAAGCCACATGCACATGGAAAGGGTAGTGGGACTAACTATTCCAAGCATAAAAATGGACACTCAAAGCCTCCATATATACAAAGGTCCAGTGGATTTTGTGTAGCCTGTGGAGCAGGTTTCCACATGAAGGGGAACAACTGATGTAAGGGTAGGACCTTTGGGGTGCACTCTGTGAATGTGGGATTTCATTATGGAGAGGAACAGATCATCACAGGGGTGTCTTTGTCTTTATATATCTTACCCAATGGTGAAGGATCTGAAGTAGGTTTAGTTTTCATGGTAACATGGGATAATAGCATTGCTGACTGAAGCTTCTGCTCCCATACCTAGCAATACCCAGAATGACAATATTGATGATACTGTACAGGTAGATTGTGTAGGTGCCTCTACTATTAGGAATAATGAGCTCAGTCCAACTTTGGTGGATTCCAAATTGGTAAACCTACAGGCTATTGCCAGAATGTCTCTGGTGGCTACTCAGCTGACTGCTGGTCTCTCTCTCTCAACTTCCCACAATTGGCTGTCACTTTAGCTGTGAATGGAGAGCAGATAGGACACCTGTAAGGGAAGGTCCCTAATCACCTCAACCCAATGCGTGCCAACCACCTGAGGAATGAGTGCACATTTTGTACATAAGCAAGTTAATTGTGCAATCATTGGGGGAGAAGTTAAATGACTCTATGAACAAAACTAACCGAAGTCTCACTGAACCACATAAATTGACACATTATAAATAATGTTGCAACAGTTAAAACACTCTGATATAGTTTATTGCAATTCACTGCCCAGATGTGATTGGGCAAAACCTCTTCAAAGAAATCCCATCTTTCTCCAATTCCTACATTATCATTGGTAGCCATTATCTTAACTACCATTGTCAGCTCATGTGTAAAACACACCTCCTTTTTGTATGTGTCCATGGTAGGTCTTGACATCATCAAACAGTTAAACATTTGTGTGCAATCATAATTCATTAATAGTAACAACTGGCCTGAACCCTTTAACCTTAACCCTAATTGCACATGGTTCACATAGATACTTTAAGAAATATTAAGAGGGCTGAGTAAACCAGTTCTCTTTGAATTAAAAATAACCTTCTCACCCACCCAAACTTTACCAGTGTTTTGGAACATTCTAATCTAAATAACTGCCATTTCATCACACATGGAATACAGTTGACATTCTTCGGTTGTGATTGCTTTAGCCATGAGCATCGCTTCACCCAATATTTATTGCTGGTCAAAAACAAAAAGCTGAAACCCTCTGTCAAGCTCCCATGCATTTAGAATTAGATCTGTTTTCTTGCAAAAATATCAGACTATAAAAACCATGGCAGGCTCCTTTAGCTGAGCTGACTATTGCTAAGGTAATAGTTACTTATTTACCCATCATAAGGCCTCTGAAACTCTGCAGAACAGGTTTTTCAAAGTCAAACCCTGACTGCCATGTTTTAATCTATTTATGAAATAGCCCATTACATGTGCATTCATAAATCAATCCCCTTTAGATGTTTTCTCAGTGTGCATGCATGTTTAATAAATACTAACTTTCCTTTACAGTGTTTTCAGGACAGGCCCCATTTCTTGCATGCGCATTATGATAACTACTCATTGCCTGCTTCTGGGCACTCCATTGCACATTATGTCTGAATCGTATTTATATTTCAGTTTGTGGTTTCCGAATTTTATCTTTCTGTGTGGGTGCAATCTAATATGTATCGACTTTCACCAAAAAGTGACACTAAAGTAAGATAATGCATTCACAATTAACTACACTGGATACATATGGAATTGCAACATTGCACCCGCTTTGCCACACCCTAGTTACAAATACGGCACGTGCAACATAAACCCCTCTTGGATGTGGGGTCCTTTCCTGACCACCCCAACATTACCCCCATCATTTAATACTTTAACTTACAAATCGTAATTATTTTCTTAAGGAACAATCCTACAATCATCTTTCATACCAGTCTCAATATTGGCATATTCCTCTGCTGAAAAAACCCAACTCATTGCCCCACCATTTCCTCAATCTACCCACTGCTCCACACAATCATCACAACTTGGTGGAGGGCACAAAACAGCTTCAGTCTGAATAACCATGTGAGATGAAATCATAGTGATTCTAGCTTTGTACATGGTCACAGCCATCACAGCAGCTGTGTTTGGTAACTGGGCAGAACAACATCATAGTTGCATTTAACAAGAGCAAAAAGCCATAAGAAAAAAGAAGGATCTCCACAGCAAGGCTAATCCAAGACAGCACCCAGGAGAAAAAAGTCTAAACACAAATCATTTGTAATCCCTGTCTCATTTTCCATGATCACTCTGAGCTTATACAATGCAGCAATAGTTTGCATTGTGGACCCATTCTCTGAGCCATTGGGAGGCACAAATGTGCAACAAGTCCTCCTCATCTCTTCACATACACCCCCCACCATTGCTGCCAGGAGGTTGAGGATGTAACGGTTTTGCAAAGTCATGAGCCTCATGGCCCAGAGCTCTTCTTTAATAGCACTAAGAGCTGACTCAGATTAATTGATAAACAGTAGGAGTTCATATCTGGTGACCTGGAGCCACTTGTGGTTTGGACGCCAGGTGCCAGAAGAGAAACAAAAAAAGGTGTCTGTATGATTAAACTGCGGGTACTGTCCAGGAAAGTCCATTAAAGCTTTTGATGAGGCCGCTGAATGGTAGTTGGAGCACTTAGTTTGTTGCAATGGTTCCTGGTTCCCATCGTCCTACATGGTCATTGATTCATCCATATGCAATGATGAGGGGGACGCAACGAGCACAGGGGACAACGGAGACACAGATGTCACTTTGAGAATCAGGTGGGCCAGGACCAGGTGCTCCTCTTGGATTATAAGAATGGGCATGTGGGGTGTACTGAAATGGTGTAGTCCTGTGCGCGGTGGGTCCCGGACAAAAGAGGAGTGAACAAAATATTCCTTAATGTTCCTCGCTCTCTTGAAAGCGAACCGAGGTGTGGGTTCGTCTGTGAGTTGTAATCTGACTATGGCCCAGTATTTACGAATCATTCTTTTGAAATCGAAAGTATTAGGACCATGTGTGATCACACAGGTTAATCTTTCTTCTTTTTGTTGGTTGGACTCTATCCTGTTGGTAAATCTGGCCCTCTTGGTCGCGTTGGTCACCAGTCTTTTTGGATATCCACGTGTACGCAGCCGTGTGCCCAGTGTATTTGTATTTTCATAAAAGTTGTCCAAGGAAGTGCAGTGCCTTCTAATCCTCAGAAATTGGCCATACGGAAGATCCTGTTTAAAGGGTTGGGGGTGGTCACTTTGATAATGCAGGAGTGTATTTCGATCCATAATTTTCCTTAATAAATTACATACAAGTTTGTTTTCAATACACAAAATTTTCAGGTCCAAGAAGTGTATCTGTGCATTGTTGCATTCCATTGTAAACTGAATATTGTTGTTACATGTGTTGAGCCAATCTAGAAACTGTTTAAGAGATAACTCATCACCTGTCCAAATAAAAATAATGTTGTCAATATACCAATGCCAGTGAAGGATTTTAGAGCTCCACTGGTTAATTTGATTGTATATAAACTGATCATCAAATGAGACCATAAATAAGATGGCTAAGCAGGGTGCGGACATCGCACCCATTGCTGTACCCTTATCAAAGGTGAAACATTGTTTGCACAAAGCAAAGGTAGCCAATTCAATAATGGATTCTGGTGGTACCCGGTATGATCCAGGTTGGGCATATTCCAGAGTCAGGTGCTCATATATATAATCTATTGCTGCATCCTGTGGGATTGATGTATATAATGCCTTAATGTCCATCATTACTAGAAGTTGCTGCTTGCAATCAAAAGGCAGATTTTCAAATATCTGAATGGTGTGCATTGTATCCCGAAGGTATGATTTAGTTTTGATACTTAAAACGGTTTTATCACCAGGTCCCTGTTCCTCGATATATCTTTTACGGCTTCCCTCTCACCTTTAGTTAAATTCTGATGTAGTTTGTTTTTGTTTTTCTACATTTGTCTGATGTCTCTAAGAACACATCTTTCAAAGGTGAGTAGGTCATCAGGTGCCTGGTTGTCCGTGGGTGTAAATGATGACTGTGGATGTAGGCCCATGTCCGGATCAGTTTCTTGTTCATTGTGATCTTAAATTGGGAAAAAATGGACGCACCTGTGTCTCCGTCTCGTACCAGTCTGTGTCAATGGTTGGCACAAAGGAAAATCCTTTGGCCAGAAGGGAGATTAGACATGGTGAGAGGTTAAAGTTGGCCAGGTTGAAAATCGGTAATTTGTTAGTACCAGGTGTAGATTCTAGCGTCCCCGCCACCTGGGCCGTCTTCGTTGTCCTTGGTATGGTATGTTCCAAAATGGAGGACCCCATCCCCCTCCTTGTCCTCCTCTGCCTAAAAAAGGGAATGGCGGAGGAGGGGGGTGGGGGCCTGGAATTGTGATTGTCCAAATTGATATGGTTGGTAAGGTTGCAAGTTATAATTTGAGCTGGCCCCAGAGGAGCCTGAGCTGCTTGATCCTGAAAAGGTAACTCTTCTTCGTCTCCCTCCTGGTGAAGGTTGGGCTGCACCTCCTTGTTTCTTAAGGGAATCAATATAACCTTCGTCGGTATATGGATAGATAACTTCAGTTCTGAAGTCTTTGATGTCTTTATTCAACTTGTTTGTCTTCTTGCTAAGTGTGTTTGCCTTGAATTGTTCAAATTGTTTATTTATATCAGAAAGTTGTTCCTGTATATTGGTAAGTAAGGTGTTTGTTTTAAATTTAGTTTCTTCTGTCTCTAGGGTTTTTTGTAATTCCGTGCTAATGCGTTGTGCAGTGGTAATAGTTAGGACCATAAGGTCTCTGCTGCACTTTGTGGCAATAAAACTAAAGTTAGAAGTATATTCTTTGTCTTCTAGGAATAGTTGTGGTTCGTTGCGTACTATTAGTCCACTGGGTATTATACTTGCTTTTAAATATTCCCGAAGGAAATGACCGTGGAGTTCTGTACGGAAAATGTCTTCTTTTTCAATTTCAAAAGGTGCTCAGCAGTACTGGATGAGCTTGAGGACTGGCTTGGATCTGGAGGGTCAAAGAGGGAAGGACCACGGATTAACTCAATGGTTTCCTCCTCGGAATAACTTAAAGTTGCACCATCAGCCATTTCCGTCTCTCCCACAATGGGGACTATGAACACTAGGGCCCATGCAGAAATATATATAGTCAGGGGAAGGGAGAAATCAGAAGGTAAAGGGGGAGAAGAGGCAAATAAAGAGAAAGGATGCCTTTTCAATTGGCCTTAATTTGGCTCTTAATTTAATGTCAGTAAAACCATTGAAAACATGAAAATAGCGCCATGTCACCCAACCCGTCCCCAGCTCTGCCACCCAACACACCATGGCATGTCATGCAACATGAAAGCAAACAAAGCAATGCACAAGACCTGACACAAGTGTCACAAAGTGCACTGTCCCAGAAGGAAACTGCCCACAGACAATATGCTCCCAGTAATCAATAGCAAACAGCACACATGAACAAATACTTACCACCAACACAATACAGCAACACACCATGAAACATTGCAAAAACATGACAGTACTAAGTCAAAGTAGTGGTAGTCTTACAACCTGAATAAGCCAGCACATTGACCCCTTCCAACTGTAGAGTGTTGCTGCCACACAAATGTGTCAGTGTACTGCATACAACATGAACTCCATCTGCAAAGGAGACGGTCTTGTGAAGACATGAGAAAGGAACCTGCAAATTAGGAGGAAGACATGGATGCACAAGCACATATCAATACACCATGCAGTGTACAATACAACAACAATACCCACTAAGGATGTACACACAGTATTGACTACAGACTGCCCACACAGCTCATGGGAGCCCAATGTCACTGTGTAAGTCACGGTCACTTGGTCACACCCTTTGCAAGCCCATGGAAACGGGAAGCAGGAGGGGTGTGTGTGTCACGAACCCAAGCATCTAACCCAAACTCAGGACAAGCCTGCATGTGCCCAGCCGGAATACAGTGGATGCCCAAGGGAGCCACACAAGGCAACACACTGTAAAAAAAAAAAAAAAAAAGGCCATGTGGGGGCCAGGGAGAGGCCACCCAGGAGGTTCGAGGACAGGGTGCACACCAACACCCACCTGCGTGGATGTTGCGAAACAATAAATACCTCCATGGGCTCATGGCCTGCACGGCTATGCCATTGTGGGAGAACTGCTGTCGCTCTCTTCACGTTCTGCTGCTGCATCAGGAGGTGGTGGCACTATGGGAGGCAGCCCACGCAAAGCCCTGGTATGGTCCTCCATGGCAGCAAGCATGCAGGTCTGGAAGGTCTGATTCTGGAGGATTAAAGTGAAGAGATCCCCATGCAGCACCTCACGGGTTGCCTGCACTTCTGCACGCATGGCCTCGTGGGATGCCTGGATCTCCTCACGTGTTGCCTGCAGCTCAGCTGAGAGCGAACGTTTGAGCTGCTCCATTTCGGGACGCCTCAAGTTCAAGCAGACTCTGCCTGAGGTTATGGAGTTCTACCCTCAGGGCTTCCCTGTGGCCCTGTGACTGTTGATATGAATTTGCGCAGAGTCTCCAGTGCCACCCTTCGGTCCCTGTTGGACGCCAACATGTCTTCCCTGTGTGATTGGGAAATGGAGTCTGTTGCCTGCTGTTGTTGCTCCATTTGCCTTTCAGGGGGGATAATGGAAGTGGCCACCCTCTCCATTGCCTGAGCCATCATTTCTACTGATGCTGCCTGTTGGGTTGCCATACCGTCCATGGAGTTTTCCCATACAGTATTGCCTGGTGGCGGGCACCACACCTGTTTGGGGCAAGGCAATCTGCACCTTGCTGTGCTGGCACTGCCTGAGGCTGCAGGACTGCATTCCCCCTCTGATCTGCTGGCCCAGGAACAGGATCAGATGCTGTGGAGTGTGACCCTGCATCCGTAACCGCCAAAGGCGGACCTATAAACACTGACATACCCATAGAGGGTTCTACCCCTGGTGCAGGTGGGTTGTACAGAACAGAATCCCTGCCAGAAGCACTGACCTGCGACAGCACATAAGTCTCATCATCCGACTAAGCACCTGAATAGAGGTCTGGGGAGCTGCACCCAGAGACACCCCTCGACAGTATGGTTTGCAGTACCAAAGTGTTTTCACCCACCACCACACCACGTCCCCCACTGGTGCCTGGTCGTGGCTGAGAATCCTCCTGGGTCTGCACCATCTCCTGAACCTCACCAGCATCAAGTGCGTCGTCACCTACAAAAACATGAAATACAAGAAATGGAAACAGGCATGAGCACCATAGCACACACATAGGCCTGACAAGACAGAGATCCAGTACATGGATTACACATGTGCCACATGACTATAACCCTGGCATGCATGCACTGTCAATGAGTTTGAGTCAAAAAGGCAGACAATGAGGACACCAAGATGGAAAAGCAACACATTTGCAGCATGTTGTGTAGCACTGGTATCACACATCAGCCTGTAAGTGGCATGTCCAATACACATACATGAACATGCCAACACACAGATGTCATCTAGCATAGCCATGGTAAATTAGACAACTACAGCGATATGTCAGTGAATGAGTACTGTCACACATCCATGTCACATGGACATGATGAGAAGAATAATGCAGAATAGTGTTGCAAAATATGCATGTGCCACACCCTGCAACACATCAAGTGTACAATAAGACAGTGATTGTAGGCAGATGTACACATCAATGGTTGGCCACTTCAACATGACAGGAAACAACTATCATGTTCCACATGTAAACAGGCCCTAAAAATAAATTTCAGCAGGCCAATACGCCCTCGCCCTGAATGGTCTAATCATTCACATAACCAGGTAACTAAAGTGGCACAATGAAAAATGCGATAATCTAAACAATCAGCCTGAATGAACACAGAAAAAATCTGAACAATGTGGTTGCAAGATGATAGTTCAAGTGCAACAGCAGTAATGTGGGGCTAATTGGCTACTGTGGGCAGAAGGGATACTCTCATACCCAAATCAAAGGCAAGTGAATGTATTGGAGGAAGCACATGGGTGACCCATAACACTCAGGAGTACACACCCTCACCTGGCACTCAATCAGAACCCGTCACCCAAACAACATACACATGGATTACACACACATGCATGGGCACTCACCGGACAATGCGTCGATATCGGGAAGCTCTCCCACGCCTTGGATCTGTTCCTCTGTGACGAAGGTCCCAGCAACAGACTCATGTTCAGTGAGTTTGCTGTCCTCTGGTGGAGACCCACCACCAGTCACCAGAGTAGTGGCATGATTTGAGGCCAGTTTGTTCTTTGCTCTGCGTTTCAGGTCATTCCACCGCTTGTAGCAATCATCAGCTGTGCGCCTCACAAATCCAAGGGCACTTATGCGGTCCGCGATGTTCTACCAGTGTGCCCTACGTTGACCAGGTGTGGTCTTGCACCCTGCAGTCACCACCATTTTGCGGCTATGTGTTGACACATAGGTCACAAGTGCATCAAGTTCGGCGTCATTAAAGCTAGGCTTCCATGACATGCCAGACTGTGTAGCCATGTCTGGGGTCTCAGCCTGTAGTGCCAGAGCACCCTTCTTCCTCTTTTTCAAAGGTGGAGTGGAGCCTGATTGGCTTACGCCGCTCTGGTTATTAGGGGCAGAAGCGCTGGTGGACTGGGTACTGGGAACGTGCAAAGGCACAATGACGATAGGTCTTGGTGCAGGCATTGGCTGAAGTGTGATGTTGGAAGGGGCAACGTCGGTTTGATGGGCCTGGACCGACACTGTCCCTGGTGGGAGACTCAGAGCTGGGGTGGATAGAGCTGCAGCTGCCCCTGCAGCCTCCCCACCCTGCCGATTTGGGGCAGCAGATGACATTGCTGCCCCAGATCCACGTGGCCTGGTGACACCAACTTGCACCACCACACGTGGCTTAAACTTGCTGACCTGGAAGTCAGCCTGGGAGTCATCCTGTGCTGGGTCAGGTGCCATAATGGGCTGGTCCAACAAGGGCTGAGCTGGGATGGTGTCAGCTATGTTTCCCACAACCATGGGAGGGGCATGGGTGTCCCTGATTGGTCCTCCACACATGGGGGTCTAGGGGCACCCTGCAAATCCTGGCCATGTCCCCTACCGCGCCCACCATGGCCACCTTTTGGAGGTCGGCCACCTTTGCCTCCCTTACCGCTTGGTCGCCTCCCAACCATGGCACTGATGTTGTTGTGCGTATGGGAGTAGCAGTAAACAATTGTCCTGGACAATTGGGGGTGAAAGGGGTAGGGTACTAGATGGAAATTGTACCCTAGTGTTCTAGCAAGCCTGTCTGTGACCCCTGGGGGAAGATGACGGGTCACGCAACACACAGGCACCCCGAAAACAAAAAATAATCTGCACCCAACCCCTTGTAGACCACGTGCGTGCAAAAATGAACCCGCACTACGCTGTGGCACCCAGGAACACAAAAATAAGCGTATGCGTGTTACACACAGCCTACAATGACCTCTGAAGGGGTTTGTGACACACGAGGCAAGCATAGTTGGTAAATGCGTGCGCGACTCACAGTCTGCCTGGAAAAAAAACGTGAAAAAATGCGCGTGTGCGCGTTGGCAACACCCCTGCCAAAATAAGAATTGTACGCTGTCTGAGGAGACAGGACAAAAGAAGAGGTGAACACTGTTTGAGGAAACAGGCCCAACAAAAAAAATGAACGCTGTCAGAGGTAACAGGGAGTACGAACTTGAAACGCTGTGAAGTAATCGCGTGTGAACCGACAAGCAGTACAGAATTCACCCACTCGCTCTCCAAGAAAAGCACGTACAAGGAAATGGGGGCCTACATGTACCTTTTAAAGCGGCCCACACGTACAACGTCACTTACGCGTGTACGCACAAAGGCCCTTTCCTCCAATTGAACGAGCTGACACTCGGACGTGCAGTTTTTGGACGTGTACGATGAACATGCACCCGTGTTGATGGAAACGCCCGCCCCCGTCACATCACAGATGCGTAGGCCCTTTCCTTGGATTACACGCATTCACACGCGGACGTGCAGTTTTTTCACGTGCCATGAGCCACTATGGCCATGTCACGAGGGAAACGGGTGCGCGCGTCATGTCACAGATGCGCTTACGCACTAAGGGCCTTTGGTCCAATGAAACCGCGTACGTGTGCTGACCCGCTTACGCGCTAAGGGCCTTTCCTCGAATTACACGCAGACGTGGATGATTTTCACGTGCCAAATCACTCCGTATCAAGCTGGCCACGCAACAACACACGGAAGACTACGCTCCTGCCCAGAAGGCCGAATTACTGCCCCATGAGCCACAGGAATGCTCCCACCTGCCATCTGCTGCTGCCTGCCTGCCTGCTGCCCACGTGCCCTGCTATCTGCTGCCTGCACATCATCCATCTGTAGGGGTGCAGTTGTTGTGACAACCCCTGCTGGAACTGAAGACTCCCGACTGGGATACCATCGCTCCGCAGCCCAGCCCCAGGACCCAGTTGCCCACCCACACCTGCCTCTGGGGTTGCCATGTCGGGCACACCACCATCTGGCACCACTGGCAACCCCCAGCCAGAGAGGCAGAGGGCCACCAGCTTCAGTGTCAGGGAAGTTGGTGTCCTGGTGGAGCAAGTCCTGGGGCAGTATGATGCCCTCTTTGGAAGTTCTCGCGCCGACTATGAAGGACGGACCATGATCTGGATGGACATCGTGACTGCCATCAACAAGAAGGGCGTGGCAGTCCACGACTTCAAACATGTCAAAAAGCGCTGGGAGGGCTTCAGGTCCAGGACCCTCGACAAGGCCCGGCGCCTCTTGAAGGCAGTGGATTCCAAGGGGCGCTGGGGCCACCTGTCCGACCACCAAATGAGGGTCCTGGAACGCATATGCCCAGCGCTCCACATCCAGGTCCTTGAGTCAAGTGGTAAGTGTACATGCATACTGATTGGAGGCTGTGCTTGTCGCGGTGTGCCAGTAGTGTGCAGGTTGCACATTTGTTTTTTTAGGGCCATGTATGGATGTGTATGTACAGGGGCATGTGATGACTGACACATGCGAGTCCTGTCATGTGTGAGACACATGGATGGTGTATGTGTGGGTAAGCATGCAGGCCAAAAGCACATGTGGGAGCACACATGTTTGAATTACTGTGTATGTACTTTGGCATGGTTGTGGTGTCACACATGGATGTTTGTTCCAGCTGCATGTATCTGCACTGTGTACATGTGCATGTGTGTGTGCATTTGACAAGTGTGCAACTGTGATGCAACATGGATGCATGTGGCACTGACATGTAGAAGGCTGAATGCCAGATGTTACATGGATGGCAATCTCATCACTCTGACAGTTGATGGACATGCACACATGGATTTAAGTGTGTTGGTGTGTGTGCATGTGTTGTGAACTCCCTGTGTTTCATGTGACGTCAGGCTCACCTTCGGATGCTGATGCTGTTGTATGTGTATGGATGGTGCTGTCTGGTGCAATATTGCTGTGGAATTGCTCATGTGTGTGAGTAGAAGCAGAAGGGGCAGCTAAGACCCCACAGGGTCCGAAGGAGGAAGATGGCATGGAGTCATCCAGGTTGTTGGGGGGTTTGGAGGAGGAAGAGGCCGTGGAAGGGACACACACAGTGCAGGGGCAGGGACAGGAGGCAGCACAGGCCGCCGCGGAGGTGTCTGTGTGTAATCCTGTCCCTGATCCTGTGACTGCATCATCCGGCACCAGCAGGGATGCCTACGTCCAGACCCGTTTTCAGGGAGGGGATGGGCGCACAACAACTGGCCGTCCTCTCCCTGCGGACATGGCTATCCGGGACCGTGTTGAGCCTGCCTGGCTGGGATAGCGTTGCATCAACGGGGCATGTGAGTTGACCTGTGGTGTTTTCGTGAAGACACTGCATGTCATCTCGGATGCCTCTTTGACCTGACCGCGTTGACCTACTGCAGGGGTGCACAACTAGTTTTTCCGGAGGGACGAATGTACCTTACAAGCTGTCTACAAGGGACCAGATTGCCATGCGGGGCATGTGGTGAATTTACAACCCCCCTGATGCATTTTTAGTAAACATGTGGGGAAAGTAAAGGCATTTTGAGGTGTACTTCTTGTCTTTACATTATTACCATGCTAGAAGAAAAACTGATTTGCCCCTGGGCTTCAACATGTTATCAATAGTGGGAGAACAAAATCATCCATGCACCCCAGCAGCAATAACCTAACAGAACTGGCTGTCCTACAGGTGAAAAAGAGCTGTGCAGATGTGGCTGATGAGTGATCTGTCCACATTAATCACTACATGAGGAAGCTTTGCTTCCTCCCCACCTCCCTGAGTACATTTTTAAAATGCAAGCATACACACCGATAGACACATATTTAAATTAAAGTACCTTCTGCCCTGGTCCTGAGGTTTCCTCCCAGTGATACAGCTCCCGCGTAGCACGAACAGGAAGCAAAGAGCACTTACTGGTTCATGCACATGCGTGCAAGAGCTGGATCGCTGATAGCAAAGAGCCCCACTCTGTTTGTATGTGGGAGGAGGCGCAGGAGCCCCTCCCTCGCATATACAAACATGCAGTTCCTCAGCCAGAATCCCCAATGGGCCAGGCAAGTTTAGGGAAGCAAAATGCCCCTGGTTTTGCATGGCTCATTGGTTATGGACGGCTGAGGGACAGAACTGTCAAATGGAAACAGTGTTTCCCTTGGACAGTTCAAGCCAGACAAGGAGCGCCCCTCAGCTGCATAAAACAGCTGAGTGAGTGCTCAGTGTTTACAATGGGCTGGTTCCTCCATTATGGGCGAGGGTGCCCATGGGTCAGCGCAACCTTGCCCATTATGGAGAAGCGCCACTGGAGCACCGTCAAAGAATGTATGCACAGGGTCGGTGTAGCTGGAGATGAAATACTGTTGACTTTGAAGTCATGTACACAAACTGCACTGTTGGTAATACAGTGATTTTGAACACATGAATAGGCTCATAGACATGCCCTACAATAGAAAGCTACCAGGGTAGCTCAGCAGGTTGAGTGACGGTTGCTAAGATATTATATATTTAAAACTGGCTACAAATTGTATGACTTTTTCCAATTCCTTATAAAAACAAGTGCTATAAAATGTGTTCAGCCAGGGGATGTGCTGGGCTGGCAGCTTCCTTATATTCAGGGTGAGGGTGGGGGAATGCCTGCCCCCATAGTGAAAATCAAAAGTTGGCACGCATGAACCCACAGTTTAATTTCCTGATAACTGCTGTCAGTGCAATAGAAGCATGTATTTGCACTGAAGCAGTTTGACAAACATATAAGAGCTTTAGAAATATATCCTGTCAAAAACACAAAGGAAGGGACACAGAAATCACTGGGTATTTGTCTGGCAGTCCGAGAAAAAGAAAAACACACATCAAAGAAAATAAATGAATTTAAGCTAAAGAAGCATGTTTGTTTGGAAAGGTCTTTTCTTTTTCTTTTAGACAAGCTTAAGCTGCACATATGGAAAACAAAAGTGTGACCACCATGTAGGTAGCCTGCTTTCATCAGTGATGGCCCCCAGTGATGTTCATGGTCCATTGGTGTCCCTTTCAGGCCAGAAAAAAAGAACACAGGCTGTGCAAATAGGTGCAAATAGAGCCTGCTAATGTGTGAATGATGGCTGGGCTGATTAGTGCCTTTAGGTCCCCTGCAAAGAATTCTTTGCCAGAGGCGGCGGTGGGGGGACAGGCATCAATTAGGGGTGCAATTACCCACTTCTACGGACACCTGTGCCAGCAATGTGCAGGCTTCAAAGACTTTCGTAATGAAGTGCGGCCCGCTTTGTTTTCTTTTGCTTGAAGTGGGCCGCACTTCTTTATGAAAGTTCTGTGTATTGAGGGCCGCAAAGCACGATAGCGCGGGCCGCATATGGCCTGCGGGCCGTATGTTGTGCACCCCAGACCTACTGGGACGGGTCACCAGTGCTGGATTCCTCCATGTGCTGGACCTTCTTGTGACCCCCTCCTCACCTGAACCCCCTAAGCGCAAGTCGTCCTCCATGCCATCTTCCCACCCATGTATCACCTGGGTACCCTGTGGAGCTGCCTCTGACCCAGCGGCCAGGCTGGTGGAGGACACATCCCTGCCACAGTCGGGAGTCGGACGTCCAGCAGGAGTGGCCCCCACGACAACTGCACCCCATCCGGAGGAGGATGTGCAGGCAGCAAGAGCCAGGGCGCAGGCACAAGCACAGCAGCAGCAGCAACATGTTGGGAGCAATGATGGCTCTGGGCCTTCAGCATCGGAGGGGCAGGCATCGGCCAGAGGGCAGGAGGACCCAGGATTAGAAGTGTCTTCCATGTGGCAGCGATTGGGCCACGCCATAGATGCGGAGCGGCAGCGGGTGGAAGAGGCACGGCTCACAATGGTCAGGGCGGAGAACTCCATGCGTAGGGCACTGAGGTGGGCCGAGAGCCTCGAGGCAATTCGCAGGGAGTTGGAGGCCAACATGTCATCGTCCCTGCGAACCCTCGGGGCCATGGAAGAGGACCGCCTCCAGGACATTGAATGGGAGTTCGATGATGCCCTAGCCCGGGACATCCAAAAGTGAGCCGTCGGACTAGCTCGCTGCCATTATAAATAGTTAGTTAGTTAGTGTTAGGTTTCATTTTGGTTTTCATTTTTTTTTGGGGTGCTTGGACAATACCCCACTTTTTTGTATATAGTTCTTCATTTGTTAGTGTATTTTTGTAGGTTTCATTTGGACAGTTGGGCTCATGGACCCAGGATTTCATCCTTGTAAATAGTTGGAGTGTGGATTTGTCGGCATTTTCTTTTTTGATTTTTCCGTGGAGAAATGGATTTTATTTTTTCATTTCTGTTTGGATTTGCTTTGTTGGAAGGAGACTTTGGAGACATTTTTGATTTCATATATTTTGGATTATGATTTCCTTTTTTTATCATTATGTGACATTCGGCATTGTTTTCCCTATGTCCATTGTTTGGTATTTGATTTTCTTTCACCACATTTTTTGTTCAATACATTTGTTCCCGTACTTCAATGTGTGGTATTCTCTCATTGGTTTCATGCATGTCACGATGTGGGTTTTCACATTCACTGGCACCCATTGTGTGTGTGTAACGGACATATGTTGATGTACATACATGCCATTTGGGTTGTTTTATATGTGGGGTGTATGTTTGCTTGGTTGGTTATTTGGGCAGGGGTGGCGTTCCGTGGGATTTTGGTGGCCATGAGGGCCATGATTGTGGGTCATGTTGACATGTTGGGGGGGAAATGAGTGGGGGCCTGCTGGCAGGTTCCCCTCACTGCTCGGGGAGGGGTGCTGGGGGACATGAGTGGTGGCCTGCTGGCAGGTGCCCCTCACTGATGGGGGGAGGGGGTGCTGGGGGACATGAGTGGGGGCCTGCTGGCAGGTGCCCCTCACTGATGGGGGTGGGGGTGCTGGGGGACAAGAGTGGGACATGAGTGGGGCCTGCTGGCAGTTGACCCTCACTGATGGGGGGTGGGGCTGCTGGGGGACATGAGTGGGGGCCTGCTGGCAGGTGCCTCTCACTGATGCGGGGTGGGGGTGCTGGGGGACATGAGTGGGGGCCTGCCTGCAGGTGCCCCTCACTGATGGGGGGAGGGGGTGCTGGGGGACATGGGTGGGGGCCTGATGGCAGGTGCCCCTCACTGATGGGGGTGGGGGTGCTGGGGACATGAGTGGGGGCCAGCTGGCAGGTGCCCCTCACTGATGGGGTGTGGGGGTGCTGGGGGACATGAGTGGGGGCCTGCTGGCAGGCGCCCCTCACTGATGAGGGGTGGGGGTGCTGGGGGACATGAGTGGGGGCCTGCTGGCAGGCGCACCTCACTGATGGGGGGTGGGGGTGCTGGAGGACATGAGTGGGGGCCTGCTGGCAGGTGCCCCTCACTGATGGGGTGTGGGAGTGCTGGGGGACATGAGTGGGACATGAGTGGGGGCCTGCTGGTGGGTGCCCCTCACTGATGGGGGGTGGGGGTGCTGGGGGACATGAGTGGGGGCCTGCTGGCAGGTGCCCCTCACTGATGGGGGGTGGGGGTGCAGGGGGACATGAGTTGGCGATCACTAGTGCAACGTGACACGTGTCCTGGCTGGGGGGCATGGCCATGGTGGACAGGCTGCCTGCGGGACATGTCCAGGAGTACAGGGTAGTCCCCTGTGGTGTGGGCTGCCTGCAGGGGCCGTGGAGGGGGTAGAGGGGACACCTGGGAGGACCCACACTGCAAATTCACGTGTAGGAATCCCTGTGCACCACACTGGATACACGTATCCCGCTATTACAGCAAAATCGCGTGTGAAAGTTCCTGCGCACCCCAGAAATACACATACCCCGCTCGCACAGGGTCAATTGCATGTGAAAGTTCCGCACACCCCAGTAATACACGTACCCCGCTCACACAGGGCCAATTGCGTGTGAAAGTTCCCGAGCACCCCAGTAACAGACGTACCCCGCTCGCACAGGGCCAATTGCGTGTGAAAGTTGCCGCGCACCCCAGTAACACACGTACCCCGCTCGCACAGGGCCAATCACATGTGATAGTTCCCGCGCACCCCAGTAACACACGTACCCCGCTCGCACAGGGCCAATCGCATGGGAAACTCGCTGCGCCGGGGTGTACATGTATTCGGAGGGGTGCGCGGGGAGTTTTACCGGCGTTTTCGTGGTTGGGGGCCTGTGCGCCATGTACGGGATTTGTGCGCTGCGCATGGTGCACAGGGAGCGGTTGGGGGGCGTAACTGGCGCTGCTGCAGGGTCGCTGCGCCACTCTGCACCACGGCTGGTTTTGGATGCTAAAATCCATGAATACGCTGTGCGTGGAAATGGATTTTAGCGCACTCGGCTGGTGCAGAAAGTCGGACGCGCACACTGTGTGACAGCCGCGTGCGCCACTTGTGTGCTGAATTCTATGAATTACCCTGAATATATGTTCGCATTACAAAATATGTGGAAAAGAACAAAGAATTTACACACAGTGAAGCCCAAAATACGGGGGCGTATTAAATTAACAAACAATTACACATTCTTGAAAATAAATCTAAGCTACCTGAAATCAAAGAAAAACGGTTAGGGAGAGGATGAAAAAAGAAGAGCAAAACTAAACATTAAAAAAAAATGTGTGTCATTAACATGACAAACAAATAGTCTTTTGCATGTGTCATGGCCGTTAAAAAGTATGTTAGGGTGCAGTGAGAGAGGACGAAGGGAAGAAAAAGGTACCTGTGGTGCACCAGCTGGGTATTCACTGATAAGTGGGGCATTCTAGACAGCAGACAGTATTCTGCACCGTAATTCAGGTGAATACTGGATGTATACAATTATTTGGGTCGTCTCCCAATGTCGCTTCCGCCGTGTGCTCTGAAATTGCAACAAGGTGTGTTGGAAACCAAAAATGGACGGAACAAAGGGAAGAGGTGAGTGGAGAATTGAAATACTCCAAAGCGGCTCGCTTGTAATAATGAAAAGTGCATATAGGGGAGGCCATATGGAGTACCTCGTGAATGAGCACACTTACCTGGTTTTTGGAAAACCGGAGAGCAAATCCCTGTATGATGTTGAAGAGTGTGATCTGAAAAAACCTCTGCAACGTCGGGTATCGAGGGACATGGCTCTTAAGTCCGATGGGGAATGCGGAAGAGTTATGGCTGTCACTATGGTGACGATGTCACGTTCGGGGGCCGGGTACGTGCCGTGGTACATGATTGGTATAGAGCAGCCAATGGAAAGTGCCGGGAAAGAAGGTGTCTCCGGAGGGTGGGGTGAAAAGGAGAGGCGGAGAATCATATAAGAGAGACGGCTAGAATAACTCTGTGCCGTGCTCTTGTGAAAATTGTAATGTTGCTGTCAGTGTGGAGTGGGAGAGATCCGACTTCGTAATGAAAACCGCCATGTCATCGAAGGGTATGTGGAAATCTATCTATAGACGGCACGGCTCCTATCCGTGCCACCATGCACCCTGATGTTTGCGAGTCAGAAGAAGATAAATTAAAATAAAGTGCTGTGTTGTATCGTGAGTGGGAATGGATTTCCTTTCTGAGCGAAATGCATGAGCCACATAAGTTCACGGTAATCAAGCAAATTGGTACTGAAATGGTCCACATCTCGCCACACTGGAGGCAACTGCTTATAGGAAAATGATCTGCATGTCCAGAACACATCCAAAAAAGCAGCTGTACATCCAGCCAGATCAGAGATGCGAAGCGTGCAACTGCAGTTCCCATTTGTGCCAATGGGCACTGTGCCATCACCATTAAAACACTTAGATAAATTGGAAAACATCTGTCTCTTAACAGGTTTCACAGTCTACACACATTCCATTATTCTTGGTTTATTCGTGCCATCCCTATTTCTGAGAATTTCCTCATTCCTCCAGCTGTGCAGCTCTTCACCTCTTGCTCCTATCTATCTTTGGTAAACATAGCTCCTTCTAAACTCAATTGAGCTCTTTGTGTGCACCGAAAATGTTTCTGCTCTTTATGATCAGTAACTGAACACACTTCATTGATAGGAAACATTGATTCTGTAATTGTTTGCCCTTTAAACTGCCCTCAGACCCTAGACAATGGAGGGGTCAAGAACTCTACCAGGGCCCTACAACATGTAGGGGTCAAGGACTCTACCAGGAACTCCCTACAAAGAACACCATGGGCCCCATAATAGGTTTGCCTGTCCGGTAACAACGTAATGGGAAGTTTGCTGGTACCTTTGTTAACGGACCGGCAAACTATGATTCCTGCTCACAGGTGCCTTCCCACCCTGACCTGGTGGGCATACGGGCACCCGCGAGCAGAGCATGCCGGATGCACCGGCACCATTCTGAATGGTGCCGGTGCATCCGACCTCCCCATTCCCCTATGGGGATCAATTGGGAATGGGGAGCATTTATTTCTAGCGCCTGCGAATGGGCAATTACCGGATCTGGCGGGCCGTAACGACCCGGTAATTGCCCATTCATGGGTGCCAGAAAAAAATTGATACCAGTGGCAGCCGTGCCTGTCTTACTGGCACAGCTACTGCCGGTATCGTAATGAGGCCCCATGCCTTATTATATGGGGATAAAAAAGACTGATAGTATTGAAGTAGGTTGGCATACACAACTTACTAACATTACTGCCATTATACATTAAAGTATTACTCCCAGATATTTTTGTTGATGGAATGCTTGATGCAGCAGTAGTATGAAGAGAGCAGAACAAGATAGTTATGACGGAAGACGGGTGTTGCGATGAGAGTCAGTGCCAAATCAGAGACAGAGATGCAGACGGTAGAGTGACCATCAAGCCTGGTGGCATGACCATATAGCAGCTGTGGTGAGCCTGGGGTCCGTTGACCGATGCTGAGGCCAGACCCCAACAGAGAAAATAAATTCCCAAACTCACGAGAAGGTAAAGAAGGGGAGATGTTACATCCAGGAGTTAAGCAAATCCAAAAGTGGTTTAAGTAAAAGAGAGTGAGACAAGATACTGGAGAAGCCAAAATGGTTAACACCTTGGTGTGGGCATCATTTTGTCACTGGAGTTGGTGGCCCTACCAGGTTTAGGAGTTGTAGTAGTTCAGAGAAAGTAAGATCTTGAATAAAATCTAAGGTCAACAAAATGATGGATCTAGGGGTGATAGAGCCTCCAGTACTCCTTGATCCAGTCCTGGGGTTCTGCTACCTAAAGCATGTACCTTTGATTTTATATTGTGTGTGGACTAAAGAGCTCTTAATGATGTCACCAAGCCGTATTCACATCCACTTCCACAAACTGATGGTTTGGTAGACAAACTAGGTGCTGCCAAGTACCTTAGCACCTTTGACATTACTTCGTAGTATTGGCAAATATCCCTAACAGAAAATGCCAAGAAATCGACAGCATTCTCAAACCCTGAGGCACTTTGACATTTCAGGGTACTGTCCTTAGGCTTAAATAACGCAAGTGCCACTTTTCAAAGGTTGGTTAATGTACTGTATGAGTTGGATGAATATTACATAGCTTATCAACAAATAAGCAGTTTGGGATTGTGTTGTGTTCTCTTCTTCAGACCTACTTGACCATAAAGGCTACCAAGTGCCAGGTTGGTCTAGATTCAGTGACCTGTCTGGGGCATGAGTTGGCAGGGGTTAAAATTAAGCATCTTCCCAGCTGTACAAGACTGGGCAACCCACACAACCCAAACCCAAGTGAGAGCTTTTCTAGGCCTCACTGGGTTTTAAAGAAACTTAATGGCAAACTATATAACCATAACTGCCTCTCTGATTGCCCTCATTACTCCTAAGAATCTCTGAGAGTCACTTGGACTGGGGATTGTGAGAAGGCCTTCCGAAGCCTTAAGGATTCCCTTTGTCAGGTCCCTGTTTTCAGGGCACCTGATTACCAGAGACCATTTATTGTGCAGACAGATGTCTCTGGCACTGGGATAGGTGCTGTCCTTTCACAGTTATATGACAAGGGCAGGTAGCATCCATCGTGTTTTATTAGTCACCAGCTTAAGCATAGAGTGCTTGGTTGGGTGACTGTAGAAAAGTAATGTTTTTCAATAGCATAGGCCTTTCAGAAGCTGAGACCCTACCCCTTAGGGACTCACTTCACTACGTAGATAGACCATGAGCCCCTAATGTGGCTAATGATTATTGATGGAGAGAATCCTAAATTACACACATTGTCCATAAGCCTTCAAGGCTTTAACTTTACTATTGAGCAGGGAACTCATCCAGGGGTGGATTAGATCCCCCTGCTTCCAGTTTTGGGGTGTGAGTGTTAGGATATGTTTCTCGTTTGCCAACTTTCCCTCTATAGATCTATGTACCACAAAAAGTTTTGCTTTGGTTCTTGAACCTGTCCTGAATTTTTACAGGGAAATGAAGACTTCATATTCACTCACCAAGCCCTTTACTCATTTTTTTATTGGGAAACTAATCAGTCCTTCAGACTATCAACACTGCAAAACTATGTTTCCATTTTAACTTTTATCTTTTTGTAACCTTTTAAAATTACACACAGCATCTTACAATATAGAGCAAGTCTTTTAAACTTGGGATTCTTGGTTTTATATGTGCCTAAAGACAAGCTGTTGGCTGAAAATATATAATGACAATTTGTTATTTCTTGTGTGTACATCCGCGTTGGCTACTAAACGCCTCTAGTGCCATAAATTGGTCATAGGGATAGTGCCCTAAACTGGTCATAGTAATGTACACTGCATGAAAACGATAGTTTACAAATGTTCTCAGATTGGTAAACCATTGCATAACCTCAAATTTACAACAGTTAACACAGGTATTGTAAATATTTTGCAAACATAATGTCTACTTGGAGTTTACAAAACATTTGAATGAGTGTACACTTGGTTTGCAAACATTTTACAACAATGTAAACTATGTTCAAAACCTTGTGTTTACAATTGTTTGCTTGTTTATAAACCATACCAAACCTATGGTTTGAAAGATTTACAAATGTTTTGTAAACCATTAACAAAAGATTTACAACAGTTTACAGCATACCTTTTGTTTTAATGGTTCACTGAAAGGTGTAAACCTTTCAAACCTTAATTTTGGTCAGGTGTACAAAAATGCAAACATTGCAAATTCAATGTATTGCATGTAGTTTACATTTTTGTAAAACATTGGCAAACAAGGTGTACACTCATTTAAATATCATGTAAACCTGAGTAAACATTAAGTTTGTGAAATGTTTAAAAGCGCTTTGTTAACAGGAAGGGTGATAAACCAAGTAATCCCCTGTGCTTGGCCTGTGTTGAGAGGATAGTATTTCAATGGTGATGCCTGCTGCATGTGCCTAGGTGGGGGCCCACCCCACAAAGACCCTAAAATGTTAAAGTGGGTAAAGGAAAAGACCTGAGACATCTTTGCACATGAGTAAAGAAACAAGGCTCGTTGTTGTTAACAGGCAACCCTCTTTGCACTCTTAAGGGACAACAGTCCACTGAGGTTTAATTGGGTGAAGTTGCGAACTATAAGTCTAGCTAAACTCTTTATGCCCATAAGATTAACTTTACATGAAAACAAAGCATCCAATATTATTTTTACAACTTCTTTCTTTAATATAGTCAACAGAATCAACATTCAACAAAATGTTGAATGTTGCCCCGGTGGCCCACCCACCAATTGCTAACATCACCCAGTTGTACCAGGTGCATAATTCAAATGTAAATGAACCAGAATGAACAATATTCCTAACAGAAAATCTTCAATAAATCAAAAGGGTGATGTATAACAAACCAACTCAAATTGTATCTCCAACACTCTGGACATCTTTGCCCCTGTCATGAGGATCGACATGAAACCTGCCTTCAAGTGCAACTCCTGGTATGACGCTAACCTGGCCGCTCTGAAACACAAGTGCAGAGCGGCCCAGTGGAAGTCCCAGGCTTCGAGCACATCCTCTGACAAACTGGCCTGCCATCTGCTCCAAAGGCAATCTCTCCATCTACTCGAAGGAGAGGGCCTATATCCAAGCCCGCGTCTCTGAAGCCAGTAACAACACGGTTGAACTTTTCAAAATCTGCAAAGAACTCTCCAACCCTACTGCCTTCCTTGGCTCTCTGCACTTCTCTGACCTCTCACTTCACTTCTAAAACTCAGGATATCTTGTCCTCATTCTCATCTATTCCTCACCCCTTCTTAGGCCTCCCTTGGCCCCTCTCTCCCCTCCCCTCTTTTTTTCCCATAACACCTGATGAGGGTTCTAGACTACTCCGCACTATGAAAGTCTCATCCAAACAGGTGCTGCCTTGATCCTCCAGAACTATCTGGGACAACATTGTCTCCCTTGTTCCAGCCTTGGCCGATTTCTGCAATCACTCCTTTGATACTAGACCCTTCCCCTCACTCCTCAAGCACTCCCTTGTGCATCCTCTTATCAAGATTGCGCCTTACCTTGTTGTCAGCAGGCGGATCAGTGACTTGCTTGCGGTGTCCGATCCCCTGAGCAGCCACCATGACCCAGGAGATTGAGCTAGGTGCTGGGCTCTACCCAGGGAATGCAGAGTTAAACGGTGGGAGAACAAACCCCTGGCTGGGTAAAAAACATACACGTACAAATCAACAGCCAAGTAGGTCCTTGCAGTTGCATCAGCAGGTAAGGGGACACTGATCAAGGTGGTATTTGAAGGAGGATCCAGGAATGAATGTGGCATACGGGGTAAAAAACGAGCAGGCCAGAGGACCAGGAAAAGGCAAGGAAGGAGAACAAGGCAAGGAAAAGGGAAGAAGAGAGGAATATTGCCAGTACGTCTTACTGGAGACAGCAAGCTTTACCGCAACACAGAAAGGTTTCAACACACTGAACGCCAGCCAGGAAGCCTTCATATTGAATTGAGTGTAGGTTGTTCCGGATCTGTGACATCACTGCATCGCGTTACATGAGCGGCATACTTATTCTTCCATTCTGGAAGGGGCAAATGTGGCACCAACATTGCCATAGTGACAGTTCCGGACCACCGGGCCACACTGAATCATGACACCTCTCCTCAAAAAGCCTTCTGCCGACCCTTCCTGTCCAGCAAACTACCACCCTATTTCCATTACCCCCTTCCTGTGCAAACTCTTGGAGAAGCTGGCCATCTCCCAGATTATCCACCACACTAAATAAGTTGGTTGTCTCCACGACCACCAGTCTGACTTGAGAACTGCCAGAGGCATGGAAACCACTCTCCTTAACACCAGTGAAGACGTGCTATCTAACCTCGATTCCGGCTCTCCTTCCGTTCTCATCCTTCTTGACCTTTCCTCTGCCTTTGATGTGGTCAATCATGCCACCCTGATAAATCGGCTCCATTATACCCTTGGCATCAAGGACCTGTCTCTGGACTGGTTAACCTCCTTCCTCTCAGACTGACCTTCCCAGGTTCAAAAGTGCACTTTTCTCTCCGCCATCTGACTTTCCACCTGCAGAGTCCCCCAGGGCTCTATCCTCTCGCCTTGGCTTTTCAACATCTATTTGGCCCTTCTAGCCCATCTCATCTCCACCTTCTCTCCTAACTTTCAGTGTTATGCGGATGACATGCAGCTCTCATTCAAGCTTCGCTTCTCTGCTTCCTCCTCTTCATCCCTCATTCCTGACTGCCTGTCTGCTATTCAGGCATGTTGCACTGCTAACGATCTCTGCCGTAATGCCAGTAAAACAGAGATCCTTCTCATTGGGACCCCTGCTCCCTCTCTTCCTCCCACACTCTGGCCACCCTCCACGGGCCCCCTCCTTTCACCCTAATGTGAGCCAAAAAACCTTGGTATCATCTTCAACTCATTTCTCTCCTTTTGTCCTGACATCCCTGACCTTGACAAGAAGACCCATTTTCAGCTGCACCTCCTCAGTGGTATTCTCTCTTTCCTCACCTTCCTCCAGAAACCCAATGTCTCCAGAGCTCTGCTCCTTTCCAGGCTGGACTACTCCAACATTCTCCTCCTTAATCTGCCTATCTCCTCCCTTCGCCCCTTCCAACTCATCCAGAATAGGACTGCAAGACTTATCCTTGGCCTCAAGCCCAGGGTCTGCATCTCTCCAGCCCTAGAATCTCTCCACTGACTCCTGGTTGCTGCGAGGATCATGTTCAAGACCCTCTGCATCACCCATAAGGTTTTCTGGGGACTGAGACCCCTCTACATCCAACTCTCTCTCCCTAAATGCCTCTCTGCTAGAACCCTTCGGTCATGTAGCTCTAACTCTCTGCAGATCAGACACATTTTCAAGCAGAAAGTGGGGGGATCTCTTTCCTCCGCAGGTGCCTCCTTCTGGAATGGCTTCCCTGCCCCTCTCAGACTTGAGCCAGATCTCCTTAAGATTCTAAAGACCTTCCTTTTCTCTTCTTCCTTTCCTCTCCCCATCCTCTGCTAAAATCCATGTCTGCTTCTTGATGGGGCACCAGGCCCCACTAATCCATCCTACCCCTGCACTTGGTCTCCCTGATCCCCCCTCAATCTGCACTTGCCTCGTCCTGATCTAGTCTGGCTTAGCCTGCACCCTTGTAGTCCTTCCAGCCCGTTACTTTGCACTTAGCTTGTGGACCTTCCTTCCCGTGCACTCTCTGCTTTCCCCTGACTCTGTCCACCTGACCTCCACTGGCACTCGCTTTTCTCATAGGCCCTGCCGTCCTGACCGGCACTTCCCCCTTCCCTTTCCCCCTTCACTTCTCTTTACTGCAGTTGTACGATCCGAATGTCACAAGGCCTAGAAGGATCATTTTTTATGTCCACCCTGTTTCCCCCACCCTCTTGTCTTGTTGTGGCTCAAAACACTTTCTGTATATGTGCATTATAAATACCCAATAAATAAAATGAATAAAATCAAGAGTCCACATTCCTTCCCTTACACTTATAACTAAACTAAAGATGTGGCATATCTCCTTGGTCCAGAAGAATGGCTCCTTTCGTCTGGACAGTGGAATATAGTTCCAATGGTTAGGCGGGACTGTTTCTGAGGGAATGACTCCCTTCCCCAGCTTGAAAACCCATTTCAAAAGCACAAAACAAAGTTCCAGGTTGGAAGCTCCAAAGTAGTAAAGTTATCAACAGGTACAGTTCCAGTTCAAAATATCACCATTGCTTATGGCCCAGAGGTTCTTCACTATTGGGTTCCTGGAAAACACCTCCTCTCTCGCCTCTTGATGTATTACCACCAGGGGGAATGGTTCCCTTCGCCCTGGCCTAGGCACTCCAGGAAAATGTCTCCCTTCTCCTTATTGTCCAGTAATACCCTCTCTCCACACCAGGGAAATGATTCCCTTCCCCTGGTTTTAATTAAGCTTCTCAATGCAGTTCAAAGTTCCAGGGTGAATGACTCCCTTCTTTTGGCCTTTATAAGGTGTCTTATGGCAGTTCAGAATGCCAGGGAAATGACTCCCTTTTCCTGGCCTTTTTCAGGCTTCTCAGTATACTTGCCAGAAGGAATTTCTCTCTTCCTCTGGCCATTCTTTATATCGCAAGGCCTTGGGGTAGTCTTCTTCTACCAAGCTCCACCAACTTGCCAAGTATGGTTGGTTTCTCTTGATAGCTTTTCATGGGGATGATCTCTCAACAGGTATCTTTAATTCTCTAAGAGTTTGTTTGCCCCACTGGTATAAGGAATATCTCTCCACTCTTCCTCTTTTCATTGACACCTGGGCACCCTCTGTGCACCTGTTGGCTTGGTTCGTGGGCCACAAGTCTCTTCGGGCGTCTGTGGTTTGCCTCAGTTTCCCCTTTGCTCTTGCAATCCATTCTCGTGCTGCAGGGGCTTCGCAACACTGGTCTCACCCCAGACCTCAGGTGTCTTGCAGACCGCTGCGGTTCCCTGCTCCTTTGGAACGAAATGTTTGTTTCTCCAGCCTTCTGGTAAGCCCTTCTTCCTTTTATCTATCTTGGATGCTGAGTGTCTGCTGTACGCGTCATTGTCTGCAGCGTCTCCCATCAGTGCTGCTCCGCTCCCCTGTTCGAAGCTTCTCCAGGGCCAGACTGACACCAGAGGTCATCGTTTCTTGCTTTTAAGTCTTGGTTTGCGCTATATTCCTTTGAGCGACTGGACCACTGCTGTAGTTGTTTCCCGAGTTGATCTTCAGGGCTCTGCCCATCTCCCTCGTCCCAACATTATCACTGAGATTCTTCACTGGGTCATATGGATTAATCATCATCCCAGTCATTGAGTTTGTGTCAAATGTGTAGTTCCCACTCTTCCTCGTCTCAGTACTTCTCAAGAAGGACTTTCAGATGCTATCTTACACACGCAAATGGAAGTGTGAGGTACTGAAGTGACAAGAGTGTTAGAGGAGGGTGAGTAGAGAGTGTGGTGGTGAGTGTGCATACCCCTTTCTCCCTGGATAGTCAACCCTAGTCGCAAAAGGGGGATTCCTTCCCCATGAGATCCTCCCACTGAGTACACCACCCAGAGGGGAATTATCGGGTAGGAGCCTCACCTCCCTGGCCTCATGGGAAGGGTCTCCCCCCAGGGGAGAAAGAAAAACATCCAAGGATTCATCACAGAATTGTGTTAGGTTTGTACATGTCCCCGGTTACTGTTACCACCTCCCTTGACAACTGGTCCTTCACTAATATTCTCTCTCCCCATTGCTAAGGACTTCAGTCCTCTGCTCTGTACTTATCTATACATAATCTCTGTAAGCAGCATTTTTATGCCAAAATTGTAATTAGTCCCCTGTAATTTTCGTCAATAAATTAATACAAATAAATAAATAAATGTTAGTGGAAATCTTAAAAATGATCACTTGGTCACTACACAAACCTACCCAGAAAGATGTATCCACCTTGCAAGGGAAGTTTGTGGTCTCCTTATAAGCATGGGAAGCTGGACTACTATATGCAGATCCAACATCTTACTCTTACATGGTGGGTCCTTCCTATTTTGTGACTGGTCCCCACAGACACAGTATCCTTCTGTATTGTGGTTGGCACTGGCATTACCACCCCCTAAGAATTGAGCTTTACTCTCTTGCCTGGGCACGACCACTTATGACTTACTGTATGTGTTCTGGCACTGCTGTTAGTCTGCTCACCTGCATCTGGTGAGATCCCACCCCTTTCCGGTTTGGTATGTGAGTGACGCACGTGTCTGCATAGTAAAACATAAATCCCTATCTGGCTCCAATGTATGCCTGGCCCCGGGTCTGTCTGGCACCTTGTCTGTGCCTGTTGTGGCTGTCGCGGCCCGCAGCCTTCCCGGGTGTTGCTCTGCCGGCATTCGCCTGCCTGCACACAACTTTGCCATCCCCATTGGGAGCAGGTGATGCTGCTGTGGGGGCCAGAACAACTAGGCTGGTCCTCTGCTGTGCTCGCCCTATTATTGGTGAAATGGCACCCTGACAACAGGTTCCAAGGGTGCATTATAGTTGCCAGCAGCAAAGAAAGGAGCCATGTGTTCAACCCAGGTCATGGTGAGTGGAACTCTGCAGCTCCTTCCTTTTTCATTGCTATCTTGGCACTGATTTAGCTTTCTCTGTTTCTGCACCTGCCCCTCGCTGCACCTCTTCACATCAATGTGAGCAATTCATGCAGATAAGAGACTGGGGGCAAACCTTCACAACAGGGATCATTCGTTAGCAATATACATCATTGTGCCAGGACGGCTGTTGGACGACACACTTACTAATGACTGGCATACTTGACTAATGCATCTGTAGTAATCCGCAAAATGCATTTTATTTAATACTTTTAGCAACGTATTACTCTATCCCAGCACATTTATGATATTCTCACAACCAAATCACAACCACACCACATTACAACCACAGGACATGATACACATGGCATCCAAATCACAAACATACAACAAGCATTGGCATAACCACATCAGAACCAAAACCACATCCCATCCACATCAAAACCAAATCATCATTACAGTCACAGTAAAATATCTTCACATTCACAACACAATTTAAAAAAGCCTTATGGCATGATTAAAGAAAATGCAAATATTGCCAACGTTGGAGTGGCCACTGATTGCTATATGGGGAGCAATGCCGCAAGTATAGCTTTTTTGAGTAGTAAACAGTGTGAGCTGAATCATTTTTAGGGACTTCTAATGTTGTCAGATAAAGCTCTGAGACAAGAAGATTTGCCCACGATCACAGACATTAGTTAAGTAGTGAAGCTGGGATTTGAAGTTAGTCTGCAATTTAGGAACTTGACCAGATATATTTCCATCTATAGTTGGTAGTAATGTGTTTGACTTTCAGGAATACTCTGTTTTATATTGATGACTTTAAATCTACACATATCATAATAAACTACTCTGTCGTCTATATATAAAAAGAAAGAAATACGATAAGCAAAAAGATTGATTTTATTGTTATTTTTCCTGACCTTGAATGGAAGACTACAAGTAACAAAATGCAATTCAGCTGAGGCTAAAATGGTTTCTGGGTTTTGAAATGGACCTTCAAGACTTAGATGCACATCAAGGTACTGTGTGAAATGGTCCCCTGGCTGGAGTCATTGTTTAAGCGCAGTAGTTTGGGAAGAGAGCACGGGTGGGAGAGAGAAAGGTGGAGTCTTCTGCAGAGTGTTACCGAGGCACTATGGTGAAGTGCTTGGCTGTGTTTGGGTGGTGAAGGTTGTAAGGTGAGGTTGGGTGGTCTGACTGCTGGGGTGGTTTGGACCATGAGGTTGCATAGTCAGGTGGTACACTGGGGTGGTGAGGGTTTTTGGGGGTTAGGATATAGCATGGGCTTAGGTGAAAAGGTTGGGTGCTGGAGTGATTTTTGATGGTGAGGGAGTGTTGTTTAGAGTTTGGGTGATAGTGGCAGGTGTAAGGTGATTGTGTAATGTTGGATAGTGGGGCACTGAGGTGAGGTTGGCTGATGGGGGATGTGCTGAGGGAGGTTGTGGTTGCTGGGGTGAGACAAGATGCTTGAGTAGTGGGGGTTGTCTCCTGCAGGCATTAAAGTGAGATGCTGGGTGATGTTGGGTGTAGTGTGTCAGTATCAAAGGCATGCTGCACTCAACCTCACTGTTCCATGCACCTCTGTTCCTCCTCTCGTTTCCGTTGTTTCTCTGTGATCTCCACATTCCATTGTTACCCACTGTCCATCACAATCAAAGCTAGTCTGACTTTGAATACCTTTAAAGCTTGGCTTAAACTTCAATTGCACTCCAAAGGAAAGGGCTCCCCTCACCATTTCTGCACCCTGCCTAATTGACCCACCACTTCCTCCAGTGCTGCATAATAATAAAGGCCATGTGGTGGGGTTGGGTGCTAGGTGAGTTTGAATGATGAGGTAGTACTTGCGTGAAGTTGAATGGTGGGTGCACACAGGCGAGGTAGGCCAAGCCTTGAAGGAGTCATCGTGGTTTATGGTGATTCTCCTGCAGGCGTTCTCTGCTTACAGGGACCCGGTCTTTACTGGGGAACATCAAATGGCTGCTGTGCAAACTGAAGTGGCCATATACACACCACGGTGCTGCCGCCTGCTGCTGCCTGCAGTTTTCTTTCTCTGGGTGGCCCTGCGGCCTCGGCTCCTTTTTTGAGCCTGCAGGTCGAACTGTTGCTGCTGTTCCAGTAACGCTTTGGCACCTGTCTTCATTCCAATGCTAAAGGTTTGTTCCTGGGGTCGTGATGGTCATGTTTCCAGTTAAAATAAGTGACCATCACCTCCCAAGGACAAACCATTTGCATTGCAGTAAAGCCAGGTGTTAAGAGCCATTACAAATTATTTAAATTACAAATGGGGAGGGCCAAACGTGAATGACGCTGTGATGTCATCACCGCCTTCTAAGGCGATTGTCCTGCAAAAGGATCTCAAATAGTTGGCCACCCACTCTGAACACTGAAGTAGTGCTTGATGCCTGTTACAACCCATTTCGGAAGGTGCCTCAGCAGTTTTGGCAGTGCCATGGCTCCTGTCTACTTCTGGTAGTTTGAGAGTTCATTGCAGAAGCGATGATTAAATGTTTAACAGGATTTGAATGATAGGTGTCTTGCTCTTTATAATGCACTGCTGGAAGAACATTAAGTGATGAGCAAGAGGTTTTACTAGATGTAATCAAACATTGCAGTAACAGCAGGATCTGAACGAGGTTTAAATGCATTTAACATTGTTACGTAACATAGTGTTGTAGAGGAAAATGGGTAGCCTCTGAATGCAAGTGTCTGAAAGGAACGTCTCCCATAATACCGAATGAGAGTACGTAAACCTTGACAAGCAACAATACAAACGACGGTGGGTAATAGAAAGCCCAAAGTTGCTCATAATAATAAAACTTTTCAACAAGGAAATTGCCGTCTTCATAGCTCCAGCCCAGAAGCTATAAAACGGCAGTTTCTTTTGCAAGCATTGCGAGGCCCCAGTCCGTGCCTACAACTCCCGGGATGCCCTGCGTTTGTGATGGCCGCCCGCACTCCCACTTACCCAGCATACTTTGCACGGAATTTCTTTAATTGCCGCCGAAGTTTAAACTTGGAGAACAGAACATGGAGATTTTCTTTCTGGAGCCCCCTGAATGGATCGGAATTCCCGAGTAATTTTGGCACCATTGAGAGTTCTGGGACATCAATGTAAACGATGGCTAGCTCGTAAACAAACACGGGTAAGGGGAGGAGCGGGAGGAGGAGAGGGGAACCAAGCCTGCATATCATTGAAAAAGTAGCTGGGGGAGCAGTTGGGAGAGGGAGCATTATGAGACACAGGGCAGTTTAGGAGAGACTTGGTGAATGTTGGAAATGAGAGTGTGGGTAGTTGGGGAGAATAGTGACTGGGGAGAGTTTGGTGAGAAGGGGTGTTGTAGCAGTTGGAGGGAATGGTGGCAGTTGAGGGAGAAGAGGGTTAGGGTGCTGTTGGAGGAGAAAAGGGTTGGGCAGTTGCAGGAAGAAGGGGGCAGAATAGAGTTGTGGGAGAGGTGGGACACAGTTGGAGAGAAGAGGACTGCAGCAGTTGGGAGACGGAGCAATTGGCAGAGAATGGGGTGGGGCCGTTCAGGATGAAAAGAGGGTAGTGAGAGAGAGAAGAGGGGTGGGGGATTTGGGGGGGGCAGTTCAGAAGAGGGTTTGGTGGAGAAGGCCATTTGAAGAGAAGTGGGTGGGGCCAGTTGGTGGGACAAGGGGGGTACACTGGGGGCAGTTAGAGTACAGGGGTGGAGGGGCAGTGCGGGAGAAGGGGGGGTGGGGCAGTTGGGGAGGAGCGAAAAGGGGCAGTTGGAGAGAGGGGTGGTGGAGCAGCTGTGGAAGAAATGTTAGTTTGGGGAAGAAGGGATGGGGCAACTGGGGAAGAAAGGCAGCTGGGGAGATGGAGCAGTTGAGGGTGGAATAGCAATTGAGGGAGAAGGAGTGGAAAGGTATTTGAGGGAGAAGGATGTTGGGGTGAAGGGAGCTGGTAGGCAGTTGAAGGAGAAGGGGGCAGTTGGAGAAGAGTAGTGAGGTAGTTGTGGGAGAAAGGTGGGACACAGTTGGGGAGACAAGGACTGCAGCAGTTGTGGAAAAGGGGGTAGTTGAGAGAGAAGAGGGGTGGGGCAGTTGGGGGGAAGAGGGCAGTTCAAAAGAAGAGAGTTTGGGGATTAGGCCATTTGAGGAGAAGTGGGTGGGGCCAGTTGGAGGGACAAGGGTGGGTTGGGTACACTGGGGGCAGTTGGGGACCGGGTGTGGGCCAGTGTGGGAGAAGGGGGTGGGGCAGATGGGGAGGAGCAAAAGGGGGCAGTTGGTGAGAGGGGGGTGGGGCAGCTCTCGGAGAAATGTTAATTTGGGAAGAAGGGATGGGCCCTTGGAGGAAAAGGGATGGGGCAGCTAGGGAAGAAATGCAGCTGCTGGGAAGATGGAGCAATTGAGGGTGGAACAGCAGTTGAGGGAGGAGTGGAAAGGTATTTGAGGGAGAAGTATGGTGGGGTGAAGGGAGCTGGTAGGCAGTTGAAGGAGAAGGGGGCAGTTGGAGAAGATTAGTGAGGTATTTGTGGGAGAGAGGTGGGACACAGTTGGGGAGAAGGGGGCAGTTGGGAGAGAACAGGGGTGGGGCAGTTCAGGAGAAGAGGGTCGTTGAGAGAGAAGTGGGGTGGGGCTGTTGGGGGGAGAAGAGGGCTGTTGAGAAGAGGGTTTGGGGGAGAAGGCCATTTGAGGAGAAATAGGTGGGGCCAGTTGGGTGACAAGGAGGGAAGGGGGCAGTTGGGAGGACATTGGGGTTGAGGGCATTTGGGGGAACAGGGGTTTTAGGGGCAGTTGGGAGGATATGGAGGGGGATGGGGACAGTGGGAGTGGGGCAGTTGGGGGACAAGAGGTGTGAAGGCAGTTTGGGAAGAACGGGGCAGTATAGGAGAAGGGTGGGGCAGTAGGGGGGAGAGAAAGAGGGCAGTTGAGAAGAGGGTTTGGGGAGAAGGCCATTTGAGGAGAAATAGGTGGGGCCAGTTGGGGGGCCAAGGAGGGATGGGGGCAGATGGGTGTACATGAAGGGGGGGGCAATGGGGGTGGGGCAGTTGGGGCACAGGGGCAGTTGGGGGAGCAGGGGGTGTGACTGCAGTTGGGGGGGGGCAGTGTGGGAAAAGTGGGGGGCAGTTGGGCTGAGAAGGGGGCATTTGAGAAGAGGGCATCACCTGAGCAGACAGTTTTACTAATGCCTTCACAAGGATCTTTGCTTTGATGTTAATCGGTGATATCGACCTGTAGCATTCCATGTATATGGGGGATTTAATCGTGCATTTCCATTATTAATGGAAGTCTACAACTCAGGATGACATAATTCCTCACAGTCCAAACTAAAACCACTCAACTTCCCACATCTCCCTCTTGGGTTAAACCCAAATCCCCCTTTTGGGTTAATCCCACACATCACCTGAGAAGTAGCACATGGATCACCCTCATCTACACTTCAATGCCTCCTATACTAAAGCCCATCGGCAAGCATAGCCTAACATACAATTAGGCAGATGACATGCACACAGCACCTCATTACACGTTTGGTGGTATCTCAGCGTAAATCCAGAGATACCACCAAAGGGATTTACTGTTACTGCCACTTGCTTTGGCAGAGTTACCACCAGTTTACAAGTGCCGGTATGGTGATATGGTGGTATCAGTCCCCGTTCATGGAGTCCATAGAACTACATTTTTGGCAGAATGGCAGTTTTCGGTCAAGAAAGGTGTCCGCATTGGCTCCAGCTTTTTGTTGGAGGTTTGTCCTCCACCTTACCTCCAAACCCATAGTTCGGCAGTGCCGTAATGCAGCTCTAATGTGGTGGTAGCTTATTACAACTGCATTACCACCATTGTTGCCCACACCGCCAAACTCATAATGGGGCCCATAGTCCTCAAACTCTTATCAAATAGAAATAAAACAAACCCTCTTGCCAGATGTCTCATGATGTTGACAAATGGATTACACAGATGAGACTGAAACCTAACAAAATGGAAATCGTGATTTGCTCCATGAGGTAAACAACCACTAATACAAACCCATGGTTCAAGGAAAGCTGAGACTATGCACACATGCCTATATTGGTCAAAACTTCTAGAATAATTATTCATAATGGATTTTTAAACTTAGGACCTCAAATACATGACCTAGGCAAACAAGGGAAACATTTAGCGTGTGTGTAGACTTCAGATCTGTAGTTTCCAAGGACTACCATAATGGTACTGCATGGCCATAAAATGTCAATGACTAGCAATATTATTTCTTGTTAACATGAATACAGTGTAAAGAACAAATGCAAGAAATAGGGCAGAATGAATCCAAAGATCACCTCTACCACTCAGTAAGGCTTTTATGTTCTGGCATTGCTGCACTCCTGACACTGCTTTGCTACTTCAAGAAACCATATGGAGGCTCCTTGATCACAATTATGACCACCAAACTAGATCACTCTACTGAAAGACATTCTTAAACTTCAGGACCGCCTTGCTTTTCAGAAAAAAACTCAAGACCTGGCATTTTGTCAGACCCTGAATCCACCCAAACTTGATAAACGATCTATAGAACTGAACCATCTAAATGAACGTTGAGAACGAAACCAGTAAGATTGCTAGGCATAGGCAGGATGTAAGGAGTCTGTGGAGGGGTCATGTCTGTGCAAACTGGCTTTATTTCAAAAGACTGTTCTCCAAACCTCTTATCACCTTTGTGGAGGGGGTGGGGGCACTCTGTTGCAAGGGCAAACACTAGCTTTTGGGGGGTGGTGTACAGAGGAGGCTGGCTTCACATTTGTGCTGCACGGATGCATAAATTAGGTACTCCCCTTCTGGGGAGAAGCATTGGCTGGTAGTTCTCAAGCAAAGGCACAGGGTTTGCAGGGGTTGGGGAGGATGGATGACAGCTGAGGCTAGGTGCTCGTGCTGATGTGTTTTGGTGGGGAAGGAGAAATACATCTAGCTATTGTAGTGAGTAGGAGGTGAGTGGTGGTGACAAGCAAGAGGCAAGTATTGTATATTGTATTGTTTAGTTATATAGTGCCTATACACATGAGTATTTCATAGCGCTCAAGGAGGGTGGGAACAAGGGGGGGAAAAACAGTCGCTCTGAGCCCTTGAATTTATGAGACGATAAGTCTGCACAGCCAGAATAAGTGCGTGAAATACAGTTGAGGGACAGCAAATAGGCCTGACGGTGATTCTGCAGTTTTACAAGTGCAATTAAGGGGAGCAGACAAGGGAGGGCAGACACACTCATTAGGCACGTTACATTTGGGTCATGCAAGTGCCTGGAAGGTCACCAGGGAGGGGGAGGACCAAGTGCACCCAGTCTGCGGAGACTGGAGTAAATGCAGAGAGAGACACTCTCTTGGGTTATTATAAGCGCAGTGAAGGTGGATAGGAGTAGGGGCCTGAGGCAAGTGCGAGAGTGGACTGGCGGGGGGATGCCTTGGAGTGGTAAGACTCTGAGGTACACCAGGTGGCCAGTCAGTAAGCTGTAGGAAGAGGGAGGAGAGATGGAGAGAGCTGTGGGCTAGGTTAGCAGGGTAGAGGAAGGGCGAAGCAAAAGGAGAAGATGAAGGTCTTGAGGAGTTTCCAGAACTTAAGGTCAGGCTCAAGATGGAGGGTGGCAGGAAGGCTATTCCAGAGGGCGGCACCTGCTGAGGATAAGAATCTTCCCTCCAAATCTCTGCTTGGAGAACCAGCTGACTCGCAGAAGGTTGGAGGTAGACGAGCTGAGGGCTCGCGATAGACAGTATTTAGGTAGGGAGCAATGCAGGTAGGTAGGTAGGTGCTAGGTCCCGGAAAGCCTTGTGGACAATGCAGCGGGCCTTGAACTTGATCCTTGCAGCCACGGGGAGCCAGTGAAGAGATTTCAGAGCTGCAGAGATGCAGTCCCAGGGCTTGAGGACAAAGATAAGTCTTGCAGTTCTGTTCTGGATGAGTTGCAGGGGGCGCAGGGCAGAAGATGGGAGGTTGAGGAAGAGGCTGTTGCAGTCCAGCCTAGAGTGAACCAAGGCTCTGGAGACAGTGAGAAAAGGACGTGTACCTCTGAGGAGGTGTAGCTGATAATTAGACTTTTTAGAGATGTCAGAAATGTGAGAGGAGAAGGAGAGAGTGGAGTCGAAGAAGACTTTGAGGTTTTTTTGCATCGCAGGTGGGTGTGGGCGCAGCGCCAAGGGGGGCTGGCCGGAGAGAAAGAGGGAAAGCAGGAGTAAGCGTCCCAATGAGAATGATCTCACTCTTACTGGCATTGAGGCAGAGGTTGTTTGCAGCATACCATGAATGGATAGCGGACAGTCGGGTATGAGCAAGGAGGAGGAGGCAGCAGAGGGTAACCTGAAAGACAATTGCGTGTCCTCCGCGTAACATTGGAAGTTAGGGGTAAAAGTGGCAATCACATGTTCCAAGGAAGCCATATAGACGTCGAAGACCCAAGGGGAGAGGTTGGATCCCTGAGGAATGCCACAGGTTGCGAGAGCAGTAGTCGAGAGACTCCCAAGTCCCACCTGGGAAGGGCAGTCAGAGAGAAAGGTGATTTATCCACACCAGAGCCTGACCAGTGATTCCCAGGTTGTCACATAGACGTGTGATCAGGATGTTGTGGTTAACCGTGTCGAAGGCAGAGGAGAGGTCAAGGAGAATGAGGAAACAGGGAGTTGGTGTCAAGATTTGAGAGCAGGTCTTCTCGGGTGCTCAGAAGAGCAGTTTCCGTGCTTCTGGATGCTCTAAAGCCAGACTGATGGTCATGGAAGCAGCCAATAGATTCAGTGGGGAGGGTCAGCTGAGTGATAGCCAACTTCTCAAGGAGTTTGCCCAAGAAGGGGATGATGGAGATAGGACAGTAGTTTGCCAGAATGGTGGGGTTGGCAGAGGGTTTGTTGAGCAGAGGGTGCACAAGGGAGTGCTTAAGGGCAGTTGGGGAAACTCGAGTATACTTGTGTTGAGGTAGTTGTAGGGCATGACCTTGGAGGGAGGTCAGGAGAAGGTGTTGTGTCTGGGCAGTGTGGCAAAATCCAAGGACTGGTGTAGCATTTAGTGGGGTATGGCCGAGTGGTGTGGCAGTAGCTATCGAATGGTGTTCCTGGTGGTGTCATGCAATTGGGCCTAGATGTGTGGATGTGATCGTGGTGCCTACTGACTGATGGTGGAATGGAAGACAGTGGCATGAGTCAGATTCCTGTATTTAATGGGTGTAGAAAGGATCGAGAAGGACGGAGATGAAGGTATAGTTGCCTGAAACAATAACTTTTTGTGATCCGATTCATAGAGGTGGCAGATGCTGGCAATGGTGCTTAGCAGAATGGGGCATGGTGAGAGAGCAAACTGCTATATTTATGTTGATGGTGTAGGTGTTTGGTTGGAGAGGCCAAGTGTATGTTGGTAGTGTTGATGGTAGTAAGAATTCATGTTAGGGGGTGTAGTGGTAGGAGTTGGTCTCTACTGTGTTGTGCGTTGGAAGTGATTATGGTGTGAGGAGGCAGGGATCAAAGGTAAGATTGGATAAGCAGGAGCTGAACGCATCTCCTGGGTATCCAGTGTTAACCAGTGAGCAGGATCTACCTCTATGGAAAGAGAAGCTATAACATAGTGTTCAACAAGTCTGCCACATAAAATGCAAACTGAGTATTTCAGTCAATAGTTTGACTCCTTAGGCTTTAAATGTCTTATAGTTCTGTCATAACGCTTTATTTATAGATTATAGATTGTCCCAAAAGTACAAACTTAAAATCACATAGGTATGTATGTTCAGCATCAGTTGGCTTGGGCAGCCATAAGTAGCTCCTGGTAGCGTTGGTGTCAAGATAACAAGGTTCTAGGCTAAAAGTAGGAGCTTAATAAATCCCATCTCCCCTCATTTCCCAACCGTGAGGAGATAGTGTTGTCAGGTGTGATGGAGTGCAGCAGAGCATAAAGTGGCGCAAAATAATTGTGAACTCTGCTGCAATGTCGTAGGGGTCATGTAATGTACTAAAGCAAGAGCTACAGCAGTTTGAAACAAGAGTTGATGGCTTATAATACTGAATTGTTAGAAATGTGCAAATGGACATTATTTCTGCATGTAACTAAGGGCTATTTGCACTAATCGGACATGCTAGTCCTGCTCTGCCTACTCACTCCTTCCTCAAGGAAGACAGATGGACAACTCCCTAGATGATGTACCTGAGCAGCTCCCACTCCATGGGCCTCATTACACGGATGGCGGTAAGGATTTACCGGTACCGGTAAAATACCGGTACCGGTAAATCCTTACCGCCTTACGAGGTCCCTTTGCGGGTTGGGGGATTTAACGCCTGCTTTTTGCAGGCGCTAAAAAGCAACCCGCAAAGGGACCCAGGGAGCTAATTATGGTACCGCAATTTGCGGTACCATAATTAGCGCCTTCCCCATTCCCATTGAGCCCTATGGGGAAAAAACGGGAATGGGGAAGGGCAATGGTGGAAGGGGGAATTACCGCCCCGCCAACCTTGGAATGGGGCAGTAATTCCCCTTTCCGCCAAGGCGGTGCCAGTATTTTACCGGCATGAACCATGGCGCTAATAGCGCCATGGTTCTCCGCCATCCGTGTAATGCGGCCCCATGTCTATCACCCGGTCTCTTGTTTAACCCTGATCCTTGAGCTAGGAGGAGGGTCTCTGTTGACCCAATCAACCAGTGGGGCCTAAAACAGTTAATCTCCCATATTCTGGCCACCTCACTGTCACTCCACCCCCCCTCCACGCCCCTGTAAAAAGAGCAGAACTTTTTTTCCTCCCCGTAAGCAAGTGCATAAGTAACCCTAACTAAAGGCAGCTGAAGACCGCTAATACAGTTTGTGCACATTGTTTGGGCCCACGGCTATCCCGATAAACGCAGTATCTTCAGTTGGTTCCTAGACCCATACTTGTGCTAGTGCTAGAAAGCCACCCGCTGTCAAGGCTGAGCTTTTCTCCTCACATCAAAGCATCTGACTGACCTGTTCCATTCCTCCAGTGGACAGGGACTGCCCACTCATTTCAGCCTGAGGGGTGCACGGGCAGACATGCCCTTTATACTCCAATCTTGTCATGGAGTCTCATCCAGCTGAGTATGTGCAGGCCAGCTTCACAGCGGTGTTATAGCTTTACTTTAGAGAGTGGTGACCACCTGCCTATTGACACACACAGTACCCGGCAGTTCTGATGCTGGGAGCCTGTGCAATATCTTGCTCTTCCAATGAGTGCCACCGCTCTTCCCCAGAATGCTCCCACGTCCTGGGCTTCTGAGGACTGACGGCCTACAGCGCATTCATCTTTAAGGCCTACTCCCATTACTTCATTCTGTGGTGAACTAACCACCAGCCCAGTCTCTGGCTCACCAGGGTGGATGAAGACCATTTACACCCAAGCCACCACAGACGTCTGCACCATTGTCCCTGCCTCTTTCTGGTGTCCTTCTTTTACTGGGCCGTCTCAACACCTTCAACTGGACCACACTGCTGATGTGCCCCTTGTGTCCAGTTAACTGGACTTGTCTCTTCACGCCTAGCTCACAACCGCTGTCGTACCCTGTGAGGCCGCTTTATGCCACAACACCCCAGGAAACCATATCCACCAGCTTCTGCCTGTCTCTCCTATTTGTTTTTACTATTTGCAGTAGGAGCAGTGGCTTGGTCTCGAAAGCGTGCTTTTGTAAATTTGGTGAAAATCCGTGTAGTACTTTTCTTCAAAACGATGAAAAAATAGGTCTGGAAAAATTAGTGATATCAATGTCCGCTCCGTGGTCGCACTTCCCTGTTCGCTCTGCGGATAAGAAATCGATTGGCTAATCCATAGCGTCATGTCCGCGGACATGTGTTGCTTTCACTGATTGGTTGTGAAACAGCGTGAAGTGCATCAGATTTCTTTGCAGCCTCTGCCATATTTTGTTCATGTTTTGGTGTACATGGACATCGCCGGTAACACATACAAAACAAGACACTAATGCACTTGTTACAATTATGAAATAATGTTTCCGAAGGTGACCTTTACGTAGGTTGGAATGGAATGTGGCCGCGGAAAATTGAAAAAGTGGTGTTTTCTTGCCACCAAATTCATACGGTAAAGTGGAAGTTGGTGATCAATGTACGGCGACCAATGTCTGCGTCTGTGTTACAATGTTTTCAGATTAATATTGAAGTCGACTGGCGTCCTATTTTTTTAAATCTGCGGCGGCCACCTGCAGTGTTTGATGGAAACAGTGGTTTACGCGCATGTGGGAGTAGCGGTTCTCATGATAGGATGCTCATATGTTGTTGCAAAGTGAGAATGTATTTGCCTTCTGAGTGAAGGTCAGTTGATTTGCTTTTTTGGTTGCGAGCTCAGTAGGCCCACACATCCAAGTCAATTCATAAGGGGCTATTGTTTTTTGAACTTGAGCGAAAGGGAAAGTTTAAAAGCTACGCAAGGAATGAAAGCTTGCAAAAAAAATACTATTTGATAAGGTTATATTTTAAAACGGTTGTAAGGAACATGAAATATCAGTTCACGAAGATTCTTTGATGCAAACAGTTTGCTGTCTGACTTTGGCAAAAATAATGGGGGCTGTCAAGATGATGTAAGTTTAATTTTGACAACTGTACACTAATTGTGACAATGTAACAGAAGTATTATATTTTTGCACAGTTGTAATTTTCCTCCAATAACAAAGTGTGTACATAGTTTGCGTTTCCAGGCTAAGACTAGAGTCACCGTTGGTGACCGTTATTTCTTTTTCTTTGAAATGTTATGCTTGCCCACATAGCTTTGTGCATCAGTTTGCACGTTCTTTTGGTCTTGTGTAACAGTACGCCATGTAATTTTTTCTTGCTTGTCCATTCATTCTGCCTCCATAACTGAATTACCATCTCACTGTGTAGTTGCTATTTATATGCGTTTGAAGGGTGTCATTATATTTAGCCATGATCAACTCTAATATTTCTTTAAAATGTCATGTTTGGCCACTTACATTTGTCTAGTATTTCCCACAATCTTTGTGTCTGTTTTCGAAATGTTTCATAAAGGTAGGGTATTGACACAGATTTTCTCTTACGTTTTCCGCCTAGCTACATTTTGCTGTACTGTGCGTGCCATAGTTTTCAGATGCCGAGTGACAGCTTCTTTCCATGCCAAATGCAACTGCTGGTGACCGGGTGCCTGTCCATTATAATGTTATGGGATGACAGGCCAGGGCCGCTCGGTTCCTACGCTGAACTAGCGACAAGGAGTGACTTAATATCATTTATGGTGGTGTAAAGCAACGGTGATGCTGCCGTGTTGGAAATACCTGTGCAAAGAAATCGAGTGCTTTAACAGAAACGCATACTTTGTGTATGCGAAATTAACTGCATGTGTCTCTCCATAAACATTTTCAATGTTGGCCTTAGAGTCATTGCTACAAATTATTTGGAAATGGAATGAGTCCATTCATCTCTGACAGTTGTTTGTTAAATAAAAGTACTTCCCAAATTCTAAAATGTTACCATTTTCTTTTTTTAAAAAATCACGTGTATCATTTCGAAATGTAAATTACCAGGGTATACTTCGCTGTTTGTTTATTTACAGGTTCTGCATTACGGTACGCACTGTTGCTTTTTCTTTGCTGTCATGGAAAGCGAAGAGGGGCTATGTATGGAACAATCGCCTTTCCTTTCGATGGTGGCCATCTTGAAAAAGGATTTTGTTTTGTAATCCGGCTCGCGACGGACTGGATTATAACCAGAAATCCTATTTTTCCGTAGCGTACATTAATGCTTTGCACATCTATACTATTACATATTCTAAAATGTTACCGTTTTCTTTTAAAATCATGTGTATCATTTCAAAATGTAAAGTACCACGTTATACATCGCTGTGTGTTTATTTACAGGTTCTGCATCACGGTACATACTGTTGCTTTTTCCTTGCTGTCATGGAAAGCGAAGAGGGGCTATGTATGGAACAACCGCCTTTCCTTTCGATGATGGCCATCTTGAAAAAGGATTTTGTTTTGTAATCCGGCCCATAACCAAAAATCCTATTTTTGCATAGCATACGTTAATGCTTTGCACATCTATACTATTATTGCATCTATGTCCTTTACTGTGAAAGGTGGTTCTTAACGCAGCATTTACTTTGTTAACTGATGTTTTTCTTTTTTGGTACAATAGCTAATCAGGCCATTTGCGACCGGAAATGAGGAAAGACGCATCAAACAGTGATATGGGGTAGTGGGTGTCTGGTGCAAAAATATTGTGTGTTTGTTATTTATAAGGTTAGGGCAGTGTTTGTCATTCTCCTTCATGACAGTAGTGCTGCTGTTTCTTGGGGAGTCTAGTCATGTAATCATACCACTTTTATCACAGATGGCCAGTAAAAATAGTCATGCCAAACTAGGAAATGGATAGACTGATTTCATCAAAATGCAAGTCTAACATTTATCATGCATGCTTATTCATGCTTTTAAAGCAGGCATGATAAGTGATACTATGTGCCTAGACTGACATTTTGGTATAGCAAGTCTAGCCAGTTCTTGCTGTGGCTTGACAGTTTGTACTGGCCAGCTATGCCCAGTAAAACATGCAATGCCACAAGAAGAAATGGCAAGACTGATTGTGTCAAAATACCAGTGTTGTGACGTAATAACGCTTTTCAGCCTTGCATTATCATGCTTTTAAAGTAAGTATGGTAAGTAGTATTACATGCCCAGACTGACAGTTTGGTGTAGTAAGTGTTGCCATTCATTACTGTAGCATGACATTTCTTTACTGGCCCTCTATGGCCAGTAAAAAAGCATCATGCCACAGTAACTAATAGCTAGACTGATTTCATCAAAATGCATTCTAGCCACATAAAAACACCTATCATACTTGCTTGATCATTCTTTGAAGGCAAGCATGATAAGTGTTTTTACAAGGATAGATCAGCATTTTGCTGTAGTAACTCACTTACTGTGGCATGACATTTTTTACTGGACATCTATGATATAGTATCACAGTAAAACATATCTTCTCGTATCCCCTCCTTAACAACCCCCACCCAAATCAGTCTCCCAGGCTGGCACAAACCCAACACAAGCTCAATCACTTTCATTCACTCATTCAAACACACATGCATGCAGCATTCATCCTGTACTTGCTCATTCAAACACACATTCACACATTCAAACATCGTTCACACACAATTTACTTGCTCATTCAAAAACGTATTCATGGATCCAAACAGCATGCACACACCATTTACTTGCTTATTCTGTGGGGAACATTTATCAGCTCAGCAGAATTCCCCTATATCACCAAACTGCACTTCAGCAGTTAACAGCAAAATGGCTGCACTGGCTCTGCTGAGCGCCATTCCATTACATCATAACTGTGTTTTGCAGATACAAAAATGAGGGCTACGCTGTCTCTGCACAGCACATATGAGGCGAGATGGAACATGGAAGACCCAGAGAATGGCTGCCAGTGTTTTCCCTATGTACACCAAAGAAAAGAATTCAAAGGAAGAGCTGCAATGCTGCCAGTTCAAAACTTGTCACTGAGTAAGGCAATATTCTGCCTTTTAAAATGACTGCTCCCTGATGTTCTTTTTCATCTTTTCAACAGTACACAGTTTGTAGCCATACGCAAGACGCTTTACTTTTGCA
The DNA here is from genome assembly GCF_040938575.1 of Ambystoma mexicanum. Taxonomy (NCBI): domain Eukaryota; kingdom Metazoa; phylum Chordata; class Amphibia; order Caudata; family Ambystomatidae; genus Ambystoma; species Ambystoma mexicanum. The sequence goes on along the minus strand of NC_090926.1, from coordinate 826,946,133 downwards.
ACAAAATGACACAGACAAACGCTTCATAAGAAGCTCTCTCTCTCTTTGCTGATTTCAGTTTCATTGGACCCTTGCCTTGGACAGACCCCTGTGTGGTGGAAATTGACTATGGCCATGGAAATACTCAGAACTCAGATGCAAGAGAAAACCTCATTTGAAAGTGACATTTAAGAAGAATTATCCCAGGTGTAAAATGGTGCTTTTGACAAACAAGAAAATGCCTTTAAAAGTCAAATGTTAAACTAAGGCCCTTGCTTGCATAGAAATGTGATGGGAGCTTGCTTTAAACATATACCTGACATTTAATTCCAAAAGAGTTGCTTTTTGGTTAACAGAAAGAAAAATAAATACATAAATTGAATTACTGTGAAACAAGCAGAACAAGTTTTTGGCAGGCCCTGGCTTCAAAGGGTCTTGCTTCCTGGGAACAGACTTACTTCCCCCAAGGGGACAAACTCCTGGAAACTATGAATGGGCAAGGGGGAGAAAGTAACACCCTTGTCAGACGAAGTGGCATTCTGCAGCCAAAAGACAATGGACTAGTGACACATCTCTTCAGTTGCAAGTGCCAGGATCAAAGAAGTCATCATGACAACCTATGGGCCAGTGGGTCAGAGAGAAGTATTTGGCTTGGGGGGTGAAAAGACTGGCCCTCTTTGGGGAAAACACCGGCCCACATGGGTCAAAAGACTTTTCTTATTTAATAAACTTTAAGACTTTTATCTCACCAACCTGAAAACGCAGAAATGCGAAATTCTAACAGTTTGAATGTAATTTTTGAGCCAGTAAAATAAGACGTAGCTTTTCCTAGCAGGTTGGAGACACAATTGCCACAAAAATGACATTTATGAAAGAATTGTACATGACAAGATTATGATAGTTCGAAAATACTATGTCCCACATTGATAGGCTTCAGTGTACCGATTTGTAGATTTTTAGGGGAGACAGTTCCCATTAGAAAATGCAAAAGATTGTTAGAAGGACGAAAAAACATTGTAGTTACTTGGGAGTTGGAATGCCATGTTCTATGTCAAATATGGAATCTGCCTATGTGATTTTCAAAAGCGTAACAATTGTAAAAAGATGCATTTTTGTGTCATAACTGATTTTAGCAAAAGCAACTGCGGGATGGCTTTGGCTCTTTACTTCATAAAAACACACCCCATAAAACGGAGTCCCCTCCTTCAGTCCAATCTGCTTCCAGGAAGGAGGCAACATTACGGATTGACCTAGCCAATTCTTGGAGGTAGGTATTGCTTGGTTCTGCCACATGGTGAAATCCTGTGATGTCATGCTCCTTATGTAAAGGGGAGGCATGGGGAACTCTGGACTTTCTTCTGACTTTTCCAGCTCATTCGCATCCAGAGACCCAGACAGTCCAGATTCACCCGGCTAGATTCCAGATTCCCCTGCAAGGCCTGAGCTAGCTGATCCTTTTCAGGCAGAACCACTGATCTAGAAAAAAACACAAAAAATCCCAATAATTTAAGGAGAAAGGGGGGAAAAGCTGTGGTATCCTTTTAGGAGTATCCTGTGACCAGACCAGCTTTTGCCTCACTACCTGATTGCCCAGCGGATCCACGCCACTGTGTGCAGTGACTAGACATTGCCTCGCTGTCCAGAAACCCGGTCCGCTGTCCAGGGAACCCCATTAGAGTGCGTGTTGTGAGTATCTCCCTTCCACAGCAACCACAAACTGCAGCCCTTGCCTTGTTACCTTGTTTTAGGTCCAACCCCAAAGAGATACTATAACTGCCCTAGCAAAATCCTTTAAACTGTCAGAATCCTCTGTGTTCCTTGTTTTTAGGAAAATCTGTAGTAATCTCCAAGTGTTTGCACCATTCTTTACAACTCATTCCAGTCTTTGTGTAAGTCCTTAGTACTATTTTGAATACATTAATTAATTCCCCACAAAGAGGCACACAGCGTGTGGGGGGGGGGGTTAAGACTGCAGCTTAATCTGTTTCAGGGGTGGCGTTCCTATTTTCTAGCCACTAAAATATAGTCTCTGTAAAAAATGTAATTTCCTTTCCAAAACCAATTTTACTTGTACATCTGATTCCCGTTTAAAAAACAAATTTCCTTTCGCGTTAAGAATCTCATCCTGTCATCCATTCAGAGTGACCCTTTTACTTTCATATTATACCTGTGAAGAGCATTTGTCCCTTAGCATCAAAATTGCATTCCGATTTTGTCTGTTTAACCGATTTTTCAAGCTGCTTTGACATTTTGAACCTGTGAAAATAAGCAAATGCTATTTCTCACTGTGTGATTTGGCTACACTGTGTTTTTCCTTCCAAAGTTGATTTTCCAAACTGTATGCCCATTGTTAGTATATTGCCTTGTAGTTTGCTAGTGTGCTTACATCTTTGATACTGCTCTACTCATTTTCACCTCATTCATTCAACTGCACATGTAAATAAATATTTACAAATTTCGAGTGCTATTTTGTTCAAAGGCAAAGGTTTTTAAATCTGATTTTGCCTCCTGTTTCGTGGGGGAAGGTCAGATTTTAATTCTACGGGTTTGAGGGAGCATTGCAGGGGGAAATATTAACGGTGGTGCTATCAGAAAACCCCACCCAAAAAAGTAATCTTGCCTTTATTCACTTGTGCACATTTTTCTGATGTAAAAAGGTCAAACTAAGGGTGTTCTATCATTTCGCTGTGTAATTATCAAAACCCTGGTGATTGCTGCCCTATATTAAATTTGTGTGATTTTTTTTATGGAAATATTAAAATATATAAATATTGTATTATTACACATCGGCCTGGTTCATGGTCCATTGCGACCCGGGGTGTTTGTATGGGTGAGTGTGAGACGGGTTGGGTGTGAGACGGTTTGGTTGCCTTCTCAATCTGAATTCTTAGTAAATAAAGTAAAAGTGTTTTAATTGTGCATTGCATCCTAGGCCAGTATCAAGAGTCCTGGTCTGGTGTGTGGCGTCCCTTTGGAATCCTTAATAGATTGGGGGATTGTGCCAGGGATTGAGAAAGTGTTGCCACCCGTGGCAGCTTAACACAGCAGGCTAACCTTCAAGATAGTGATACTATCCCCAAACCCCCCAACGCTATTAGCGCCGGATCACGGGTTTGGTGGAACGGTTAGTGCCCATTCCCCATTGGGCCCATTCGGGAATTCCTCTTTCCCCATTGGGCCTAATGGGGAAAATTCACGCTATACGGTAATAGCGCCAAAAATCAGCAAATTTGACATGGATTTCCCCCCTGCTCAGAGCTCGGGGGAAATCTGCCAAGGCTATGATCTGGCGGACCCTTAAATGCGGCGGTAATAGCAATACTGTCGCATGTAAGGGTTACCGCCAGACTCGTGATGAGGCCCCAAGTATCAGGCCTTTGTGTAAAGATAAAGTAAAATCAACCCCAAACTAGACAAAAAGCAACAGAATACAGGTTACCATCATATAAATAAATGAATAAAGAAACAACACTCTCCATAATGACCACAGTAGAGATAAACATGGCTAGGCAGCGCCTTCTGCACACATTGTTTGTCAGAGGGGAATGGGCACAGCAAGATGAGGCGGTCTGGCTAGAAAAAATGATGTAACAGGTCACTGCCATGGACATAGATGTGTGGCAGGGCGGTAGTCTGTTTACATCAAGCCTTGAGTGACCTGTATATGACTCCAAGCATTAAAGAGGAACAGATTAAAATGGTCCGATTCACAGCCTACATATATCTCCACATGGGAATTACGCAGGAAAAATCTGAAGAAAATAGAACCCTTATACAAAACCAGTATGGGCTATTAAACCAAATCCAGACTAAATTAAAACAAGTAGAAGAGAGATTGAAAAAGATTTTGAGGTAGGATTGGAAAATCACATTAAACAGCTAAAAGAGGACTTGGCCCTACAACAACAAAATAATTCAGACCAAAAGGCCCAATTAAATGAATTAAGAGTGAAGTGTCAACAAAAGGTTGACTCTTTGGAAGAGAGTCAACTGAAATTAAAACAAGTGAGATACAATAACATCAGCGCAAATAGTCACTTTACAGAATCAGATTAAAAAATTGGAAGAGGAAAGTAATACATTAATTATTAAAGAACTCCACTCTCAATCAGAATTTGATTTGATGAATAGCACCCTAAGTTAGGTGCCATCAGGCAGCAAAGGGATGACCTGACTCAACAGGTTGGCGCCCTGGACAAGGAAAAAGATGCTCTAAAGCAGGAAGTGTGCAAATTAAAAACCAATCTAGAAAGAAGGGAGTCAGACCTTCTGGGACTGACAGGCATAAAAGAAGAATGTAAAAAATGTATGGGACTTAGAAGACAAATGTAGCTTGAGTTTAGAGCAGGCCATAGAGGCTTAAAATGTGCAGAGAAATGAGGTTCACATCCTGCAACAGAATTTGTCTCAGTGTTCCCAGACCATACAGGCAGCGAAAAGAGACAATGCGGCCCTCTGTGAGGAGAACAATGGCTCCACAAGCAGGTGACAGCTCAAGAAAAGGTCATAGACGTAAATCAATCCCTGATAGCCAAGCAAAAGGCTCAGGCCTTTGCCTACCATCAGGAAATAGGGGCTGAAAAGGAAAAACTGAAGCTGTTAGAGAAAGAGTATGCTAGGCTGAATCCAAACTTGAGGGACCCTGAACAAGTACCGACGGACAGAGCAACCCCTGATAACAGCGTGATGCCCTCTGTAGTAAGGGCTTCAAACCCATTTACCAATTTGTATGTACAAGGCACTGCTGACTTCATGTCTGCCGGTTCACAGGAGCTGGGAGTCATGGGGCAGCCAGACTTAAATATGCCTAGCATGATTTTGCATGAAGATCACTATTTGTGGATTCTGACGGAATTTCACAAGTGACATATTTTTCAATAAACTGTAAAACAGTGGCATCACTGTCTTGACCAAATTTAGGAGCATCTTTAATCCATAAAAGCATGTGGACATGTGGCGCTCCTCTGGCTTGGTATTCTTTTCTCCAAAAGAAGTGTTGCACTTCTCCAAGGGGAGGAACAGTTTTATTACAAATAAAATGTAGCATAGCAATGAAGCAATGGCGAAAATATCTAGAAACATAAACAGGATCCTGAGAACAAAGTTCTCCAGGTGTTAGTATCCCTATGTTTGTTTTGTTTTAGTTTGATATGCATAGGAAAGCATGTAAATCTTCCCATGCATATTCTGCGCAACTTAATGTAACAAACCAAGTGGGTGGGCCAAGGTTTCTGATCATACAATGCACATCTCCGTGGCGTCGAAACCAGTACTCTTTAGTACCTCGCATATTTGCTAATAGATTTGTAAGATTTGCCTGTAAAACCTCAACTTTTTGTTGAACTTTTTGTAAATAATTGTGTGGCTGTCATATTTTGAAAGTGTGATCCTGATTTTAATATGTGTGCAACTCCGTAACATAAAGTTGCTAGTTCACTTTCAAAGAGTAGGTGGAATGTATTCCCAGATTTCGACAAAATGTGGATCTTCAGAATACATTCGTAATGAGCGATATTCTGATGCTGATATTTGAACAGGTCTATCATCGTATCTTCCTCCTTTGCTAGTAGGAAAGAGTAGAGGAAAAGCTTGTGCTTCTATACTTTTTTCCCATATGCTGATTGGTGATCCTTTTGTTTGACGCATTTGGTACTGTCGTGATCTGGGCAAAATCTTCCTCGGGGTCAGCCCTTTGAGAGCAAAAAATACCCAATTCAGCCCAAAATACAGGTTCTATTGTGCTGAGCAGTGATCTCATGCTAGTGACAAATGACACCTTCAAATAAGTTTTAGCATATTTATTCTAAGCAGTGAATTTCATATACATTTGGGATTCAAGTTAGAGAATATTACAAAGCATAAAACTTAGAGAAATGCAAAATATAGTGAAACATGGAACTTAGATAAACATAGAGAAATATAGAGAAACATAGAGAAACACAGTCTTACGTCCCTTTAATCAGCACTGGGAGACCCTGGCCCTCATAAGCTGGCTGTAAACAAGCCCCGCTCAGAGAACAGTGCTGCAGGACGCCGTCAGAGCCAATTCCGGGCACTTGACCTTGCACGAACCAAGTCCACAGGACGATCTCCCCCGAGTCATGGGAGCATGGATATTTTATAATCTCGTGCTGCCCGTCCATGACGCACAGTTCCAGAACTTTCCCTGTGCAAAATATAGGCTGGCTCATGGAAAAAACCCAACTCTGTTAATTTCCACTGCTCCGTCTGAGCCCCACCCTGGCTCCCATCTGCGAAAGCTCAGGAATGTCTTATCAGTGCCTTCCCAGAGAAAAGGAAGATTAGCTTGGGGCCAGGGCTACCGTTAGTGAGGCTGAATATTCTAAGGGAAGCAGGGATGTATTAACCCCATCTGCAAGCTCTAAAAGGCATGCACTCATAGCTTAGTGTTTATAGCGCTTAAGACTGGCTATCTAAGCGCTATATAGGTGCCATAATGTTCCAAACACTCCAAAAATACCTATTAGCTACAGAGCTAGGGCCCTCTCCCTGCCTGTCTTTCAACAATGCATAATGTGACCTATCACTCATACTAGGCCTGCATATTCCTTGTAGCTCACTACTGCATAATGGAAGTGCTACAACAGACTACTGTCAGCATTTTTAGCACATACTTTGAATACACTATTGGCTTTCAGCGGCTAATGCTGTCATCTAAAGCCCTGATTGGCAAGGTTGCAATTTCGTGTATCACTACATTCCACCCCTATTCAACGTGTGTGCGACAAATGCTGACTAATACCTATCAATATAGTATTTAGTGCAGTGATAAAGACCTTGGGACTTTGCAAGAGGTTTAAGCAAACTATCTTCTAGCGGTTAGTCAGCGTGGCATGCAAGGTAAAACACTACCTAAACAAAAATGTACACAAAGTGAACAGTGACATATACCCTTGCCAAAACCTGGCCTACACAAAAATACCTACACAAAGTGAACATGGGCATTTACTCTAGCCAAAACCTGGCCTACACAGAAAATACCTAAATAATTATTGTATAACTGATTGTCAGTTAAAAAGCAGCATGCAGTTGGAATGTCAAGGCAATCCGGTGTAGTCTAATCTACAATGCACTATTGCATTTATGTATGGTTACCAATTCTAAAACCTGGCAGCCTTTCACTCTAAGGGCCTACCCTCCCCCTGATCCCAGGGCATTCAAACGTGACTATGGGCTGTGTGACTAGACACTTCCCCCATGTATGTGGAACCCAACCAGAAACCATCTAATTTCGTGAACAAGGTGAACCCATGGGCACCAGGTTGTCTAAATAAAAACAATTCTACTAATTTACATCAAAGCATGGCATGTGTTATTCATGCAATCAAAAGCAAGCAATTCAATCCATATGTATGCTGGTAACTGTAGCTCTGCGTGCCAGTGTGTGGAGGATGGTCGCCCCCACTCAGTAAAAAGCCAACACCTGCTGATTAAACAATGTTTGCCATACAATGCATCATGTGTATTTAGCAGTCTTGTTGATCTGCCCTATGGCAGAAAAAATGTCTTCATACCTAAAATTCTGCCATCTCCAGTGGTTGCCAATACTTGTAGCAGTGTTGGGCGCATCAATGGGCCCCACTAGGCCAAAAGTTCTATAGCAGAGCTGGCATCAGAACCCATAGTGGCTAGCTTATTGTGCACAGTTTCTATGTCACAAGCATATAAAGCTCCTGCAATTAATGAATCTAGCTCCCTAGCTACGCGCACTCTAGTGATGGGCCATAGAAATGGACTCCATTTGTAGCAGCTTGGTAGTACTAAGGAAACATTGCCTCATGATAAATCTATGTCTAAGTGTATCACTGTAATAATGGAGGTGTGCATTACCAGCCTACAATTTACATGTTGCTTACTACTGGAAAATCTAACACGTTCACAGTGTCTACCTATTGTGACTTGGAGAATACCCTTTTTCAAGTGGGATATCTACCATATACAATATTAGTTTTTAGCCACAAACGCCATACTACTATCCGGCAGTGGCTGTTTCATCACACCATTGTGTAAAATGCATTTAGTCAAGTTATAGTCCATAAAATCTTGGCGAGAGCACTCGCTGCAGTTCTTGGTCAGAAAAACATCACATTAAACAAATTTAAACAAATCGTTGTATCCATTCACTGAAACATTTGGGCCTATGACTTCATAGACACCAGTCATATGAGTCAGTGACAAAAGATATCTGACAATGTGCCAGGCCAGTATGCTAGCAATTCCATGTGGATACTCATTTGTAGCGCTTTTCCAAAGAATTATTCCAAATGTCTACAATCAAAAGGTGACTCTTTGCATTAGTGTGCTGGAGACAGCTGTCCCCACAAAACATGAAACTGGTTGGTTTAACAAAAAACTGTGTCACACTGTGTCATAAAATCAAACATCAAGTCAGTCATGGTTTCATTTACCTGCCTTAAGCTGGCTGTAAAAGTATCCAGTGTTTCAAAGGTTACCATCTCAAATTAGAGCTCACACACTTGGCAGCATTACTTCAAATTAAGAATCTTAACCTACGCACAGGTGACTTTGATGTGCACACTCATTTTATCTCAAAATAAATTACGCTCCTGCTTGCATAATTCTGCTGCCCCAACAATTCATAAATCATTTTCCTGCCTACGTGCAACGTAGAAGTTTTTTTTTTCAAAAAGCAAAACATCTCTGGTTAAAGCAATTCAGTTGGAAGAGTAAAACCATTTCGTTTTTTCAGATTCATCTCAAAAAGTGCATTTAAAAACCATTTTTCAATGTGTTTGTGGTGCATGATGTCACAGTCCACAACTCATTGTCCATAGTCCTTTAAACAAGAAAGGCAAGACATGTCAATTAAGTTATTTCCAGCAACTGAATCATTTGAATGTGTAGCATCAAATATTTGATAATTAGCCAAGTCTGCACCGTGCCAGTTCAGCAAAAGTTATTACTCTGTTGGACACCTTTCGCAGGTTGCAGAACAAATAGCAGCATTGAGTGCGGTGCAGGACACGTTTAAAGTTGACTCGCATCTCGCAGTAACTCGCATATTCTCTGAGATCAGTGTCACCCACATACTGCACACATTTACGCCAATAAGGACACGCTATTGTCTTGCTTTTTTGCCTAGGCAAAATACAAACAGAAATGTTAGGATTTCATCAAAACTTCAATATCATTATTCTTCAATATCGGCGTTATCCACCCCTTCCCTGAACACCACCCCCATCTTCAGAAGTCTCACCAGGTAACTACACACTTTATCATTGCTACTGCAATTATTTATCACCCTTCTGCATGTTATTGGGGGCTTATTTACATTCAACCATACGGGGTGTAACTGCCTAATCACAAACTCATTTGTGCAATGCGATCATAGTTGGTCAATGGTACCTCAGACTGATCTGTGATTTTTACAAAAGCCATATAATAAGTACCCAGGTCGCACTTCTCAATGGATCAATGCTTTTCTTTGTCACCAAAGCGATCACGACTGCCAGGCGCCAACTTGCTTCCAGTGTCTCATGATCTTGATTTAGTTTGCCCTGCTGGCATCACTCCATATTTCAAAGGTAAAGTCTTTCAGTCCAATACCGCCTGCAGTTGCACAAGCAGCTTTGTTTATTTTTCTCCATACAGCTAGTGTCTTTCAAGCCTCTGGTTTTTTCACTTGTCATTTTCTCAAAGGGTGTTTGCTGTTTCTTGGACCACCCCTTTGAGCGCAATAGTCTAAGTCAGTTTCTTTTGTTGCTTCAACAAATCATTCATTCTTGCACTAAGCCGTGAGGCTTCTGGATCATGGCTAATGTGCAGTATTCATGTTGTACTCCAAAGCCCCGCTCTGCATGTTGTCTCTTGCAAAACGGCTAAGCACTTTTGTCAGTTTTGCTTCCATCTGGAATGCCATAATGTCTTTGTCAGTTACTCCATCCCTGGCAATGTAGCTTGCAGTTTGCCAGCTGTGTATTCTCTCTTCTCAAAGCGCCTAGAGGTTTCTTCTCCAGTGCACAGCGCTTTACTTCAGTTCACATCACATGGAGCATGGGAATGCAGCTTGCACAGTAATAGCGTTTCACTTTACATCACATCACATGGTGCATGGGAATGCGGTTTGCATGGCAATGTCTGTTGGAATGGGCAGCTGTCTTTTCTTAGCCCATTCACAGATGCACAGGTTCCCCAATGTTCAGATGTGATGTGCCCGTCTGCCATCCTGCATGCAGCCTTTGTTTTCCTACCAGTGTTACTGGGCAAATTCTTTACTTCTGATCAGTTCTGTTATTGCATGCCGTTAGAAAGTCTCTTTTCTGCCTTTGCACCCCCTTCCTCAGTTTTCTGCTCACTGACGGTCTTTTCACAGGGGAAGGAATGCAGGAATGTCATTGTTTATCTTTCGTGTGCACCTGGCAGCGCCATGAGCACGCAGCAAGCTTATCTCTTTGCTCTATAACTCTTAAACTGTGGCGGCTTCAATGGAAAGGCACTCGTTTCAGACAGTTCATACAGATTAACTCTTTCTTGCAGTGCTCTTGTCCAGCAACTCAGAAAAGCTCCCATATCTGAAGCATCATTTCACTAAACAGAAGTGCAGTATTCTGCTTTTGTCTGCCTTCCTTTCGCGCACCTCGCCCAAGACAGCTTCAAGGCACAAGCTCTGCACACACAGCAAGACTCTTATTTTCAAAAGAGGCACTTTTCTTGTCATCAGATTCTACTCCATGTAATTTTGCAAAATGTCAAAGCGTCTTTAGCCTGTTTTAAACTGATTAATGTCTCATTTAAAAGGCATACGTTTTTTTTTCTCTTCTTTTTCCTCGTAACCTTGTAGTTTTGCTTCACAAGCTCAATCCAATGCAATGTGCGATTTTTCAAGAGAAACCGCAACCCACTAAATCTTTGTGCTATCTTATCACACACAGATTTTTCATTCTGTTGTACCATTGCCAGAATATAACCACTTATTTCAGTGCATTTAAAAAATGCCATGTTTAGTGCAGCTCTCTGCACGGTTTTTTCCTGCAAGAACAACCCACACTCTGTATTGCTTGTGGGCTGTTAAATGTGTCAACAACATTTTTCACCATATATCACAGTCAACAGGTCACTATTTCTAAATCATACATCACTTATAAGGCAACAGTACAAATCCATGGCATAGCGTGGGAACAGTCAAAAATACTCCAGGGGCAATTTAGAGGCAATTTAGAAAAATATAAATTGTCTTTCCCCCCCAAACCATTGCAAACTGATTCTGCAATTTCAAATCAATACACAAAAATCGAAAATCCAAATAACATCACTCACTTTCTTTTTTAAGTGAGTCTCTCACCCATTATAAGCATGGCACAGCTTAAAATGCAATATAACCATTTTAGTGTGTTTCCTTTAACAGAATTCGCCACCACTAGCACATGGAATTTACAGTTGCCAAAAGAAAAACAAACCCTTTAGGCTCTCAGCACAGATGTTACTCTTTCTCCTAAGCACGGCTCATTCCCCACGTTATTTTTCAGGAATGTCAACACTTCAAAAGCATACATTAAAAAAGCGAACCTTCGCCTCCGAACATTACAGCCCCCCACTCGCTAGCACACTGGGGCTGAGTCAATTGTTAGATTACTATTCACAATTTGCATGTCAAATCCTTGCAATTATTTTTCCCTGCCCTCATGACAGAATAGAGTTGAGAACTCCGTCTCACTTTGCATTTCAAATTACAACTTTAAACTGGGGAAACCGCATGATAAAATTCTTTTCTAATTGAGCATACATCTTTCTTGACCATTCATCGGAGCGCTTTAAACAAAGCCATTTCCCGCTTGTTTATCGCCTTGTACTCCCTTGGCTCCATTCCCAAGAAATAAGTCAGTCACGACTGATTTACTGAAGGGAGTCTTAACCACATAAGATATCGGCCACGGCAAGCCGACACAACGCTGCTGTCTTTTGAAGTCTCAGAGCTGCAGTGAGACCCCCAAGGAAATGCGACAGCCTGCTCTTCACTCTACACTGTGTTCTCTCACACAATTTGTCATTTCACAGCAAGGCACTGCTCTGCACAAATCCCCAAGCTGCCACCAAATGTCGTGATCTGGGCAAAATCTTCCTCGGGGTCAGCCCTTTGAGAGCAAAAAATACCCAATTCAGCCCAAAATACAGGTTCTATTGTGCTGAGCAGTGATCTCATGCTAGTGACAAATGACACCTTCAAATAAGTTTCAGCATATTTATTCTAAGCAGTGAATTTCATATACATTTGGGATTCAAGTTAGAGAATATTACAAAGCATAAAACTTAGAGAAATGCAAAATATAGTGAAACATGGAACTTAGAGAAACATAGAGAAATATAGAGAAACCTAGAGAAACACAGTCTTACGTCCTTTTAATCAGCACTGGGAGACCCTGGCCCTCATAAGCTAGCTGTAAACAAGCCCCGCTCAGAGAACAGTGCTGCAGGACGCCGTCAGAGCCAATTCCGGGCACTTGACCTTGCACGAACCAAGTCCACAGGACGATCTCCCCCGAGTCATGGGAGCATGGATATTTTATAATCTCGTGCTGCCCGTCCATGACGCACAGTTCCAGAACTTTCCCTGTGCAAAATATAGGCTGGCTCATGGAAAAAACCCAACTCTGTTAATTTCCACTGCTCCGTCTGAGCCCCACCCTGGCTCCCATCTGCGAAAGCTCAGGAATGTCTTATCAGTGCCTTCCCAGAGAAAAGGAAGATTAGCTTGGGGCCAGGGCTACCGTTAGTGAGGCTGAATATTCTAAGGGAAGCAGGGATGTATTAACCCCATCTGCAAGCTCTAAAAGGCATGCACTCATAGCTTAGTGTGTATAGCGCTTAAGACTGGCTATCTAAGCGCTATATAGGTGCCATAATGTTCCAAACACTCCAAAAATACATATTAGCTACAGAGCTAGGGCCCTCTCCCTGCCTGTCTATCAACAATGCATAATGTGACCTATCACTCATACTAGGCCTGCATATTCCTTGTAGCTCACTACTGCATAATGGAAGTGCTACAACAGACTACTGTCAGCATTTTTAGCACATACTTTGAATACACTATTGGCTTTCAGCGGCTAATGCTGTCATCTAAAGCCCTGATTGGCAAGGTTGCAATTTCGTGTATCACTACAGGTACGTTTCCAGTGCATCTTCTATGGTGTCATTAGAGTGCAATGGGTGAATTGTATAACCAGTTTCTTGTGTCTCTTGAATTATTTCAGTTGTATCTTTCAAGTTTTCTTCGATATTAATTTCTTTGTAATAATCATTATTCTCTTTGAGATATTGCAGGGCTTCTCTAACTTTATGTAAATCTACCAGTTGTTGCCAAATTTCTTTTGTCTTTTGTAGGTACTCCATTTACCAAGATAATTAAAGATTGTTGCATTGGACGTTGCACTCCTAGAGTGTGCACATTTTCTTTTAGATCTAATGGTAAATACACTACTTTTCCACGAATACCTTTCACTAATTCAGAGGGAGGTAATTTTGCAGTTTTTGATTGAAGGCGTATTATTGCTTGAAATGGATGAACTGTTTGAATTATGATGCTCTCATATAAATTAAGTTGTTGAAGGAGTTTTGGTAGTGGATGTAATTCCAAGTTATTTGAGATAGCACGTGAAAGAGTTTGGTTGTTGGTATTATGGGGTCAGTTATTTCGTATTTGTTTTCTGCTATAAGGTAGAGAGATAATTCAAACCATTTAGAATCTTCATTGTCTTCTATTTTGTATGAAAGGTCTATAGTTTTTGTGTTACTTTTATAACACGTTCTGCGGCAACATACACACACGTGGTTTGGTACTCCAGCTGAAGTGCTTTGAAAGTTTAGTATTTCTTTTTTGGATGTGTGTAGTGAAAGGTTGCCATGTTCAGATTTGTTACGAAGTTGGTTGACAGCTAATTCATCTTGTAAGTGGGTTTCATTTCCAAAATATTTTTGCTGTATATACTCGATTTCTTCTAGTAGGTCTTTTGGTGTACCATGTAGAAGAATGTTATTTAAATTGGCTAGAAAGCAGGTCTTTTTGCATAATACAGTTTATAAACTAGATTTCTTATACTTGCATGATGTGTTGATATCCTTTTGATATCATGGAAGGTTGTTTTGCAAGTAGCTCCTGATATGCAGGCCAACGAATGTCCTTGCAGTCCTGTGTGCTTGCCTACTGGACAAGCATCCATACTTTGCAGTATTTTAATTTTGATTTTGTCTTTACTTTTCACATATTGATTGAGGAATAGGCGTAAAGATTTGAACAATTTTTTGGGAATGTTACACATTGACGTGCATGGCCATGTGTAAATAAAATGTTTTGATTCAGTCGAATGGAGGGGTAAATCTAAGTTATCAGGGCATATTTTTGTAAGGAGTACTTCTTGTTCCATTATGGTATTATTAACTGTTAGGCGGAAACCTGTGCAGTTCCCTCTGGGACCACTGCAAAAGATTTAGGACTACAGGTGTTTGGCAGTAAACCCACTTGGTAGCAGTCTGCACCACACACTTCACTGTGGCTGAGCAGTCAGACTTCCCTCAAGAAGAGTTAGGCAGTATGTGGAGTATACAAAATAGGGCAATCTACACAGTAAGACAAGCAAAGGTGGGATAAGAAATCAACTTGATACCAATACTTTTAAGAACAAATGCAAGGCAAGAAGACAGGAACCACTGTAGATTACAAAGTTCAGAGGCCAGGCCCACTCGGAGAGTTATGGAAAGATTGGACCAGTTCAGAATAACACGTTAAATAAAGCTTGGAGTCGACCCAATGGAAAGGCGAGGATTAAGACCCCTCACTCTATCCGGCAGAAAGGGAAGCCAGGCGGACACGGTACCTTGTTTGTGGAGAGACAGCTCCGAAGTGGGCAGTTGTTCCTGGTGATGGATGCACGTCGGATCTTTGCCAAGAGTAGAGAGGATCTCGTTGTCAAAGAAAAGTGAAGTCCGGTGCACCACCAGGGAAGAGACCAGCCGCGGAGTGCTCCGTCACAAGGTACCGCCTTTTGGTACAGGGGTAGTGGCTATCCGGTTGCCGAGGTGCTCTGCACGGGCAATTCGACCACTGCGTCCTGGAGCGAAGAAAAAGCAAAGGGGACTGGTTGTTCCCACCAGCCAGGGGAAGAGACTCTCCGGCAGGGAGATCTCCTCTGTCATCGGGAAGTGGTGAGTCGGTTCCGCAGGGCTCCACTGGAGGTGTCGTCATTGCAGGTCGGCTCAGCTTTACCCTCGTCGGATTCTTAGGTCCTGTGGCGACTTCTGAAGATCCAGTCCCAAAAGCCCTGTTTTTATGCAGAAAACCTCCATTGATTCAGCCTAGCTGTCAATCAAAACACGCTAAGTGGTGAGCGGGGTGGCTCACCACTTGGGCCAATCACACCAGAGTGCGACCGGAGTTGGCAAAGCAACTCGGTCCAGGGTGCCTAAACCCCCTCCCACACCCTGTGGTAACCCAGACAGAATGGCACCACTTTGGAGGGTCTCTGTACAGAAGCCTGCCAAAAGTGGAACAAAGGGCTCAACCTTTGGTTTAGGAGTCACAGAGACGAACACATACGCCATTTTAAAAACCGAGTTCTGGCAGAAAATACCATCCGATAGACTTATTTAAGATAAGTAAATAGGTGGTATGTTAGAGATTAACGAGGAAAAGTATCAATCTCCAACAATGGGAAGAATCCCATAGGGTTATATTGGGGGTCAAATATAACAAGTAGTTTCCACTGCCACCAGCCAAAACTCGCCGAGGGGGGACGGGACAGTGCCCCCTCGAATAACAGACCCAGGAGTAATCGAATTACCCCTACTAGTACATCCACAATAGATGGTTTGTACTAGTTCTGTTAGTAAATTTAGGTCTAGTAAAGCCAATGGTGACTTTACATGCCCGGGGAGACAGTAGTCAGTCCCTGGGAATGGAGTCTATGATGGAGGTCCGCTAGGACGCCCCAGTGCAACGGCACGGAGGGTGCGTTGTAACACACATAGTAAAACATATGAGACCCTATGGAGTAAAGGACCCCATAGCCCATAGAACACATGGATATTCAAAGGAATTACACACATTCATGTCCAAGAGTGGGAGAAAAAGAGTCTCACACTTGGCAGGATGGAAAAAACAAACTCCAGAAATCCAGCAAAGCTGCTGGGGGACTCACTAGGTTAGAAAATTCAGCCTGAACAGAGAATTCTCCCTAACACTCGCCCCCCCCAGACTAAGGGACAGGAGGATTTAATCCACTCCTGGATGAATCTCATACCTCTAGTCGATGACATACATCCTAGAGAGACCATCAGCATTTTGGTGGTGACACCCTGACCTGTGCTCAATGGTGAAATAAAACCCTTGCAGGCAGATCGACCATCTCGATAGTTTCGGGTTTTCCCCTTTCATTTGCATTAACCATCTCAAGGGTTGGTGGTCAGTCTGAATGACAAAAGTAGAACCATACAAGTACGGCCTAAACTTCTTCAGAGCCCACACGATAGCAAAGCACTCTCTTTCGATTGTTGCCCACCTTGTTTCAGGATCCTTCAGCTTGCAGCTGATGAAGCAAACTGGGTGCTCCCTACCTTTCCCATCCAGTTGACTGAGTACGGCACCTATTCCTACATTTGAAGCATCCGTCTGCACAATGAAGTGTTGGCGGTAATCAGGAGCTCTGAGTACTGGGGCTTGGCAAAGAGCCTTTTTCAGGTTTTCAAAAGCCTGATTGCACTCCTCATTCCATCTAAACATTTTAGGAAATGTGTGCGAGGAGATGACATTCAGTGGAGAAGCTATGGTCCCATAGTTCTCTATGAAATTCCTGTAATACCCAGTGAGGCCTAGGAAGGCTCTCACTTGGGTTTGAGTAGTAGGTGTTGTCCAATTTTGCACAGCGTCAATCTTACTGAGAAAAGGCCTTATTTCTCCACCTTCTACCTCATGTCCAAGATAGACTACCTTACTCTGTCCAATTTGGCATTTACTCGCCTTTATGGTCAGATTGGCTCGTCCAAGATCCTGCAAAACATCTTTCAGGTGGGTTACATGTTCTTCCCAGGAATTGCTGAACACTGCTATGTCATCCAAGTATGCCATGCAGAAATCCGCCATCCCGTTCAGAACCTGGTTTACCATCCGTTGAAATGTAGCAGGTGCATTCTTCAATCCGAAAGGTATCACCTTAAACTGGTATAAGCCAACGGGGGTAGAAAATGCAGTTTTCTCCTTGGCATGGTCTGTCAGGGCTATTTGCCAATAGCCTGACGTCAAGTCAAATGTGCTGAGGAACTTGGCGGCGCCAAGTTTATCCACCAACTCATCTGTTCTTGGCAAAGCGTGGGCATCAGTCTTGGTGACTGCATTAAGAGCTCTATAATCCATGCAGAATCTAAGCTCTTTAGATCCGGCCTTCGGTACTAACACAACTGGGCTAGACCATGGACTAGTAGAGGGCTTTATTACCCCGAGATCGAGCATCTTGCTGACCTCACCTTTGATGTGGGTTCGTACGTTTTCTGACATTCTGTATCCTCTGCTTTTGACCGGCAGACAGTCACCAGTGAGTATGTCGTGCTGGCCCCAAGGGGTCAAGCCTGATGAAAGCGAGAACAGAGAGGCAAACTGATTCAACATAGATTTGCACTCTTCTTGTTGCTCGGGTGTCAGATTGGAGGAGAGATTTACTCCTTCAATTTTTTCGTCTAAAGGTAAGCCTCTGAGGAGATCCGGAAGAGCTTCTCTCTCTTCTTCTTCCTCGGATGATGCTAGAAGCGACGCTCCTACATCGGGTCTTGAGACATACACTTTGAGTCGGTTGGTGTGAAAGACTGTCGGAGCCTCCTTGGGATTGGCCAAGTCCACCAGATAGTTGACCTCTCCGAGTTTACCCACAACTCTGAAGGGTCCCATCCACTTGTCTTGCAAGGCCCTCTGCCTTGTTGGGATCATAAGAAGAACGAGCTGGTCTTGAGCGAACTCAACCATGTTAGCCTTTTGATCGTGCCAGTGCTTGACCAATGCTTGTCCAGCTTTCAAGTAATCGCTTGCTTCCGTCATCATGTGCGACATTCTCCTCCGGAGACCTATCACGTAGTCAGTCACTCTGACAGGCTTGGGGGAAGGAGCACTCTCCAACCCCTCCTTAATCAGGGCCAACGGACCTCTGACGGGATGACCATAGAGAATCTCGAAGGGAGAGTAACCTACTCCCTCCTGAGGGACTTCTCTATAAGCAAAGAGAAGGCATGGCATTAGAAGGTCCCACTTACGCTTAAGGGGTTCTTCTAAAGCACCTATCATGCTCTTCATGGTTCGGTTGAACCATTCTACCAACCTATTGGTTTGTGGGTGGTACGCTGTTGAGAACTTGTAAGTAACTCCACAGGTTTTCCACATGGCTTTCATGTAGTGGGACATAAAGTTTGACCCCCTGTCAGAGATTACTTCCTTAGGAAACCCGACCCTAGTAAAAATACCAAGGAGGGCCTTAGCCACAGCCGGAGCTATAACAGTCCTCGTAGGAATTGCCTCAGGATACCTAGTAGCATGGTCTACTACAACAAGTATAAACCTGTTGCCTGAGGAGGTTGGAGGATCAAGGGGACCAACAATGTCAATCCCTACTCTCTCAAATGGGACTCCCACAACTGGGAGAGGCACTAAAGGTGCCACATTCTTGGAGCCAACCTTACCAGAGGTCTGGCAGGTGTGGCAGCTCCTGCAGTGTTTTTCCACTTTGGCCCCCATCTTCGGCCAATAGAAGTAGAGAGAGAGCCTTTCCTTATTCTTCTTGAAACTCAAGTGACCAGCCAAAGGAATCTCGTGGGCTAACTGCAAGAACTGTGGTCTGTTCTCTTGGGGTACTACAAGTCGTTTGTAGTCTCCAGGGGCAGACTCGGTCGGTTCACTGTAGAAGAGGCCATCTTGCCAGTGCAACCTGTATTTCCCAGGCTCTTGCCCTTCAGCCTGAGCTTCTGCCTGGTGGCGAAGACCTTCCAGAGTTGGACATTCTCTCTGTCCCTTACTGAAGTCTGCCCTGCTGGGTCCACCTTCTGCCAGTAAAGACTGCAGCTCAGGATGGTCAACAGGATCCAGATCTCCAATGAGTTCCTGGCCTTCCATTAGCTCTTCCTCAGAGTCTAATTCTACCACACAGGGTTGTACCTCCCTCTCGGCCTCGGCTGGAGGTGTAGTTACGGGTGTAACTTTGGACAACCGCGGGGAAGTCCGTGTTGGCTGCACTGTAATGCCGGCTGCTGGTTTCGGGATAGAAGTCTTATGTTTCCCTTTCGCTTCTGATTTCTTGGAGACAGCGGCCGACAATTCCAGTGGAGCAGGAGTGATTTCTTTCTTCATCATCTCATGGAGAGTACCGCGCATGGTCCTCTCTCTTGCGGGTCTGGTTAGCTCCTGTAACCGTTTACTAGGAGGTCTGGGAGTATGCGATACAACTCCGAGAGTTTTCAAATTGTTACCCAACAGTACGCGTCCTGGTACCTCACTCTGTATGCTGACAGGTATCTTCACAGTCATGACGTTACACTGGATGAGAACTGGTAATTGGGGAAGCATCTGCACAGGCCCTCCAGCTAACTTGGTGAGGCGTTTGGGTGCCTTAGCAACATCCTCAGCCTGAAAAAATGATTTTTCCACCACAGTTATGCGAGCCCCAGTGTCCCTAATGGCAGGAGTCTCCTGACCATTCACCTGGACACTGTCCTTATAATAATCTTTAGTATTATCGGGGATAGAATTATAGACATCTAAATTCTGTTGTTCCCACAACCCCAGAGATACTAAAGAAACGCTGGCTGAGACTCCAATGGGTTCGTCAGCTAGCAGTAGAAAGTTTTCACTTGCCATTTGGACTTCCTCCTCTGGAGCGAAGGCTAAGGAGACAAGCTGGACCCTTGAAGGTTTACCCTTACATCTGGGATCTCCTTTCATGTGGTCAGTCGAGCCACAAACAAAGCATTTACCGAATGCTTTCTGGAATGGTGGCTTGTTCTGACCTCCTTCCGGTTTGGCACCAGAAGACACACTATTCTGCTGTGGTTTTCCTTGTGGTTTACCCTTCTGGTTTTGTTTGGGGCCCTCTTTGGAATTTGAGTTATTAGAATTCTCTTTTGAGTCTTTTTTAGGCTGTTTTCCCTCAACTTTTTTCTGGGTTGCCCCAGAATCCTTATGAGTAGCCCTGTTGGCAACCCATAAGTCGAAAACAAAAATGCTGACAGTGGTGCACACCTGGTAACAATTGATATAGAAATTCAAATCATCATTATATGTACAGAAGAGCTGGTTTAAGAATTTAAAGGTGCGGGGGAGGAAAAAAGGCCTTGGCACAAAGCCTAAATCAGAAAAGAGAAAATAGAAGAGGACCCAAAAAGTGGGGCCCTCCCGTCCCCTGCACACTGTTTACTGATGCCACATAGGGCCTTCAAATATATGGATATAGATATATAACAGCAGTTTGTTAGTTGAGCATATAACAATTTATTTGGCAAAGAGGAAAACAAAATTTGCCAAAAGGCACATTCTGTTGTACAAAGTAATTCGTGACGTTTAACATATTAAAACAAATTGCGAAGAAGCAATAAATGATGGAGAGGTGATGCTGTCCAATTGTGGAGTGGCCGACGCGTTTCGAGGGTAACCTCTTCTTCATAAGGGCCCAATTGAACTGTTGACAACATTTCAAGGAGACAAAAAGTAAAATCTTTTATTTTATTTCCATAACAGTCAAGGACTGACTGACAAGCTGTACATAACTCGGGATGCTAGCGAGATGGTGAAGAGCAGAATACTGGAGATCTAGTATGGTGAAAAGAGTGAACTAACAGATCAAAGAGAAACACTCTATACTAATAGCTAAACACATAACAAAGGAGATGTATTGTGTGAGATCCACCTACATGGTGGGATCTAGAAAATGGCGTGATGAAGAGTCAGACAGATCGAGATAAGCCAAAAGCGGTAGTGGGTTCTAAATAGCAAGGACCACCCTTGAATAGTGAAAAAGCTGAGTCAATATGGGGAGCGTGTTTAAGAAAAAACCATACCCCTCCTGTGGACGGAGAAAGAATAACTCCAAAAGAGCGCTACTGAATAAAATAAATAATACTTAAAATAAACCGGAATTGGTTTTAAAGAATGCACTCACTCGAGTTGCGGGACGAGTAGCCAAGGCAACAGGGGCATCCGTGTGGTCAACAAGTATTCGAAACAATTATACGATGCAGGGCATCTGCAAAGAGACACGTACTGCTGGCACCTAAGTGGGGACATATACATTTCTGTTATACTGGAGAAAAATAAACCTGGGGTCTCCCAACCGGGCAAAGGGACCCAAGTAGCGGTAGCTTACCTGTACAGTGCGGGGAACACTGTTAGTGGAAACTGAAACCGGCAGGCAGTGGCTCCGCGCGGTCGTAACCTAGGGAACGAGCTGTGCTGGGGACACGCCGTCAGACGTAGAAAGGAAACTAAATAATAAACATAGAAAAGGGCATAGAAGCCGGTGAGTGAGGAATATGGAGGCCATCATGCAATGGCGCATAGTGCAAGCGTACTCATAGGGACTGACCAGAGATCAGGATAAATAAGAAAAGTAGAGTTAATATGTTCCATAATGAAACATAAGAATTCTGGTGTTCACCATCGCAACGCATTTTATAATTTTGGTTCTAATGGAACAGAAATTTGTGAATAGTACAATAATCGTTACAGTCATGATAGATAGCACAAATGGTACATGCAGTTTACTCTTAATAGTCCAAAACAAATCATGTAGAGTCATGAGGCTACTCATTATATAGTGAGACAAGTATAATTCAATGGCAAGGGGATAAAAGATTGCGATGTAGCCTATTACTCATACAAGGTTCGAACGAATGGAGAGATGGTTCAATTGGTCATTCGTGAACAGGTGCAAACATTTAAGTGAATATAGGCAAGTCAAACATAGGAAAATACAGTTCCCTTGAAGAAAACATCAAAGTCACAACACTTGTAATGACAAAGAAAAAAATTTTTTTTAAGGTCCGGGATACTGACACTTGTGTATAGTAGTTGGCGATGTAACATGTGAGTTTCACAATTCACTATAGAAAGCAACTCAAAGAGAATTCATCATTCAGACCCTTAGGTTGCAAAGTGTCAAGTGTGTGGATCCAGTACTTCTCTCGCTGTGACAACAAGGATTGGTAATTGCCACCTCTGTGTGGACGTTTGACAATTTCTATGACTTGAAATTTAATTTGTGCAATCGTATGTTGGAATTCGATGAAGTGCCTTGCCACTGGGGATCTGAGATTCTTACATCTGATGGTGGATTTGTGTTCTGACCATCTTTCTTTGACGGGTCTTGTGGTTTGTCCTATGTATAATTTACCACAGGGACATTTCAATGAGTAGATGACACCTGCGGAGAGGCAGGTGGAAAAGTCTCTGATTTTGAATTTCTTCCCAGTTTGTGGGTGAGATATCGTTTCACCTTTTATAACATTGTTACAGTTCGTACAGTTCAAGCAGGGAAAGGTACCCTTCTTTATGGTACTCAGTACAAGTTGTTTGTCTTTAGGAGGTCTTTCCGCTCTCACTAGTTTATCTTTGAGATTATGTCCACGTTTAAAGGCCATCATTGGTGCTTTGGGAAATAATTTCAGGAGAGAGGGATCATTGTGTAGTATGGTCCAATTTTTACGCAGAGTTTTGCTGATTTGGAAACTCTGTCGTGAGTACTTTGAAATGTAGAGTAGCGGTGTGGACTTATCCTTGACTTTAGGGATGCGTAGTTGTTCCTTCGTGAAGGTCTCTGATCTGTTGCGGGCTTCTCCTGTGATAGTATCTGGATACCCCCTAGATCCAAATCGTTCAACTAGAAATGAACATTCTGAGTCAAGGCCTGCTGGGTCTGAGATAATTCTCTTCAATCTTAACATTTGACTGAATGGTAGGCTTTTGAGCATGGGTTTAGGATGGAAACTGCTGAAATGTAAAAGATTATTCACGTCTGTTGGTTTATGGTACACCGTGGTGTCGATGTGACCCTCTTTGATCTGTAAGCTCACATCCAAAAAATGTAATGAAGGGTCCCCTACTTCCATTGTGAATTTGATTGTGTTGTTCACTGAATTCAGATGTTCCAAAAAAAGATCCAATTCATCTCGTGTACCACACCAGATACCGAAGATATCATCTATATAACGTTTCCAGGTCAAGATTTTAAATGACCAAAATGGGTGATCCAACACGTTTTCTTTTTCAAATTTATACATGTAGGTGTTAGCATAAACCCATAAGTCAGCAGCCTTAACCAGCGTCCGGGAATCCAATTCCTTCGAATCAGCCAAGTGCTGTCTGAGCTCAGGAGAACAGGCATCATAAATCGACTCCAACATAAAAAGATTCTTCATACCCTCATAAGTGTTCACTTTGTAACCCTTAATCCATCCCTCTAAGTTTTTCAACCCTTCACTCACCCAGGTAGCCCAAGGGGTACCATCATGCTTTTTGAGGGTTCTAAACCTCTTAAGATACTGGGAAGGGGTCTTCCCGAATCTAGCTATCAAAGCTAGTTTCACACTTTCGTAATCCGTCTTATCCACCTCAACCAACTCCATTACCACATCAGTCGCAACAGGAGGGAGCCTAGAGAACAACCAGGGAAGTAAATCATTCCCAGTGATGTCCTGGAGCCCATGATTGTATTCAAACAGTTTTAACCAATCCAACACATCCAATCTCGGTTCATACATACCCACTAATTCCTTCGGCATCCGGGGTCTTTTGGGACTGGAGCTCCTAGAGGAACCAGAGGAGAGAGAAGCATTTTCCATAGACAACTTTTTCATCTCTAACTCGTGATTAAGTTCTATTTCCCAGAGTCTTAACTCAGCTTGCTTCTGCTCAGCCTGGGCATTCATCCGTCTGAACTCGAGCTCTTGGTTTCGTTCAGATTGAGCCAAGAACCGTTTGTATTCTAATTCGAGCTTCATTTTTTTGAGTTCAAAATAAGCGGGGTTACATGTGGGACCTGGTATGGGCCCCGTAGGTACCGCTGGTAAGGCAGGTAGAGGAGCAGGGGAGACAGTTTCGTTAGCCTCTCCTCCTCTTCAGCCTCTTCATCACTATCATCAGAATTACGATTTAGATCAACACCATCACTGTTATCTACATTTGCTGGAGAAATTGGTTCCTCTGAACCAGTACCCAGACTTTGGTTCGCCAGCAATCTCTCTATTAGTTCTAACTTCTTGCCTCTTACAGGAAGATTCTCTTGCCTACAGAGAGCTTGCAAACTCTCAGTATTTTCACCTGACAAGGACTCTTGACTATAAGTTTCCATCGTAGACATGTTTTTGAAAGTAGCTTTTTTTAGCACTAAGCTTTGTGGTTAGTTATCCTAAAGTGTCGAAAAGCACTCTAAACTGTATACTCAATACAAATCCCACCGCTGTACCCCCAGTGTTAGGCGGAAACCTGTGCAGTTCCCTCTGGGACCACTGCAAAAGATTTAGGACTACAGGTGTTTGCCAGTAAACCCACTTGGTAGCAGTCTGTACCACACAGATTCACTTGGTAGCTGTGGCTGAGCAGTCAGACTTCCCTCAAGAAGAGTTAAGCAGTATGTGGAGTATACAAAATAGGGCAATTCTTCACAGTAAGACAAGCAAACACGCAACACGGCTTCAGTGTAAAGATATAAAGGTATTTATTTATAACAGCACATCTATAGAAAACACTTTGGCACTATCACGGCAAATACTTCAATTACAATTACTCTACGAAGAAAACAGATCAATCCCCCTAACAATAGTTCGACAAGTCTAGGTTCTACCAGCATCACTTATTTGCAGACAGAGGTGTATGCCTCAACCTAGATGGCACTCTAGTATTTGTTAGGACGGGAGAGAAAAATAAGCAGGTTATGAAATCAACACGGTCCCAATACTGAACAGGCAAATGCAAGGCAAGAAGACAAGAACCACGATAGATTATAAAGTTCAGAGGCCAGGCCCACTCGGAGAGAGGCGAGGCGATATGTCCCAAAAGTATCTTGGTGGAAATGCGTTCGAGTCTTTGAAGCAAAGTGTTATCGGCAGATTGGACCAGTTCAGAACAACACGCTAGGGAAAGCTTGGAGGCGACCCTATGGAGAGGCGAGGATTAAGGCACCTCACTCTATCCGGCAGCAAGGGAAGCCAGGCGGACACAGTACCTTGATGGTGTAGAGACAGCTCCGGCGGGGGCCGTTGTTCCTGGTGGTGGATGCACGTTCGGTCTTTGCCAAGAGAAGAGAGAATCTCGTCGTTGAAGGAAAGTTGAAGATCGTTGCACCACCAGGGAAGAGACCAGCCGCGGAGAGCTCCGTCACAAGGCACCACCTTTTGGTCGCGGTACAGGGGTAGTGGCTATCCGGTTGCCGAGGTGCTCTGCACGGGCAATTCGACCACTGCGTCCTGAGGCGAAGAAAACGCAAAAGGGATTGGTTGTTCCCACCAGTCAGGGGATGAGACTCTCCGGCAGGGAGATCTCCTCTGTCGTCGGGAAGTGGTGAGTCGGTTCAGCAGGGCTCCACCCGAGGGGTCGTCATTGCAGGTCGGCTCAGCTTTACCCTCGTCGGATTCTTAGGTCCTGTGGCGACTTCTGAAGATCCAGTCCCAAAAGCCCTGTTTTTATGCAGAAAACCCCCATTCATTCAGCCTAGCTGTCAAACAACACATGCTAAGTGGTGAGCTGGGAGGCTCACCACCTGGGCCAATCACACCAGAGTGCGACCGGAGTTGGCAAGGCAACTCGGTCCAGGGTGCCTAAACCCCCTCCCACACCCCTGTGGTAACCCAGACAGAATGACACCACTTTGGAGGGTCTCTGTACAGAAGCCCGCCAAAAGTATAACAAAGGGCTCGACCTTTGGTTTATGAGTCACAGAGACGAACACAGATGCCATTTTAAAAACCGAGTTCTGGCAGAAAATACCATCCGATACTTATTTAAGATAAGTAAACCGGTGGTATGTTAGAGATTAACGAGAAACAGTATCAATCTCTAACAATGGGAAGAATCCCATAGGGTTATATTCAGGGTCGAATATAACAAGTAGTTTCCACTGCCACCAGCCAAAACTCGACGAGGGGGGACGGGACAGTGCCCCCTCGAATAACAGACCTAGGAGTAATCGAATTACCCCTACTAGTATGTCCACAATAGGATGGTTTGTACTAGTTCTGTTAGTAAATTTAGGTCTAGTAAAGCCAATGGTGACTTTACATGCCCGGGGAGACAGTAGTCAGTCCCCGGGTATGGAGTCTATGATGGAGGTCCGGTAGGACGCCCGAGTGTTACGGCACGTAGGGTGCGGTGTAACACACATAGAAAAACATATGAGACCCTATGGAGTAAAAGACCCCATAGCCCATAGAACACATTGACATTCAAAGGAATTACACACATTCATGTCCAAGAGTGGGAGAAAAAGAGTCTCACTCTTGGCAGGATGGAAAAAACAAACTCCAGAAATCCAGCAAAGCTGCTGGGGGACTCACTAGGTTAGGAAATTCAGCCCAAACAGAGAATTCTCCCTAACACGCATGGAGAAATGGTTTTCGATTTTAATTTTCCATTGGATTTAATTGTGTGGACTGTGACTTTGGACACCATTCCTTTGGATTAAGATTTGTGGTTTTGCATTATTTCACAGACATGCTGGTTTATTTTTTTTTAAATTTCCATTATTGTTTATTTTTGATTCAATTTCGGTTGCTTTTAATACATATTTTTTCTTCAAACTTCAATGTGTAGTATCATCTCATTGGTTTCATGCATATCATGATATGGGTTTTGACATTCACTGACACCCATTGGGTGTATGTGAGGGACATGTGTTAATTTCCAAACTTGCAATTGGGGTCCCTGACTGCTGGGGGGTGGGGGTGATGGGAGACATGAGTGGGGGCCTGGTGGAGGATGCCCTGCACTGCCGGGGGGTGGGGGTGATGGGAGACATGAGTGGGGGCCTGGTGGAGGGTGCCCCCGGATGCTGGGGGGTGGGGGTGCAGGGGGACATGTGTGGGGGCCTGCTGGAGGGTGCCCTTGGATGGTGGGGGGTGCAGGGGGACATGAGTTGGACATGAGTGGGGGCCTGGTGGAGGGTGCCCTGCACTGCTGGGGGGTGGGGGTGCTGGGAGCCATGATTGGACATGAGTGGGGGCCTGGTGGTGGGTGCCCCTGGATGCTGGGGGGTGGGGGTGCAGGGGGACATGAGTGGGGGTCTGGTGGAGGGTGCCCTGCACTGCTGGGGGGTGGGGGGTGATGGAAGACATGAGTGGGGGCCTGGTCGAGGGTGCCCCTGACTGCTGGGGGGTGGGGGTGATGGGAGACATGTGTGGGGGCCTGGTGGAGGGTGCCCCTGGATGCTGGGGGGTGGGGGTGCTGGGAGACATGAGTTGGACATGAGTGGGGGCCTGGTGGAGGGTGCCCCTGGATGCTTTTGGGTGGGGGTGCAGGGGGACATGAGTGGGGGCCTGGTGGAGGGTGCCCTGCACTGCTGGAGGGTGGGGGTGCTGGGAGACATGAGTGGGGGCCAGGTGGAGGGTGCCCTCCACTGCTGGGGGGTGGGGGTGGTGTGAGACATGAGTTGGACATGAGTGGGGCCTGGTGGAGGGTGCCCCTGACTGCTGGGGGGTGGGGGTGATGGGAGACATGAGTGGGGGCCTGGTGGAGGGTGCCCTGCACTGCTGGGGGTTGGGGGTGAAGGGAGACATGTGTGGGGGCCTGGTGGAGGGTGGCCCTGGATGCTGGGGGGTGGGGTGCAGGGGGACATGTGTGGGGGCTTGGTGGAGGGTGCCCTGCACTGCTGGGGGGTGGGGGTGCTGGGAGACATGAGTTGGACATGATCGGGGGCCTGGTGGAAGGTGCCCCTGGGGGGTGGGGGTGCAGGGGGACATGAGTGGGGGCCTGGTGGAGGGTGCCCTGCACTGCTGGGGGTGGGGGTGCTGGGAGACATGAGTGGGGGCCTGGTGGAGGGTACCTCTGGATGCTGGGGGGTGGGGGTGCAGGGGGACATGTGTGGGGGCCTGGTGGAGGGTGCGCTGCACTGCTGGGGGGTGGGGGTGCTGGGAGACGTGAGTGGGGGCCTGGTGGAGGGTGCCCCTGGATGCTGGGGGGTGGGGGTGCAGGGGGACATGAGTTGGACATGAGTGGGGGCCTGGTGGAGGGTGCCCTGCACTGCTGGGGGGTGGGGGTGCTGGGAGACATGAGTGGGGGCCTGGTGGAGGGTGCCCCTGGATGCTGGGGGGTGGGGGTGCAGGGGGACATGTGTGGGGGCCTGGTGGAGGGTGCCCTGCACTGCTGGGGGGGGGGTGCTGGGAGACATGAGTTGGACATGAGTGGGGGCCTGGTGGAGGGTGCCCTGCACTGCTGGGGGTGGGGGCGCTGGGAGACATGTGTGGGGGCCTGGTGGAGGGTGCCCTGCACTGCTGGGGGGTGGGGGCGCTGGGAGACATGTGTGGGGGCCTGGTGGAGGGTGCCCTGCACTGCTGGGGGGTGGGGGCGCTGGGAGACATGAGTGGGGGCCTGGTGGAGGGTGCCCCTGGATGCTGGGGGGTGGGGGTGCTGGGAGACATGTGTGGGGGCCTGGTGGAGGGTGCCCTGCACTGCTGGGGGATGGAGGTGCTGGGTGACATGAGAGGGGACCTGGTGGAGGGTGCCCCTGGATGCTGGGGGTGCAGGGGGACATGCGTTGGTGGGCAGTAGTTCAAGGTGACATGTGGGTTGGCTGGGGGGCATGGGCATGGTGGATGGGCTGCCTGCGGGACATGTGCAGGGTAGGTCCCTGTGGTGTGGGCCGCCTGCAGGGGCCGTGGAGGGTGTAGAGGGTACACCTGGGAGGACCCACACGTGCAATTCACATGTGGTGCTCCCCACGCACCCCTGGAATACACGTACCCTGCTGCTTTTGGGTGTGATCCTTCCCGCGCACCCCTGGAATACACATACCCTGATGGAATCGCATGTGATACTTCCCTTGCACCCCTGAAATGCATGTACCCTGCTGTTTTTGCGTGTGATACTTCCCGCGCACCCCTGGAATACACGTGCCCTGATGGAATCGCGTGTGTTACTTCCCACGCAACCCTGATGTACACGTACCCAGGACAATCACGTGTGAAACTTCCCGAGAACCACTGAAATACACGTTCCCCTCTTGGCGTTTGCTGTTTGGCAGCCCTGTGAACTGGTCCAGGGTTAGCGCAGCCCTTTGTGATGATTTTGGAATTTTGAAAGCTTTTCCTTGCGCGAGGGCGTTCTTGGGGGCGTAACTGGCGCTGCTGCAGGGTCGCTGCACCACTCTGTGCCACGGCTGGTTTTGGAGGCTAAAATCCATGAATTCGCTGTGCGATGAAATGGATTTTTTCGCACGCGGCTGGCGCAGTGTATCGCACGGGTACTTTTGTGCGAATTTCTATGAATTACCCTGTCCATTGGGGCAATAATTAAACTAGGGCAAACAATTCATAAAGTGAGGTATGCAGCCACTCATACAGAAATGAATCAGTATGATAAACTGTCAGCCTATATCAAGATGGGATGGCTGACCCAGCTTAACCTAATGTGAAAACCGCAAACGCCTCTGTGCAATTCTCAAAGTAGGGGGTTCCATCAGCAATGCAAAGAGAGAGAAACTGGACAGCATCGCCATATCTATCTGAATCCGCCTGTTATAGAATCATTAGTGTTTCCTGTTTTAGATGTTGATTATTTTTTTTTTACTTCTGGAGGTGTTTTTTCAGTGTTTTCACAAAACTTCATAATCTGTGTTTATCAGTGTTTTCCCATTTGCCGACTTCAACTGTTTTTTTTTCCAGTGTAAACAAAACACATATTCTTCTTGTATTGTTTCATTGCATGCGTAAGTAGGGTAATATCTCTTAGAGCTGGATGTTATGAACACTTTTCGGAGAATAGAGATGAATAAGCTAATCCAGTACTATCTAACATTTTTACAAGTCAAAATTATTGTAGTAAATTATGCAATACTTTTTCAGGGACTCGTGGCCCATCTTTGCCCTTTCTTTTCTTCCCATGAAAACTTTGATTAGGGAAAACAACCTTTCCTCATTGTAGAGATTTCTAATTTTATCAGATAAGGCATAGTGTGATAAAAGGATTTTCCCGGGAAAATTCACTTTGGTGGAGATAAGGATTATTTTGACTATCAAAAGAAACAAACTCCAAGCAGATAATAACTGTTTATTAAGTGATGCTCACTGCAAAATGAGATGGGAGTCACATTAATGTACCCCCTGAGGCTTGATTGGAGGGGGTGAGCAAGCCAACACTCTTTTCCAGGTGTGGGAATATCAGGAAATGCTACAGCAGAATGCAACTCAGCAGGTTAGATGATTGTTGCTGAGATGTTTTATTTTTACACCTTCCTGTAAATCATATGGCTTTTTTACTAATCCTGCTGCAACATGTGCGGTAAAATGTGTGTTTTGTCTGGGGATGAGCACCACTCTCTCGCTTCACTCTGTGTGGGAACTTTTGTCCCCACAGAGTGTTTTTGAATAATGGCCGGGAACAGGAGGGGAAGCAATGGAAGTAAACAAACAAGCATACATAGGGGGAGAGGTCCCTTTTTCCTATTGTCTGCCAAGCCCCCTATCCAGCCACCCCATCAACCCCAGACCTCCTCCCATCCCTGCTCAGGCACCATTGGGATTGGTGGAAACAGTATTTGTCAGTTTAAACCTAGGAGGCACTTTCTCTTTCGGGGGTGTGTGTCCGGTGTTTATCATATTTCACTGAAAACAGGAAAACCTAAGAATCATGTTCATTTTAAATGTAGCCACTGGAACAGAGAATATAATTGACACCATCTGATCTAGGACTTCCCTAGCCCTAACCTATTATCTCCAGAATGAATGCCCAATCACTGAAATCTAACACTGCAAGTGCGTGCAGGCCGCCGATGTAAAATTTCTCTCAAACTGGAGAGTGCATTTAAGAGGCAGTCCTCAGCCATTCTCTGCGCTTTCAACATCCCCTTTGGGAGCGCTCTGCCTCTCTGTTGCCTCATTTTCCTCTACCATCTTCCTCTCCCCATCACTTCCCTCTCTCTCTCTCTCTCTCTCTCTCTCTCTCTCTCTCTCTCTCTCTCTCTCTCTCTCTCTCTCTCTCTCTCTCTCTCTCGCTCCACCGTCTTTGTCACCTTTGTGCGCAACTCGGCTCTGTCTTTCATCTATATTCTTTGTGTAGTTTGGCAGGCCCTAACACTGCAGTGTACAGAAAGGCCCATGCACACACAACTCTGACAACATCCTCCCTTTTAGCAACCCTGTACATTCAAAGCCCTGTTTTGTGGATTAGTAGTCCCTATGAACATTGCATCATTGTACACAGCCCTAATAATCTGTGAATGCTTCAAGTTTCCGCTCTTGCCATCAGGCATCCCTGCTTGTCGGCCAGGGCTGCAAGCAGGCAGCACACATACTAGAGGTTCCTATGGGTCGGCACGTGCATGTTAGCATCTGTGCTTAATTTGCAGCCATGCAAACTGGCAGCCATGCGCATCAACAGTCCTTCAAACAGGACAACTCTAGCAACCCTGTATCTAAGCTGGATTTATAAGATGATGTGCACTGTACATTGGCAGCCTTTATTGACTATGTAACCCTTTGAGTAAAAACCCTTGTAAAGAAGCATGCTCCCACATTAGCAGCCCCTAGAAATGGGTAATCCCTTAGACAGCACCCTCTACAAGCTGACCGCATGCACATTAGCAACACCTGCAATCCAGTGGCTTGTAATTCTGGAAGCATTCACAAGAAATCAACCACAGTAAAAGCCACTGCAAACAGGCAGCCCCGCACATTAGCAAACCCTATAAACTGACATCCTGTACATTAGCAGTGCTGCAATGGCATGCCTGCATATTTACAACCCCTACAAACATGTATGTTATCAGCCATAGCAAGATGGCAGCCGTATTTCCAAACAGTGTAATGAGCCATAAAAATCCAGGTCCAAGAAGAAGAAAGCCACTCTATCAACAAGTGCGTTTTTTAAAATTTATTTGTAGTTAATGTGGCTGTGTGTAACGATTTTCTGTGAATAATAGGCGCAATCACATTGCAGTCGAGGTTTCTTTACACAGCAGCTTGTTTCTGATTATAAACAAAGACAAAACAAAAAAAGTGATCCTGTCCGTTCAGTTTGAACGATAAGTCATTACTAACTGCTTACTCCTGCATGCCATAACTAACACGTTACCTCTTAGCAGAGCCATATGCAGCCCCTACTGTGCATGTTTAGTACTATGTGGGTCTTGCTTAATCTGCTGCATGTGTACATGCACGTGAACAGCTGCCCACATGCGGCAGTGTTTGATATGTGCACTAATATTAACACTCTCTCTCTTGCAGCATTTGAACAGCTACTTCGACACATCATGGCACAACAAAATCACAGGAGACAACAAGGGACTCTGGGTGACAACTAACCTAAGCTAAGTGCTGCACTACCTCATGTGTTTTTGCTATACCTTTGTATACTGCGATAGTGATATTGTATCCTTGTGGAGAGTCAGAAGCAGGGACGTATGTTTGTGTAACAGCTCGCTGGAAGCGTGTGCAGTGGTCAAAACCTTACCCTAACATCCCCAACCTATCCATAACCTCTCCCTAAACCTCATTCCAGTTTCCCTACTTCCCCCTTCCTATCCAACCATCATCACCCTAACCCTCCTTCCCTGCTGGGGTTGCGGAGCCCTGTATAAGCATCGACTTGCAGTAGGTCCCAAAACCGCAGTGGGGGTGGTTGGTTCATGCCACTCCAGCGCTTCAGAGCTGTGGAACGAAGTGTATGCAAAGTTATGTTATTTTATGAGTTGTGTTGCAATGTAATATTTGAGCATAAATACAACTGGCAAAGTACTTTCCGGTGTCATCATTTGGCTGTACTGCTTATTAACTGCAACTCTATTTCCATTACTGATGGCAATGAGTAGACATGCCTTGAGTCTGGTTCTGCAAAATAAGTATTTAGATATGTTATCAATTTCTCGAGCATTTACACAGACACATAAACCAATGCCTGTGCATTTGGTGTCCTGCGGACAGCTGCTTCGTTCCCGAACATGTTCGCGAAGCGACCATGTGACCGCGCCCACGCTGATCGCGTGTTCTGAATGCGGACACTCTTCGTGTCCCCGAACAATTTAAAAGTACAATTTCAAGTAATCCACAATATTTTCCAATAAAAACTCACCATAGCACAAGTCCAACCTACTAATTATAAGTTTATACATACTTTTTGAAATCTTTTGAACCTTTTTTTGTGATTGATCTGTCCGCGGACAGTGCGCATGTCCGTGGACCGCGCACAAGCACCCCTATACAAGAGCACGCCCTAGAGCTTATTCTCATTGTGTTTCTGGCTATTCTACAGAGCACAGAGATTTTTGCTGCAACCTGCAGATTTCCATCTTCAACCTGATGGCTTCTGTGGCTCCACTGCTGCCACCTGGTGCTGTGTCTGCCTCAGCACCACCCCCACCCCTTCCACCACCACCACTTCCCCAAGGGCCTGAAGAGGGGAACAGGAGTGAGGATGTAGAGGAGGAAGAAGAGGATGAGGAGAATGAGGTAGAGGAAATCCCTACTACCAGCACTTGGCGTGAGTCTTGGGTGTGGCGTTTGTTTACCATTCATGGGAATGGTCCTAAGGCTCGTGCGAACCGTGTCACCTGCAATGAGTGCAAAATGATACTCAGTCACGGGAGGCACGGTTCGTACAGCTTTGGGACCACTACCATGAAGCGACACCTGAGGTCATTTCACTGTGGGGCTATTCGCAAGGTTGTACCTTGCGAAGAACGTAGTACGTTGATTTCCTCTACTTCATCCTCTGTTTCTGATCCTGTCACCACAAGGAACACTCCTGTGGGACAGCGTATTTCTCAAGCTGCCTCACAGGCCATACGCAATACTGATGACCCTTACCTTTCGAGGGTCACAGTTGTGTGTTTGTACTGCGACGCAGTACTGTGCAGGGGAGAGACTTCGTAGTGCTTTTGAGACTATCGTCTCAGAGCATGAGAAGACCTGCTCACTACCCAAATAAAACCCAATCTACATCTTCCTCTCTCAGCTCCCCCTTTCTTATCCCTGTGGTTGGTGTCCCCCCTTTCCCCTCCTTTCCCCTCCTCTCCTAGTGTGTCGTGTATAAAAAACCAAAAAAAATACAAAATTACAAAAATCAAAAAAAATAAGGCTCTTTTCAGAGCCGCCTTTCACAGTTAAAAAATAGAAGTGAAAATAAATTAAGCATGACCCTTTGTATTTTTTAGAAGTCCGCGGACATCTAAAAAATTGGATTGCTACCCTATCATAACCATTGCAATTTTCTCTTGTAGGAAGTGGTGGCTCTGAAAAGAGCCTTTGGGAGGTGTTTGTATGTCAAAAATTATAAATACTTAACACCTACTTCAAAATGGATGCTGTAATTCTAAAAAAGGTCGTAATGCGTTTTGTGTATTTTTCAAAAAATCTGATTGCCAGCATAATTAAGATGGACTCCATCTCTGCGAAAAATGTATGTACTACGAAACATAATAGTTTCATTGTGACAAGAGGACATGCCAAAATCTCTTAGAAGGGCACAAACAGCCTTATTAACATTGCGTCTTGCTTTTTCCATTTGTGGACCAAATGAAGAAGAACAAAGCCACATTTGTCTCTGTGCAATCCGTGAAAATATTACTTGAGAATTAGGGAACATGTCCATGACCATCCCAAGTCCTTCTTTCATAGAAAATTGCAAAGAAATTCCAGACACATGTCCTAAACTGTTCCCTCCACAATGAATTACAATTATGTCTGGATGTTGCTCTGTCTCCAAACTAGCACAAAGAGGTAGCAAGTCCAACCACTTCATTACACATACTCCATGCCAGTGTACTTCCACATGTGGAAATCCAAGACCTACAGCTACTCCACAGCTTTCTGCATGCACCTTGAACCAATGTATCATGAATCTCCCAAAATTCAAACAATCTGTTTTCTGAAACACACAGCCATAGCTATCTGTTGTTCTCTCAGCAAAAAGAGTATCTGAGAAACTATCTCCTGGCACAACACACCCAGTAAACTTTCCTGACCAATCCCTTTCAGTGCTCATTCTCATGTGCATGACTTCTGAACCCAAAAATCCCCGGATATAACACCCGATGTCTGCGAACTACCGCCATGTCCGCGGACATATCGTAACATGAACAGCCCTTCTACCATTTCCACTTCACTTTCTGTGCCATTCCCTCATTGGATGTAGCTAAGAAGTCACATGACCATCCACCAATCACATTCAAGATCTCTACATCTAACTGCATCATCATAGATCAGCACTGCAAATGTACTGTGAATCTCTCTGAGTACAAGTGTCATATCATTGGCAAACACCATCTACAAGAAATACTGTACAAGTCTCCAAGATTTCTACTTGCAGCTCCATGCATATCCAAATGCATGAACACAAACTACAGGTATGCATATTTTCTGTACAATAGATGAACACATTTTCAAACTGACTTAATATTTTTGTTTTATTTCTTTATTTAGTCAATTACTTTAATTTAAGCATGACATTGAGACACTATTACCTGGAAGACCTTAGTTACAGAAATAGTGGTATTCAGTGGTACATTATGACTTTCACAAACATAGTAAAGATATTTTGTTTGCTAAAGTTAGTCATTACAATACAATTTGTTCATTAAGAACATATCATATGTATTGAATTTGTGTGACATATCTTATGTAAATAAGATAGTTTTAATGGTTTTGAGGAAGGCGCTGAGGATTTCAATTAAAACAATCAATGTCTAAATTAAAAACAGTGCTATATACAAACAAAATTACTAATTCGTTTCTTTTACAATTGCAGTGAAGACCATTCTCCTGAAAAGAAGCAACCGAATTTGAAGAACACAGAACTAAGAATTAACCTGTTCATTTAAAAAAAAAAGTAAGTAGAATATCACAATAATATTTGTATTATTACTGAAACACACTGTAAAGTTAATTCATGTTATTTCTGTGCCTAAAATTGATATTGTGCACCATTCTGTCCAAAAATCCCCATGTCTTAAACAGTGATTTACAGACAGAATAGCCAACAAATTCCTATTTTTGGACACACAAATT
Organism: Ambystoma mexicanum; assembly: GCF_040938575.1. Lineage (NCBI taxonomy): Eukaryota > Metazoa > Chordata > Amphibia > Caudata > Ambystomatidae > Ambystoma > Ambystoma mexicanum. The sequence continues at coordinate 826,909,950 of NC_090926.1, read as the reverse complement.
ACCCAACTCAACCGCTACAATTTGGATATTATAGAACAAACAATTGTTTTAATTGTATACATTAGATTTACTATTTGTACTTCTCCACACCACTAGCTTACTTTTTTCTGTCATCTGAACCTCAGTGTAGTAGCATATAAATTCAAGAATACCCATCCCTACTAGTTGTAGTTCCCAATGCACAATCACACACCATTACATACATCTTTATCATCTTACTCAAACACGCATGCACACAGCACACATACATTGCAGAACACCCCAACCCATACCTTCTTTATTTTTTTAAACAGACCCTAAAGAATGCCTACCAAAAGTGAAGTCCGTAGAAAGCAACACAGAAGTAGAGCAAATGAAAATAAAAGTGTCAACATAAGCATCCATATCTAGCGAAATTTGTAAAAGAAGTTGAAACAAAACAGCTAATACAGTCATTTAGTGAAACAAAAGAAGTTTCAAGTGGAAAAACTTTACCTCCTATCAAAATGTAAAACAAACCAGAAAACAATTAACAAAAAATCAGCTATCACTACAGATAAAACTACTTCTATAAATCTTGATAAAGTTCAAAGTAAGCATACCAAGAAAAATATTTTAGCCAAAATGTTCCATCTCAGAGTCCTTCAAAATCTTATAAAAACAGGAGAGAAACCAGGTTCAACCCTTAAAACCTATCGTGGGAAATTAATCTTAGAAGCGTTGATAGACAGTGCAATTCTTCTCAAAAGAAAGTTATTTATTTTAGTGTTAAACAAAATGAAACCACTAACAAAACTAATAACTAAATTACAAAAAACACTTCTCAATAAACGAAATGTCAACAGAAAGAACTTCTTAAGTATATGCGGAGGTGAATGGAATCACATTACAAGCACATAACCATACTTTAATGAAGAAGCGTACAAACAAAAGCAAACACATACAATTGCCATACATAGCAGTGGTGGAGGTTATGAAAAAGTGAATATTACCATAATGGAACAAGAACTACTCCTTACAAAAATATGCCCTGAAAACTTAGAATTACCCCTCCATTCAACTGAATCAGAACATCTAGTGTACAAATGGCTATGCACATCAATGTGTAACATTCCCAAACAATTTTTCAAGGCTTTACGCCAATTCCTCAATCAATATGTAAAAAGCAAAGACATAGCAAGGACCTACTTGTAAAACTACCTTCCATGATATCAAAAGGCTATCAACATATCATTCAACTATAATACATCTAGTCTATAAACTGTACTATGCTAAAAGTCCTGCTTTAGCACTAGCAAATTTAAATAACATTCTTCTACATGGTACAGCAAAAGACCTACTTGAAGAAATTGATTATATCCAGAAAAAATATTTTGGAAGTGAAAGCCACTTACAGAATGAAATAGCTTTAAACCAAATTAGCAACAATTCTACACATGGCAATCTTTAACTAAACACATACAAAAAAAGAAATAATAAAATTTAAAATTACATCAGCTGAAGTACCAAACCATGTGTGTGTATGTTGCTGCAGAACTTTTTATAAAAGTGACACAAAAACTGTAGACCTATCATACATAATAGAAGACAATGAAGATTCTAAATGGTTTGAATTAGCTTTCTACCTTGTAGCAGAAAACAAATACGAAATAACTGAAAACGTAATACTTTGCAGTTACTGCACTACAAAACTTGACAACAAACAAACTCCTTCACGTGCTACCAAAACCCCTACAACAACTTAATTTATATGAGAGGATCATAATTCAAACAGTGCACCCATTTCAAGCAATAATACGCCTTCAACCAAAAACAGCAAAATTACCTCCCTCTGAATTGGTAAAAGGCATTTGTGGAAAAGTAGTTTATTTACCATTAGATCTAAAAGGAAATGTGCATACTCTAGGAGTGCAATGTCCAATGCAGCAATCTTTAATTATCTTAGTAAATGGAGTACCTACAAAAGGCAAAAAAAAATGGCAACAGCTGGTAGATTTACATAAAGTTAGACAAGCCTTGCAATATCTTAAAGAGAATAATGAATATTACAAATAAATTAATATTGAAGAAAACTTGAAGGATACAACTGAAATAATTCAAGAAACTGGTCAATTTGAGCTCCTAGATCCTGCTGCAATATCAAATACTTTAGACCACTATACAATTCATCCTTTGCACTCTAATGACACCACAGAAGATGCACTGGAAACGTACCAAATGCGTCAAACAAAAGGATCACCAATCAGCATATGGGAAAAAAGTATAGAAGCATGTGCTTTTCCTCTACTCTTTCCTACTGGCAAAGGAGGAAGGTACGATAATAGACCTATTCAAATATCAGCATCAGAATACCGCTCATTACGGATGTATTCTGAAGATCCCAGATTTAGACAAAATGTGGAATACATATTCCACCTACTCTTTGAAAGTGAACTAGCAACTTTATGTTACAGAGTTGCGCACATATTAAAATCAGGATCACACTTTCAAAATATGACAGCTACACAATTATTAGAAAAAGTGCAACAAAAAGATGAGGTTTTACAATCAAATATTACAAATCTATTAGCAAATATGTGTGGTACTAAAGAGTACTGGTTTCAACGTCATGGAGATGTACTTTGTATGATCAGAAACCTCGGCCCACCCACTTGCTTTGTTACATTAAGTTGTGCAGAATATGCATGGGAAGATTTACATGATTTCCTACACATATCAAACAAAAACAAAACTAACATAGATATACTAACACCTAGAAAACTTTGTTCTTTGGATTCTATTAATGTTTCAATATTTTTTTACCATCGGTTCATTGCTAAGCTACATTTTATTTGTAATAAAACTGTTCCTCCCCTTGGAGAAGTGCAACACTTCTTTTGGAGAAAAGAATACGAAGCCAGAGGAGCACCACATAGCCACATGCTTTTATGGATTAAAGATGCTCCTAAATTTGGTCAAGACAGTGAACCACTGTTTTACAGTTTATTGAAAAATATGTCACTTGTGAAATTCCATCAGAAGCCACAAATAGTGATCTTCATGCTCAAATTTTACAATTACAAAGACACAAATGTGGAAAATATTGTCGTTGCAAATACAAAAACAAAGGGAAATACTACACCAAATGCCAATTTGGTTGCCCTAGACCAGTTACAAATACAGGTCAAGTGAACAACCTCATGTCTTCAGTTAGACATAGTGTTAAAGGTAAGTCACCTAAACATACATAATACATAAAAAGAAAAGAAGAAGAAGAAAAATATACCAATGATTATAATACAATCATTGCCCACTTATGGAATGCAAACATAGATGTGCAGTACATTGCAGACAATTCTACTGCAGTTGCATGATATGTCACAGCATACTTAACTAAAGCAGAAAAGACAGAGCTCCAAGACCTCTGGAATGACCTGTCATCAGATAAAACAGTGTCTCAGAAATTATACAGAATGGGCATTAAAATGCTCTCCCAGAGAGAATGTGGATCATATGAAGCAGCTGATCGTTTAACTGGTACTGCATTGTATGGTAAATCTGAAAATATAGTATGGCTAAGTCTTGGTCCAGCTAAATCTAGAAAAATAGTTCGAAAATCATATGAAGATATAGAAACAATAGCCAAACGTGATCCCAACAGCCAAGACATTTTAAAAAACAATGTATTGAACACATACTACCCAAACAGAAGTAATACTTTGGAAACCATGTGTCTATACCACATAGCCCAATACTACACATACAAAAATAATATAAAACCTGATGAAAAAAAAGGTAAATACAAAGTGACAAACTGTGAAGGCAGCTTAGTTAAACTCACTAAACCAAAATTAATTAATCATATCAAATTGTCATTAAAGACTCCTCAACATACAGACGTATATTACATGTCCCTGCTACAACTCTTTAAACCATGGAGAAAAGAAGAAGAAATACTAGATAACTATGAGTCATATGAAGATGCTTTCAAAGCAAATGAAAGCACTACACCTGATGTAAACTTTCCACAATACAAAACAATATTGCACAATGAACAGCAACACGAAGAAGAAATCCAGGCCCAACTAGGTAAGGACACTCCTGACAGTAGTCAATCTTCTGTAACAGGAAGCCAAGAACCACTGGGAGAACCACTAATAATAAATGAGGCAGAATTAGCTATGATAGAAGTAGAAAACACCATGTGTCAGTATGAAGATAAAGAAGACTTAACTATACTACAATCAAAACTAAACAATGAACAGCGTAGCATTTTTCAAGAAGTAACAAAACAAATTGCACATGGTGTACAACATGAAAATAAAGAATGTTCCTGCTATAATTATAAACCTATACTATTGTACGTCAGTGGTGATGCTGGTTTTGGAAAAACATTCCTAATCAAAATCATCAGTAAGTTCCTTCAACAATTGACAAACAAAAAACTGTCAGCTGTAGTCATTGACCCCACAGGTTTAGCTGCCTACAACATAGGTGGTGTCACTTTACACCGATTACTACTATTGCCAGTAGAGCACCAGAACAAATTAGACTATTACAAACTAGAAGCTGCAATGGAACTACGCAGAGTATTGAAACAAATGAAAATGTTAATAATAGATGAAGTGAGCATGGTCTCCAACCTAATGTTGTCTTTGATTCACCTCACATTACAAGAAGTACTTAAAACAAACTATGACGAGCTTTTGCAGGAAAACGCATTATTGTTTTCGGAGATCTTCTTCAAACTCTGCCGTAAAACTGTTGGCAGCATTGGAAATGTCAACCTTTGGCAACATTTCCAATACAGAGAATTAACAGAAAACATGCGGCAATCTGCAGATCTCACTTATGCCAACATCTTAAAAAGTATCAGTGTTGGTATACTTACTAAAGAAGCAGAAGCAATATTGAAAACCTGGCAAATTAATGCACTTTATGGCGATAATGCATGTGCTACAGATGTTATGGAACAATTAGCCCACAAAAATGTCAATTGCATGGCCTTAATGCCAACTCTTGCAAGCTGTTACAAATTCAATGAAATAATGTTAAGTAAAGAAATGCAACCAATAATGGAAATTAGCGGCACAGACAAACTAGATGTACATGGTATGACACTAACCATGTGTGACCAAGCCACAACAAGACTAAATAGTTTAGAAAAATCAATCTCAAACACAGCAGGCTTAGAAAAGATATTAAAATTATCCTTAAATTGCAGAGTAATGCTTAAACGTAACCTTGATGTGGACCAAGGACTAGTTAATGGAGCACTGGGTACAGTTGTTGGCTTTCAAACATACCCACGTGACAACAAAATTCAGTTTGTCAATATACTCTTTGACAAACTTTCATAAGTATAAAGGATAGGACGCTCAACAGCTGGATTCCTTCTCTTCAAAGACATGTATGTACGCAGAGAACAATTTTCTCTAACTCTTGCACATACAGTCACGATTCATAAATCACAAGGTCTTACCCTAGACAAAGCAATGAGAGATATTGGTAACACAGTCTTTAAAGAAGGCATGAGCTACGTAGCACTATCACGCTTACCTACACTTGGCGGCCTATTTCTAATCAACTTTGATGCAAGTAAAATAAACGCCGATATTCCTTGCATTTTAGAATACAATAGACTTTGCTCACTATACACCCCCCATCTAAACACATATTCTGTTCCACAAAAAGTAAAACGTTATACAAGAAAAATAAATCAAACATAAATGCAACAGGATGTCACTTCAAATCCTCCAAAGAGAGTAAAAGAAAGTAATAATTCATCAAGTACCACAAGCAAAAAAGAATCAATTAGGGAAAGTAAACCAGGTACTTCTTCAAAGAAGGAAGACAAACTCCAAAAAAAGCAGTCAGATACAGGACTACCTGGTCCATTTAAACTCTCAAATATAGTTGGCGTAAGTTGCTACGCAAATGTAGCAATGAATATTCTATTTCAATTAGCAGCAATTGTTGACAACATTTATTTACACTGTACAGACCCATTGTGTATGCAAATGTTAGTACTTCACAGAAATGCAGCAAACAATCCTGACAACACGTATAGTGTTTATGGAATAAGACAACAATTGGACTACTCTGCTGGAATGGTGAAATTCACTATAAACTCACAGGTAGATCCACAAGAATTTCTAATGTACTTTCAGATTTCATACATGTGGAAACATACATGCACTCTCTGCAACAATGTGACACAAGAAGAAATCCCCAATGAACGCTTCACATATATATATATATATATATATATATATATATATATATATATATATATATATATATATATATATATATATATATATATATATATATATACCTATTTGTGAATCCATTCCATTTCAGCAATGTGTACAAAATGCAAACCATGGTAGATTATGTTCTACCTGCAATTCAGATAATCGCTCCACGTTAGTAATACAAACACATAGTAAATACGTAATACTAATGCTTCTACGTTAAAATGCAGATGGTACCAAAAACAACTGCAAGCTGACTGTATTCACACATGGTCAAATATCACTTGGTAAGAAAACCTTCACAACAATAGGTGTAATCAACCACGCAGGAGCCACAACCAATTTAGGGCACCACACTGCATATATAAAAAAGAAATGTTGATGGTTTGAATGTAATGATAGTACCATTACTCTAAAGCAGGGATTACCAGCAAATCTTACAAACACTTATTTAATGTTCTTAAAACCAAAATTTGATAACTAAACTGTACTTAAACCTTAAGTAAACTTGTAGTAAAAAAATATAAACTGTTAGAATATTCCAAAAGCTATCTAACTGCCCAAAGATTGTACAACAACTAATCAGATAAATGAATACCACTAAATTAGAGCAAAAAATAGACAGTTAGAATACGCATACTGGTATCTAACTGCTCCAAAATTTCATAATATCCAAACAAATAAATAATATGTTAGGGCTCCAAAAAAATGCAACAACCCAATGTATAAAGCATTAGCCAGAAGCAACAAGTGAACACTGAAAACAAACAAATAAACTGTAGCATAACAGAAAAAGTTTTTTTTTTAATCCAACATGGATTTTTTTTTCTCCCACAGACAAAATGATTTTAGCAACGAACACAGAAACTGAGCAATTTGCACAGTACTCTGGTTTGTAATCTACTAAATATGAAGGTCCAAAAAAAAATGTTGCTTATACAATGTAATAAGTAATTTCAAAATACTAATACTAACTTGCTATTTTCTTTTATCACAGAAATTAACAAGAAATACATGTACTCCAGTTACTAAACCAAACAGTAAGTATATTATACACTCTATGCCATGTCCACAACCATCGCAGCATATCACACCCATAATATCTTATAACGTTGTTCCTTATAAATTTTGTTTTTGACCCAAAGTTATAAGCAACTATAAGTGTGATATGCTGTGGTGGTTGTGGCCCGGGCATAGAGTGTTGGGTGCATGACCAAATGGTAAGCAAATGTTAGTACTTCACAGAAATGCAGCAAACAAATGGTCATGCACCCAACACTCTATGCCCTGGCCACAACTACCGCAGCATATCACACCCATAGAGTCAAACATTTCAACTATGGCCTATGGAAACTTTTAATGTCCACGGACATTACCAGTGTTCTTAGAACACTTTCAACTTGCCAGCGAACAAACGGACAGCGTCTTCAGGACACCCCCTACGAACATTTTAGTATACCACCAGTATTCTTAGAACACAATCAACTTGACAAAGAACAATACGGACAGCGTCTTCAGGACACCCCCTACAAACATTTCAGGACAACGCAAGAGTTCTTAGAACACTTTCAACTTGACAATGAACAATACAGACAACGTCCTCCGAACAAACCCCATTTTGTTTATTTGCGAACATTTCAGGACACCGCAAGTGTTCCTAGAACACATTCAGCTTGCCACAGAACAATACGGACAGCGTCCTCAGAACACCCCCATTTTGTTTATTTGCGAACATTTCAGGACACCACGAGTGTTCTTAGAACACATTCAACTTGCCATTGAACACTACGGACAGCGGCTTCAGGACACCCCCTACGAACATTGCAGGACACCGCAAGAGTTCTTAGAACATTTTCAACTTGTCAATGAACAATACGGACAGTGTCTTCAAGACACCCCCTACGAACATTTCAGGACACCACAAGTGTTCTTAGAACACATTCAACTTACCATTGAACAATACGGACAGCGTCCTCAGAACACCCCCATTTTGTTTATTTGCAAACATTTCTGGACACCTCGAATGTTCTTATAACACATTCAACTTGAACAAAGAACAACACGGACACTGCGTGTGTTCTTAGAACACTTTCAACTTGACAACGAACAATACGGACAGCGTCCTCAGAACACCCCCATTTTGTTTGTTTGCGAACATTTCAGGACACCGCAAGTGTTCTTAGAACACATTCAGCTTGCCACAGAACAATACGGACAGCGTCCTCAGAACACCCCCATTTTGTATATTTGTGAACATTTCAGGACACCGCAAGTGTTCTTAGAACAGTTTCAGCTTGCTTGCAAACAAAACGGACACATATTGAGTCCTCAGAACACCCCCATTCAGTTTATTTAGAACATTTCAGAACACCTCTGATGTCCGCAGACAAATCGAACACAAAACGAACGTCTACCACATAAAAAAGCACAACACTGAACCTATCTCATATCCTCCCATCCTTCCCAAACACTCCTACACACCAACACACTCTACTAAATACACATTTTGAAAAAACTTTCACCGCGCTGTCCGCGGACGTCCGCAAATCCAAAATGGCGGGCGCTACCAAAAATCGGAAGCACTCCAAGCTTCACACCGTCCAATCAGCAAACACGCCCCATGTCCGCAGACATGACGTAAGCCGCTTGGCCAATCGGGACACTGTCCGCAGAGCGAAAAGGGAAGTGTGTCCGCAGACCGAACACAGATATCACTAATTTTTTTTTACCTACATTTTGGTCATTTAAAAAAAAAACTACTGGACGGATTTTCACCAAATCCGTCCAGCATTGCAAAATGTTGGGAAAAAAAAAGTTTTGGGACCCGCCTACAACTTTGCCCCCCCGGACGAATCCTCACCAAACTTTGCAAAACAATTCAGAGTGGGCCATATACTTTTTTTGCAAAGTTTGGTGAGGATTCGTCGAGGGGGAGCGAAGATATAAGCCGCCCAAAAAGTGCTCTTCCTATAGAAACACCAACTTAACCATAACTACATGGCCACTACTGTATATATGTAATAGTCCTTTGTAGACACCTCTGGTCCAACAAACAGTGAGCAGCACTCTCCACAGGGTTGGAATTACAGTCCAGTCTTGTTTATTCTATAAACAATACTTCCTTTATTTACTCCACATCAGCGAAAAATCACGGCACACACAAGATTATCATAGCATAATCCTCCCAAAATGTGGCAATATAGTTTGCCAAGGCATTAACGCATTTCGCGGCTGCCTTCTTAACACAACATATTAAAAAGCAGCAAAAAGTGGTTAGTGATAGAGAGAGGACCAAATTCTTAGGCTAGGCACATCCACTGTAATACGTGTTGGCCATCTTTGCACTGATCCATCTGCAACCTGTTGTAGATGGAACTAATATATGCTCGATTCATCTATCTAGTTATTCATCCTCATGTATCAACCATAGTGGCTTTTTTAATGAGCTGATGATGGAACTGCAAAGACATTACATCGCTAATTTCATATTGTTGCATAGTTGCTGTCCAATCGTTCGTGATTAGCTAACTCTGATGGAAATAACCATACGGAGGAGATTCCAACTCACTCATTATGTTTACAAGCCGGTTACAACCATATGCCTGGATGAAAGTGTTCCGACTGTTTAACATGTCCTTTCATCTCATTAGGGTGTTCATAAAGTAAATGGTGCTTTTTACATCCTCCAAGTGTGTTCAATTACAAAGTACATTAGCTGCCTGTTTTCATCGGAGATGTTAAGTGCGTAGTGCAAACATATACAAATCAACCATATTAACTCACAAAGTGCGTGGTGCATTAGCTGCCTTAAAAAACTTCACACATACAATATATGTCTTATCCATGAAACAGGAAGTTCGTAAAGTGCATAGTGCTTTTTACATCCTCCCGCATCCTCCATTATATACCACACTTTTAATACAAAGTGACTAGATCTACTAAAGTGCAAAATGCAGCAGCAGCCCAACAATCCTTTGCACATACATACATATATATGTGTTATCAGCAAATCGGATATCCAAATGTTAAGAAAACTACGTAAAGCTTTCAATATCCTAAGCATTCTACAATACACATCCTTATTGAAACATTGTATTGGTACTTTTTTGGGTCCGTAATGTGCAAGTGCTTTTTACATCCTGGAAACAAGTCACCAGATGCCCACCACAATTCAACATTTGCTTGCTGGGTCTATTGGAGTGTACAGTGCAATGTCCATCAGAGATGATGTATATATATATAACAGTCTGGGTATACATCAGCAATCAACTACATGAATACCACAGTTGCCATTTCCGATTGGGTTGCTGAATCTTATAAAATGCAAAATGTGATAACCGCCCATCGGCTTTCGCTCACCACATGTAGAATACATTTACAATCCGTTTACACTAACTCATAAAGTGCATAATGCAATCGCAGCCTCTATGTCATTAGGTAACCTGATGGTCCACCTCAAGCCCCACTTTCTTTCTTCTGCGAAACTGAATCAATTAATTCATTGAACAGTGTGTAATAGAAACAACCACCAATAAAAACCATTAAAATGTACATAATTGATAAAACATGATTGTCATTACATTACAAAATTTCCCTGCATCTGTTTGTCATTTTTACTTTTAAGGCATTAAGTGACCTTCAACAAGAGACCGAGGGGGAAAGAAAGAGTAGTATCTCATTCGAGTCACCATCAACCAATCTCTGGCCTTTTGTTCACTTCCCATGCTGTCCATTAAGTCAGATCACATTATTGTCCCAAAAATGTATATAATTCTTCATCAATATTATGCCTATTAGGTTGTTTACTCTCCAAGTCGAGGATACAGTGAGTCTCATTTTGTCTCAATAAAATGTCCTTATCTCCTCCCCTGGCATCCGTTTCTATTTTATGGATTCCAAAGAATCCAAAACTGTCCGTTTTGTTGTTGTGCCATTCCGTAAAGTGTTTTGCCGTGGGGTAATTTGCATCGCTGTGCTGATTAGCTCGAACATGTTATTGTATCTTGGTTTTAATTTGCACTTGGTGCTCCCTATGTACTGTTTATGGCACACACAGGTTAGGAAAAACACCACATGATCTGTCTCGCAGGTGATCTTCTTTGATAGCCTGTTTGTCAATCCTCTGACTGGGTATTTGTATGTTCCAGAGTTTGTTGCATATTTGCAAATATTGCACCGGGTGCATTTAAAAAAAAATCCTTCTTTTGCATTATGAGCCAACTAGCTTCGTTCTCTTCTTCTTCTTTAGGCATAAAACTTTGGACTAACGGGTCTTTGAAAGATCGTTTTCTTCTAAAACTGATATCAGGATGGCTTTTTAAACTTTTGGACAGATCCGAATCAGCCAACAGAATACTCCAATGTTTTTGTAAAATCCTTCTGATGGTTTTGGCTTCATTATCAAAAGTTAAAGTCAAGCGTGTCCTGTCTAGTTCTACCTTAGATTTTGCTTTTTTCCGAGATCCGGATAAGATGTTTTGTCTATCCAACAATCTTGCTCTCAGATTCTCCATTTCAATAACTTTCTTGGGGTATATTTGTCTAAGGAAAACTACTGCTGTTATTCTGCTTTCTCTGTCATAAGTTTCTAGGGTAGTCTTATTTCTTTTTAATCTTACAAATTCTCCATATGGTACACTCCATATTAAGTTTCTTGGGTGCCCACGTGTTGCATGTAATGGTGTATTTGAACCTGTGTTTTTTCTGTGGAACTCAAGACTATCGTGTCATTCACAATCCGTATGTTTACATCCAAAAAAGTGATAAACACCCGGCTGTGGGTTTCTATGAATCGTAAGTCTTTGGAATTAGAATTCAACTTCTTAACAAACTCCAACCAGCCCTTTTCCATCCCCTTCCAGATTATGAACAAGTCATCTATGCATCTCAACCATAGTGCAACATTTTTTGTTTGTTCTTGTTTGTTGTCTGTCCACACCTCCAATTCCTCCCATGCACCCATCATGAGGTTTGCATACAATGGGGTTTGCATACGACCTGGGGTTACTTCCACCAGGGTAGGAACCCTGCATCACCTCCTCCCTCCTGCTCTGAGTCGGGTGCCGTGGCGTGCACCATGCTGCAGGAGCAGCTAGGATCCGAGCCATCAGCAGCCCGACACGTATGCCATTGACCAGGCAGCCTGCCGTGCACAGGGCCCACATTACAGTGCCCGTGCCTGCTAAAGAGGAGCCTTCAGGCAATCTGCCCACATTATTTGGGCCCCACTGCAAGCCTGCACACTTGTGCCCACAAGACAATGAGCATGAAGGCCATTCCCTGCCGTAAAATGGCTGCTTGCTCCAACATGCATGTAACATTTACTACGGTTGCCTAGCAACCAGATCCACAAACGCATATCCCGGCGTGTTGCAAACCGGAGGCGGAAGCCGGCCCAACAAGCCTAAGGCCCGTGAGCCAAAGGCCCCTCCTGTCTGCCCCTGTCTGCCACTGCGCTACAGCACGGGACGCTGTCCTGTCGCCTCCCCCACAAGCCCGAAAAGTCTTCTTACTATCACCAGTGAACCCAAGATCCCTCTGCTGTTCTGCTGACAACTAAACCCAAGGAGACATTAACGAGTAAATACTTGCAACTGACCCTTGGGACTCCCATGGACCACGATGCTACCGGGCATACCCATGCTGAAGGCCCTCTAACCGTAAGTCACACTTGCCTATTCTCTGAGTTGCCCATAAGACCCACCCACCGCACCCCCGGACTCTTACACCTAGTAAAAGTCAATGCTAAATGCTCCCTTCACATGTAATGTGCATTCTGCCCTCCAGGTCATTATTGTGTAATGTGCATTCTGCCCTCCAGGTCATTATTGTGTAATGTGCATTCTGCCCTCCAGGTAAGTATTGTGTAATATCCATTCTGCCCTCCAGGTCACTATTGTGTAATGTGCATGCTGCCCTCCAGGTCACTATTGTGTAATGTGCATTCTACCCTCCAGGTCCCTATTGTGTAACCTGCACAGGGATAGCTAACTCACATACAGTATGTACCCTCTGCCCTCCCATGTATGCCTAGTAAGCACGCTACTCACCCTAATGATCACACCACACCCCTATAGCCTAAAGCCAAACCACCACTACCAAATCACCTACAGTCGCCCTCTCACGATGGACCTCCTGCCTAACCACTCACACACTCAGAAAAACACAGCAGACACATTGATACCCAACCTCAGCCTGATATTAGACAGACTCAGAACCTGCACCCTTCCTATCCACCACCAAGCCACCCCTACACGCATACCACACAGAAACTGCAGACTTAGCTCATGCACCACCAGAGTGAACACACTCCACCACCGTTCCAATACCTCTATATGCCACAGCATAAAGCAAACACACACCACACCTAGCAGCTACTCCTACCCTCAACGTACCGCTGTACCCAAATCAGATGCTCCCACCTTACCCACAAAGAACCTCTGCCCTACGATATACAAGTGCGCCTTAATTCATGTACGATCACTCAATGCCCACGCCATAGAAATAAATGACTTAATAACCACCCAAGACTTAGACATTCTCGCTATCACAGAGACCTGGCTGAATGAAGCCTCCGGCCCAGCCATCACACTAGCCCTACCACAAGGGTATGCCATTCTTAGACAAGATAGGATTGCCAAACCAGGAGGGGAGTAGTCCTTATTCACAAAGAAACTCTTTCTATCAGAACCTTACCCCACCAAGAGGAAGGAAATGTTGACATCCTATCAGTCAAGCTAGCAATCTCACCAAATAGCACAATAAATATTCACACCATATACCGTCCACATGGCCCCACTACCAATTTCATAGGTCAAGTCAATCACCTCCTAGGTAACAATATTAAAAAATCCACTAAATCACTACTTATAGGAGACCTTAACTTAGGATTCAACGACCCTAAGGACAAAACTGCTATCTCTCTAGCCAAAGACCTCGACGACCTAGGCTTCTCTCAAAAGATCACATCGCCTACTTATGCAAAAGGACATATCCTAGACTGGATTATAAACCACAATTGTAACACAGCCATCACCTCTAATATTAGCCTCCCATGGACAGACCACAACCTTCTCCTATTCAACATCCCCGTCTCATTAAGCACTAAAGTGCCTACCATAGCACCGGCAACCCTAGCCAGAAGTGCCAAAAAACTCACTGCAGACAACATCAATGCACTCCTTAATCTGCCATGTCTAGTGCCCCTATTCTCCACAGATCCCAACATCCTCGCAGAAATATTCAAAGACACCATCATAATGGCTGTGAACACCGTTGCCCCATTGGAAAACAAAAAAGAGAAAAAATAATTCCACCCCAATTCCTGGTTCACAGAGGAACTCCAGAATCTGTGCAGAGACAAATGCCAGGCCCCCAAAAACTGGCAGTGTAACCCTTGTGATGCCACAAAAGGTAACTTCAAATCCATAGCCAAAAAATACAAAGACGCCATCTTCATTGCGAAATCAGATGCCTACAACCACCGTATTGCCACTGTCAACTCCCACTCTAAAGAACTCTTCAGCATCTTTAAAGAATTAACCATACCACCCACTTGCCTTGATGAGATTGTCAAAGACGAGGCATGGTGTACAGGCATACAATCAGCCATGCTTGCAAAAATAAACCTCTTCCAGAACAAGATATCCCAACACTTCAATACTTTACCTAAGCAAAGCACAGATGCACAGACAAAACCAAAAACGAAGGTCATTGACATCCTAAGACACCTCAAACCATCACAATGTAAGGGTGATGTATGCCCCCCTAAAATCATAAAAGACTGCGCAGAACCGCTCGCCCCTCTCATCAATGCGTCTTTCAAAACAGGCATAGTCCTAGACAGCCTTAAAGAGGCCCGGGTGCGCCCTCTCTTAAAAAAACCGACACTAGACCCCGCTAACCCCAACAACTACTGACCTATAACTACAGTTCCTTTCCTCCTGAAAATACTTGACAAGGCCACCCACAAACAGATTCAACTTTACCTTGAATCGAACGCGATCCTAGGAAAAAGACAATCTGGGTTCCGCAAGGGACACAGAACTGACACTGCCCTTCTAGACCTAAAAAACTACATCACCAACATCCTAGACAAAGGCAAGCCTGCTCTCCTCCTTCTCCTTGACCTTTCAGCTGTGTTGGATCTGGTAGATCACACCACACTTACCAGTCACCTGACGCAGGCTGCACACTTCTCTAAGGACGCAGCGTCCCGGGTAACCTCATTCCTTAAAGGCAGAGCTATGAAAGTATTCTCTAACATAGCTCATGCAGCACCCTCCATCATCCACTGTGGTGTCCCTCAAGGCTCTTGTACTTCCCCCACAATCTACAATCTTTTTACCAAACCTCTCTTTGATAAACAAGATGCACTAGGGATCACTTACACAAATTATGCCGACGAGACGCAGGTTCTCCTTCCCCTGACGGGGAATTATCATCAAGACGCCACTACCTTACAGCAAATTTACTCCACCATACAAGCATGGATGGAATACTAACGGCCTCTGCTTGAATGGGGACAAGACCGAAATACTCATTCTAGGCCAGAAATCTACATTCTCCAACATCAACTCAATGTACCTCAACTTCAACATAGATAACTGTATCATCCAAGTTTTACCTTCAGTAAAAACACTGGGGGTTCACATAGACGCTACCTTATCCATGGACAAACAACTCAGCGCCATAGTCTCGGCCTCTGCACTGAGTACTGAACTCATCAATGTAATAAAACCATTCCTAACTAAGGATAACTGCCTCTCCATCGCCTGAGCAACCATAGGAGCCAAACTAGATTACTGTACTGGATTACTGGATATGAGATCCTGCATCTCAAATTGACCCACACTCCAAATGACTATCAATTTGATAGTCATTTATAGGCCCCCATCCTTTGTATAAGATTTCAATGAGGAGTTAACTCATTTACTGAATAATTTGAAAACATCTAAGACAGGGACAATACTATTAGGAGATTTAAATCGATGGAGGGGCAACATCAAAGACCCTGATGCCATAAGCCTAGAAGAAGACCTATCTAACTGTTCTTACACCATAAGAAATACGGAGCCCACAGCCACTACAGGCAACCAGCTAGACTGGATAGTTACAAACAATATGGACATGACAGTACTAGAAACATATCCCTGCATATGGTCAGACCATCACAAAATGGAATCCAAGTTAGTGCTCAGATCAAAAGCAGCCAAACCAAACAATTCGTCGAAAATGGTCTTAGATAGTAACCTAAAAAAAATCACGACATCCATCCTCTCAGAAGGTATTATGCAAATCATGCGCGAGACTAAGGATGAGGATACCTGTGAAGATATTATATCCATATACAATAAACATATGAATGATCTACTAAACCAACATGCTCCCCATAAAAACAAGCAAGTTCAACCCAACATAAACCACCAAAAATGGTTCAATTCAGAAGCTTTGAACCTCAAAAAGGAAAAACGGAAACTAGAAAGGACATGGCTAAAAGACCAGACAGAAAGTAACAAAAAGAATTGGCAAATTGCTGACACTACATACAGGACTAAAATAACTGACTTAAAGAAAAATCATTATAACAAACAGATTGCTACTGCATCTAACTCGACTGGGAAACTTTTCCAGATACTTAAAAACATTGAAAAACCTATAGCACTATAGTTTGGACTGCTACACAGCCCACTGAAAAGGACTGTGAAGCAGTCCAAACTGCCTTTCACAATAAAATTATCAAGGCACGAGAGACAATCTCCAATTGTAAGGCAACTAACATTTCCATCCCAGACAACATAGGGGAAAACAAGACAGACTCACAAACTCCTACATTCCATTTTAAACCGATATCATTGGAAGACATGAATAAATCCCTTTCAAGTATTAAATGTACCTCATGCACTGAAAATGTGCTGCCGCCAAAATTAATTCTTGACAACGCTGCAATCTTAGCGCCATTTCTTACAAGAATGGCAAATGCTTCGTTTAGAGACGGCAATGTCCCTGCCATCATCAAAACTGTTACGGTTATACCATTGCCAAAGAAAAACAAACTTAATCAACAAGACCCCGCAAACCTAAGGCCCATTACCCACTGCAACTTCCTATTAAAAATACTGGACAGGATCGCCACCGAATAACTTCAGAATTTTGTGGATGTCAACAATCTACTACATCCTCAACAATCGGGCTTTAGGACAGCCCACAGCACGGAATCTGCGCTATTGGATCTGCAAACAGAAATGCTCAGCATCCTCAACCAAAGCAAAACTGGGTTACTGATCTTATTGGACCTCTCGGCAGCCTTTGATGTGCTGGATCATCAGGGGCTCTGAGAGGCCCTAGATCAATCAGGAAACTGCTCTAAAGAGGCCATAGACTGGGTGTCATCTTATTTACAGGACAGGCAATCTAAGATTGTCTGGGGGAAACATTCCTCTAAACCAAAACCAGTTGACTCTGGAGTCCCTCAAGGCACAATCTTCTCCCCCTTACTGTTCAATTTATACATGCGTTGCCTATGCTCACTGCTAACCCAACTCTGTATATTTTTCACCAACTTCGCTGACGACACCCAACTGGTGTTTGAACTTAGTGGTAACTACGAACAGGACAGCGTAAAACTCTCAAGAATTTACAACATCATCGAAAGTTGGATGAAGGACAATTGGATGTGCTTAAATGCCACCAAAACAGAGCTCATGATTTTTGGATCACCGTATGGCACAAAAAAAAATTAAGTCCGCAATACACAGCATTTAAGATCAAAGAGAGACAAATCCCTATAGCAGATAAAGTGAAAACACTAGGCACTTATCTACAGGCATCCTTAGGAGCAGAAGCCCACACTGCTTACCTCAAAAGGAACTGCCAATATCATCAGAAACTATTGAAAACAATCAGACCCTTGCTGAGCTTACAAAACAGCACAATAATAGCAAGAGCCACAATTCTCTCCCGATTGGATTATGGCAACTCTTTACTAATGGGAGCCAGCAGCAAATGTCTAAAACAGTGCCAAGTGATCCAAAACAACACTATTAGAACAATCACCGGTAAACCTAAAAGAGAACATGTCACAAAGGACAGAAAGGATCTACATTGGCTGACGGTTGAGGAACACATCATATTTAAAGCCCTTACCCTAGTACACCGATGTTTATATGGAAAAGCGCCAATCTACCTAAAAAAACGATTCATGTGGTATGAATCATACCGCAACCTGAGATCAAACAAAACCGGTCTTATCCAAGTTATTCCAACAAAAAAAAGCTAAAGGATTAGGGTAGGGCTTTTACGACCAAAGCGGTCCTTAAATGGAACAAACTCCCTCTCGCACTGAGATTGGAAACCAACCACCTACTCTTCAGAAAACAATTAGACTCCTCTCTTCAAATAGGAGCTCACCTTAGTATCTTCAGTTAGCCCTACATCTTCTCTTTATGTCCTGTTTTATGTGGCCCCCGCCGTGTCCTGTTTCCTATATTTTAGTCTGTCTTAATGTAATGCGGTCTGATGCCTGCGGGCTGCAGCGCAATATAAACACATAAATAAAATAAATAATGCGCTCCTAGCCGGTAACTCAAAAAAAAACATATCTAGGCTCCAAACAACTCAAAACAACGCTCTTAGAGCAGCCCTCAGCATACCGAAAAGAGATCACATCACACAAGCCAGGAAGACAGCTCACTACCACGCATAAATGCATCGACCTAACAGCACCCTCTTAACTATCTGACACAGTATGTAGAACTCAATCCACTAGACCAATCAGAGCACAATACACAGATCTAAAGCAGGAGGTATAGGCTTCCCCTTCTTCGAACCTAAGCTTTGGAACTCCCTGCCCACTGATCTCAGAGCTGAAACATCTCTCTTCTCCATCTGCAAAAAACTCAAAACCGCCCTCTTCAACTAACATTGTTCACCTGGTTCTCCTACTGTTCAATGCATGTATGTTGCTAAATAAGAATATCGTCATATGTAACACCGACGGACATGAACTGTATCTAACTAAGTATAAGCAACACTGTAACAAGCGCCACGATTCCTTCGGTCTGTTGTGCACTCAACAAATGTAAATAAATAAATAAATAAATAAATAAATAACTAAATAAGGTTGTCCCCATCGCAGTTCCCTGTACCAGTTTGAAATATTCTTAGTTAACAAGAAAAACATTATTAGTTAGACAAATGTCAATCATCTCCATCACCATTTTGGTATGCTGCAGATAATTGAGAGATTTACAGGGTAATTCATAGAATTTCGCAGAAAAGTGTCGCAAGCGGCTGGCGCAGAGTGTCCGCGTCCGATTGTCTGCGCCAGGCACGTGCGCTAAAACCGATTTCCGCGCACAGCGTATTCATGGATTTTAGGCTCCCAAACCAGCCATGGCGCAGAGTATCGCAGCGACCCTGCAGCAGCGCCAGTAACGCCCCCAAGAACGCCCTCGCGCAAGGAAAAGCCATCAAAATCGCTAAATCATCGCAAAGGGCTGCGCTAACCCTGGACCAGTTTACAGGGCTGCCAAACAAGGAACGCAAAGCGGGTAACGTGCATATCAGGGGTACGCGTGAAGTTATACACGCGATTAGCCAGGGTACGTGTATTTCAGGGGTGCGCGGGAAGTTCCACACGCGAATAGCCTGGGCGCGTGTATTTCAGGGGTGCGCGGGAAGTTCCACATGCGAATAGCCTGGGCGCGTGTATTTCAGGGGTGCGCGGGAAGTTTTACACGCGATTTCAGCAGGGTACGTGTATTTCAGGGGTGCGCGGGAAGTTCCACACGCGAATAGCCTGGGCGCATGTATTTCAGGGGTGCGCGGGAAGTTTTACACGCGATTAGGCTGGGTGGGTCCTCACAGGTGTTCCCTGTACACCCTCGACGGCCCCTGCAGGCAGCCCACAAAACAGGGGACTACCCTGCACACCTGCTCATGTCCCCCTGCACCCCCACCCCCCAGCAGTGCAGGGGCAGCCTCCACCAGGCCCCCACCCATGTCTCCCACCACCCCCACCCCCCCAGCAGTGCAGGGGCAGCCTCCACCAGGCCCCCACTCATGTCCCCTATCACCCCGACCCCCCCGCCACCAGGGGCACCCTCCACCAGGCCCCCACTCATATCTCCCACCACCCCCACCCCCCAGCACTGTGGGGCACCTGCCAGCAGGCCCTCGCCCATGTCCAACTCATGTCCCCCACCACCCCCACCCCCCAGCACTGTGGGGCACCTGCCAGCAGGCCCTCGCCCATGTCCAACTCATGTCCCCCACCACCCCCACCCCCCACCATCCAGGGGCACCCTCCACCAGGCCCCCACTCATGTCTCCCACCACCCCCACCCCCCAGCATCCAGGGACACCCTCCACCAGGCCCCCACTCATGTCTCCCACCACCCCCACCCCCCACCATCCAGGGGCACGCTCCACCAGGCCCCCACTCATGTCTCCCACCACCCCCACCCCCCACCATCCAGGGGCACCCTCCACCAGGCCCCCACTCATGTCTCCCAGCGTGCTACGTGTATTTCAGGGGTGCGCGGGAAGTTCAACACGCGAATAGCCTGGGCGCGTGTATTTCAGGGGTGCGCGGGAAGTTCCACACGCGAATAGCCTGGGCGCGTGTATTTCAGGGGTGCGCGGGAAGTTTTACACGCGATTTCAGCAGGGTACGTGTATTTCAGGGGTGCGGGGGAAGTTCCACACGCGAATAGCCTGGGCGCGTGTATTTCAGGGGTGCGCGGGAAGTTTTACACGCGATTAGGCTGGGTGGGTCCTCACAGGTGTTCCCTGTACACCCTCGACGGCCCCTGCAGGCAGCCCACAAAACAGGGGACTACCCTGCACACCTGCTCATGTCCCCCTGCACCCCCACCCCCCAGCAGTGCAGGGGCAGCCTCCACCAGGCCCCCACCCATGCCTCCCACCACCCCCACCCCCCAGCAGTGCAGGGGCACCCTCCACCAGGCCCCCACTCATGTTCCCTATCACCCCCACCCCCCCGCCACCAGGGGCACCCTCCACCAGGCCCCCACTCATGTCTCCCACCACCCCCACCCCCCAGCACTGTGGGGCACCTGCCAGCAGGCCCCCGCCCATGTCCAACTCATGTCCCCCACCCCCCAGCACTGTGGGGCACCTGCCAGCAGGCCCCCGCCCATGTCCAACTCATGTCCCCCACCACCCCCACCCCCCAGCACTGTGGGGCACCTGCCAGCAGGCCCCCGCCCATGTCCAACTCATGTCCCCCACCACCCCCACCCCCCAGCACTGTGGGGCACCTGCCAGCAGTCCCACACCCATGTCCAACTCATGTCCCCCACCACCCCCACCCCCCAGCACTGTGGGGCATGTCCAACTCATGTCCCCCACCACCCCCACCCCCCAGCACTGTGGGGCACCTGCCAGCAGGCCCTCGCCCATGTCCAACTCATGTCCCCCACCACCCCCACCCCCCAGCACTGTGGGGCACCTGCCAGCAGGCCCCCGCCCATGTCCAACTCATGTCCCCCACCACCCCCACCCCCCAGCACTGTGGGGCACCTGCCAGCAGGCCCCCGCCCATGTCCAACTCATGTCCCCCACCACCCCCACCCCCCACCATCCAGGGGCACCCTCCAACAGGCCCCCACTCATGTCTCCCACCACCCCCACCCCCCACCATCCAGGGGCACCCTCCACCAGGCCCCCACTCATGTCTCCCACCACCCCCACCCCCCACCATCCAGGGGCACCCTCCACCAGGCCCCCACCCATGTCTCCCACCACCCCCACCCCCCAGCAGTGCAGGGGCAGCCTCCACCAGGCCCCCACTCATGTCTCCCACCACCCCCACCCCCCAGCAGTGCAGGGGCAGCCTCCACCAGGCCCCCACTCATGTCTCCCACCACCCCCACCCCCCAGCAGTGCAGGGGCACCCTCCACCAGGCCCCCACTCATGTCCCCTATCACCCCCACCCCCCCGCCACCAGGGGCACCCTCCACCAGGCCCCCATCCATGTCTCCCACCACCCCCACCCCCCAGCAGTGCAGGGGCAGCCTCCACCAGGCCCCCACTCATGTCCCCTATCACCCCCACCCCCCCGCCACCAGGGGCACCCTCCACCAGGCCCCCACTCATGTCTCCCACCACCCCCACCCCCCAGCAGTGCAGGGGCAGCCTCCACCAGGCCCCCACTCATGTCTCCCACCACCCCCACCCCCCAGCAGTGCAGGGGAAGCCTCCACCAGGCCCCCACTCATGTCCCCCACCACCCCCACCCCCCAGCACTGTGGGGCACCTGCCAGCAGGCCCTCGCCCATGTCCAACTCATGTCCCCCACCACCCCCACCCCCCAGCACTGTGGGGCACCTGCCAGCAGGCCCTCGCCCATGTCCAACTCATGTCCCCCACCACCCCCACCCCCCACCATCCAGGGGCACCCTCCACCAGGCCCCCACTCATGTCTCCCACCACCCCCACCCCCCACCATCCAGGGGCACCCTCCACCAGGCCCCCACTCATGTCTCCCACCACCCCCACCCCCCACCATCCAGGGGAACCCTCCACCAGGCCCCCACTCATGTCTCCCACCACCCCCACCCCCCACCATCCAGGGGCACCCTCCACCAGGCCCCCACTCATGTCTCCCAGCGTGCTACGTGTATTTCAGGGGTGCGCGGGAAGTTCCACACGCGAATAGCCTGGGCGCGTGTATTTCAGGGGTGCGCGGGAAGTTTTACACGCGATTAGGCTGGGTGGGTCCTCACAGGTGTTCCCTGTACACCCTCGACGGCCCCTGCAGGCAGCCCACAAAACAGGGGACTACCCTGCACACCTGCTCATGTCCCCCTGCACCCCCACCCCCCAGCAGTGCAGGGGCAGCCTCCACCAGGCCCCCACCCATGTCTCCCACCACCCCCACCCCCCAGCAGTGCAGGGGCAGCCTCCACCAGGCCCCCACTCATGTCCCCTATCACCCCCACCCCCCCGCCACCAGGGGCACCTTCCACCAGGCCCCCACTCATGTCTCCCACCACCCCCACCCCCCAGCACTGTGGGGCACCTGCCAGCAGGCCCCCGCCCATGTCCAACTCATGTCCCCCACCACCCCCACCCCCCAGCACTGTGGGGCACCTGCCAGCAGGCCCTCGCCCATGTCCAACTCATGTCCCCCACCACCCCCACCCCCCACCATCCAGGGGCACCCTCCACCAGGCCCCCACTCATGTCTCCCACCACCCCCACCCCCCACCATCCAGGGGCACCCTCCACCAGGCCCCCACTCATGTCTCCCACCACCCCCACCCCCCACCATCCAGGGGCACCCTCCACCAGGCCCCCACTCATGTCTCCCAGCGTGCTACGTGTATTTCAGGGGTGCGCGGGAAGTTCCACACGCGAATAGCCTGGGCGCGTTTATTTCAGGGGTGCGCGGGAAGTTCCACACGCGAATAGCCTGGGCGCGTGTATTTCAGGGGTGCGCAGGAAGTTTTACACGCGATTTCACCAGGGTACGTGTATTTCAGGGGTGCGCGGGAAGTTCCACATGCGAATAGCCTGGGCGCGTGTATTTCAGGGGTGCGCGGGAAGTTTTACACGCGATTAGGCTGGGTGGGTCCTCACAGGTGTTCCCTGTACACCCTCGACGGCCCCTGCAGGCAGCCCACAAAACAGGGGACTACCCTGCACACCTGCTCATGTCCCCCTGCACCCCCACCCCCCAGCAGTGCAGGGGCAGCCTCCACCAGGCCCCCACCCATGTCTCCCACCACAATCCCCAATCATGTGCGTAATGGTCAGCCTCCACAGGCAAAAAGCCCTACCAAGTAACCCATTCACCCACATGGAAATGAAAACACATGTTACACCCCCAATGTTCATGAAGCAAATGAACCCATGTCCGTCACACACATATTTTCCAATTGAATGGGAAAACACACAACATGACATGCATGAAACCAATGAGATGAAACCACACAGTGAACAATGGAAAAAAAAATGTATTGGACAAAAATACGAATGCTAAAGAAAGAAAACTAACTACAATGTAAATGTGAAAAAATAAGCTGCATGTCCGCATAAAAACACAAAAGTAGAAAATCAAATCCAAAAAATTGTGTCCAAAGTGAAATGTAAAAACTCTCCATGCAACAAAGAACTATGTACAAAAATAACAAGGGTCCATCATCACAACTGAACTAAGGAAACCTCCTAAAAAACCTACCTAAATATCAACTATATACAAAAAGTGGAGCAGTGTCCGTCGACTCCAAAGAAAAATCATAAGAAAAAACAAAGGAAACCTAAAACTAAAGAACTATATACAAAGGCGGCGGGCAAGTCCAGCGGCTCACTCCGTGGTGTTCCGGGCCAGGGCATCATCGAACTCCTGTTCGATGTCCCGGAGGCGGTCCAGTTCCATGGCCCCGAGGGTCCGCAGGGACGACGCCGTGTCCTCCTCCAACCCCCTGCGGATTGCCTCGAGGCACTCGGCCCGCCTCAGGGCCCTCCGCATGGAGTTCTCCGCCCTGACCATTGTGAGCCGCGCCTCTTCTGCCCGGCGCCGCTCCGCACCTATGGCGTGGCCCAACCGCTGCCACACGGAAGACACTCTCTGTCCTGGGTCCTCCTGCCCTCCGGCCGATGCCTGCCCCTCCGATGTCGAAGGCCCCGAGCCTTCATGGCTCCCACCATGTTGCTGCTGCTGCTCTGCCTCTGCCCGTGCACTGCCTCCTGCTGCCTGCACATCCTCCGCCGGCTGGGGTGCAGTTGTTGATGTGGCCACCCCTGCTGGACGTCCGACTCCCGACTGTGGCAGGGATGCCTCCTCCACCAGCCTGGCCGCACTGTCAGAGGCAGCTCCACAGGGCACCCAGGTGACTGATGGGTGGGAAGATGGCACAGAGGACGACTGGCGCGTAGGGGGTCCAGTTGAGGAGGGGGTCGGAACAAGCCCCATCAGACGGAGGAATCCGGTCTGGGTGACCTGTCCCAGCAGGCTGACGTGGTCAACGAGCCATTCGAGATGACGTGCAGTCTCTCCATGAAAAGACTGCAGGTCACCTTGCATGGCCCGTTGACGCAACGCCACACCAGCCAGGACAGGGTCAACCCGGACCTGGATAGCCACGTCCGCAGGCAGAGGAAGGCCAGTTGATGTCAGCTCATCCCCTGCCTGGAAACGGGTCTGGACGTAGGCATCCCTGCTGGTGCAAGATGATGCAGGGACAGGATTGCACACAGGCACCTCCGCGGCGACCTGTGCTGCCTCCTGTCCCTGGTCCTGGACTGCACCACTAGCACCAGTGGGATCCCCACCTCCAGACCCCGTCTCTGGTGCTTGCATGGCCTCCTCCTCCACCAGACCCCCCACCAACCTGGATGACTCCGTGCCATCTTCCCCTGTTGGGCCTTGTGGGGTCCCAGCTGCCCCTTCTGCTGCCGAGGAGTCCAACTCCAACCTCCGCCTCTTGGACCTCCCCCCGGCAGCTGCGGCCTGGGACGCGGCACCGGACTCCTCACTCCCCGACGAGATGACAACACGGGAGGGGAGCCGGGCCTTGCGTCTCCGGCTGGCGGTCGGATCCCCGCCGCTGTGCTCCACAGCACCTTCTCCGCCCTCTTCATCAGTTGACGCTGCGGACAGGGAGAAACAAAACACAGGCATCAGGGCACTGTACAATGGACACATACACACATGACAGTTGCACATGAGTGGCATTGGCAAACCTCAGACATGTCATCACAATCCCCAACACACATGTCATTGCAACTCGCACACATGAGCCATACCACAGCCATATCGCAACTGCCACCGCCATCCATACACATACAACAGCATGAGCAGCCAAAGGTGACCCAGACATCACATTCAACACAGGAAGTGCACCACACATGTACACACACCACCACACTTGCATGCATGTGTACACCTCTGCCAAGTGTGGCACTGTTCAGACGGGCATCCATGTCACATCTGCCAATCAGGCTTACACATACCGCAGTCACATGCATCCATGTTGCATCACTGTTGCACCCTTGTCAAATACACACACATGCACATGTACACAGTGCTCATACATGCAGCCCAAAACAACATACATGCGTGACATCACGGACATGTCTACTTACATACACATACATACAAACATGTGTGCACGCACAACTGCATTTGCCATGCAAGCCTACACACACAAGCACCATCCATGTCTCACACATTACAGCCCTCGCATGTGTCAGCCCCACGGCCATGTACACCCCCACCCATACTCGACCCCATACAAACAGATGTGCAACCTGCACAATACCGATCACCACACGCACTGCTCACAATCAGGATGCATGTACACTCACCGCTCGACTCCAGACGGGTCTGCTTCTCCAGGACCTGGACGTGGAGCGCGGGGGATATGCGTTCCAGGACCCCCATCTGTTCTTCCGACAAGTGGCCCCGGCGCCCCTTGGCATCCGCTGCCTTCAAGAGGCGCCGGGCCTTGTTCAGGGTCCTGGACCTGAAGTCCTCCCAGCGCTTCCTGACATGTTGTAAGTCCCGGACTGCCACCCCCTCCGCGTTGATGGCAGTCACGATGTCAGTCCAGATCCGAGTCCGTCCTTCCTTGTCGGCGCGGGAACTTCCGAAGAGGGCATCATACTGCCCCAGGACTTGCTCCACCAGGACACCAACTTCGGTGGCACTGAAGCTGGTGCCCCTCTGCCTCTCTGGCGGGGGGTTGTCAGTGGTCCCAGATGGTGTTTGCCCCGACATGACAACCCCAGAGGCAGGAGTGGGTGGGCAACTGGGTCCTGGGGCTGGGCTGTGGAGCGATGGAATCCCAGTCGGGAGTCTTCGGTTCCAGCAGGGGTGGTCACAGCAACAGCACCCCTGGCTGATGTGCAGGCAGCAAATGGCAGTGCACGTGGGCAGCAGGCAGTCAGGCAGCAGCAGATGGTAGGTGGGAGCGTGCTCGGGGCTCTGGGGGGCAGTAGTTCGGCCTTCTGGGCAGGAGCGTGGTCTTCCGTGTGCTTACGCGTGGCCAGCTTGGTACGGAGTGATTTGGCACGTGAAAATCCTGCACGTCAGCGTGAAAATCGAGGAAAGGCCCTTAGCGCGTAAGCGCGTCAGCACGCATACGCGATTCTTTTGGACCAAAGGCCCTCAGCGCGTAAGCGCGTCTGTGACGTGACCCGCACGGGTGTTTCCCACACAGCACGTGATGACAGAGCGTGTGATTGGTGGAAATGGCCCTACACGCAGAAGTGACAAAGCGTGTAATTGGTGGAAATGTCCCTACACGCAGAAGTGACAAAGCGTGTAATTGGTGGAAATGGCCCTAGCGCGTACACGCCGCGTAAGTGACGCTGGACGTGTGGCCCTGTATAAAAGGTATGTGTAGAACACGTTTTCCTTGTACGTGCTTTTCGTGGAGAGCGAGTGGGTGAATTCTGTACTTCTTGTCGTTTCACACGCGATTTACTTCACGGCGTTTCAAGTTCGTATTCCCTGTTACCTCTGACAGCTTTTTCTCTTTTTTCGCTTTTACTGGTTTACCTGGGCCTGTTCCCTCAAACAGTGTTCCCTTCTACTGTTGTCCTGTCTCCTCAGACAGCGTACAAATCTTCTTTTGGCGGGGGTGTTGCCAACCAAACGTGCTCCTTTTACACGCTCGTTTACCAGGCAGACGGTGAGTCACGCACGTATCTAACATCTGTGCTTGCCCCGTGTGTAGCCTACCCCTTCAGAGGTCATTCTAGGCTGCAT
This sequence comes from Ambystoma mexicanum, assembly GCF_040938575.1. NCBI lineage: Eukaryota > Metazoa > Chordata > Amphibia > Caudata > Ambystomatidae > Ambystoma > Ambystoma mexicanum. The sequence continues at coordinate 826,881,995 of NC_090926.1, read as the reverse complement.
GTGACACGCATACGTTCATTCTTGTGTTACTGGGTGCCACAGCGTAGTGCAGGTTTTACTTTCTGCACACGTGGTCTAGGAGGGGTTGCGTGCACGTCATTTCCCTTTTTTGGGGCTCCTGTGCGTAGCGTGACCCGTCATCTTTCCCCAGGGGTTACAATCAGCCTTGCAAGAGCACTAGGGTACAATTACCATCTGGTACCCAACCCCTTTGACCCCCTATTGCCCAGGACAATAGTTTCCAGCCACTCCCATACGCACATTTACATCAGTGCCATGGCTGGGAGGCGAGGATTCCGTAAGGGTGGCAAAGGTGGAAGAGCCACAAGTGGTGGCCGTGGTGGATCCGGTAGGGGACGTGGTCGTTACTTGCAGGGTGAGCCTGTCCCCCCATGTGTGGAGGACCAGTCAAGGGCACCCATAATCCCCCCCCTCCCATTGAGGCTGATGTGGCTGACACATCCATGCTCAGCCCTAGTTGGACCAGCCCATTGTGGCACCAGATCTGGCTGACTCCATGGCTGACTTCCAGGTCAGCAGGCCTATGACACGTGCGCTGGTGCACGTTGATGTCACCATGCCACGTGCATCTGGGCCAGCAAGGTCATCTGCTGCACCAAGGAGGCAGGGCGGAGAGGCTGCAGGGGCAGCTGCGGCTCCATCCACCCCAGCCCTCACACACCCAGCCAGGACAGTGTCGGTCCTAGTCCATGCTGCTGACATTCCCCCTGACACCATCACACTAGAGCCAATGCCTGCACCAACTCCCATGCTGAGTGTGCAATCCCACACTCCTGATACAGAGTCCACCAGGGCTCCTGCCCCTAGTGTCCAGAGCGGCGCAGGACACTCAGGATCACCACCACCTTCCAAGCGGAAGAGGAAGAGTGCTCGTCCGGCACTGGCTGATGCCCCAGACACGGCTACACAGTCCGGCCCCAGGACCCAGTTGCCCACCCACACCTGCCTCTGGGGTTGCCATGTCGGGCACTTCCACATCTGGCACCAGTGGCAACCCCAGGCCAGAGGGGCAGAGGGGCACCAGCTTCACTGACAACGAAGTTGGTGTCCTGGTGGAGCATGTCCTGGGGCAGTATGATGCCCTCTTTGGATCGTCCCGCTCCAGCAAGGAAGGACGGGAGAGGATCTGGGCCGACTGTGTGGTTGCCATCAACGCGGAGGGGGTGGCAACCCGCAACGTCCTGAAGATCAAGAAGCGCTGGGAGGACTTGAGGTCCAGGACCCTTGTGAAGGGCCGGCGCCTCGTGGAGGGGGGCCGGGGCCGCATGAGTTCCATCCAGATGAGGGTCCTGGAACGCGTACGCCCAGCGCTCCACGCCCAGATCCTTGAGAGGGAGGCCCGTCTGGAGTTGAGCGGTAAGTGTCCAAGCATTACTGTGTGAGACAGGGCATGTTGCGGTGTGCTGGTCTTATGATACTTGCCTGTATGTGTGCCATAGGCCATGTATGCATGTATGTGTGCAGGGACATCATGGTAATGCACCAGTGATGTGTGACCCACATGGTTGTTGCATGTGTTCAAATGCCGCATGGGGATTTTGAACATGAGAGCATGCCAGTCTCTGTACCTGGACATGGGTGGGGGTGAGGGATGGGTGCTGATGCCAGGTACATATATGGTAGCCATGTCTGTGTGCCTGACCTGCGTGTCTGTGACTTGTGCATGCCATGGATGCATGACACATGTGTGTGACAATGCACAGATTCAGTGAAGCAGCCAAATTACCCTTGTATCCGCTGTGTTTGGTGTGTTTGGGGCCAGATGGATGTGACTGAGGTGAAGTGTGTGCATGTGATAGGCATGAGCCATGATGCATGTGAGTTACATATCATTGAATGTTTCAGGAGTCCATTGGACATGCATGGAAATGTCCATGGCATGCACCATGCCTGTTACTGTGTGTGTTTTGCCTGGACTGACCCATGTGTTGTGGAGGGACATGATGGAAGTGTACTTTGACAGTGGTGCTCATCTGCTATTACTTCCTGTCTAGGGGACCATTGTACAGTGCCCTGATGCTTGTGTTCTTTGTCTCCCTCTACGCAGCGGCTAGTGAAGAAGAGGGCGGAGCCGGTGCTGTGGAGAAAGGCGGCGGGGATGCCCCCACGGCTGCAGCGGAAGGGGTGGGTGAGCCCCCACAGGGGCCTGCTACGGTGGGAGATGGTGAGGAGCCATCCAGGTTGGTGGTTTGCACAGAGCAGGAGGAGGCTGCCACTGGGGCACACATGGGGCCTGGTGGGGGCATCCCTGCTGGTGCAAGTGGTGCAGTCCAGGGCCAGGGGCAGGAGGCAGCACAGGTCACCGTGGAGGGGCCTGTGCATGTCGCTGTCCCTGACCCTGTGAGTGCACCACCATGCACCAGCAGGGATGCCCCGTCCCAGGCCCGTCCGCAGGTAGAGGGGATGTCCATGTCACCTGACTCCACCCCACCTGCGGACGTGGGAACCCCTGGCCGTGTAGAGAAGGTCCTGATTGGGGTCGCGATGCGCACGGCTGTGATTCTTGATGCCGTGCGTGCTTCCCGGGAGGAGGACGCACGTCATCACGAAGTGCACCGTGCCGACGTGGCCCAATTGGGATCGGCCATGTTCGGGGGTTTCCTGCATGTGTTGTCCAATCTGGCGGCCCTCTCCTCCTCTGTGCAGGCTATACACCAGTCGTTCTCCTTGCCGTCTTCCGGCCCAGATGCCACCAGGGCCCCCTGTGGACCTGCCCCGACCAATGCAGCCAGCTCGGTGGGGATCCCATCCCTGCCACAGTTGGGAGTCGGAGGTCCAGCAGGGGTGGACAACACAGCAACTGGACCCCAGCAGATGGAAGATGTGACAGCATCATCGGGCAGGGCACGTGCACGACGGCGTCGGTGGTTTCCATCAGCCTGGATGCCGTCGTGCTGGCAGAGGCAGTGGCGTCGGAGGCAGCAGCAGGCTCGACGTGGGAGGCATCATGGCTCGGGGCCTTCAAGATCAGAGGGGCAGGCATCGGCCGGAGGGCAGGGCAACCCTGGGATGGTGGTGTCTTCCGTGTGGGAGCAGTTGGTCCAGCGGATAGGTGCGGAGTGGCAGCGGGCGGAAGAGGAGCGGCTCACCATGGTCAGGGCGGAGTTCTCCATGCGTCGGGCGTTGAGGCGGGCTGAGTGCCTCGAGGAAGCTCGCAGGGAGTTTGAGCTGGACATGGGGTTATCCCTGCGAGACCTCGGGGCCAGGACAGAGTCCCGCCTCCAGGACATCGACATGGAGTTCGATGATGCCCTGGCCAGCAACATCACCGAGTGAGCCGCAGGACTTGCCCGCTGCCTTTGTATATAGTTATTTAGTTAGTTAGTGTTAGGTTTCCTTTATTTATTTTTTTATTTTTGGACCGCTCGGACAATGGCCACTTCTTTGTATGTATTATTTTCATTAGGTAGTAGTAGGTTTCATTTATGGTGTTGGGCTCATGGACCCTGGAATTTTCGTGTATATAGTTTGCTTATTGAAGAAACATTTTTTTTATTAATTATTGTGTTCACCATGAGGAAATGGTTTTTCATTATTTTTCTTCCACATGATTTTGCTTTGGACAAAATTTGTTTTTGGATTACTTTGTTTTTTTTTTTTTTACATTTGTTCTCGGACATGGACCATTTATTTTGTTATCCCCATTGTTGTATGTTTGATTTTTTTACTTATTTTTCATCTTTAATACATGTTTTCTTAACTTTCACTTGTGGTATTTTCTCATTGGTTTCATACATGTCATGATATGGGTTTTGACATTCACTTGCACCCATTGTGTATGTGTGTGTGACGGACATGTGTTCATTTACAGACTTGCCATTGGGGTTGTATCATGTAATTGCACTATGTGGGTGGATGCAATCCTTGCCTGGGTGTTTGTGCTGGGTTTGCTGGCCATTACTGCCATGATTGAGTATCGTCAGGACCTGGGGGCAAAAAACATGTGTGGGGGCCTGGTGGAGGGTGCCCATGCACTGCTGGGGTGTGGGGGTGGTGGGAGACATGAGTGGGGGCCTGGTGGAGGCTGCCCCTGGTGGCTGGGGGGTGGGGGTGGTGGGTGACATGAGTGGGGGCCTGGTGGAGGGTGACCCTGGTGGCTGGGGTGTGGGGGGTGGTGGGAGACATGAGTGGGGGCCTGGTGGAGGGTGACTCTGGTGGCTGGGGGGTGGGGGTGGTGGGTGACATGAGTGGGGGCCTGGTGGAGGCTCCCCCTGCACTGCTGGGGTGTGGGGGTGGTGGGAGACATGAGTGGGGGCCTGGTGGAGGGTGACCCTGGTGGCTGGGGGGTGGGGGTGGTGGGAGACATGGGTGGGGGCCTGGTGGAGGGTGACCCTGGTGGCTGGGGGGTGGGGGTGGTGGGTGACATGAGTGGGGGCCTGGTGGAGGCTGCCCCTGCACTGCTGGGGTGTGGGGGTGGTGGGAGACATGAGTGGGGGCCTGGTGGAGGGTGCCCCTGGTGGCTGGGGGGTGGGGGTGGTGGGTGACATGAGTGGGGGCCTGGTGGAGGGTGACCCTGGTGGCTGGGGTGTGGGGGGTGGTGGGAGACATGAGTGGGGGCCTGGTGGAGGGTGACCCTGGTGGCTGGGGGGTGGGGGTGGTGGGTGACATAGGTGGGTGCCTGGTGGAGGGTGCCCCTGCACTGCTGGGGTGTGGGGGTGGTGGGAGACATGAGTGGGGTTCTGGTGGAGGCTGCCCCTGCACTGCTGGGGTGTGGGGGTGGTGGGAGACATGAGTGGGGGCCTGGTGGAGGGTGACCCTGGTGGCTGGGGGGTGGGGGTGGTGGGTGACATGAGTGGGGGCCTGGTGGAGGCTGCCCCTGCACTGCTGGGGTGTGGGGGTGGTGGGAGACATGAGTGGGGGCCTGGTGGAGGGTGTCCCTGGTGGCTGGGGGGTGGGGGTGGTGGGTGACATGAGTGGGGGCCTGGTGGAGGGTGACCCTGGTGGCTGGGGTGTGGGGGGTGGTGGGAGACATGAGTGGGGGCCTGGTGGAGGGTGACCCTGGTGGCTGGGGGGTGGGGGTGGTGGGTGACATGGGTGGGTGCCTGGTGGAGGGTGCCCCTGCACTGCTGGGGTGTGGGGGTGGTGGGAGACATGAGTGGGGGCCTGGTGGAGGGTGACCCTGGTGGCTTGGGGGTGGGGGTGGTGGGTGACATGAGTGGGGGCCTGGTGGAGGGTGACCCTGGTGGCTGGGGGGTGGGGGTGGTGGGTGACATGAGTGGGGGCCTGGTGGAGGCTGCCCCTGCACTGCTGGGGTGTGGGGGTGGTGGGAGACATGAGTGGGGGCCTGGTGGAGGGTGACCCTGGTGGCTGGGGGGTAGGGGTGGTGGGAGACATGGGTGGGGGCCTGGTGGAGGGTGACCCTGGTGGCTGGGGGGTGGGGGTGGTGGGAGACATGGGTGGGGGCCTGGTGGAGGGTGACCCTGGTGGCTGGGGGGTGGGGGTGGTGGGTGACATGGGTGGGTGCCTGGTGGAGGGTGCCCCTGCACTGCTGGGGTGTGGGGGTGGTGGGAGACATGAGTGGGGGCCTGGTGGAGGGTGACCCTGGTGGCTGGGGGGTGGGGGTGGTGGGTGACATGAGTGGGTGCCTGGTGGAGGGTGACCCTGCACTGCTGGGGTGTGGGGGTGGTGGGAGACATGAGTGGGGGCCTGGTGGAGGGTGCCCCTGGTGGCTGGGGGGTGGGGTGGTGGGTGACATGGGTGGGTGCCTGGTGGAGGGTGCCCCTGCACTGCTGGGGTGTGGGGGTGGTGGGAGACATGAGTGGGGGCCTGGTGGAGGGTGACCCTGGTGGCTGGGGGGTGGGGGTGGTGGGTGACATGAGTGGGGGTCTGGTGGAGGGTGACCCTGGTGGCTGGGGGGTGGGGGTGGTGGGTGACATGAGTGGGGGCCTGGTGGAGGCTGCCCCTGCACTGCTGGGGTGTGGGGGTGGTGGGAGACATGAGTGGGGGCCTGGTGGATATATGATATGATATGATATGGTATTTGTAACGCGCCTATACACAAGTGTTTCAAGGCGCGACGAGGCAGGGAGGGAGGGAAACAAGGGGAAGACAGACAAACGATCCTACTAGGCCAGGTGTCATTCAGATCGCGCAAGTGCAGAGGTAAGGGGAAAAGGAGGAAGTGCAGGGGGAGGAGGTGGGGGGGAAGTGCAGTACAAGGTAAGTAGAGTAAAAAATAATAAATAATAAATAATAAATAAAAAGGGCCAGCTGGTGGCAAGTGCGAGGTAAGTGCAGAGCAAGTGCTGGGAAGGGGGCTGTAGGGATACAGTGACAGTCCCACAGTGCAGGGGGAGCCAGGAAGGCAGTGCAAGTGGAGAGTGGCTGGGCCCTGGACCGAGGTTGCTGAGAGTGGCCCAGATGCAGGTTTAGTGCTGAATTCAGTGGGGAGTTAAGCAGGATTAGCAGGGGAGAGGGAGAGAGAAGGCAGAAGCGAAGAGGAAGGTTTTGAGGTGCTTCCGGAACCGGAGATGGTTCTCCTCAAGTTTCAGGGAGGCAGGAAGGCTGTTCCAGAGGGAGGCCCCTGCTGCGGAGAGAGATCTACCCCCAGCTCGTTGCTTCGAGAAGCGGCTGACCATGAGGGAGTTGGAGACGGATGAGCGAAGGGCTCGTGAAGGAAGATATTTAGGAAGAGAGAGTTGAAGGTATTTAGGTCCCAGGCCCCAGAAGGCCTTGTGGACAATGCAGAGGGTTTTGAACTTAATCCTCGCAGCCACTGGGAGCCAGTGAAGAGATTTCAGTCCTGGGGAGATACGGTCCCTGGGCTTGAGGCCAAGGACAAGTCTCGCAGTTCTGTTCTGGATAAGTTGCAGAGGGCGGAGAGTGGAGGCAGGCAGATTAAGATAGAGGCTGTTACAGTAGTCCAGCCTAGAGAGAACCAGGGCTCGGGAGACAGTGAGCTTCTGGGGGAAGGAGAGGAAGGGAAGAATACCTCTGAGGAGGTGCAGCTGGAAGTGTGACTTCTTAGAGACGTCAGATATATGAGGAGAGAAGGAGAGTGTGGAGTCGAAGATGACCCAGAGGTTTTTAGCCTTGCAGGTAGGGGCAGGAAGGGGGCCAAGGGAGGCCGGCCAGAGAGCTGCAGGGAAGGAGGGAGTGGGTGTGCCGATGAGTAGAATCTCAGTCTTACTGGCATTGAGGCAGAGGTCATTGGCGGCACACCATTCCTGGATAGCAGACAGGCAGTCGGAGATGAGGGAAGGAGAGGAGGAGGCCGAGGGTAGCCTGAAAATGAGCTGGGTATCGTGGAGGCTGCCCCTGGTGGCTGGGGGGTGGGGGTGGTGGGTGACCTGAGTGGGGGCCTGGTGGAGGCTGCCCCTGCACTGCTGGAGTGTGGGGGTGGTTGGAGACATGAGTGGGGGCCTGGTGGAGGCTGCCCCTGGTGGCTGGGGGGTGGGGGTTGTGGGTGACATGAGTGGGAGCCTGGTGGAGGGTGACCCTGCACTGCTGGGGTGTGGGGGTGGTGGGAGACATGAGTGGGGGCCTGGTGGAGGCTGCCCCTGCACTGCTGGGGTGTGGGGGTGGTGGGAGACATGAGTGGGGGCCTGGTGGAGGGTGCCCCTGGTGGCTGGGGGGTGGGGGTGGTGGGTGACATGAGTGGGGGCCTGGTGGAGGGTGACCCTGCACTGCTGGGGTGTGGGGGTGGTGGGAGACATGAGTGGGGGCCTGGTGGAGGGTGCCCCTGGTGGCTGGGGGGTGGGGGTGGTGGGTGACATGAGTGGGGGCCTGGTGGAGGGTGACCCTGCACTGCTGGGGTGTGGGTGTGGTGGGAGACATGAGTGGGGGCCTGGTGGAGGCTGCCCCTGCACTGCTGGGGTGTGGGGGTGGTGGGAGACATGAGTGGGGGCCTGGTGGAGGGTGACCCTGCACTGCTGGGGTGTGGGGGTGGTGGGAAACATGAGTGGGGGCCTGGTGGAGGGTGCCCCTGGTGGCTGGGGGGTGGGGGTGGTGGGTGACATGAGTGGGTGCCTGGTGGAGGGTGACCCTGCACTGCTGGGGTGTGGGGGTGGTGGGAGACATGAGTGGGGGCCTGGTGGAGGGTGCCCCTGGTGGCTGGGGGGTGGGGGTGGTGGGTGACATGGGTGGGTGCCTGGTGGAGGGTGCCCCTGCACTGCTGGGGTGTGGGGGTGGTGGGAGACATGAGTGGGGGCCTGGTGGAGGGTGACCCTGGTGGCTGGGGGGTGGGGGTGGTGGGTGACATGAGTGGGGGCCTGGTGGAGGGTGACCCTGGTGGCTGGGGGGTGGGGGTGGTGGGTGACATGAGTGGGGGCCTGGTGGAGGCTGCCCCTGCACTGCTGGGGTGTGGGGGTGGTGGGAGACATGAGTGGGGGCCTGGTGGAGGCTGCCCCTGGTGGCTGGGGGGTGGGGGTGGTGGGTGACATGAGTGGGGGCCTGGTGGAGGCTGCCCCTGCACTGCTGGGGTGTGGGGGTGGTGGGAGACATGAGTGGGGGCCTGGTGGAGGGTGCCCCTGGTGGCTGGGGGGTGGGGGTGGTGGGTGACATGAGTGGGGGCCTGGTGGAGGGTGACCCTGCACTGCTGGGGTGTGGGGGTGGTGGGAGACATGAGTGGGGGCCTGGTGGAGGCTGCCCCTGCACTGCTGGGGTGTGGGGGTGGTGGGAGACATGAGTGGGGGCCTGGTGGAGGGTGCCCCTGGTGGCTGGGGGGTGGGGGTGGTGGGTGACATGAGTGGGGGCCTGGTGGAGGGTGACCCTGCACTGCTGGGGTGTGGGGGTGGTGGGAGACATGAGTGGGGGCCTGGTGGAGGGTGCCCCTGGTGGCTGGGGGGTGGGGGTGGTGGGTGACATGAGTGGGGGCCTGCTGGAGGGTGACCCTGCTCTGCCGGGGTGTGGGGGTGGTGGGAGACATGAGTGGGGGCCTGGTGGAGGCTGCCCCTGCACTGCTGGGGTGTGGGGGGGTGGTGGGAGACATGAGTGGGGGCCTGGTGGAGGGTGACCTGGTGGCTGGGGGGTGGGGGTGGTGGGAGACATGAGTTGGACATGGGTGGGGGCCTGCTGGCAGGTGCCCCACAGTGCTGGGGGGTGGGGGTGGTGGGGGACATGAGTTGGACATGGGTGGGGGCCTGCTGGCAGGTGCCCCACAGTGCTGGGGGGTGGGGGTGCAAGGGGACATGAGTTGGTGTTCATTAGTTCAAGGAGACATGTGCCTTTGCTGGGGGGCATGCCCATGTTGGGTGGCCTGCCTGCGGGACATGACCAGGGATGCAGGGTGGTCCCCTGTGGTGTGGGCTGCCTGCAGGGGCCGTGGGGGGTGTACAGGGTACACCTGGGAGGACCCACACTGTCAAATCACATGTGGAACTTCCCGCGCACCCCTGAAATACACGCGCCCAGGCTATTCGCGTGTGGAACTTCCCGCGTACACCTGAAATACACGCGCCCAGGCTATTCGCGTGTGGAACTCCCCGCGCACCCCTGAAATACACGCGCCCAGTCTATTCGCGTGTGGAACTTCCCGCACACCCCTGAAATACACGCGCCCAGGCTATTCGCGTGTGGAACTTCCCGCGCACCCCTGAAATACACGCGCCCAGGCTATTCGCGTGTGGAACTTCCCGTGCACCCCTCAAATACACGCGCCCAGGCTATTCGCGTGTGGAACTTCCTGCGCACCCCTCAAATACACGCGCCCAGGCTATTCGCGTGTGGAACTTCCCGCGCACCCCTGAAATACACGAGCCCAGGCTATTCGCGTGTGGAACTTCCCGCGCACCCCTCAAATACACGCGCCCAGGCTATTCGCGTGTGGAACTTCCCGCGCACCCCTCAAATACACGCGCCCAGGCTATTCGCGTGTGGAACTTCCCGCGCACCCCTCAAATACACGCTCCCATCGCGTTTGGAACTTCCCGCGCACCCCTGTAATACACGTAGCCCACTCCCCCAGGCCCAATCGCATGAGGAACTTCACGCGAACCCCTGTAATACACGTAGCCCGCTACCCCAGGCCCGATCGCGTGAGGAACTTCACGCGAACCCCTGTAATACACGTAGCCAGCTCCCCCAGGCCCGATCGCGTGTGAAACTTCACGCGAACCCCTGAAATACACGTAGCACGCTCCCCCAGGCCCGATCGCGTGAGGAACTTCACGCGAACCCCTGTAATACACGTAGCCCGCTCCCCCAGACCCGATCGCGTGTGAAACTTCACGCGAACCCCTGAAATACACGTAGCATGCTCCCCCAGGCCCGATCGCGTGAGAAACTTCACGCGAACCCCTGAAATACACGTAGCCCGCTCCCCCAGGCCCGATCGCGTGAATAACTTCACGCGAACCCCTGTGATGCACCTACCCTGCTGAAATCGCATGTTAGACTTCCCGCGCACCCCGGTATACACGCACACGTATTTTTTGTCAGCGGGTGTCCGTGTTTGTGGGTACCCCTTTGCACGTCATTTTTCCTGGAGGGCCACAGTATGGGACATTCATCATGGCAGTATATAGGTGCTATTTGTTGGCGCACCTTTTGGCGCACATTTCTTACTGCCGCAGAGACGCTACCGCCTGCTTTCTTGTGGCGGTCGTGTTTGTGCCTGTGCGCTGGTTTGAGCGTGCGCTTTTTTCCCCTATTCTATTCCATGAATACGTGTTGTAGGCGAGCGTGTGGGCGTTCCGCGCACTTGTGCCCTGTACTTCCCCCGTAACGCCCACGTTTTTGCAAGTTGTTCCCCATTCTGAGTGTTACGCCCGTGTTCCGCCTACTTTTGTTGCGTGCGCCGCGCTATGTGCGAATTTCGCTGTGGCCTGTGCGATTTTCGCTGTGACCTGGTGCACGCTGTTAGATGGCCTGTGCGCCAACGTGCGCCGCGCACTTTTTTATCGCACATCCGCTGGTTTTCTCGCGCACGGCCTTCCATGAATCGACGTGTGCTGCTTTTCGTGCGATTTTCGCACTTGCACTGCGATTTTCGCTATTCCACTGCGATTCGCACGTTTTTGCCCACTTGCGCCGCGCTAATTATTCCATGAATCGGCCTGTTAGTGCCCAAGTGATGCTTACAAGCCCTTTTGCCATACTCATGTCCAAACGAGGTGTAAAGTGAAACCACATCCATCGTTGCTATTAGATATTCTCTTTCCCAAGGTATACCTTCAATGTGGGTCAGAAAGTCGGTGGCATCGTTAATGTACAATGGTAGTGGCGGTACAAACGGGAATAGTGCGTCATCTATATACTTAGAGATGTTTTCCAATGCTGAGCCTATTAGGCACACAATTGGTCTTTCTGGTGGTGTTTTTATGTTTTCATGTACCTTCATGAGAAAGCATATAGTCAATGTAATATAATTTCTTTTCATCAAAAACTTACAGGTCTCCAGATATTAGACCTTTTTGTTCCCATTTGTAGAGAAACGGCTGCACCTTGTATTCCAGGTCTTTAACAGGATTTTTAGACGTCCTGCTATAACAGCTTTGATCATTCAACTGCTTATATGCTTCTTTAATGTACTCGGTTTTCTTTTGTAACACTATATTCCGCCCCTTGCCTGACGGTTTAATGATACCATTTTTCAACTCTTTCAACAAGTTCTTTTAGTGCTTTTCTATCTCGAATTGTCATATTATCTTGAGAATTCTGTTTTTTAGTTTCATCCGCATACTTTTGAGATCCTCGATTACCAGAATCCTTCAATGTAGCTTCCCACATTGGTTGTTGGATTAAACCTCGATTTTTGTTTTAGACTGCTTTTAGCCATCCAATCTGTGGTTATGCCTGATTCAGAGAGACTATCAGGGTCTGGTTTCATGTCCACATCATTGCCCTTTTACAATTCCGTTAGTTTTATTAATATAGTGAGTTCTTTGATGGTGATATCTGTCCTTCCTACTTTTGCTTCTTTCTTACGTTGACTAGGAGTGTTCGTTGCAAAGTATTTCTTCAGACAGACTTTACTTATAAAGTGATCAAAATCAATTCTGGTCCGCACATAATCGTTATCAGCAGTGGGACAGAAATTCAGGCCATGACTTAATATTTTGTTCTGATCGGCAGTTCAGGTATGTTCAGAAAGATTGATTATCTTGAAACTGCTTTTTTCCTTCTGAAACATCCCAATCATTTGCCAGAACTCAGAGATCTGGCTGGGGTATTGTTTGTTACATTTCCTGCTCCTCTTCCCCAGCCTCGTTGCTTTTGGACACCTCGGCCTCCGCCGCGATTTTGAATTCCACCTCTTGCTTGCTTGTGTTTTCTGCCATCTTCATGTCGCAAGAGCATTTCGTCTAAAAAATTCATGCAAATATTTGGTTCTTCTGTATCACTCCCCATCAGATCTGACTCAGATAATGATGAAATTTCACTAGTGCTTAGTTCAGTTTCCTCAATGGTCGGTGTGACACTTTCGCTGCTCCTTGCCTTAACTGGTCAAATCTTCGAGCAAATGCACATACTCTTCCTTTCTCATAATCCTCTTTATCTCTTAGAAATGTTCTTTGTTTTCTTTGTTTGATTTCTTCCTCATATTCAGATTTTTTATTTTTCCATAGTGGTGTTTAACTTTTTCCCTTCTACAGTTTCTGGTGTTTTTTTCAATTTGTTCTCCACTTCGGATATTTTTTCCAATACTAACATTTGGTCGCTGCCAGCATATTTAATTAGTAGATGTATAAAAGTTTGGGAACATCTGTTAGTTGCTTCGCTCCATTGTTTTAACATCAAGGGATCTTGTCCCTCAAATGATGGAATTGTGTGAATCCGTAAACCCTGTGGAATCCTGCCCACTTCTATGTAATCTTTTGAGAGAATGTTCCTCCCACCATTTGCTGGTTTCTTTGCGTTGTAACTTGTCTAGTTCTTTTAACAGCCCAATTTCACTGTCACTTCTTGGCACCACTGCCACAGATGCTGCTTTTTTGTTTGTTATGACTCATTAAACAGTGTTAGTGCTTGTGCCCATAGTGTTGCTTCATTTGTGATGTCATCTTTCTTGTCCTGGGTGATAGTGTTAGCAGTGCACAGTGGTGCGGGCAGTTATGGTTGCTTAGCTTACCATAATGAGGGAATGTGCAGTGTTTTTTGGTTTCACTGTATAACATCCCTTTAACAAAGTTTTTTTTACTGAATGTGCATATATATATATATATATATATATATATATATATATCAGGCAACGAAAACAAATAGGCTAAACATGTGATGTTGTCAGTGATGTCATCAGTGACATTTCAGAGGACCGCTTTCATGTTCTGGGTGTTAGTTTTAGCAGTGCACAGTGGCGATGGCATGTAAGGGGGCTCAGTCTGCCATAACTGGTGAATTTCAGGGGTTTTTCATTTTTAATTTGAAACACAATGGGGAGGACAAACATTTTTCTTTAGTGAAGTGCACAGGTTTTTGTAGGGCAACTTGACCATAACATCCCCTCAACAAAGTTTTTTTTGTAGTGAATTTTACAGCTTTTTGGCAGGGCAACATAACCATAAGCTCCCTGTAGCAAACTTTTTTAAAATTAATGCCATAAGCTTTAGTAGTATAAATGCAACATAACATTACTTTAAGAAAAATTTTTGACTACATTTATCAGGCTTCCAATATTAACATGTAAGCATACGACTGTAAAGGAACATTTGAAGTAACTGCCCACCTTTCAAAGAATAGGGAAGACGGGCATTGTATAGAAAGTCTTCTTCGCTTTCCAATGCAGGCTGCAGAAAGCAAAAAAGAAACTGTGTTACCGTTATGGCAGCACCACATTTGTGTTCCTTGATAAATATGTGGTTATGAACAAGACTTTTACCAGAAAGGCAGTCCCTGGTGAACTTGTTGACCACAATGCAATGTTTTCTCCCTTGCAGTAAAAGGCCAGTAGCCACATCCCCGACATTGTTGGCACTACCCATACATAGAGGCTACCTCTCAGAGACGGAATCTGTACCGTTAAATATGAAAAGACTATCACATGCACCACACAAAGCTTTTCAGTTGTTGTCATTGACCTTTACATACATGTGTTGTACATGTACTAATTATTTTCTGTAAAAATGTGTGTAAAAACAGCAAAGCAGTAGTGTACCTACGTTGACATAAAATGCCAAACAAACTCTGTGATGCGAAGCGCAATGACGTCAGAAATACTGGATGCAACACCATTACCACTCACCTTTCGACACAGAATTTTGTAAGTGACACAGGTGGGAAGGTGTGAAGATATGTGTATTGGGCGGGTGTAACCATATATTATTGTACAAACATTTCTGAGCATAGGGCATCTGGGTGACAGAAATTGGGCTGACGGTGACAGAAATTGGCCTGACGGCACTAATGCATATGAGATGGGCCAGACCCTCCCGTAGCCAATGCAAGTGGTATGGAGTACCTTTCTCCATAACGTTCCTTGACAGCTTAAACAAATGCATCCATATGGACGTACGTGCCGTGATGTAGCACCTACAAAAGAACACATTACGACCTGCAACATAGCATGCCACATTGTGCAAACAGAGAGTGCATTTGCAAAGAAAAGACTAACATTTAAAAATGTGCCCAATAGTTTTATTTCACAATAAAGTGAGCAAAATCATCGCCTTATGCAAGTAGTAAAGTAGTTTTGTTTCACAATAAACTGTGCAAAAAGATGAAACTATTCACTTTTCCATAGAAGTATTAAGTTTGTCTGTTTGGTCGACATTGACAATGTTAAAGGTCACGTTGTTTTTTTCCACTCACAGAAAGTAAGCGTTGCCGCCACAACAGTCATTTTCCTCCCACATTGATGTGCAAGACGATGTCAACCACTGTGATCTACAGCACCAGAAAGGATGGAATGTTACTTCTTATAGCAACAGCAGCGTAAGGACACAAAGGGCCCACACGATCATCCCACTGAATTATGATGCTGAGACAGCTGGTTATAAACGGTTGCATTTGACGGTTAAAAATCCAATCACTTGGCATCTGTAATCCGGTACAATCACAATAGGGAAGAAAGTATCTGAGGAGGAAATGTGAATTAAAAGATGTACGAATACACATCCTTTGGATAAACCACAGTTGTACTACATAACATTTTCAGTAAAAAATGTATTCAATAGGAGAAAATGTAGTGGGACCCTAATGACGGCGACAATGTGCAATGTCCATAATTGTAAAAATAAATCGAACGGCACAGAAAGCTGGAACGTCGTTTTTAATAATACAATTTTTCTTTGGAAGTAGCTGCGCGGTGTAAGGGGAAATAAAACGTGTATCGCTGCACAACCTCTGCACAAAAAAAATTGTAACACATACCTTTCTTATTAAATATTATTTTAATTTGGGGAAATGTAGTGGCACCCTACAAACGGTGACAATGTGCAATGTCCATAATAGGGAAAAATTGCAACGGCACATAAAACTTGTAAAACATTAGGGAAAATATATATTTTTTTTACAAACTAAAACATAACGTCAATTCGGAAATTAGGCGGGAAAAATATACTTACATGATGTGGAGCGCCTCCATTGCGTTAGCTGTAGTCAGACACTAGTGTATCTGGAAGACTGCCTGTTCGGGAATTAATTTCTCATGGTCGGTGCAAAGGTTTTTGAAGCTTAACCTTATCAAACGATATGTTTATCAAAGTGTTACTCCCTACATTCTTTCTACTCTTTCCCTGTACCTCAAGGTTAAAAAACAAAGGACCCTTATGGGTTTTGACAAAACGGCTGTACTGAGCTCGTGTTGAAAAGAGAAAATGCAGTGGCCTTCACTCCGAATGCAAATACATTCTCATTTTGCAACAACATATAAGCGTCTATTTATGAGAACCGCTACTGGCGTACACGTGCAGAAGGGCTGTGTGTACAAAATAGAGCAGGTGGCTGCCTCAGATTTGTGCCACTCTGACTGCAATAATGTTGTTTATGGATTGTAAAATGGACGAAGTAAGTTCATTTCGTACAATGAGTAGCAAGTCCCACTGTACCGTATGACAGTGCTAACAAGAATACTTCAATGTTTGACTTTCTACTACCACGTCTCATTAACGCTCACCTTTTGAAACAGTGTTCCATAAGTGTTATAAGTGCATTGGTGCCTTCTTCGTTTATGTATGTTAGCGCTGATGTTCGCGTTCTTCAGAAAACGAAGTAAACATGGCAGACGTATTGAAAGATTACGACCCACTTCACGCTGTGCCACAACCAATCGGTGAAAGCGCAACATGGTCGCAGCCAGCACGCCACAGAATAGCCAATTGCAATGTTCTCCAAGGAGCGTACAGGGAAGCGTGACATAGATATCACTAATTTTTAGAGACATACTTTTTGATCGTTTTTAAGGGAATTACTGGATGGATTGTCACAAAATTTGCAAAAGCAAGCTTTCACGCCCAAGCCCCTGCCACTACCTCAAACTTGGTGCAAATCCGTCCAGCGGTTTCGCCTGTAGCCGTGCACAAAGCTTTCCCCCATTGAGTCTATGGGGAAAAAAAACATTTTGGGACCCCCCCTATAACTTTGCCCCCCCGGACCAAACATCACCAAACTCTGGAAAATAATTCAGAGTGGGCCATATACTTTTTTTGCAAAGATTGGTGAGGATTCGTCCAGGGGGAGCGAAGTTATAAGCCGCCCAAAAAGTGCTCTTCCATGGAAACAGCAACTTAACCAAAACTACACGGCCACTAAAGTAGCCGTGTAATGAAAAACACACAAAACTGCAACTTCACAGCTCACAGCGGCACTCCTCCATCACGATTTCATGAACCACGCCAAAATCCTGCATAATCACCATAAAAAGTCAATTATTGGTGGACAAAAGGGAGTGCACATGTGAGCACACAATAACACGTTTCACCCAAAGCGGCCTTCATCTGATTGATGTGAACAAAGAGGTTGCTAATCATTTTAAAACAGTTTCCTGTTTGTATGTGGCCTCTTTTTCATCTCAGACCATTAGACATGCACCTCTGTAATGGTTGCTTGCCTACTTTGGGCGGCCACGTTGGATCTCCTGCTGAACCTGGTGTATCTGTATCGGCTAGTGTGTCGGCAGTCCATTGTTTATAAATATAGATATATACATTGCTTTCCAGTTTAAAGTGCTAAAAGCCTCTTGTTTGGATTAATAAAGTGCCAAGTGCTTTCTAGTGCTTTGTTGTGCAAAATAGCCTTAGGGTCCTAAGCACATTCAAAAACATTACATTGACTATTTTTAGATTTCTTGATGTTAATCTACATATAAAAATACACGGAGCAAATACCAATCAATTACCCTTATTTTTGTTTTTATTTTTATTTTTATGCCTGACAGATATTTGTCATATATTTATGGGGTGCATAATGTCTATTGATCTAATGTATAAAGTGCCAAGTACTTTATGATGCTTCATTGTTCAAAAATTGCATAGTAGTCATATGCATGCTTAAATATATTATATTGGCTGCTTCCCCATTATATGATATTAGTCTGCATATAAAGTACACAATGCAGATATCGATTGGCTGCCCTTGTTTTTGTTCCTGGTGGATGCTAGTCATGTCTTTATGGGGAACAAGTGTCCCATCATATATATTTTATTTTATATTTAATTATGTAATTAATAAAATAAGTACCTAAGTTACTTTACCTATTGTGAATGATGAAGTATTAGCTTCTTGTACTCTCTTTGGAGGATTTGCAGTCAGATTATGTTGCATTTCTGTTTGAATTAGTTTTCTCTTACGTTTTATTTTTTGTGCAACAGGATATGCTTTTAGATTGGGGGTGTATAGTGAACATAGTCTATTGTGTTCCAGATTGCAAGGAATATCAGCATTGACTTTACCTGCATCAAAGTTGATTAGTAATAGACCTTCAAGTGTACGTAAGCGTGATAGTGCTACGTAGCTCATGCCTTCTTTAAAGACTGTGTTACCAATATCTATCAATGGTTTGTCTAGGGTAAGACCTTGGGATTTATGAATGGTGACTGCATATGCAAGCGTTAGAGAAAATTGTTCTCTATGTACATACATGTCTTTGAAGAGAAGGAATCCAGCTGTTGAGCGCCATATCCTTTTTACTTCTGAAAGTTTGTCAAACAGTATATTGACAAACTGAATGTTGTTGTCAAGTGGGTATGTTTGAAAGCCAACAACTGTACCCACTGCTCCATTATCTAGTCCTTGCTCCATGTTAAGGTTACGTTCGAGCATTACTCTACAGTTTAAGGATAATTTTAATATTTTTTCCAAGCCAGCTGTGTTGGAGATTGAATTTTCAAAGGTATTAAGTCTTGTGGCTTGTTGACACATGGTTAGTGTCATACCATGTACATCTAGTTTGTCTGTGGCGCTAATTTCCATTATTGGTTGCATTCCTTTACTTAACATTATTTCATTGAATTTGTAACAGCTTGCAAGAGTTGGCATTAAGGCCATACAATTTAAATTTGTTTGTGCTAATTGTTCCATAACATCAGTAGCACACGAGTTATCGCCATAAAGTGCACAGATATGCCGGGTTTTTAATATTGTTTGTGCTTCTTGAGATAGTACACCAACTCTAATACTTTTAAAAATGTTGGCGTAGGTGAGGTCTGTAGATTGGCGCATGTTCTCTGTTAATTCTTTGTATTGGAAATGTTGCCAAAGGATGACATTTCCTATGCTGCCAATAGTTTTACGGCAGAGTTTGTGTCCTAAGGTTTTGAAAATAGGTTCACCTTTCACTAGTGTCAATTGAAGAAGATCTTCAAAGAGTTCTTCGTAGTTTCTTTTAAGTACTTCTTGCAATTTGAGATGAATCAAAGCCAACATTAGGTTGGAGACCATGCTCACTTCATCTATTAGCAGCATTTTCATTTGTTTCAAAACTCTGCGTAGTTCCATTGCAGTGTCTGTAGAAAGTTTGCAATAATCTAATTTGTTTTGGTGTTCTACTGGAAGGAGTAGTAATCGGTGTAAAGTGACACCACCTATGTTGTGGGCAGCTAAACCTGTGGGGGCAGTTACAACACCTGACAGTTCGTTGTTTGTCAATTGTTGAAGGAACTTGCTGATGGTTTTGATTAAGAATGTTTTACCTGAACCAGCATCACCACTGACGTATAGTAGTATAGGTTTGTAATTTTGGCAGGTACATTCTTTATTTTCATGTTGAACACCATGTGCAATTTGTTTTGTTACTTCTTCAAAAATGGTGCGCTGCTCTTTGTTTAGTTTTGATTGTAGTGCAGTTAAGTCTTCTCTATCTTCTTCAAAGTGAAACATGGTGTTTTCTACTTCTGTCATAGCTAATTCTGATTCATTTACTATTAGTGGCTGTCCCAGTGGTTCTTGGCTTCCTGGTATAGAAGGTTGACTACTGTCGGGAGTGTCCTTATCTAGTTGGGCCTGTAGTTCTTCTTCATCTTGCTGTTCATCTTGCAACATTGTTTTGTACTGCATAAAGTTCACATCGGTGATAGTGCTTTCATTTGCTTTGAATGTATCTTCATAGCAGTCATAGTCATCTAGTGACTCTTCTTCTTTTCTCCATGGTTTAAAAAGTTGTAGGACGGACATGTAATATAGTTCTTTCTGTTGAGGAGTTTTTAATGACAATTTGATATGATTAATTAAACTTGGTTTGGTAGGTTTTACTAAACTGCCTTCACAATCTGTCACTTTGCTTTCATTGGGTTTTATATTATTTTTGTATGCAAATTTTTGGGCTATGTGGTATAGACACATGTTTTCCAAAGTGGTACTCCTGTTCGGGTAGTATGTGTCTAGTAAATTGTATTTCAAAATGTCTTGGCTGTTTGGATCATTTTTGGCTATTGTTTCTATGTCATCATATGATTTGAGAACTCTTTTTCTAGATTTAGCAGGACTAAGACTTAGCCATACTATATTTTCAGATTTTCCATACAAAGCAGTACCGGTGAAACAATCTGCAGCTTTGTAGGTGCCACATTCTCTATGAGAGAGCATTTTTATGCCTAAGCTGTACAATTTCTGAGATAGTGTTTTGTCTGATGATAGGTCATTCCAGAGGTCTTGAAGCTCTGTTTTCTCTGCTTTTGTTAAGTATGCTGTAACATGTCATGCAACTGCACTGGAATTGTCTGCAATGTACTGCACATCTATGTTTGCATTCCATAAGTGGGAAATGATTGCATTGTAATCTTTGATATATTTTGATTCTTCTGTTCTTTTTATGTAATATGTTTTCTTAGGTGATTTACGTTTAACATTATGTCTAACTGAAGACATGGGGCCTCATTACGACCCTGGCACTAAGTGTTTAACAGCGCCGTAAAAGGCTGCAGCGCCGTTAAACACTTAGCGCCTTACTACGGGGTCCCTTTGCGGGACCCGACCTTAACGGCTGGTCTACACCAGCCGTTAAAGTATTGACCCACAAATGTACCTTGGTGCTAAGTACGGTACCGCAATTTACGGTATCGTACTTAGCGCCTTCCCCATTCCTATAAAGCCCTATGCGGCAAAAATGGGAATGGGGAAGGGCCATGGTTCAATGGGGAATTACCGCCCCGCCAACCTTGGAATGGGGTGGCAATTCCCCATTGAACCATGGCGGACCCGTTACAACACCGGCACCAACCATGGTGCTATTAACGCCATGGTTTAGCGCCGGTGTTGTAATGAGGGCCATGAAGTTGTTTACTTCACCTGTTCTGCAACTGGTCTAGGGAAACCAAACCGACATTTGGTGTAGTATTTCCCTTTCTTTTTGTATTTGCAATGACAATATTGGCCACATTTGTGTCTTTGAAATTTTACAATTTGTGCATTAAGGTCACTATTTGTCGTTTGTGAAGGGATTTCACAAGTGACATATTTTTGGATGAACTGCAAAACAGTGGCATCACTGTCCTGACCAAATTTAGGAGCATCTTTAATCCATAAAAGCATGTGGATATGTGGTGCTCCTCTGGCTTGATATGCTTTTCTCCAAAAGAAGTGTTGCACTTCTCCAAGGGGAGGAACAGTTTTATTACAAATAAAGTGTAGCATAGCAATGAAATGATGATGGAAATATCTTGAAACATTAACAGGATCTAGAGAGCAAAGTTCTCCAGGTGTTAGTATATCTATGTTTGTTTTGATTTTTGTTTGATATGCGTAGGAAATCATGTAAATCTTCCCATGCATATTCTGCACAATTTAATGTAACAAACCAAGTGGGTGGTCCAAGGTTTCTGATCATACAACGTACATCTCTGTGACATCGGAACCAGTATTCTTTCGTACCACGCATGTTTGCAAACAGATTTGAAATACTTGATTGGAAAACCTCATCTTTCTCTTGCACTTTTTGTATTAATTGTGTAGCTGACATATTTTGAAACTGTTCTCGATTTCACTGTGTGTGCAACTCCGTAACATAGAGTTGCTAGTTCACTTTCAAAGAGTAGGTGGAATATGTATTTCACATTTTGTCTAAATTTGGGATCTTCAGAATACATTCATAATGAACGGTATTATGATGCTGGCATTTGAGTGGGTCTGTCATCGTATCTTTCTCCTTTGCCAGTAGGAAATAGTAGAGGAAAAGCATGTGCTTCTATACTTTTTTCCCATATGCTCATTGGTGATCCTTTGGTTTTTTGCTTTTGGTACGTTTCTAGTGCATCATCTATGCTGTCTTTAGAGTGCAATGGATGAATTGTATAATGGTCTAAAATATTGGATACTGCATCGGTATCCAGAAGTTCAAATTGACCTGTTTGTCGTGACTCTTGAATTATTTCAGTTGTTCCACTTAAGTTTTCTTCAATATTTATTTCTTTGTAGTACTCCTTATTGTATTTTAAATATTGCAAGGCTTGTCTAACTTTATGTAAGTCGACGAGTTGTTGCCAAATGTTTTTGTCTTTTGTTGGTACACCATTTACTAAGATAATTAAATATTGTTCTATTGGATATTGCTCTCCTAGAGTGTGTACATTTTCTGTCACATTAAATGGTAAATAAACTACATTGCCACAAATACCTTTCACCAATTCTGAGGGAGGTAATGTTGCTGTTTTTGGTTAAAGACGTATCATTGCTTGAAATGGGTGTATTGTTTGATTTATGATGCTCTCATGTAAATTGAGTTGTTGCAGGGATTTTGGTGTGGAAATAATTCCAAATTATTTGTGATAGCACGTGAAGGAGTTTGGTTGTTGTCAAGTTTTGTAGTGCAGTAAGGGTCAGTTATTTCATATTTGTTTTCTGCTATAAGGTATAGAGCTAATTCAAACCATTTAGAATCTTCATTGTCATCTATTTTGTATGTTATGTCTATATTTTTTATTTTAGTTGTATAATAATTCTGCGGCAACACACACTCACATGGTTTGGTATTTCAGCGGATGTACTTTTAAATTTTAGTATTTCTTTTTTGTATGTGTGTAGTAGAAGCTTGTCATGTGTACAATTGTTGCTAATTTGTTGTAAAGGTATTGCGTTTTGTAAGTGGCTTTCACTTCCAAAATATGTTTCTTGGATATGGTCAATTTCTTCAAAGATTGTAGAAGATTGTTATTTAAATTGGCTAGTTCTAATGCAGGACTTTTAGCATAGCACATTTTTATAGACTAGATTTCTTATAGTTGGATGATGAGTTAATATCATTTTGATATGATGGAAGGTGCTTTTGCAAATTGGTCCTGAAATGCAGGCTAATGAATGTCCTTGTAGCCCTGTGTATTTACACACTGGACAGGTATCCATATTTTGCAAGCAGTTTGATTTTGTCTTTGCCTTTCACATATTGATTGAGAAAATGGTGTAAAGGTTTGAAAGATTTTTTGGGAATGTTACACATTGATGTGCCTGACCATTTGTATACTGCAATGTTTTCGTCCAGTCGAATGGAGAGGTAATTCTGAGTTTTCAGGGGATATTTTTGTAAGCAGTATTTCTTCTTCCATTTTGGTATTATTAATTTTTTCATAACCTCGTCCACTGCTATGTATAGCAATCATATTTGTTTGCTTTTGTTTGCATGCTTCTTCATTAAAATATGGTTCTATGTTTGTGGTGTGACTCCATTCACCTCCACAGATATTTAAGTTATTTTTGTTGACATTCCGTTTATTGAGAAATCTTTTTTTGTAATTTACTAATTAACTTTGTTAGTGGTTTCATTCTTTTTAAAACTAAAATAAATAATTTTCTTTTGTGCAGGATTGCACTGTCTATCAAGGCTTCTAATATTAATTTTCTACGGTAGGTTTTAAGGGTTGTGTATGATTTCTCTCCTGTTTTTATAAGATTTTGAAGGACTCTGTGGCGGAACATTTTTGCAAAAATATTTTTTGGGGTATTTTTACTTGCCATTATATCAAGATTTATAGGAGTAGTTTTAGCTGTAGTGGTAGCTGAATTCTTGATTATCGTTTTCTGTTTCGTTTTTACATTTCAATAGAGGCAAAGTTTCTGTACTTGAAACATATTTAGTTTTGCTAAATGACTGTATTAGCTGTTTTGTTTGAACTTTTTGTACACATTCTGCTAGAGATGGATGCTTATTTTGGATACTTCTTTTTTCATTTGCTCTACTTCTACGTTGTTTTCTACAGACTTGCTTTTTGGTAGGCAATTCTTTGGGGTCTGTTGAAAAAAATAAAGAAGGTATGGGCTGGGTTGTTCTGCAATGCTTGTGTGCTGTGTGTGTGAGTGTCTGAGTATGATGGTAAAGATGTATATGATGGTGTGTGGAGGCTATTCTTCTATTTGTGTGTTACTATACTGGGGTTCAGATGACAGTAGAAAGTAAGCTAGTGGTGAGGAGAAGCACAAATACTAAATCTAATGGTACAGGATTAAAACAGTTCTTTGTTCTGCAATAATAACATTCTAGAGGCTGAGTTATGTCATTTGTGCCCATTTCAGCGCACAGCCTATTCATGGATTCCAACATCCATAACCAGCTGTGGCGCAGAGTGGAACAGCGACCCAGCAGCAGCGCCAGTTACGCCCCCAACCCCACCCTGTGCATCATGAAGAGCACACAAATCCAGTACATGGCGCAAAGGCCAGTGGACCAGCACACAGCCCCCCAACCACGAAAACGCATGTAAAACTCTGCGCGCACACCCGAGAACACATGTACGCTGCTCGCGCTAGGCCAATAGTGTGTGAAACTCCCTGCGCATGCCCCAGAACACATGTACCCCACTGGCGCTAGGCCAATAGCGTGTAAAACTACCTGTGCACGCCCCACAATACACGTACCCCGCTCACGCCAGCAAAATCACTTGTAAAACGTGGAGTGGGCTGCCTGCGGGGCATGCCAAGAGTGGATGGGCTGCCTGCGTGGCATGCCCAGGGGTGAAGGGCTGCCTGCGGGGTAAGAGGAGGGTGCATGTGCTGCCTGCGGGGCATGCCCAGGGTGGATGGTCTGCCTGCAGCGTATGGGGAGGGTGGATGAGCTGCCTGCGGGGCATGCCCAGGCGTGAAAGGCTGCCTGCGGGGTATGGGGAGGGTGGATGTGCTGGCTGCAGGGCATGCCCAAGGTGGATGGGCTGCCTGCAGGGCATGCCCAGGGTGGATGGTCTGCCTGCAGGGTATGGGGAGGGTGGATGGGCTGCCTGCGGACCTGCCCAGGGTGGATGGTCTGCCTTCGGGATATGGGGAGGGTGGATGGGCTGCCTGCGGGGCATGTCCAGGGGTGAAGGGCTGCTGGCAGGGTATTGGGAGGGTGGATGTACAACCTGCGGGGCATGCCCAGGGTGGATGGGCTGCCTGCGGGGCATGCCCAGGGGTGAAGGGCTGCCTGCAGGGTATGGGAAGGGTGGATGGGCTGCCTGCGCATATTCTGGGGGTGCACAGGGAGTTTCATCTGTGATAGGCCTTGTGTGAGGGGGGTACGTGTATTCTGGGGGTGCATGGGGAGTTTCACACGTGATAGGACATGTACGAGCGTGGTATGTGTATTTGGGGGGTGCGTGGGAAGTTTCACATGCGATAGGCCTTGGCCGAGCGGGGTAAGAGTATTCTGGGGGTGCGCAGGGAGTTTCACATGCTATAGGCCTTGTGCGAGTGGGGTACGTGTATTACTGGGGTGCGCGGGGAGTTTCACACGCAATAGGCCTTGGCCGAGCGGGGTACGTGTATTCTGGGGGTACGCGGGGAGTTTCACATGCGATAGGCCTTGGCCGAGCGGGGTACGTGTATTACTGGGGTACGTAGGGAGTTTCACACTCGATAGGCCTTGGCCGAGTGGGGTAAGTGTATTACTGGGGTGCGCAGAGAGTTTCACACGCGATAGGCCTTGTGCGAGCGGGGAATGTTTATGACAGGGGTGTGCGAGGAGTTCCACATGCAACAGGCCTTGGCCGAGCGGGGTATGTGTATTCTAGGGGTGCGCGGGGAGTTTCACATGGGATAGGCCTTGGCCGAGTGGGGTACGTGTATTACTGGGGTACACAGGGAGTTCACACACGATAGGCCTTGTGCGAGTGAGGTACATGTATTTGGGGGGTGCGTGGGGAGTTTCACATGCGATAGGCCTTGGCCGAGCGGGGTACGTGTATTCTGAGGGGTGCGCAGGGAGAATCACACGCGATAGGCCTTGGGAAGTGGGGTACGTGTATTCCAAGGGGTGCGGCGCGGGGAGACTCACACACAATAGGCCTTGGGCAATGGGGTACGTGTATTCCGAGTGGTGCGCGGGGAGAATCGCATGCGATAGGCCTTGGGGAGTGGGGTACGTGTATTCCGAGTGGTGCGCGGGGAGAATCGCATGCGATAGGCCTTGGGGACTGGGGTAGGTGTATTCCGAGGGGTGCGCGGGGAGAATCACACGCGATAGGCCTTGGGGAGTGGGGTACGTGCATTTTGGGGGTGTGTGGGGAGGTTTACATGCGTTTTCGCTGCCACGGGAGGGGTACGTGTACCCCAACACGAATTGGCAGTGTGTGTCCTCCCAGGTGTGCCCTCTCGCCCCTCCCCAGGCCCTGCAAGCAGCCCACAACACAGGGGACTACCCTGCCCCCCTGGCCACCCCACATGTCACCATGCACAAGTGAGCACCGACAGATGTCCCCCTGTACCCCCACCCACCCAGCAGTGACAGGCACCTGCCAGCAGGCCCCGACTCATGTCCCCCACCCCACCCACCCAGCAGTGACTGGCACCTGCCAGCAGTCCCCGACTCATGTCCCCCTGCACCCCCACCCACCCAGCAGTGGCAGGCACCTGCCAGCAGGCCCAGACTCATGTCCCCCCACCCACTCACCCACCCAGTAGTGACAGGCACCTGCCAGCAAGCCCCGGCTCATGCCCCCCCCAACACCTCATGACGATCCACAATCATGGGCCTTATGGCCATCCAAATCACACCCCATGCCACCCCAGTCCGAACACACAACCAGGTATGACATCCACCCCACAATGAAATCCCCATCACATTATACATCCCAAATGGCAAGTATGCACATCAACATTTTTCCGTTACACCCACACAATGGGTGCATTTGACTGAGAAAACCATTGATCCGTGGAAAAAAATAATAAGAAGCCAAATCAATTGTCGAACTATTTACAAAGTACAAATCCAGGGTCCATGTGCCCAATCATTGAAATGAAACCTATAAAAAAAAAAACGACCTAATGAAGAACTATATACAAAAACGTGGGGCATTGTCCAAGCGCCCCAAAATAAATAAAAACAGAAAGGAAACCTAACACTAACTAACTATATTCAATGGGAGCGGGCAAGTCCTACGGCTCACTCTGTGAAGTTCCGGGTGAGGGCATCATCGAACTCCATATCAATGTCCTGGAGGTGGGTTTTCTGCCCTGGCCCTGGGGTCTCGCAGGGATGCAGTCATGGCCTGTTCCAACTCCCTGCGAGTTGCCTCGAGGCACTCAGCCTGCCTCAACGTCCGGCGCATGGAGAACTCCGCCCTGACCATGGTGATCCGCAACTCTTCCGCCTGCCGCTGCTCCGCATCTATCCACTGGCCCAACTGCTGCAACACGGAAGACACTCCCATTCCAGGGACCTCATGCCCTTTGGCCGTTGCCTGCACCTCTGATGTTGATGGCCCCGAGCCATCATCGCTCCCACCTTGTGCCTGCTGCTTCTGCTGTCCATGTGCCCTGTCCGATGATGCCTGGTCCACAGGGGGCCCTGGTGGAAACTGGGCCAGAAGACGGCAGGCAGAACTACTGGTGCATAGTCTCCACAGAGGAGGAGAGGGCCGCCACAGTGCTTGACACATGTAGGAACCCTCCGACCATGGCCCCTCCCAACTGTGCCACGTTACCACGCAGCTCTTCGTGATGGCGTGCGTGGTCCCCCAGGAAGCACGCATGTTATCACGAATGACACGCGTGCACAACGTGCCACCAATCAGGACGGACCCCATTCGGTCATGGGACTCCTCATCCGCAGGTAGTGGAGTGCCAGATAACGTGGGCTTCCCCCCTACCTCCGACATGCACAGGCCTCTCCGTGCGCACCACCAACCTGGATGTCTCTGCACCATCTTCCGCCATTGCAAGCCCCTGTGGGGGCTCGCCCGGCCCTTCCTCTATAGCCGTAGTGGCAGATGCGGCACCGGTCCCCTCTCTCCCGGATGATGGCAATTCCTGGGATGGTGGCTGGGCTTTGCGTCACGGCCTGGTGGAGGCATCCCCGCCGCTTTGCTCCACAGCACCGTCTCCGCCCTCTTCTTCACTCGACGCTGCGTAGAGGGAGACATAGAACACAAGCATCAGGGTACTGTACAATAGTCCCCTAGACAGGAAGCAATAACACATGAGTGGCACTGTCAAACGTCACTTCCATCCTGTCCCTCCACAACACATGGGTCAATGCAGGCAACACACATGCAGAAACAGGTACGGCTCATGCAATCAACATCAGCATCCATGTACAAGGGCCTCTATTGACATAAATGTTGGCTTCAAACTCACATGCATCATGGCTCATACTGATCCCATGCACACACATCACCAGAGGTTCATGCATCAGGGCTCGTAGACCAGGGACACAGTGGATACAAGGGTGACTGAACTGCATAAGTGAATCAACACATCGTCACGGACATGTGTCATGCATCCATGGCGTTTCAAAGTCACACACGCTTCTCAGGCACACAGGCATGTACACCATACATGTACATGAGAGCAGCACCCATCTCTCACCCCCATCCATGTCCAAGAACAGAAACAGGCATGGATTCATGTGTGCATTCCACATGCTGCTCCCCATGTTGCATTGGAACACATGCACCATCCATGTGTTTCACGCATTACTGGTCTCACATGCATTACCATGATGTCCCTGCACACAGACATCCATACATGGCCCATGTAACACATACAGGCAAGTAGCTGACTACCAGAACACTGCAACATGCCCTGTTTCACACAGCAATGCATGGCCACTTACCGCTCGACTCCAGACGAGCCGGCATCCTGAGGATCTGGTGATGAAGCACTGGGCGAATGCGCTCCCCGGCGCCAAACTGCATCCTCTGCCTCCAAGAGGCGCCGGGCCTTCCTGAGGGTCCTGGACTTGTAGTCCTCCCAGCACTTCTGGACGTGTCTCAGGTCTCGGGGTGCCACCCCCTTCGCGTTGATGGCACCCACAATGTCCGTCCAGATCCTCCTCCGTCCTTCCTTGTCAGCGCGCAATGGTGTGAAGAGGCATCGTAATGCCCCAGAACTTGCTCCACCAGGATACCAACTTCCTTATCGCTGAAGCTGGTAGCCGTCTGCCTCTCTGGCTAGGGGTTGCCAGTGGTCTTGGATGGTGTTTGCCCCGACATGGCGACCCCGAGGCAGGTGTGGGTGGGCAATTGGGTCCTGGGGCTGGGCTGTGGAGCGATGGTATCCCAGTCGGGAGTCTTCTGTTCCAGCAGGGGTGGGCACAGCAACTGGACCCTTGCAGGTGGCTGACGTGCAGGCACCAAATAGCAGGGCACATGGGCAGCAGGCAGGCAGGCAGCAGCAGATGACAGGTTGGAGCGTGCTGGGGGATCTGGGGGGCAGGAAAATGGCCTTTTGGGCAGGAGCGTGGTCTTCCGTTTGTTGTCGCGTGGCCAGCTTGATACAGAGTGATTTGGCACGTGAAAAAAGGGCACGTCAGCGTGTAATTCGAGGAAAGGCCCTTAGCACGTAAGCGCGTCTGTGACGTTATGCGTGCAGGCGTTTCCCTCGTGACAGGAGCATAGTGATTCAGCACGTGTAAAACAGCACGTCCGCGTGTTAATGCGTGTTATCCGAGGAAAGGGCCTAAGCGCGTAAGTGACGTGATGTGCACAGGCGTTTACCTCAGCATGGGTTAAAGGTGAGCGGGGCCAGCAGTTCGCTGTATGTGCCTTTTGTGGAGACCGACGTGTGTGTTGCTACGTCGTGTTGTTTCGCGCACCATCACAACTTCACAGCGGATTAAGGACGTATCTCTTCTTTTGGCAGGGGTATTGGCTACACATGTTTTTCATTATCACGCTAGTCTGACGGTGAGTCGTGCATGCTATTTTCCCACTGCGGGTGCCCCTGTGTATCGCGTACCTGTTTTCAAGGTCATAGTAGCCTGCGTGTCCCATGTGTATGTGTTTTTCGTGTCCCTGGGTGCCACTGCGTACTGCGGGAGGTTAATTCCAAACACATGGGTTACCAGGGTTGCGTGCATGGGTTTACTGCAGTTTTGGGGTGCCTGAGCGTTGCGTGACCTGTCACTTCATCACCGGGGTCACATACAGCCTTGCAGGTGCAGGGGTGCTTTTAACATCTTATATCCCACCCCCTTCACCCAGGACAATTGTCCTATACACCTCCCATTGGAACTTCTCCATCTGTAACGGCACTACTCCATCTGTGCCATGGTTGGGAGGCCACCAAAGGTTAGGGGCGCCTCAGCTGGGCGTACTCCTCATGGAGGGCGTGGTCAGGGACATGGCCGGGGTGACCAGGGAGTAGGGGGACTCCAGGGTGTCCAGGGTGGCCGCAGAGAGGGAAGGGGCAGGGATGCGCCACTTCGGCATGATGTTGTGCCATGTGTTGGTGCAGTCATGCCACCACCCCCTGTGGTTCCGGGAGATGCAGCTTCTGCATCTGGCACTGGCACCCATGTGACCCGGCAGTCCATTTCATCGACTGCCACGGGCCCAGGGGTAGTGGTAGCTGGAGGTGCAGCTGTGGACACCACCACCCAGGCTCAGGGTCTGCCAGTGCAGGCTGCGTTGGCACTTGAAGAGTCCATGGAAGATTTCCAGCAGGTCAGGACGAACACCGTAGGTGCACGCAGGGCTGCCTGACCGAGACACATGCCCCTGAGCAGTAATGTCATCTGCTGCCCCGACCAGGCGGGTGTTGGCAAGTGCAGGGGCAGATGCAGCCAACAACACCCCGGTTGTGAGTCTACCAACCAGGACATTCGCGGTCAATGACCCTGGCACAGCGGATGTTGCTGCGCAGGGTCCATTCCAGGGCACCCAGCAGCCACTGAGACAAGTCAGGCCTGCGGTCGTCCTTACACCTGCCACTCCCTTGGCTCAATCCACCGGTGCCACTGGCCATACTGATCAGGGCGGCATTTGCCAGTCCGGGTCCGCGCCACTATCCAAGAGGAGGAAGTTTGCACCTGCAGCACAGACTGGGACCCCACACACAGCAATGACATCATGCACATCGAGGAAAAAGCCTTTCTGTGTGCAGGAACTGGACTTCCTCGTGGACTATGTGCGGGACCACAACCGTGACATGCTAGTGGGGCCTAATTGTCAAACTACGGCTGCCCATTGTGATACCCACTGGAAGTAAGTTGTGGAACATATGAGTGCATTCAGCCATGAGGTGCGCATGGCGCAAGAGTGCAAAAAGCGTTGGAATGACCTCAAATGCAGCACTAAGGCAAAGCGTGCCTCAAATTACAACATGACTCTGGTGACTGGCAGTGGGCCGGCACCTGAGGAGGAAGACCTCACTCCGCACGAGTCATTCATTGCGGAGTTCATACACCCTGAATCGGTCAAAGCAGTGAGAGAGATGCAGGACTTTGATGCCCATTCCAGTGAGTGTTGCTGCGTGTTTGTCGATGCCATGTGTGTTTTACTTGTGTGATGTGCTGTGCATGAGTGCCACTGCATGTCATGTGTACATGAATCAGATGTGCAAGTCATGCAATGCTTCACTGATGCATGGCTGCTCTGCAGGATGGTGGACATGTGGAGCAGACAGGGACTGTCCATCACCACACTTGCACCCTACTCACATGCTGGTCACCTCAATGCCCCCCCCGGTTCATGTACCAGCTCACTGTCCCTTCTGCATGTAGCCTGGGGTTTCCTTCCTCTCTGCACTGGGACTATGCCATGGCATGACTGAGGTGCATGTGTCATCTGCCTGCATGCAGGTAGTCCACGTAGGCATGCTCCCTTGCACCTCCACCCCCCTGCACCCGAATTTCACCTTTGCACTGGTGTGCATAATTGTGCTGTAATGCAATGGCCTGTTCATGCCTCCTGTGTACATGCTAACTTCCACCAGCCGACCTGCCAGACACATGCAGTGGGGTACATCCTTTGTCCTTGATGCTGGGTGTCTCACTTGGACTGTGCAGATGGCAGATGCTCCGCAGGGACATGAGTGCCCATTCATGCTCCATGTGCATTCCATGCATGCCCCTATATGTCATTGAGTGTATGATCATTGTAGTACGTGTCCAGGGCGACCTACATTTCATGGCATTTGATCAGCCTTCCCATGGCCTCCGTGGCTCAGTCTTGCGTCACACACATGTTTAGTGTGTGGCAGTCTGTGTGGCTCACAGGCTTCACCCTGTTCATGGCCCACTGACTCTGTCCAACTGGTGTAGTGTCTTCTGCACACATGGGTGTACTACTGAGGGTTCATCATGTGTCCTGCTTACTGTCTCATCATCATCTGCTGTGTTGTCATTTGACTCAGATGATGCAATTGATGCTAGTCAACACTGTCTGCCAATACACAGGTCTCTGGTCATCCTTTTGATACCATGCAAGGCATCCCTATATTTCCACTTAGGGGGAGGGGTGGTTTGCTTGTCGCCATGCAACCCATTGCATGCACATTGCACGTGATGCCTGAATTTGACCTTGCACTGCCTTCACGTTTTCTGATACACATCATGAAGTACTTGTACATGTAGATAGTGAGTAATGTACAAATGTTCTGCACTGCATCGACCCACTTCTGAGCAGTATAACACCCTTCTACATGCCTAATCACAAAGCAATGTCAAGTTGACCCAGCATGTATGGCAGGTTCTCTTTTGTGTGTGACATGTCTGCTTCATGTGTTGGTTGTCTGTGTGATGTCTATGTGTGTGTGTGTGTGTTGTGTGCTTCTAACATGTGTACTGATCTTTTTTTCTCTCTCCTTTTCAGATGATGACGTAATGGAACCAGAGGATGGTGTTGTCATGCCAGGCACAGGGTTGTTATCACTACAGCAACCCGGAACAAGTGGGGGTCGTGGGGTGGTAGACGTGGGGAGAACACACATGTGCTGGCAATGAGTCCAGCCCAGATGACCACTCTGACGTCCATGTCGAGTTGGATGTGCATCAGGTCCATACATCAGGGGTGAGTGATTCTGATGTGGACACTCCTCTGTCCGCGACACCTGCACTGATGGGTCAGACAGTTGTGGGACCTCCGTCTGTGGTGGATCGGGACGCAGGGTCACCCTCTACACCAGTCGCTGATGGGCCTGGGCCATCAAGTCGATGGGGGCATGTAGTCGTGCAACCGCGGGTGGTGCCAACCCAACGAGGACGGCTGGTCCTTGGGTCCCGCAGGTGTCAGGCCCAGCAACGCGATGGCCGCGCGCCACGGAGGTGTACTGAGTGGCCCAATCCATGCTCCCCCTGCTAGGGAGGTGCTTCTCCAGCAGTGGGCGGCACAGTCCATAGCCCGCTGGCCCAGGCTGGGCATGGCGGCCTCAGACAGGGCACGCCAGGCTGAAATGTTGTCTTTGCGTCAACCAATTGCTGCTCACAAAGATGCACACATGGAGGCCCTGAGGGCTGAGTATGAGTCCCTTATATCCACTTTGGGTGTCCTCTTGATGTCCCATAGGGCGCAGTCAGAGGAGAGGTTTGAGCAGCTTGAGCGTACCATCTCGGCTGAGCTACGTGCTTGCTGGGATGTCCATCAGTCTCCAGCCAGGCCTTGCAGGAAGAACTCTGTTTTACATGTGTTACCTTGCAAGAGGAAGCACGCGTATCATGGGAGGTTCTGCATGCAGACTTACGTGTTATCGCCGCACAGAACCAGGCTCACCCATCCGGCAGACTTACTGCCGACGAGGGGCAAGCAGCGGCTAGGCGTGGTCAGGCTCCTGTGCCACGTCGTCCTTTTCAGGATGAGCCAGACTCGGACGACGTGGTATCTCCCACACAGGTCGGGCTGTGCAGGCGTTGAGCCCATGGAGGTTTTTTTTTTCCTCAACATCATCGTATGTGGGTGTTGAGCTGCACCCTGTACCTCCCCCCGCCTTACCCCCCCCCGGGTCGTATGTGGCCATTTTTGATTTTTCTTTTTAGTTTAGTTAGTTAACATTCGATTTGATAGTTAGTTTAATTAGGTAATGTAGGTTTTTTATAGTTAGTGTAATTAGTTAATATAGTTTAGAATTGCTTGTCTATTGTGCTTTCATGTGACGTTGTGATGCTTTGTGGCTTTTGAAAGCATCCACTGTCTGTTCCAGCTGAGCCCTTCAAGCTTGTCTCGTGTATGTGCTTGCAGCTTGGGGTCCTGACTCACATAGGCCACTCAGGCTTCCTTTATCCATGGGCTCCAGGATGGTTCGGTGTTACAGACTATTTCATAAGGACTTTGGACTGTCATATCTGTGGCCTGTCTGCTGCTATATTACTTGTAGTAACACCCTTAGTGGGGATTGTAGGGGTGTTATCGATGGCATTTCAGCATTAGGAATGGGTGGTTTCATGAATCAGGTGTCCTTTAATTGCTATACATTATGTTGTATGTTCATTTTCTTTACTGTACATGTGCTTGGTGCACCTCATGCAATAGAGAGGGCCCGCCACACTTTGCCTGTCAAAGTCACACTGATGGTGGGATAGAATCTGATGTACGTCTCTGGCATGGTCCAGTCACAACCAGCATGAAGAGACACACACATGGGACTTTCCAGCATTAATTCTGTTTTGTGCCCTTTCAGCAGGAGAATGAGGCTCCAGACCACCTTTGCTGCCAGACATGGGCCAGTGTACGTCTGGCAGCTGACCACGTTCAGTGGTGCAGACATGCGCATGTGGGCGCTAGCAGTGCCACAGGGCTTGTGCTCATACATCCAACAGAAGCAGACGTGTTTCCAGGAACTCCAGGCAAGGTGAGCCGCACAAGGGGCACACACCACAGCCAACCTTCCACCAGGCCTGTTGCACATGCATGCTAAGTAGCGCCACTGATGGTGAGCTTGGACAGTTATTAGCGTTGAAGCATCAGTACAGCTAAGATGAGTTGGTGGATACATGGCAAGTTGCTTTCCAAGTTGTCAGGGGCACATGCAGGGGCTGTCGCACATATCCTCCAGTCCACCGTGCTCCATTGAAGCAGATGTATAAGCCCAGTAGCGTTCAAAGCTGGAAAAAATAGAGCTGCGCACAGGGACACCCAGCGAGGGACAGACTCGTGTGCAGTGCATATCATTTGCATGTTCAAATGACACATGCACTACCTCTTTTATTTGGGGATGCCAGAACATTACTTGTATTGAAGTTGTACCTCGCTATATGCGTGAAGCTGCTTACCAAGGTACCATAGGATGATGTGTGAATCTTGACACATTGGTCTTCCATTTGCCATGCGCCTGACTTACTGCATTGACAGTGTATGAACTATCTTGGGGGGAATCTTACGTATGGGTACGAAGCAGCAGACAAGAGTGTTTGTTTGTGGAGGAGTTACTTGCTTTGGCGCATGTATGGTGTTGTGTGTGTGTGTTATAGACACACACAGATTAGTAACTCTTACTATCTTTGCAGCATTGAAATGCTCCTGATAACAGACCTGAGAGTGCGCAGGCAGGAGGCCAGCACTCACCCCAGAGATAAGTCTCTCTTTGACTTACATTTGAGTCATGTGGTACAATGTGCATTATGTACATGGTTTATCTGATTATGTGTTATTGTGAATAGTAGATTTGTGTCTTTTCCCTACTTTCCCTTGACACTCCAACTCCCCTCTCCTGCCCCTTCTTCCGGTTATCCAGAATACCAATGCCTGTCCAGTAAACATATTCATGACCCTCCTTCCCCACCGTGGTCTCAGAGGCCTGTGTAAGTTTGACCTTGCAGGTGCCCAGACCACAGAGGGGTGGTTGGTTCATGCCACTCCTGCGCCTGGACACCGGAGCAGTGACACTACCCATCAGTTGGTGCTGCATCATTATATATTATGTACCAAACCGGGTACACATCATGTTGTAGCATTGTTTAAGTGTGCTAACTTGGTTGTTCCATCATTGTGCTTCTACATGTGCTTTGAAATTTACTGATACTTCAAGTCATCTACTGGAGACTCTTCAAGTGTTTTTTTCTGCCTACAGGCTTTTTGTTTGTTTGCCTCCTTTGAGTTCTCTTTGATTTGGTATTTGTGCCAGTCAAGTTGGCCTCTGAGGGTGCTGGACACTATTTACATGCAAGGTGGAAGATGGAGACAAAGGGTAGGGTGATCCTATGGCCAGGTATACTTCAAGGAAGAAGGCTACATACCCCAGACACAGTTGTTCAGTAAGTCATGGTGATATGTGAATGAGGGAGGGTGTTTGGTTGTTGGACAGTTGTCTTGGCCTGCAGTGTGATGGGCACCCTGACATTGTTATTGTGGTGTCCTATGTACATGATGTGTTCTGCTGGTCAATGCCTGTTCCTGTGTTGTGTTTACCTTTTAGGTGTGAGGGGATTGGTGTGGTTTGACATGCTGGGGTGTGCAAATGGGCAATGTTCACATGTGATGTGTAGAGGACACGGATGGTCATTTGATTGGACATGCATGTATTGAGCGCATGTCCCTACTGACACACACAGTCACACTATGATCAACCACATGTACATCCACCTATCCTTGTCCAAATGTGCACACAGTTTGCCTTCTGGGGATCACTGTGTCCCTGCAGCACATGATCAATGACCATTGGTGGATCCTGTACATGCGTGAAATGTTTATTTATTTGTTTATTTTGTCCTTTTCGTGTGATGCTCAAGGTGTGTCTCTGAAACAATGGCTGGTCACTATGCTGTGTGCTGAGCAGTGTGTTGGAGGAGACGCCCACAGCATACGTATTCAGGAGATGGGATCTAGCCTTGCCCAATGTGCATGTGAACAGGCATTGATTGTTATGTTCATGCTACAACTGTTGGAATGCATTTGGGTATGACTTGTTTCTGTGTGGGAGGTTGTTGCTCAGTCATTTCATCAGATTCCATGACAGGCGTCATTGTGTGAAGCCACTTTGCATTTATCACATGTCACTTCGTTTTCTATTGGTAATGTGTTGGGCTTTTGCTATTGCTTGCCATGTCATGGTGTGTCAAACAAGGGTGATGTGGTTTAGGAGGGTTTGGATGACATACCAGGGATTGTGATGGCCTGTTTTGCAGGGGTGTGTGATACACACCCTGCATGTGTTCATTTGGGTCACACACAATTGTTTGTTTTATTAGCTAGGGATGCACACAATGTAGCACTTCTATGGCAACATTCTCAGGGTGGTAAGGTTGTGACAATTAACTGTCTCTTTGTCATCATCGATTGTCACCTGGTATGTGCCAGGCCTGTGTGCACTCCACAGGGGTGGGGGTTTAGGTGACAAATGTAGCCACAAGCTGGGTCCGGGCTGCCTCACCACGTGCCCGATCCCCTCCCATATGCAGCGCCTGTGCCTGTGGTTGGGGATGTGGGGGCACCACCATGTCCACCGGTACACTCTTCCGTGTAGCAACATTGTGCAGGACATATGCTGCCACAATTATCCTGCACACTACTGGAGGTGCATAGAGTAGCTGCCCACCAGAGCGGTCAAAGGAGCAGAAGTGTGACTTTAGCACTCTGAATGTGCGCTCCACTATGCCCCTGGTTGAAATATGGGCAGCATTGTATCTTACCTGGGGTGGTGTGGTGGGGTTCC
Organism: Ambystoma mexicanum; assembly: GCF_040938575.1. Classification (NCBI taxonomy): domain Eukaryota; kingdom Metazoa; phylum Chordata; class Amphibia; order Caudata; family Ambystomatidae; genus Ambystoma; species Ambystoma mexicanum. The sequence goes on along the minus strand of NC_090926.1, from coordinate 826,844,903 downwards.
GGATTGGCGTCATCATGTGGTTGCTCAGAGGGTAGTCACTGTCCCCAGGAGAGATAATAATGGTTGTGATTATTGGGGTTTGTGTATTTGTCTGTGTGTGACATACATGCATGTGCACAGGCATTTGTACTCACCTTGGAACCATGTGTCGCCATGCTGCCCAGCTTCCAGGGCCCGGCTCAGGGCAGACATTCTGTATCTGAAACTGGTATGGGTGGAGTCTGGGTAGTTTGCATAGACAGAGGTGATGATTCCCTTAGCATTACATACCACCTGCACGTTGATGGAATGCCAGTGCTTGCGGTTTCAATAGAGGTGCTCAGTGGCCCTAGGTGGACGTAGGGCCACATGGGTGCAATCTATGGCACCAAGCACTTTGAGGAAGTGTGCCATCCTGTAAAAGTCCTAGACTGCGGCCTGCCTTTCTGCGGGTGTTCTGGGCATGTATATGTGCCTGCATACTGAGGGGCATGCAGTCATGATTGCCAACACCTGGTGTAGGCATTGTGACTGCGTGGCCTGTGAGACCCCCCCACTATGGCAGTAGTGTGCTGAAATGACCCAGTGGCCAAGAAATGCAAGACATTGAGCACCTTCTCCAAGGGGCTCAATGCTTGGGAGCAGAGGGTGGGGGATGTAAGGTCATCTTCCCACTCCCTGACCAGGTCTAGGATGATATGAGGTGGAAACCTATACCTGCCGTAGACCTGGTCATCAGCCATCCTAAAAAGGATGTTCCGGGGAGAAAAATCCAGGCCCTGGATATTCTCCTCCTCCTGCGGTGTCCCACGATCAGTGCTGCGACAAATGGGGCATTCATCATAGCTGGATATACGTGTTTGCGCGCACTTTTATGCTGTGCGTGGAGTCGCTTACGCCTGCCTTCCTGTGGCGGACGTGTTGACGCCTGTGCGTGTCTTTTAGCATGTGCTTGTTTCCCGTATTCGATTCCATGAATACGAGTTGTTCGCATGCGTGTGGGCGTTCCATGTATTTCCCTGCAGTACTTCCCCAGTTACGCCTTCTTTTTCAGGCGTTGTTCCCCATTCCGCGTGTTACGCCCTGTGTCCCGCCCCCTTTTTTGTGTGCGCATCGTGCTTTACCACAAATGGATTTGGCGCACATCCCAGGGAAAACACATGCAGGACTTTCCATGAATCGCACGCGTTCGCGTCTGCTTCCTTTTAGACGCTTGCGCCAGCTTGCTCCACATTTTTCGGCACACGTTTGTTCCATGAATCGGCCCCCATGATCAACTGCACAGTGTGTTTGAGTAACAGTAAGAATATTATGGTAGTATTGTACTTACTTTTTTTGTGTGGAAAGATTAGGTTTCCTATTAGTTGTTGTTTGTACTTCTGATTCTGCTGCTTTTCAGGAGTGTGCTCTTCACTGTAATTGTAAAGGAAAGAAGTTAGTCATTTTGTGTGTATATAGTATGTAGTTTCCTTTGACTATGTGCAACCTTCATATTTTATTTACATTATGTTACTTGAACATGCTATGCAAATAAATAGAATAGGAAGTGTATGAAACATGCTTGGTTTCTTACGGCGGTGTTATTGAATGTTAGGAGATAGAAGAAATAATGATATACTTATTTTGCAATTTTTATAAGGTACATGGCAGATAGTTTATAGAAAAGCATGGAATGTGTGCATTTGTGAAGGTGTGGGTAATAAATCAGAAGGATATGATGTACAGGTAGTGGTGTTATTGCAGTTGGGAGTTTTTCAATGTTAGTGTTTATCTGCGTGAGTGTTTGAAGGTGCTTGACCTTATACTGACTGTGTGTTATTTTTTCGATAGCTGTGTGTGTAAAAAAATAGCAGACAGGTTTGGAAGTGACAGTTGATTATAGTAGATGGGACACATGACAGTAAGTTTATTTTGTAGGTTATACAGATTAAGTGACAGTTACTCTTTTTATATGCATTCATAAGATGTGCATTTGTACTGTGCAGAGAAAATGCATACCTGTAGTTTGTATTCATGCATGTAGATATGCATGCAGCTGCAAGTAGAACTCTTGGAGACTTGTACAGTTGTTTTTGTAGTAGGTGCTTTCCAATGATATGAGACTTGTATTCAGAGTAATCTACAGTACATTTGAAGTGCTGAACTCTGATGATGCAGTTAGATGTAGAGGTCTTGAATGTGAATGGTGGATGGTCGTGTGACTGTTTACCTGTCTCCAATGAGGGAATGGCACAGAGAGTAAAGTGGAAATGGTAGAAGGACTATCTAGGTTACTATATGTCCGCGGACATAACGGAAGTCCACAGACACCGCAAATTACATATGGGGATTTTGGGGTGGAGAGGCATGCAAATGAGAATGAGCAGAGGAATTGATTAGTCAGTAAAGTTTGGTGGGTGTGTTGTGTAAGAAGACAGTTTGCAGAAGGTCTTTTTCCTGAGAGAAGAACAGTTAGCTATGGTTGTGTGTTTCAGAAAACAGATTGTCTGGATTTTGGGAGACTCATGGATACATTGTTTGGAGGTGCATGCACAACGCTGTGGAGTAGCTGTAGATCTTGGATTCCCTCATGTGGAAGTGCACTGGCATGGAGTACGCGGAATGAAGTGGCTAGCCTTGCTACATCTCTGTGCTAGTTTACAGACAGAGCATCATCCAGACATAATTATAATTCATTGTGGAGGGAACAGTTTGGGACATGTGTCAGGAATTTCTTTTTGGCAAAACATTTTCGGGCAGCAGAGTTCTTTGCTTGCATACTTTATTTTATATAAAGTTTGTTACCCTTGCTACTTATTTCCTGGTCTCAATCCCTAACCAGGTGTGTTATCCTTATTTTTACATATTGTGGGGAAGCGTGTTGGGTGCCCATCTTCACCTGTCAAACCAATGTGTGTAGATGTTATGTGCACATAGCCAGATAAGTAGGTTGTTTAAAATATGACAACTATGTTGGAACACTGTGTATATGTAGAGAGAATGCAAAGAGTATTATTTTTACATCATTGGCCATTCTTGACTCTTATACATTGGTACAGTAAAATGCTAATCAACAATTTGTTATGTGATGCATTTTGCCTCTCTCCATGAAATCTTTCTGTTTTATATCATTAGGAGCATCAGTCCCTGTCGTCAATGTGTTGCAGAACCACCGAGTAAGTTATGAGGTTTGTACACAGAAAGATTTGTAAGAGTGAGTTGGGAAAGGGAATCCATTTTGATGCTTCCAAACCATAATTATAAGTCATTGCAGCAAGAGAAGAATCAGCACTGAAAATAAGATGAGGGGAGACAACCGCTGGGTTCCTTTTCAGTGGCTGATCGCTTCCCTGTCACATAGCACAGCACTAGACCTTACTCTGACCTTAGTCTGAGCTACGCTGAGAGCCAGAGGAGCCCACCTTAAGCTCAGAGCTCTGCCTAGCTGTGGTGATCCCAAGGCACATGTGACATTTGGTGCCCATCACACCTGGGGCTCAGTCAACGTACCCCTACCCACTCATTAACTCACAAGCAGATGTGCATACCTTGCCGTGCCAAGAAAGCGCACAGTGCATTGTTTTGTTAAAAGTATTTGCTTCCATTAGTGAAGAGTAACAGGAGGTTTCATATTTTAAGGAAGGCCTTCTACTTCATGAAAGGTAAGGTGCCGAGAGCCAGACCTTTCTTTTCTAGGGATGCACAATAAAAAAATGACATCTCCAGTGCAGAGTTCCCTTCCATTAGACATTGACGAGCCAGGTTGAGAGGTTAGAGCCCTGGGGAACACCACATGTGGAATGAGAGGTGGTGGAGAGAAAGTACCCAAGTTGGACATGGGAGGGTCGGTCCAGGAGGAAGGAGGTCAACAACTCCAAGGAGGAAGGAGGTCAACAACTCCAAGGCCTGATCAGTGGATGGAGGCTCTCACAGAGTCGATTGATCAGGATGGCGTGATTGACCATGTTGAAAGCAGAAAAAAGGTCACTGAGGATGAGGAAAGAAGAGATTAGTGAGCAGATCTTCATGGGTGTTCAGGAGAGGAGTTTCCATGCCTCTGGCTGCTCTGAAGGTAGACTGACGGTCAGGGCTGTTGCTAGCTCTGTAAAAGATCTGGGGCTACACTAATGTCGGGATTGTCAGGACTTGGGGCTAGCTAGCCTTTTGGTTGTAGTGCCTGAGATTTTATCCGGGGCTACAACCAAAAGACCCGGGGCTATAGCCCCCTAAATCCCCCCTAGCAACGCCTCTGCTGATGGTCATGGAGACAACCAACAGATTCAATGTGGACAGTGAGCTGGGAGATGGTCAGATTTTCCAAGAATTTGCCCAGGAAAGGAGCCATCGAGCCCGGGCAATAGTTTGCCCGACAGGTAGGATCAGCAGAAGGCTTTTTAACAAGGGGTTGCACAAGGGAGTGCTTGAGGAAAGTGGGCAAAGTTCCAATGGCAAACAAGCAATTGCAGAAATTGGACAAGGTTGGAGCAAGGGTGTCAATGTGGTCATTGATGGGTCTGGAGGAGCAAGGGGAGCACCTGTTTGGACAACACTTTCATAGATCAGATTTGTCTAGCAACATCATCAGGTGTAGTCAGATAGAAACTGGAGAAAGGAGGTAGAGGTAGAGGGAGAGGAAGAGGTGAGAGAAGACATGATGTCCTGAGTTTCAGTGGTGAAGTGTGAAGACAGAGCCATACAGAGGGCCCAGGAGGGAACAGGAGAGGTGGAGAGTGCAGAAAGAATGGACAGCTCTTGCAGATTTTAAAGAGTTTGGCCATGTTGTTAGAGTCTGCATAGACTCAGGCTTGGATGTGGGTGTTCTTCTTTGACAGGGCAGAGAGTCTGTATTGCCTTTGGAGCAGGCGGCAAGACAGTTTGCCAGAGGATGCATCCGATGCCACCCACTTCCTCTCAGCCACCCTACACCTTTTTTTCAGGGCGGCATTGTTGAAGTTATACAAGAGTTGCACTTGAAGGTAGGTTTCAGACAGATTCTCTTCTCATGACAGGGGAAAGGACGTCCAGAGTGTTGGAGAAAGAAAGGTGCAGGTTGGAGAGGGCTGTGTAAGAGCGTGAGCCATCTGCAGCCACAGGAGCAGAGAAAGTAGCAGCAAGGCCATCGACTGACACACTCTTCATGGGCCGAATGAATGAGAAGGTAGGTGGCAGTGCTGGAGTGGGCTTAGCCTGGGGGACATAGAGCTTCAGGTGAAAGGAGAGCAGAAAGTGGTCAGTCCAAGAGAGAGGAGTGGTGAGAGGGTTAGAGAGGGGGATGTCTGAGGAGATTAGAACATCCAACTAATGCCGGCAGAGTGTGTCGCACCAGAGGGTAGAATATAAAGAGAGAGAGTGTCACAGAAGTTGTGGAAGAGCCCGGAGGAGGGAATAGAAGCATCCAGGTGGATAATCTTAGAATAAAAGGTCCACTCTTTTTAATGTATGTCAGTGTAAATGTATGCCAATTCTGACTCCCAACTGAGGATGACTTATGTCTTTACCCTACACCCTCCTCCCTGCTGCCTTAGGAACGCACAACTCTGGTCACGCACCCATCCCACTACTCCCACTACTCCTACAACCTACATTCCAAGCCCGGCAGACTGCAACTTGAGGGTCGGCTTCAGATGTCCACCACGTTCATGCAGCCGCAACATTATTACTCACCATTAATCCGTTGCTCTGCCATGAAGCCTGGAACTCTAATATTCAGCTCTAGCTACAAGAGATGCATAACAATATCCGTTCATGGTCCCCATACATGCCTCCCTGTAGCATGCACGTCCGCCCACGCAGCTGAAGTAGGTCCCCCACCCACCCTCTCTATGAGCTACAGCATGCAAAACTAAGCACTGTTTGCCTCCTGTTGTCCATATCATCTGTGCAACCTATTGCACCCTTACAATTATTGGCCAACCCTGCTGGCAATACTGTGCTCCCCATGCCTGCTCCCCCCAAGACATTGTTCCCTAATGATGTCAATCCCACTCACTTTGACAATAACATTACTTTCAACCTTGTTCCTATGCCCTGGGGTATCAAGATGCTCAAGATCCATGCCTGTGCCACCTGAGGCCCCTATGACTGTTGAATCTACATTGCATTCCATGCCTGTGCCCCCTGAGGCCCCTATGACAAATGTTGAATCTGCATTGCATCCCATGCCTGTGCCCCCTGAGGCCCCTATGACAAATGTTGAATCTGCATTGCATTCCATGCCTGTGCCCCCTGAGGCCCCTATGACAAATGTTGAATCTGCATTGCATACCATGCCTTTGCCCCCTGAGGCCCCTATGACAAATGTTGAATCTGCATCGCATTCCAGGCCTGTGCCCCATGAGGCCCCTATGACAAATGCTGAATCTGCATTGCTTTCCATGCCTGTGCCCCCTGAGGCCCCTTTGACAAATGTTGAATCTGCATTGCATTCCATGCCTGCGCCCCCTGAAGCCCCTATGACAAATGTTGATTCTGCATTGCACTCTATGCCTGTTCCCTTTGAGGCGTCTTTACCTGCACTATCCAATTGTAGTAATATTTCCATGCTGGGGCACCTACCACGCCCACCATGCTACCCGCCTCTACACCTCCAGTGGTCCACATGATTAGCTGCGCCCTTGTCATTGCCCGTTCAGTACTTTCCCATGCCCTTGAAATTAACAACCTTATCATTAAGGACAACCTTGACCTCTTCATTCTTACAGAAACCTGGCTCAACGAAAGCTCAGGCCCGGCACTATCTCTTGCCATTCCCTCAGGGTACTCTATATTCAGAAAAGACCACACCTCACAGAGAGGTGGGGGTGTGGCCCTCATTGCTAGGGAAACCTTTGCCATCAGAGAAGTGGCGGGGTAACTTGACCACTATAGTGACTACCTCCCATTAATGATGTATGTCTCCCATAACTGCAACATAACCATGTATATTGTCTACAGACTTCCTGGGCCCATCACTGACTTCCAGGACACCCTCATCCTCTCATTGTCTGACAACATCAAAAAGACGTCCCAAGTCATACTCTTGGGTGATCTAAACTTAGGGCTCAATGACCCCAAGGACTCCCATGCCAAATCACTCAAAGCCCTATCCACCCTGGGCTTCTCACAATCTATCTCTGACCCTACCCACCTCCAAGGGTGCACACTCGACTGGGTCAGCCACCAAAACTGTTCCATCCAAATCACTGCCAACACTTCTATTCCATGGTCTGACCACCACTACATTTAATTTAACATCAATACTCAAAAAGGGCCCCATATGCCTATCTCCCCCTGCCCAGCAGCCCTCGCGAGGAGTTCGACCCCAATTGACCTCTGAGAACATAGCACCTTATTTTCTCAACCCGGCCCTGCAGCCCCATCCTCTAACAACCCAGAAACCCTAGCCAACACCTTCAAAGATATCGTCACCCGAGCAGTTGACGCCATTGTGCCACTCTCCCTCAAAAAAGCCAAAAAAGCCAAATATTCTAACACATGGTTCTCAAAAGAACTCCTTGACCAACTCTCTCTGAAGAGGATTGCCCTTTCTGCCTGGAAAGCCAACCCATCAGAAGCCACCAGAAATGCCTTCAAAGCCATTTCGAAATCATACAAAGCCAACATCACCCTAGCCAAAGCTGCTTCCTTCAATTCAAGGATTTATGACGCCAAATCTGGGTCAAAAGAAATGTTCACCATCTTTAGGGAATTGAAAAAACCATCCTCTCCTCCTCGCTCTCTCATCAAAGATGAAAACTGGTGCAACAGAATTCAATTTGCCATGTTAGACAAGCTCAACTCTCTTCAAATCAAAATTTGCGGGCATCAAAAAACCCTCTCCCGCCTCATAGCCAACTTGCACAGTAAACCACCCATGCCCACAAAGACCAAGTCCTCCCCACTGTTTGACTTCAAAGATATGACTGAGTTGGAGGTCATTGCCCTGCTCAAATCCATTAAACCTTCTAACTGTAAGGGAGATGCCTATCCAGCCAAACTTATCAAAGACTCGCCACATATCCTAGCTCCCTTCCTAACCAAATTTATCAACTCTTCCTTCAGACGGGCCACGTTCCAACTGGACTTAAGCAGGCGTGGGTACGCCCACTCCTCAAAAAACCTCCATGGACCCAACGGTCCCAGGGAACTATAGGCCCATTACCACTGTACCTTCCTTACTTAACATTTTGGACAAAGAAGCCTACCTGCAAGTCCAAAAGTTCCTGGATGTGAACAGTCTCCTTGGCCTGCGGCAAACTGGCTTCCGCCCATGACATGGTACCGAAACGGCTCTCCTGGATTTAAAGAACCAACTGCACAATCTGAGAGACACAGGTAAACCTGCTCTCCTTCTGCTCCTGCACCTATCCGCAGCTGTTGACTTGGTGGACCACAACATTTTGTGCCACCATCTAGCAACACAAGCTAAGTTCTCCCCCAAAGCATGTGATTGGATTACCTCCTTTCTCCAAGAGAGGGCCATGAAAGTCTTCTCCGACTCAGCCTGTGCCAACCCTAGCCACATCAAATGCGGTGTTCTACAAGGCTTGTGCATCGCGCCCATGCTCTACAACCTCTTCACGAGGCCCCTGTTCAGCATCCTTGACTCCCTGTGCGTATCGTAAACCAACTATGCGGAAGACACACAGGTACTCATCCCCCTCACGGGGGCCTACCTAGTGGATACAAATACACTCACCACCATTTATTCCACTATTCAATCTTGGATGGCAGATAACTGGCTCTGCATCCAACAGTGAAAAAACTGAACTTCTACTCATAGGGTCACCCTCTACCCTGGGTAACCTCGGTGAACAGAATGCATCTTTCACGATTGACAATATTCCCATTAAGGTCTCCAACAATTTTAAGACACTCGGAGGCTACCTGGACTCCGATCTGTCCATGCATAAACAGGTTAATGCCATCGCCTCCTCCTCAGCCTACTACTCTAAAGTTCTCAACGCTGCCAGACCCTTCCTGCTACGCCAGAACTGCCTCACCATTGCCAGGGCAATAATTGGATCGAGACTGGACTACTGCAATGCCCTACTCGTTGGGACCGCCAACAAAAACGTGGCCAAACTCCAGTTAGTCCAAAATAACGCACTAAGGGTGGCCACAGGTACCTCTAGAAAAGACCACATTTCCGAAGTGAGAAGACAGGCCCACTGGCTCCCGGTCAAAGAGAGAATTGTCTTCAAAACCCTTGCCATCACCCACAAATGTCTCCATGAACTTACCTGAACCAAAGAATCACCAAGCATACTGCCACAGTATTCCCACTCTGGCTGCCGCCCACTGGAATGCTCTTCCCCCTCACGAAAAAATGATCGAGTCCCACCAAGCATTCCGCAAAGCTATTAAAACTAAGCTTTTTTTAAATGAAAATGCTATCAATCTGTAACTGTAAGCCTCCTATCATGCATCTGTATGTAACTACAGCTGTATTTGTGTAACCAAGAGATCTTTGGTCACCTGTCTAACCTCTGAATCAAAATGTGTAGAAATTCTTGTAACAGTGCCTCGATGCCCCCGGGCTGCAAGTGCGCTATACAAATGCAAATAAATAAATAAATACATAATTAAATAAATCTGTGATGAATGTAGAGTTTGTTTTGAAGCCTACAAACTAGGCCTCTACAATGCAAGAAAACACAGCAATATTAGACTGACAGATAAGCTTTTGAAAGGATGGCTTGACTGCATGGCAATGGAGGGTTTTTTAAATCTGAAGGAAATATGCTATAAAAATGGCTGGTGAAGACATGCCAATAATAAATTATTGCATTTTATGGAATACATCTCTTATACCTGGATACGCACATTCCAGGACCCTTTCCATAGAGCTCTACACTGCTAGCGAAGGTCAAAAAGGTGGCTACTAGTCAAAACATTTCCCTGGAATGAATCCGGAGTGGTGGGGGCTGGAGTGAATTTTCTAATCCTCCGCAGGCAAACACGGGTGCAAATGACACATGCTGGGAGACATGCAGCATTTCTATGTTCAAGTGCATACAGCAGAGAGACACAGAACATGCTTTGCAAACAAACGTTTGGTTTGACATATACATAACACAATGCACTGCTGATTGACATTTGTTGCAAAGGAGAAACTTAGGGTGATTTAGGAAAAGCTTATTGCACCCAAACAGCTCATAAGCACAACGGTTCAGACAGCCCGATGGAACTGAACTGAATGAAGTGAGCTGTGAACGCCACCCACTGCGGCTAAACATTTTATAGGAAAATTGTCAAATTATCATACAAGGTCTTGGTTAAATTTTTAAAGCATGTCACAGGCACTGATTAGTGTGACTACATAAGTCCCCTATATCTAAATATATGTTGAATGATCCTAAATGGATGATACCATTGTTGGCTACAGTTACATTAGCATCTCTCGTGATGTCACAACTTTTCCTACACTGCCTCTCAATTATGTTATAGTGCTAAACAGTGCAAATATTAGTTTTGCCATTGGACGGCACTGTCAAATATATAAAATAGCTTGCGATGTCAAGGGGCGAGACATTCACACCGAGTCTGACTAATGATGTATCCCGCTGACATCAGTGAGGACGCTGTTCAATGTTGCACCGTAGGGACACCAAAACATCTCTCTAATGATTGGCTCCCTGTCCCGCGTCCCAGAACCCCATGCCCAATGCTCTGGACCCCCAGCTCCCTTCTCACATCTTACTGCCAAGTGTGGTCTGAAAAAAAAGAATCCACGATGTGGCTTGAGTTTATTTAATGGTATTTCATTTCTATCTCTCTTCCAATTTTCCTCGTGCACCCAGGACCTAGCTCTTTAGCCTTGAAAGTATCTTTTAAACTAATTTTGCTGTAGCTTCATTCTCCTGGTAACCGTCAGCCATGTAGCATTCCAGACCACTGTTTCTGCTGAATGCTCAAAAATACATACTGCTTGTCACAGAGTGCCTGCAGCTGTTTACTTATGAACTGTCTACGAGAAATGCTTTCTTAACGTGGTCTACAACAAAAATGTGTTCACTTCTGTTCACATATCGCTCTCCGAAGACCCCATACCATAAGGCCACCTACAACATTTCCCACCCCCACCCTATACCTGATGTATACAGCTATCCCATGCTGCCCCGAACCACCCATCACTCATCAAGTCCCACCCCGGACCTTCTCATTCTGAGGCTACTTCTATGTCATTGTATGCAAGCAAAGCCGTGTTTCATGACTTCCTCACCCCCGATGTCACCCACCATGTTATTCGTGACATCACCATGTTACTTGCTCAATTGGTACATGTTCCCCCATTTGGCTGCGTTGGATTTGGTCCTTTACAACACATATTCGAGAAGTACATATTGCAATAATGGACGAGCAGCAAATGTATTAATGTTGCGGTTGCAGACGTTATAGATAGGGCAGTATTAGAGTCCATGTGTTCAGTTGTTGTATTCAAAGTTATGTTGTGTACTGAGATGTGCAGCAAGAGCTGAAACAGGAGGACGAGGGAGTCAGAAAGGTATTGTGGTAGAAGCAAGGTCAGTGTGTTAACATGCCAGAATTGCCACCAAATTGAATGTTAATAATCAGTACACAGTGAATAGAATAGAACACAGGCCCTGATGTGGAGTTGCCCTCCGATTGAGCTCAGCTGCTAAAACAAATCCCCTTTCCTGTTCCACAGAGAGAAGCGGAGGTCAGAGACACCCATGGTGCATATATAAAGGATAATTATATCCAGCTGCAGGGCCTGGATGTGGTGGGAATGGAATGTTTACTATGGAGAGAGCAGGAAGGGATGTGCCCTTTGAAGGGCAAATTCATGAGAATAGGGCATGAGGTGTTATGATGCCAATGGGCAAAGAGAAGATTTAGAGCACTTCTGCCTTCACCCAAGAGCAGTCATCCCATTTGAATTACAATCGCACGTATTACCGAAAACAAATAAATTGCTGAAATTCAGACTTAAGATCAGTGACTGAGTAACATCATTATTGGCCAACTGGGATAGGAGGAACAGAGGAGATACCCATACATTTAGTAAACAGTCGGGGGTGCAGCTTGTTTGCGCCGAAGCATGTGGTATAATGAGAAAGTGCAATGCCTTATTAAAGAAGAGTTGGCTTTGCCAGTTTACTATGATCATATCTGGATCGGATGGGTGGGCGTCAGGTGACGGTCTCAATTTAGTAATGTGTCAATAAGTACAAAATGCCAATCCAGCACCTGCATTCAATAGTGATGATGTAATGGGCCATGTGTTAGGGGAATGGGCTTAGATAAGGTGCAGCCAATCAGTCCAGGGACTATAGGGGGGCACTAGCATGTTCTATAGGTGGTTGCCAATGAGGTTGGTGGGATAACATTGTAACCTATGCATCTAGATTTTGCTGTTTACTGCTATATAACCTGTAACCTCTTGGGAAGTGATGAGCTCCATGTCAGTTTGGTTCTAGGGAAACGTCTGGACCTTTTTGCATGTTATAAACCTTGTTTTCCCTTTCAAAGTGTTACCGTGATTTTTTGTCCTTTTGGGGTTTTTGCATTGCTATTCTCTTTACAAATTGTCGACCCCCATGTGATTCCAGACTTTCAGTGAAGTTGGGGCTGTCCCAGCCACGCATCGTGCGGTTCGACACCCATCTGCAGTGACCAGTCCCCAGTCACCTTTGCATGATCTGAAGAGGTATGCAGGAGCCTTGTTGGCAGAAGGTGTGCCTGCTCCTTGGAGCGGGGCGCTGCTCCCGGTTTGTGCAGAGGAACTCTGGAGAATGCATTGATGTAAGTGCACCTTTGCAGGAGGAAACAACAAGAGTAGGGTGTGTGGGAAGTGTGTTGATGGTGAGTATGTGGATTATAAAGACCATGTGGCAATGTATAGCTCAGGAAATAAAACATTATTACGATTTCAGGATTAGACGTAAAATGAATTCTCTTACCCACTCGAATACATGTGTACAGAGCTCCCGCTGTACTGGGAAAAGATTGTGAAATACCATAGGGAGTGAGTTGCTGATATAAGAGGAGGGATGTATAAGAGAAGGGATGTATAAACTTTGGCCCGAAGAAGTAATGAATCATAAAGATGTTCTGGACCACATGAACATTTATTTATCGTCAAAATAGTAAAGGGGAGAAGTTGAAGAATAGGAAGAGCATTCTCGAGCTTTGGAGAATGGTTGAGGATTTGGAAGCTGTCCTGAGGACCCTAAAAGGGGGGAAATCATAATACAATTGCCCTGTGTCACCCCACACCTAGAGTAACTCCCGCCACACCCACAGGAGTATTAACCCATGCAAGCAGCTGCAGTTTATAATAATTATAAGTATGTGCCCCACGCAGCCCCTTGACTGCAAGCACCCACAACATATGAAAACGTCCTGCAGCCCCCAGCAGCGAATGCCATGCGCAACCCATTAGTGACAGAGACAGAGAACAGGGCCTGGAGAGAGTTAGAAACAGCATTTTGAAAGACAGTGGCAGAGCTGGCGCAGGTAAAATTAGAAAGGGAAAAAAGCTGAAGTGCGCCAATAGTTACAGATGAATGAAGAGCGGGTGATATTTTATTTAGGATGGATAACACCACGATTAGGAATGTACATGTTGAAACAAGTGATAATAGTCGTATGATGAGATGTATTGAGACGGATTACCAAGGGGGGACAGTTTGGATTACAAATCAATCACATCAGATGCTGATGCAGGGGTAGCGATGGATGAGGAAAGGGGATATGATATGATACGATACGATATGATACGATATGAAATGATATGATATGAAATGATATGGCATTTATAACGTGCCTATACACAAGAGTTTCAAGACGCGACGAGGCATGGGAGGGGGAACAGAGGGAAGGCAGACAAGTGATCCTACTAGGCCAGGTGTCATTCAGATCATGCAAGTGCATGGGAGGGGGAAGGCGGGAAGTGCATAGGGAGAGTGGAGAGGGGGCAGTGCAATACATGGGATAATAAGATAAACAACAAGTAAAACTACAGCCAGCAGGTGGCAAGTGCAAGGTTAAGTGTAGAGAAAGGTGTCAAGTGCTGGTAAGGGACTGTAGGAATACAGAAACAGTCACCAAGTGTGGGGGTTGCCAGGAGGGAGGTGCAGGAGTGCAACTGGCGGGGAGAGGGCCTGGGCCCGAGATCAGCGGGAGACCAGGTAACCACTGCAGTATCAGTGTCAGCAAGAAAGTCAGCAGAGGAGACGAGGAGAAAAAGCAGAAGCTAAGAGAAAAGTTTTGAGGTGCTTCTGGAACCAGAGATGATTCTCCTCAAGTTTCAGGGAGGTAGGGAGGCTGTTCCACAGGGAGGCCCCAGCCGAAGAAAGAGATCTACCACCAACTCGTTGCTGGTCTGACGAGGCCCAGGGTGATGCCATGAGTTGAGAGTTTGTGGGGCCCAAGAAAGAGGGCACGACCAGGTCGCATGGCAGTGGTGAATGGGAAGCGAGTGGGGAAAAAGTTACTGGCTAAGTCGTTGGGACCCCAGTTCGCATTGTTACACAATGGTCCTAGCAGGGTGCAATATGTGCCCTGGACACACATGGATAGAAACAACTTGATGAAGGAAAAGGTGAATCTGTGCACTTTAAAAGCAAACCACTGGCCTTAGACTAGCAGTAGTAGGAGACATGAAAAGTGTGTTCAAAGAATTGTTAGGGGGCCGAGTGGATATTTGGAAAAAGGCAGGGTATCCAGGGGTACGGATGGGTGGTGACATCCCTGGTGGGTCCATTTAAATGATTGTCAGGCTAAAGTTTGGCCTTCTCAAAGAGCAGCATATCACGATACACTGGACATGCATTCGATTATGGCACGTACTATGAAAGAAGATGATACCAAGCACAATACATACTCTAGATTCAGGAGACATGTAGGGCGGAGACAGGGGAACCGTGGGATAAGACTATAGCAATATTCTATAACATGTTAAAGAAAGGGATTCCAAAGAAGGTGCAGAATGATTTGGACAAGGTAGTTCAGATTGAGGCAAAGGGTTGTGCAGAGATTCAGGTGATCATACTACATAATTGCAGGTGAAGGCAGGAGAAAGAGAAGGAGAACGAGAAGGAAGTAGTGGACAATGCACAGAAGGCAGAGGTGAAGTTATTACAAAAGAAATCAGCGAAGTTGAGCATAGAAGGAGCAGAAATTACGACCCCGCCTCTAGGGCCGGTAGAACAAGGAATAGCATCAGTGGAAAAGAGAATAATATTGAGGTGGATAGAAGGGTATCACAGTTATCCAGTCAACAGACATTATCAGGGAGGTGTTGCCAGGCACTCGAGAGTTAATGAGTGCAGCCCCCGCCGTTGGGGAGGCGGAGTTATTGTATTGGGGAGCTGGAAGGAGAAACGGGGAGTTCTGGGTAAGGCGCGAAGGCGCCAGTTCCTGTTGGAGATTAGATGAATAAAGAAGTTGTTACATCCACTCCGTGTGCGCGTCCTCCTTACTGGCCCTTCTGAGAGGGTAACACTGGCGACGAGGTCTTCCAGTGCGCACCGCGGAGTCCTCCTCCTCCTTGGCAATCCGCCACGCTCGTGCTCGGCAGGCCTACCGGCTCCTCCGCCGCATGCACCTCCTCCTGCTCCTTCGGTGGCCGCACACGTGCCACCACCTTCCTCTTTCCGCTACATCGGGGATTTTACCACGTGCCCTCCGGCAACTGAAGTACGCCACGGCCTGACTCATCTCCTCCCGACGAGCTACCGTCGCACATCGCCATGAGCAGAAGGGGCTCCACCTCAGGGTCCGGGCCCAGTTCACCTCAACTGCCCCGTGCGACGCAACCGATTCAACTACGCCTACCCCCACCTTTCACCATGACCCCACAGTCCACAAAAGGGCCGCGATGGACTGACTGGATGGAGGATTTTCAACACTACGTACGGGGGTCCGGCGATGGCGAATCGCCCAACATCAGGGACATTTTCCTCAACCTGGTGGGGGGAGAGATCAAAACCGTGGTGAAAACGATTCCCGCTGCAGAACAAAACACCTTCAAGAACTTGATTAAGGCGCTAGACAAGCTCCTCATAATTGAAGTCAACCGTGACTATGAACGCTACTTATTCAACAAGTGCACCCAAATGCCACAAGAGACGGTAGATGAGTTCATCACCCGCCTTCGGGTAAAAGGAGCGAACTGTCAATTTGACGCGTATTCACTGGAAGAAGCCATTAGACTGAGGGTCATCGAAGGGTGCCTGTCTCCGGCCCTCAAGAAACAGCTCCTGAAGAAACCTCTCACTATCCAAGAGGTGAGTGAACTAGCCCGCATTCACGAGAGGGTGGATGCCCAGGCCACATCCATGTGCAATCCGGCCCACCCCAAATTGGACACTGCTGAAACCGTTGCGGCGCTGCAGCCATCCCGCCCGGGAGATAGAGGCTCATACCCGTACAGGACGCAGCCCATGCAAGCTCCTCGTCTACAGCGGCAGTGTTATCGATGTGGGATGTCGTTCCCCCATGCCGGAGCGTGTCCAGCGCTATCACAACGATGCTCGAATTGCGGGAGAGAGGGCCACTTCCAGTCCGTATGCCGGGAGGGCATACCATTCCCGCCGGTGAGACCCCTCACACAGGCCAGGATGCCTTTCCGTCCGCCGTCCCCACAATACCACCAGCCCAGATTCGGCCAACCAGGAGGGGGACAGAGACGGTACATCAGAGCCATCGATGAGTATCAAACCCAAGGTTACCCGATGCAACCTGAACAACCGGATCAGCCACAAGCTCTCACCGACGAATATGACCACCCCCCGATAGACTTCAGATATGGGTCTGCCTACCATGACGTGCAAGATGCGGCATACGATCCGCCATACGACATATATGACCAGGACGAATTCGTCAACCTGATACAGGACACCGAAGAAGCCAGAGAGGCCCCCAAGATCCCTGTCAAGATGGGCAATCAACAGTTCCTTTTCATGATCGACTCAGGCGCCACCGTCAACATCATGGGTGAACAGGACTACGCCAAAATTCTGAACCCACCAGCACTGGAGGCCCCCCGTTCCAGAATTTTCCAGTGGGGTGCCGCAACGCCCCTACAGGCTGTGGGATGTTTCACACAACGCTTCCTCCTGAACGGCCGGCAGATCGACACGACTATCCACGTCATCCGGTCGCTCACCAAAAGCCGATGCCTCCTCAGTTACCACACGGCATCTCGTCTGGGACTAATCGAAATCCATGTGAGAGCGGGAGACGTCATTGCCGCAACCTCGGACAGCCTGAGCTCGAGAGACTCAGTCGGCACTGTCACGTACCATCAACCGCAAAATGTGG
The DNA here is from genome assembly GCF_040938575.1 of Ambystoma mexicanum. Lineage (NCBI taxonomy): Eukaryota > Metazoa > Chordata > Amphibia > Caudata > Ambystomatidae > Ambystoma > Ambystoma mexicanum. The sequence continues at coordinate 826,827,674 of NC_090926.1, read as the reverse complement.
TCACACAGGCTGACGTTGCGAGTGGTTTCCCGAAGCTGTGCAAAGGCCTGGGCAAGCTCAAGGCCCCCCCCATCCGGCTACACATCGACCCTTCGGTGACCCCCGTCCCGCAACACCCTCGGAGAGTTGGATTTCACCTATAGACGGCAGTGTCGGAGGCACTTCACCAACTGCTCTCCGACGGTATCATCGAACCAGCCACCGGGCCGACGCCGTGGGTGTCACCACTTGTGATCGTGCCCAAGGAAGGGGGCAAGATACGTCTGTGCGTTGACATGAGGGTGGCAAACACCGCCATCCAACGGGAGAGACATCCAGGACCGTGCATCGAGGACATGATCGTCCAACTGAACAACGCCCAGATGTTCTCCAAGCTCGACCTCAATCAAGGTTACCATCAGTTGGAGCTGCATCCGGAGTCCAGACCCATCACCACATTCGCCACCCACGATGGCCTCTACAGATACCGGCGGCTGAACTTTGGGATCTCGTCCGCCGCAGAAATTTTTCAGGAGGCCATCCGGCAGGTAATCAGACCCATCAAAGGCACCCGGGAAACCTGGCATTTAGTGGGGAAGACGTTTGTGAATTTTGCCCACAGTCCCACCATTTGTTATTGGCTGAAAGGAACCCACACATTGCATTTACCAACATCAGCCTTGATTTCTTGACATACAGGGTGTTTTCAGGGTCCACTTTGCGTTTTTTCGCTGAACGAAAAGGGAGGTTTCTTTCAGTTATTAATAAAATACACTTTTAATTATATGCTGTTCGTTTTTCTGCTGAAAAGTGAGTCTGAATCGTCACAGTGCACAACCTTATGATGGGTGGCCATTTCAGTGAAAATAGTGCATTTATTTTTCAGCAAGTAATGTGATGTGCTTTTCGAATCTGCAATTGGATTAAATGTTTGTTTTAGATTTCTTTGGATTTCCACTGAGAAAAAGACACCCTTGCTAATCTGTTTTGGTGTCAGTGTTTAATCATCCTGATTTTTATGTGAAAGGGACCTTTGAATTTCTTTTACCTTTTGTTAATTAAAATGCTGCTTTTCCTTTGGTAATGACAATTAGGTCTTTTTCGCATGGCTCTTCTGTTCCATGGTTTGGGGGTCTGTGATTACATCCCATAGCGCTGAAGCCTCTGCTTATAGGGTGATCCGGCTGTTCAAAATTCTCCTGCCCAGCAGTCACTGCCCCCAAAACCGAGTATACTGGTTGATTGAGTCCCAGTGAAGCAGCAGCAGGAACAAGCATACAAGGTAAGTTAAGAATCGCCCTTATAGGGGAGGATGGCTGTTTAAAAGGCTCATGACCAGTATTCACCGCCACTTAAGCCAATGATACAGGTGATTTGAGTCCTAGGGAAGCAGCAGCAGGAACAAACATGCATGGTAAGTAAAGAGTAACTAAGATTTAGGTTTTCTTAAAAACTGTGTTTCTTAGGCAATAAGCCCCGAGCCTGCAGGACATTACCACATAAGGTAATGCCCCCGGGGGCCATAGTTACAGTCCTGAGCATAGTGAGGGCCTCAGAAATGCTCTGGAACAGAAAATAAAATGCCAAAAAATGGCCGCTGGGGAAGGGAAAACAAAGTCTGTTTTCCCTTTCCATGGTGGCCATTGAAAATAAGTGAAAAAAGTAAACAAACTAAATGGCCACCATGGAAAGGGAGAAGGGACTACACATAGTCCCTTCTACCTTTCTATGGTGGCCATTCAAAAAATAGGAAAAAAGGAAACAAAAAATATTGTCCTGTATGGAAAGGAAGAAAGGACTACATGTAGCCCTTTCTTCCTTTCCATGACGGCCTGTCGCAGATCGGGTGATGACGCGGAAAAATGTTCCCAGTGGGTTTGCTCTCAAAATCGACAGAAAAGAAGGTAAGTGGGGGTGGGAGGGAGGTAGAAAATTCGTTGGATGGGGGAGGGGAGTGGGAAAGACACCTGATTACCCGGCAAGGAGAGATGATGGCTGGCAGCCCTGAGTTGGCTCAGGGTGATAGGATTACCATGTGGTAACACCCACATTCTGAGCCTCCCCAGCTTTATTCAAATCTAGGTGTGCTTTTATTATGTCTAGCAGGCCCCCAGGCCCTAATCAAATCCATGTGTGCTCCTATTATGCTTGCAGGCCACAAGGCAGTTAATCTAATCTGTGTGTGCTTTTGTTACACTTAGCAGGTCTCCAGGCCCTATCAAACCCATTTGCGCTTTGATTATGTTTAGCAAACCCTCTGACTTTATTCAAATCTAGGTGTTTGTTGTATTATGTGTAGAAGGACTTCCGGCTTTATTCAAATCTAGGGGTGCTTTTATTATGTCTAGCAGGCCCACAGGCCCTAATCAGATCCATGTGTGCTCCTATTATGCTTGCAGGCCCTAGGCCTTTAATCAAACCCATGTGTGCTTTATTATGTTTAGCACACCTTCAGGCTTTATTCAAATCTAGGTGTGTGTTTTTTTTAAAATTATGTGTAGAAGCCTTCCGGCTTTATTCAAATCTAGGTGTGCTTTTATTATGTATAGCAGGCCTTCGGCTTTATTCAAATCTAGTTGTGTTTTTTTGTTTATTATGTGTAGCAGGTCCCTCAGCCTTCGTCAAATCTAGGTGTGCTTTCACCATGCTTAGCAGGCATTTTGGCTTTATTCAAATCTAGATGTGTTTTTTTTTTCTTTTTAGCAGGCCCTTCGGCTTCTTTCACATGTAGGTGAGCTTTTACTAGCCCTGCAGGCCTTTGCCAGTATCCAAATCGAGCCGTCCCCCCCCTATGCCTTGCAGACATTAGCCACTTGGCACCTTACAGCCAACACATGACCTTTAGACCATTCACAATGACCAGCCCCAATCCAGATCAGATGCACCAAGCTACCGAGGCTCATGTCCCCATAGACGTTCCCAAAAACCACCGGCCATCTGACACCAATAAATCCAAACACTCCCCAATACTCTCCCTGAAAATGGAACTGTGCTCGCAAATTCACTTGATATCCTACCAACTTCCTTCCTTCGCAATGCTTTGCTAACCTTCATCCCTTCCCTCCCACAAACCATTGGACGTAATACCATTCATAACACTAACATTCCATGCTCCATTGAGCACAGGAATAAGCATCTAGCTTCCTGCCTACCCCGCCTCCAGCCGCTGGTAGGTCTCAGCACACCACCACACACCAGCTAACCCTGCAACCTCACACCTTAAGAAACCATGTTCTCTCGAGATGAAGAACAAACACCTAGGTTCGGGTTTAACCTCTGGCCAACAATACCTTCCAACTACCACTCCCTCTATCACCTGGAGAAATAAACAACTCAACTCAAGAACTAAACCCCTCTCCCCATGACTGGAAGAAAATACATCCTGAACAGAATTGGCCCACCACCTAACTTATATGATCACATCAGTACCCCGAGGACCACAGACGCCAATACAAAAGGACTCAAAGATACTAAGGGTAACCATTTCGCCATTATAGATCTTACGCCAAAAAAAGAAACACCTCTAGAACTCAATAGTAACAAGCCCACCACTCCGGATAACTTGAAATCGGCAACCACAACCCACCCCAGCCCCAGATTAATTAATTAATGTCTAGCTCATGACTAGCTCATGCCCTTAACATTGAAGACCTCATCACCATCAACAACGTAGATTTCCTAGCTATCTCAGAAACTTGGCTAAACCCAACTGCTGGCCCTGCCATTTTCCTAGCCATCCCTGAGGGATAAACTATATTCAAGAAAGTCAGGGAGATATCTAAATTAGGTGGAGTAGCTGTGATCGCCAAAATAACCTTCCATTCAGAGTAATTCCAAACCAAGCCATCCCCTGAGTTGAACGTATCTCACTAAAAATGCCCCTATCTGCTACATCTGCTGTTACCATCCACCCACTGTGCTCATTCGAGGCAACTCCTCTCTACCAACACTAAGCCTTCCTCAAATATCATTCCGGGGGATTTCAACCTAGGTCTCAATAACCCCGCAGACGTCCAGACGCTTGCCATTGCAAACACTATTGAAGCGCAAAGCTTTCTTCATCGAATATCCAACCCGACACACAACAAAGGCTGCATTCTTCATTAGCTCGCAGATTGCAGTTGTCACAAGAACATTCTAGCCAACAATCCATGCCCATGGTCAGACCACAACCTCATCCTTTTTTCTATCAAACAACACAACCCAGCTGAATGTCTTGCACCAACTCAACCCGGCGGTACCTTCAACAAACTCACAAAACGTCACCCCTGACAACATGTTTCACCTATTACTACCACTAACTGCATACCCTGACACAAACTCTGACTCCACAGACATGTTAGCGCTCTATAATCAAACCTTCCTTGATGCCATTAACAAAATTGCCCCTCTGGGTAATCGCAAGCCCAAACCAACTGCCCACCTAAATTCCGGGTACACCTCCAGCCTCAAAGCCTTACGAATGGCATAAAGAATTGCTGAAAGTGTCTGGAAAAAAAACGTTACATGCGAACAGACAGTACTTCAAGCCGTTGACCACAGAAAACAAACAAGCCATTCTCCAATCAAAAGGCAACTCCTAAAATGAAAGAATCACATCACGGGCACAAGAGAGCTCTACGTGATTCTACAGAAACTAGAATGCCCGCCACCTTCACCAGACCTCTGTAACAAAGATCTACCCTGGTGCAAGAACATTCGAAAGGCCCTCCTTGGTAAAATCGTGTTACTCCCAAAAAAATCAACACCAAAAAATCCAAACTAGCCTCAGCTGCCAGACCCATGCCAGGAGACGTCTGCCCTGCCTCTCTCATTAAAGACTGTGCTGAAGGGCTTGCCCCTTTCATCACAGCCTTAATCAACAACTCATTCTTCTATAGCAATGTACCAACAAAATCTCAAAGAAGCATGGGTACTCCCACTTCTCAAAAAACCCACACTGGACCCCAACATCCACACCAACTACCACCCCATCTCAGCCTTAATTAACAACTCCGTCTTCTCTAGCAATGTACCAACAAAATCTTAAAGGGGGGTGGCGCTGTGGAGCAGCCCAAGATGGCTGCTAGCTTTTCAGCTCTGTGCGGCCTCGGTGTTCATCTGCTCACATCTGCGATCCCCAACACTGTGAAGGACTATCGGCTGGCCGTGCTGTTGCCGCCACTGCACTGGACATTTTGTGCGATTTTGGACTCGATCGGTCCACCCGGGACCCGGCTGGCACCTCTGTTGGATTTGGGCCTAGCATTCCACCCGGCCCCGATGGTTGCCTAACATCCGGCCCTCCCGCCTGGCTTGCCTGACTCCCAGATCCCCCGCTCCTGTTTCCCGCCGCTCTGTGGAGTTGTTGCGGCTGCGTGGGAGTCCCGCTGTGGACGTCGCCACACTGTGAATGCTACCTGTTGCGTCAGCGATCATCGCGGCCTCCCCCTACAAGGAGAACATGGTGGATTTATTTACCCCGCTGGCATTGTCGCCGCCCCCACTTGCGCCCTCCTGGGACAGATCCCGCTGGCCCCCCCGTGTAACCTGAACACATGTGGAGGCCGCGAACGCCCGCCATCACAGCTTTGCTGCTCCACCGGTAACTCTCTATCTGCGGTGGCCCCCCAACCGCCTCGTGGCACCTGCCGGCAAAAAAGACACTACGGTTGCTCCTGTCGGCCCCTGCCTTCCCCAGTTCTTCATCTTACTCATAAGTGGGCCCTCTCTGCAACCGTGTCCACTACAGTGACAATGCCTAGCAGACACAAGGCGGGGGCCCAAGGAGGAGGCGCAATGGACAAGTACACTTAAGCGGTCCCCCGAGATGAGCCAGCCAGCACATCATCGCCCCAGAACGAGCCAGACTTGACCCTGCACCAAGTGGTCGGAGCACCTGACCTCACCCTACTAATGGAATCTATGGCTAAAAACTTCACCTCCTTCCATGAAAAACTAGACGACATCAATGCTAATGCCGCCTCGCTAAAGACTCAAGCAGATCAGGCGGGATCGAGGATCACCGAGGCTGAAAATAGAATCTCGGTAAATGAAGATGGTATTAACACGCTCCAAGACACTGTGGCCTCCCTAACGCGTAAAATGAAAAGTGTCAAGGCGAAATGTGACGATTTGGAATCTCGCTCTCGTAGGAACAACCTGCGCATCATCGGGGTCCCCGAGAATGCCCTCAACGGGCGGATGGAAGACGCAGTGGAGAAACAAAGACCTGCTGGATGACCCTGCCCTCTCACCATATTTCACAGTCGAGCGGGCTCATCGGACCCTATCACCGTGCCCCAGACCCGGCGACATCCCCAGACCCATTATTGCCAAGATACTCAACTACTGCAACAGCGATCTCATCCTCCACCTGTCGCGGGAAAAGGGAGACCTGCGATTTTAGGCCCATACCATTAGAATCTTCCCGGACTTCTCGCTGGCGGTGCAGCAGGAGAGGCGCCAATTCTTAGGCGTCAAGAAGCTGCTCAGGGAGCGCAACGCCCCCTATGCCATCCTGTTCCTGGCACGGCTAAAGATCACTCATGATTGCAAGATCTTTTTCTTCACTGTCTCTGACGAAGCTGTGAAGTTCATTGAGTAACATATACCTCTTACTGGGCCGCGAGGCGACCACGCGCCATAGACTGAACAGCCCACGATGTTATAAGGTGTCCACAGATCCATGCCTTATGATGTGTTGATGGCAACCTCACCGTGTCCACTCAGCAAATGCGGCCTCTTATCATATGTATGCGGGCCACAGGCTAGCTCCTAAACTGCTTACTTTGCCTCCTCCCCCACTTGGTTCTCGGAGCTATCCCTGTGTCCTACTCTCTCCTGCGACGTCAACCTACCAGAGGGCACTCTCTGGTCTCAGAGGCTGTCTGTAATACCCGTTTACCGCAGCAACACATTCGGGACAGCATTTGCTGCCCCACACGAAGCTCCAGATGCTGGCCGCACGGCACCAGCGCCCCCCGTTGCAGTTGCAATGTTTGCTTTCAATTTTATTTTGTTCTTTTTAATGACAGGCCCCTGTTGGGCTGGGATGTGGCCCTATCCTCGTTGGATCTGGTCCTCTGAACTTTGGTTTCCGGTTGGAGCAGGCCCAAAAGGCGTCATGTTTGTTCTGGGGTGAGAGGTCTGCACTGCATGTTGGGGTTGGGCAGTGAGGGTGGGGGGTGGCGAAGTTGGGGTTGAGTTAACAGTTAAAAACATGGCTGAGAGATACATGACTTCGACTCAATACTACTGTGCACACGGCAAATGCAAAAGGTGGAATGCTAACGATACTACCACTGGATGTTCCATAATGTGACACTATGGCTCTGAACATTGTAACATGGAATATCCGTGGTCTGAGCAATTTCACTAAGGCCCACAGGATAACTGCCTATGCCCAGCGACACTGCGCCAAAATCCTTTCTCCAAGAAACCCATGCCCTTGGGCGCCTAGCTACATGTCTCGCCCCCACGTGGGGCAACAATAGATACTATATGAAGTACTCCACCCAATCCAGGGGGGTCCTAACTCTAATCCATAAGTCAGTCCAGTTTTCCCTGCGTTCCAGCCATATTGACCCTGAGGGTAGATACGTGATCCTCCATTGCTCACTCGCTAATATGGAATGCCTTCTAGTGAACACATATGCCCCAAACTTTGACGCCCCTGAGTTTTTTGATGCCGTCACCACCACGCTTCTGAAATATATTGGTATTCACATCATATGGGGCGGGAACATGAATCTGATCCTAGATAAAGACCTGAATAGGTCCGGGACGGCCCGTCGAGCCCCATCACGTGCAGCCCATAGGTTACACGCCCACATAGACACACTTGATCTCAGAGATGTATGGAGAGCTCTCAACCCACAGATTAGAGAGTACACATTTTACTCATAGGTACACGATAGCCTCTCCAAGATCAACCTTTTCCTCATATCAAGCTGCATGATGGGCAGGGTCACAGAGACCAAGATATTACCGCGCACATTATCGGACCATTCACCGGTAACACTTCAGATAACACTGGGACACGACCAGCCCCCTCGCTCCTCTTGGAGATTTATGTCAGAGGCCCTCCTAAACATAGTCTTCAAAGCTGATATCCTAGCTGACATCAATACCTTCTTTGAGTGCAATAACAGGCATGACACCCCCGATGGAGTACGCTGGGAGGCATTCAAGGTCTTCATCAGAGGAATGTGCATCTCTAGGGAGGCTGGGGTCATCAAAGCCATAAAAAATAGCTTGCAGCAGTTGGAAGCGAAATTAAAAGAGCTTGAGAGGGCATATGCCACCACCCCTTCCCCGACCATACTGGCACAGATCAGAGCGGAATTAGAAACATTTGACTCTCATGCTCTAAGAGAAGTTCGCCCGTCCTGTAGCGGCCAGGAAGTATGGTGAGGGGGATAGGCCGGGTAGGACACTGTCCAGACTGGTCCGCACTGAGGGGGGCAGGAACCGCATTGATTGCATCAAAGACACAGGAGGCACGCTGTGCTGGTCCGACCATGATATCCTTGGGACATTCACTGCGTTCTACACGACCCTGTATGGCCCCCAGCAAGAACACAGCCTGCAAGACACTGACACCCTGCTATATCAAATCCCCATGACCCTCCTCTCCTGCGCGACCAGCGACCTACTTGAAGCCCCTATCACCCTCGATGAGATAACCACGGTCATCTTAAACTGCCCTAGGGGCAAAGCACCAGCCCGGACGGCCTTATCTCGGAGTTTTATCGGGAACATGTAGCCATTCTGGCACCCAGACTCCTGGAGGTGTGGAACGAATCCTTAGAGTTAAACATCCTACCCCAATCCATGTGTGAGGCGCTTATAACTGTACTGCCCAAGCAGGGTAAACCGTTGGACGAATGTGGGTCCTACAGACCCCTTTCCCTGATTAACACTGACACGAAAATATTTGCCAGGATTATTGCCAATAGGTTTCTCCCCATTATGCCCCACTTAGTCCACCCCGACCAGAGTGGCTTTGTGCCCGGCAGATCCACCGCCCTCAATACCCGTCATCTGTTCAATGTTTTGGCTAGAATTGACCCCGACGCACAGGCCGTGGCGGTCACCCTTGATGCCCAGAAGGCGTTTGAAATGGTGTCATGGCAATATATGTGGGTGGTGCTCCACAAAATGGGAATTGATCCATGCATGAGATCGTACATAAAACTTCTCTACACAAGCCCCGAAGCCAGAGTCCTAGTCAATTCCAGGGCCTCGGCCCCCTTGGTTTTCCACAGGGGTACCCGCCAGGGCTGCCTGTTCTCTCCGATACTTTTTGCACTCGCTATGGAACACATGGCTGACAACGTTAGAGACAAACACACGCGTAAAGGTATACGTCTTCGTGACACACCTGAGATCATTTCTCTATATGCCAACGACGTGCTTCTATATATTAGAGACCCGACTGCCCACCTGGACCCGATATTGAGAGACATAACCAAAATTGGCACCTTCTCGGGCTTCACCATAAACTACTCCAAATCTGAAATCTTCCCGCTCACCCGGTCCGCTACACAACCACCCTGCAAATTCCCCCAACGATGGTCACTGAGGGGCATCAGATACCTTGGAGTGCAGGTGTCCCCCACTAAAGATTCACTGTTGGCTGACATCTACGGGGCTGTGGCGCAGCTTGCTGAGGCTCAAATGTTGAAATGGCGCAGTCTTCCACGCTCTCTGTCGGGTAGACTATCTCTAATCAAAATTATTAAGGTCCCTAAATGTCTCTGCGTCTTCACTAATGTGCCGATCTGGACCGGAAAGCGATATTTCAGGAACCTGCAAGCTGCATGTGCCCAATTTCTATGGCACTCGGGCGCCGTTCGTAAGAAATGGCAGCACATGACTCTTCCCTATGGAAATGGGGGTTTCACCGCCCCTGACTTCGCTAAATACTGGACAGCCGCACAGGCCCAACAGGGTACACGTTCTCCGACCCCCCCCCGCATGTGAATCTCGAGAAACTAGCAAGCGAGAGTGTCAACACCCTCTCCCTCATTCTCCATCACACATATCACGCCGACGCCCTGGCAGACCCTGTAGCGGCCACTATCAGGGCCTGGAAATATATCCTGCAGACACAACCCGACCACCACCCATACTACAAATGGCTGCCCATCTGGCAGTTCCCAGGCCTCAGCCCTACACATGATAAACTCTTAATGAAACACTGGCACGACCTGGGCTACCGGGCCCTGACCGACTTTTACCCCGACGGGAAGTTTATCACTCTGCAGAGGTGGCGCCCCGGACACCTGGGTACTGCGTTGGAACTACTACAATACTATAGGTTGAGGGTGGTGTTCCGCGCCTGGTGGCCCTCATACCCTGATGAGCCCCAGACTCACCTGAGATTCACTACATATCCAACTCGGCTGGAGCTAGGGGGATAGTGTCCTCGCTGTACAAATTGCTGATGGCCGACCCCACGGACGTGCCACTCAAGGCACGGGATACGTGGAGTGTGGAGCTGGGCCTCCCCATCACTGACGCAATGTGGGGGAAAATGGGCATACACACCCGAACCACCTCTCTGAATGCCAGACATAGGTGCATACAACACAAGCTCCTGAACAGACTATACTACACGCCTCAAAGACTGGATAGGTTTGCACACACCCAGGCCCGCACCTGCTCTAAGTGCGGGTCTCCTGCTGCAGATCACACTCATATGTTCTGGTCCTGTGATGTGCTGGGCCCATACTTTAAAGCCATAATTGAAGCTCTCTCAGATATTACAGCATCCCATATCCCTCCAGAACCCCTAGCTATACTGTTCGGCCTGTGGGATAGCCCTGAATTGAGGAAGATGTCTAGGTTTCTGAATGTTGCCACCATAATAGCCAAAAAATGCATATTACAATGTTGGAAGCGCCGATCCTCCCCTTCATTTGAGATGTGGTTGGGGGCCCTCACCTGGACTCATGCGTGCAAGGACAACTATATCAATACCCTCCCGCTGACCTCTCGACCCAAGAATGTATGGACGAATTTTGCACCTATTTGAATAACAAAGATGACTTAGAACTATTGTCCCCCCCTCCTTGTGAAGTAAACTAACCCATTGTTGAGCCGCATAAATCCGAATCATAGTCATATCTGTCCTTTGCTGGCATTTCCCATGTATTGCATTACCATTTATGTATCTGATACCCTTGTTATGCTGTACATTGTGTTGTTTGTCTGTTCTCTCACCATGCCAATAAAGAAAAGTTTAAAAAAAATATATCTCAAAGAAGCATGGGTACTCCTACTTCTCAATAAACCCACACTGGACCCCAACATCACCACCAACTACCGCCCCATTACAACGGTACCCTTCCTTCTGAAAATACTTTATAGAGTAGCATACGTACAAATACAAAAATACCTGAAAACACACAACCTTCTGGGCCTTCGCCAGTCAGGCTTTCACCCTCGTCATGGAACGGAAACTGACCTCTTGAATCTCAAAATCCAAATGGATGAGATCAAAGACAAGGGCAATCTGGCCATACTCCTCTTACTTGACCTCTCAGCAGCCTTTGACTTGGTAAACAACAATGTACTTTGCAAACACTGCACCATAGCTTCCCACTTCCTGGCCAACGCCATAAAGTGGATCAAATCATTCTTATCTAACCACACCATGAGAGTATTCTCAACCACCACAGCTGCCCCCCAGCCACAGTTAACTGTGGAGTGCCCCAAGGATCCTGTGTCTCGCCAACATTGTACAACGGCTTCACCTAGACACTTTTCGACCACCTAGACAAACTGGAGGACACATGCACTAACTTCACGGATGAATCCCAATTACTCCTCAATATCATGGCAACCTCGACACAGACTTTCATGTCGTGAACGAAATGCACCTAACCATCCAAGTCTGGATGGGGCAAAACAAGCTCTGCCTTAATGACGAGAAAAGGGAACTACTCCTCATTGGCAGTCAATCTCGTCTAAATAACCTTTCCGACTCCTATAAATCAATCACAATTGATAGCAACATTATTGAAGTATGGACGGACGCGGATTGGGGTCAGTAACAGGGCTTTATTATTGGATATAGTCTTAACATGGGAACATCTCTACATCAATAGGTATGGGAAGTATAGGAGGGGTTTGGGGACATGAGCGCCGTCCACTGCCTCTTCTTCTGTGTCTCTCCAACTGACTCTGCTTGCTCCTGCGGTTCCCTGGAGCTCTCCCTCCGTTCCACTCTGATCTCACTAGCACGTGTGACACTACACATCCCTCTTCTTTCACAAGGACCACCACCTAAATTAGGAATTCACATAGTCCAATAAATGTCCTGTTACTCCTGCCAGCTCTTGATGTCCTCATAGGTATATCTCGGGGCATATCTGTATTCTCTACCAAAGAAAATAACTTCACAGAACTGGAACTGGCACTAGCACTGGTACTATTACCAGAACTAACATGGTTTCCTGCAGATCCACCACTTTTACTCACTTCACTCCACACCCAACTTCTTCTAGCACCTATCTTTTCCTCTTCCACCAACACCATTACTCTCTCAATGTTCCACACTCTCCCATCACTAGTTTTCACTGCATGCCGGAAAACTTCCACAACTACAATCTGTCTGGACCACTGACAACCATTCTCTCTCAAAACTACAGGAACCTTAATTCAGACCCAACATCCCACATGTGGCTCTCTTCCTCTCTTAAATCTCTGGTTATCATGTTGCATTTTGTTGATCAACTGCTTCTGCGTAATGTTGTTTTCCACACCATCCAAATGTATTTCTTTGCCAGCCACCGCACTCATCCACCCTGGAAATAACTTAGTGTTTGCTTTCCTCCCTCTTCTTAGATCGAAGGGAGAGATTCCAGTGGTACTGTGCGGCATGAATCTATGAGCTAAAATAGTTTCTTTCACCACAGTTTTCCACTCTCTTCCATTTGACCAAGCCCATCTGATAGCACCCTTGATGACCCTGTTGTATTTCTCTACAACACCACTGGATTGTGGGTGATAAATTGCACCCACCTTATGAACTATAGATCTCTCTTGCAAATATATCGCAATTTCTCTGGAATTTAAACTGTGGACCATTGTCTGTCAGCATTTCTTCTGGATACCCTTCATGCTCACATATCTCTTCCAAAATCCGATAACTTTCTGAGTAGTAACCTGAGCAGTGAATGCAACTTCTACCCATCTCGTCAACATATCAATCACAACCAAACAAAATGTAGAACAACCTTCACTGCATATCGGACCCAACACATCAATCGCAATTTTCTTCCAAGGCGCCTCTGGTATATCTTTCAAAACCATAGGATACTTTGCTCCCATACATACTTTGTCACTCTTCAAACAAAGGATACAGCTCCTGATTCTTCTTTCCACCTGCAGGTCACACCCAGGCCACCAGTATGTGTTCCTTATCCTGTGTTTCGTTTTCACAATGCCTAGATGGCCTTCATGACCAAGATGGATGATTTTCTCTCTGAGTCCTTTGGAGGTATCAACTATGTCACTTCTCATTAGGCATCCACTTGGAACATATAATTCATTTCTGACATTCCAGAATGCAATGGATCCAGATTCTAGCATTTTATCTTTCGTTCCATCTCACTTCTTCTACATTCTTCATGACCTCTAATAATGTAGTGTCTTTCATAATTTCCTCATCCCATTCTTGTTTAGATATTGCTGAATTTGACAATTCACAGGTCATTTCATGATCATCTATCTCATCCTTCATGTCACTGTAATTGGTTAACCTTGACAGACAGTCTGCCATGTGGTTCATTGTACCAGGAATATAAACCATGGTGAAATTGAATTCTTGTCACCTTGACACCCATCTCCGAATTCTGCTTGAAACCTTATTGAGACCTTTTGTGGCAAACACTTCCACCAGGGGCGTGTGATCTTTGTGAATTTCAAACTTAACACCCCACACAAAACTGCTGAATTTCTCAGTAGCCCACTTAATGGCAAGGGCCTCTTTCTCTATCATCGCATATGTCTTCGCTCCCTTGAGTAGTCGTGAAGCGAAGGCTATCACAAACGCCCTTCCTTCATGAAATTGTATTAATGTTGCTCCTAGCCCTATGTTGCTGGCATCCATGGTAATAATTGTCCACCTTCCTCTCACATAATTCTGTAATGCTGGAGCTTCACTCAATGCTTCCTTTATAAACTTAAATTCACTTTCACACTCCTCATCCCATGTGAATTTCTTGTTGACCTTCAATAGGATTCTTAGGCTGACTGTGTGATCTGAAAATCCCTTCATGAACTTGACATAATCCTCAGCCATCACCACATCACTGAGCTGCATTTGCGCTAGAAACAGCAACCTGGCTGCGCTGGCTCCTGTGCGCACCAGGACCTCAAAACTGAGTTTTGGCAGCAACAGAAAAATGGCTACATCATCATGCCACCCACATTTCAGGCTAGGTGGAACAGGTGACACACTGCAGGGACATGACAGTGTGTTCTGAGACATTTATAGGGAATCAAGTGAACCGGCAGCACTTCATTGCTGCAAAAGCAAAAATTCCCCATCATTCTGAAACCATTATGAGTAAAAAGACCCAGTCAAACCAACTCTCAGAGGAATCAAAAGCAACTTAATTTTTCCCTCACAAACGGAACACTAATTTATTTCTTTTCAAAATGTATCCTGGCTCAGCAGTTCAAAGTGACTTTTTACTCTCTGAGCCAGGTCAAGGATAAATGTGTCTACACTTTATATAAGAGTCCTGCTGCAAGGAAAATGACTAAAGCTGCCAAGACAGTGGCAATGTGAGGAGCTGCAAACCGAGTTAAGGAAAGAAATGATTGCAGTTTTTAACACATGTGGACAAATGGGCTGTGCTGACTAAAGAGATAAAAAAATGACCTGTTTAAAACTCGATTGTTAATGAAAGCCTTCTTAGCCATGTAAAGGAATTATGTTAGTGGTGATAATACACACATACAAGACATTCTGTCAGAGGTTTGTTTAATTCAAGACCCAAAGTAAGAAATTAAACAGTTTAAAACACATAGGCTGGAGTTGCAAATTCTCAGGAAAACATGTTCTTCCAGTTGCCAGCCCTGAAACTCCTCCAAGGAAGATAGATACACCCTAAATCCAGGACACATAGGTGCGAAGTGCCAGCTTGAAAAACTTTGAATGGGAAAGAAATTGCCACCCACTGCATGCTGTTGCTATTTTGCTGTCCTGATTCCCTATAGTAACCAGTAACCAGAATTGCCAGTCCAGAAGAACGATCCTTTGGTATCCAGACCATGCCTGCTGATTTTGTCCGGCTTTCCTGTGTTAGACCAGATCCGTTTGGTGATCCAGAACCGCTGATGGTCCAAAATCCAAACTAAACATGGACTGTGAGTATCAATAAGAACCATAGAAATCATAGTCTACCTTGCCTTGTCATTAGTTCCACTCACTAAGTCATCCTATGCTTATCCTGATCATTGTAATATTGTCAAAATCATTCTTGGAACCCTGCTTTTGATTCCTTGTGCTAGTGCCAACATCTTTAATAATTTTGTCTGGTAAATTCCTGAGCAATTAATCCTGTTTGGAGTAATCCGACTGGGTCCGCCAGGGTGGGCGCGGCGGGGCTAGGGTTGAACTTGCGAGTCAAGCTCAGGGCTTACTGTGTCTCCATCTGGTAGCCTAGCCTGAATGCCCTAGTGTAGAGTAAAACTGTTCCTTTTCAAAACTGATTTCTTTGCCTTTTTTCGCGCCTCCATTTTCTCAAAAACGTACCTCACTAGATCTTGCATAACTCACTCAATTTAACAGCAAGAGACCTCATTTCAATTTCATATTGTACCTATGATCCATCCATAGCTGCACCCCAACCCAATAACTGCATCCCAATTTACAATATTTCACCCATTTTTATTAAAACCTTTTTGGTAAATTTAGGTTGGATTTGCAAAAGTGTGTTTTCGAATTGTATGCTTTTGCTCAATCCATTTCTTGTGATTACTAGTATCTTTCCAGTGTTGCTCCAGTAATGAATTGATTTTGTTTCAAGAGTTTTATACGCATTCACTGTTTTAGTCATCCATTTCTGGGTGTCATTTGTAGCATTGCCAGGGTTTAAAATCTGTTTTTCTCTCTTGTTTGGGGAGGGAAAGTCGGATTTTAATTCTGTTTTTCATTTGTCATTCCTGATTACCTGCTGCTTCTGTTTATCCACTTAAAATAAATTGATTATTTGTGGGTTGAGGGAACCTGGCAGGGGGAAATTATAACTCCAGTGCTATCTTACCTAAAATCAAAAAGTCTTCCTATTCCCTGGTGTTTTGGAGTTGTGTCAATAGAAGGTTAAACTAAGTGCATTGCTTACATTCCTATTGTTCTTATCACCTATTGGTGACTGCTGCCCCATATTAAAAATTGTATAATTTGTTTTGAATGTTAAAATAAATAAATAAATATTACATTTTATCAACCAGCCTGGTTCATGGTCCATTGGGACACGGGGTATTTGAAAAGATAGTGTGATATGAGTGGTGTATCATCTCAATATTGAATCTAATCTAACATAAGCATTTCAATCGCGAGCTGCATACTGGGTTGAGACTAAGGTGTGTGTCGCCTGATTGCAATCCTTAACAATGCCTAGGAAGGTTCTGAGTTTCCTTATTGTTGGGTGTTATCATGAGTTTTATTGAATCTGCCATTTCTTTTTTTGGTGAAATTCCTTCTCCAGAAATCACATGTCCCAAGTATTCAATTTCTCTTCTATTGATTTTTGATTTCTCTTTGCTCAGCACCATTCCTGCCTGATGCAGTTTCTTAAACACTCTTTCTAACCTTTTGTTGTGTTCCTCCTCATTGTCTGCATACACCAGGATGTCATCTTGAAAGAATATAACTCCATTTTCTCCATCTAAGATCCAGTACATGATCTTATGGAATTCTGAGGCTGCGGAAATAAGCCCAAATGGCATTCTTCGATACTGATAAAGTTCATCTGGTGTAATGAAAGCTGTTAGATGTTTGGAATATTTATGCAATTTCACCTGATGATAGGCTGCAGTAAGATCCAACGTTGAAAATACTCTCGCTGAACTCATTGGTGATATTAACTCCTGAATATTTGGTATGGGTGCCTCTCCAGAATAATACACTTGTTCAGTTCTCTCATATCAATGCATAATCTTACTTTTCCAGAACTCTTCCTCACTACAACCATTGGCGAAACCCATTCAGACGCATCAAGACTCTTGATAATCCCTTGATCTTCTAGTTTCATCAACTCACATTTTACTTCTTCTCTAAGTGCCAGCGGTATATTGTGCAGCTTTTGGGCAACTGGCTTAGTACCAGATTTGAGTAAGATACAATGAGAGAACCCTTTCACACATCCTATGGTATCCTCTTTGAACATTTCTTCTTGTATTCATTCCACTGAATCACTTGTATTGGGATCAAACCAAACTTTCAACAACTTCTGATGGGTCCAGCTAAGTACCGAGGATCCTCCATTCTTTGATACATAGATGCGACCATCTGATTCCCTTTCCTTAAACATTAGAATGGCACTGAACCACCCTATCAGTTCAATTTTGGCTCCTCCATACGGTTTTGGTTTGACATCTACTTCATATAGAAACTCTGGTCCATAACTTCTCCACATTCTCTCAGGAAGGAGTGTATATCTGGCTCCTGCATCCACCATCATGACAGGGAGGTGTCCATTTACTACAATAGTTGTTCTGGGGCTATCTGTCTCTTCACCCTCATCCGATACCATGAATACACATTCTTCTCCATCACCACTGTCTCCAATCCAGTTCATGTTTGATCCAACAGGTCAGCTTCTACAGCACCTGGCCAAATGACCTCTCCCGTTGCAATTCCTGCAAATAATTTTCAAAGCAGGACAAGTAATGCTGCTCACCCAATGTGATGGACTGCCACATCTGTAACATGTTCTCAATATTGTTCGTCCTCTACCTCTCTCAGCACTCCCACCTCTGTTCTGGTGCTCTGGTTATCATCCTTTGGCCCTATATCTTCCTTCTCGGGCCTCTCATCTATCGGAGTCGAACTTCCCATCCTTCTTTGTTCTTCCTGCCATTTGGTAGCTTGTATTCACTCTTATAGCATTGCTGCCAACTACTCCTATGGTATCCTCCAGATCTGGTTGTACAATGCTCACTGCTGCTTTAATCGATGTCTCCTTTACTCTGCTTTCTAAAGTTTGCACACATTTTTCAGTGTGCTCCACCTCTTTAGCCATCCTCAAAACCACATCCAAAGAAGTATCGTCTTCAGTCCAAAGCTTCTCCGTAACTTTGCTACTGCTACATTCTGGCATAAACTGATCCCTTATTCTCTCTTCTAGTTGTTGGTAGAATTTAAAGGTCCTTGCCAACTTCCTAAAAGCCGTGACATACTGTTCTACAGTCTCACCTTCTTCTTGAACTCTCTTACCAAACTTGTACCTTTCCAAAATTGTACTGATCTTCTTCTCATGATGCTTATTCAACTTTTGCATTGCCATTTCATATTCATTAATGTCCCCATTTTCCCCCGTCAGAAGGTCTGGTAAGTCTTCATACTTTTCTTGACCAGCTGGTCCCAGACAGTGCAACAGTAGGGATTTTTTTCTCTCCACACTCTAGTTTGTTCCACACACCACATTGGCATAATGCTCAAATGTTTTCAGCCACCTCTTCCATGGTATTTGTATTTTATTTATTTGTAGCGTGCACCCTTCGGCCCAGGGCATCAGGACACAAAACCTGAAAATCTTTCCATACATAGTTGTTTACATACATAGTTGATGCATAGGTATGTGTGGATTAATAATGGATGTCTCAGTTCTGAGCAAGTGGCCATGATTTTGATTTCAACTTGAAGGTGTTAAATGAGTCCTCGGATTTGACGATGGCAGGGAGATTGTTCCATAGCTTAGATGCAAGGAAAGGGAAGCTCACGCCGCCAGCTTTTTGGCATTTGAACCTTGGGATCGACAGGCAGTGGGTCTGGGTGGTTTTTTGAGGTCGGGTGGAAGTGTGGAGAGAGAGTCGGTTGCAGCGGTAGGGGGGGCCTTGGGTGCCCATGCATTTGTGAGTGAGGGCAAGTGATTTCAAAGAGATTCTCTGCTTGACAGATAACCAGTGTAGATTAGTTCTGGCTTCAGAAGTATGGTGGTTTCTGGGAATGTTTAACGCTGCCCTGATGCCGTTGTTCTGGGTGATTTGTAGTTTATTCAAGTTCCCTTGACTAGTTCCCAGGTAGAGGGCACTACAATAGTCAATTTTTGACATGATGAGCGTTCTGGCTAAGGTGATACTGTTAGGAGTGGTCAGAAAATGTCTGCAAGCTGCAATATGTTCACAGTGTAAGCAGAGGCTGATCTAACTGCATTGGTTTGTCGTGACAATGACAGAGTGGCGTCAAAATAGAAACCTAATGTTTTTGTGTCTTTAGAGACCTTAATGATATTTCCATCTATGATGAATGACTGGTAAGATGGATCTAGTTTGTTAAGACGTTGCGAGGAGCCCAAAATGAGGAGCTCCGTTTTTTCATCGTTAAGACATAATTTGTGTTGGGCCATCCAGGCCTGGATGACCAGATAGACGTTGTTCAAGGCCTTGGTGTCAGCCATATAATCGCCAGTGATGGGAATGAGTATCTGGGTGTCATCTGCATAGTTGGTGTAGGAGACACCCAGATAGTCGAATACATCAAAGAGAGGTTTTGTGAAGACGTTATAGAGTGTAGGTGACACGCAAGAGCCTTGAGGGATGCAGAGGTGAATCGGGGCAGTGTCAGCGGCTGCAGAGGGTGAGAAGACCCTCATAGATCTGTTACTAAGAAAGGATTTAATCCATGCCGTGGCTGAGTCAGAGAAGTGGGAAGCAGAATGAAGGTGTTGGCATAAGATTTGGTGATTGACCAGATCAAAGGCCACAGAAAGGTTGAGGAGTAGAAGCATGGGCTAGTTTCCCATTGTCTTTCAAGACCTCAATTTGAGTTTTCAGGTCAATCAAGGCTGTTTCGGTCCCATGTCTGGGCCGGAATCCTGATTGTCGCAGACCCAGAAGGTTATTGGATTCCAAGTAGTCTTGGATCTGCAGGTATGCCACATGGTCTAAGATCTTAAGCAAGAATGGGACAGTGGTTATGGGTCTGAAGTTAGTGGCTATGCTTGGGTCTAAGGAAGGTTTTTTAAACATGGGATCACCCATGCGTCCATGAGGTTGTCAGGGACAATACCTGTTTTAAAGGAAGAGTGAATGATGGCCGTGATGAATGGGGGTACAGGTCATGGCCAGAATCCTTAATGATAGGAGCAGGGCAAGGATCACCTTGACAGTTAGACGGTTTGATTCTATTTATAATGTTTTCCACCTCAGCAATGGTGAGAGGGGAGAAGTCAAAGGTTTTAATTTTAAGAGGAGCTAAGGGAGAGTCCCTTACCGGGGTTGGTGGACGATTGTCCTGTTTCAGGCTGACTGGTTTGTCTTTGATTTTAGATTGTATCGTGAAGATTTTATTCAGAAGAGCGGATTGAATATTAGCGCACCATTTACTATCTTTTGTGCAGGTGTCAGGGGAGGTGGCAGGGGATTCAAGTTCTTTTAAGATCTTAAAAAGTTCTTGTGTTAGAGTCTTCTTGCATGATGCGGTTATTGAGAGACTCCTTTTTTGCAGTGATGATAGCATCTTTGTACGAGAAGGAGGCAATGATGAAGCCTTCCTTGTGCTTATCAGAAGGGTGACTTTTCCAGTGATTTTCAGTGCAATGTTTAGCTTTGCGGAGCAGTCTTAACTGAGGTGTAAACCAAGAGTTGAGATGTGCACGTGGTTTAGATTTCCTACGTTTGATAGGGGCGATTGAGTTAATGGCTGAGAGCATGGTGCGATTGTAGGTATCTGCTAAAGTTGTAGGGTCGGTGCAGGAGTAGGTGGCTGCAGTGAGAGATGGGAGTAGCAGTGGGAGAAGTTTCTCTTTGGTTATATCCCTTTTATTTCTAGTGGGGAGGGCTGGAACTAACACAGGAGGAGAGCACAGTGCTGCTACAATATTAAAGGTAATGATGGGGTGGTCAGACCATACGCAGGGGGTGTTAGAGATAACATTGATGTTGCAGTTGGAGCTGGCAAACCAGTCAAGGGTCCTCCCTTTGGTATGGGTAGCCTCTTGAATGTGCATAGTGAAGCCGAAGTCAGTTAGTACATTCTCTAAGTCAGAGGCAGTAGAGTCTTTAGGGTCACCGAGTCCCAAGTTAAGGTCACCTAGGATGATAATTTGCGAGTTAGTTTTGGTTTTGTCGAGAAGTAAGGTGGACATTTCTCCAACAAAGGAAGGTTCAGGACCAGGAGGAAGTCACTCTTAAGCCAAGAGAGTTTTTGTGAATGAAGGCAACTCCGCCCCCTCTAGTTTGGGCATATTGCGATCGCATCGAGTGATGCCGTAGTCTGGTGGTAAGGCCAGTGACAGTGAAGGTCCTGATGCGGCATGTAGCCATGTTTCGGTTATTGCAATAAAGTCAAATTCTTGGGACGTGATAAGGTCTGCAATGTCAAGTGCGTGGGCTGGAAGAGATCTGGCGTTGATAATGGCACCCTTGATCTGTTGAGGTTTGGCTGCTAAGGTAGTGGTTTTAAGATTGGTGCTGTGAGAAGTAGGCACAGTGGTTTGGGTATAGCGTATTTAAGGTTGCTGCTATGTGTGCGTGATAGATGGAATCTTGAGCTTAGTCTTTTGTTTCTGAGCGTGAGGGAGCAAGGTTGATTCGGTGTGGGTTTCCTAGCAAAGTGTTACAGCCAGAGAGCGGGGTCATTAAGGTACCGGTTAGTGTAGTTGTTGCAGTGGTAGTGTTCAAAGGAAGTAGTCCTAAGGCAGCCCATTGCAAGGTTGAATCTAGGCAGTCACTGGTGGTGAAGGCTAAGTGTAGTGGCACTATTAGAACGATCAAGGAGCGGTGGTGGGGGTACGGGAAGTACTTTGGGGGGGATCGCTTGTTGGACGAGTGTGGGTGTTCCCACAGTGAGTAGCTGGGCGATGATAGCTAAAGGTGAGGCCCAGTAGACATAAATGGCATTGATGGTCCTAAAGAACATGATAGTGGTGTAAAGGCAGCAGGGATTCCAAGGAGAGAGCACGCTGAGACGCATGACATATAATAGGTAAGGGAGTTCCTATGCATCAGTTCAGAGATGGGTAAGGGCGCACAGACCCACTAGCGCTGCAAGCTGATTGTAGCAGTGAGGGTTTCTATGGGAAAACAATAGGCTGGAGATGTCATGAGCAGCAGGCAGGTACAATTGTAACAGAAAGGTTCACCTAAATTCAGTATCACGGTAACGTCTAGAAATGTACAGTTGTAACGGTAGGGGTACAACTAGAAACAATAATCATAATAATGCTAAAATTCCATTAGCAGGCTGGCAATTGTGGCATTAGGGTTCACCTGGATTCAAGTCACACAATGATGGTTGAGATACAGTGTGCAAGCATGTATGCGCGAAGAAAACGCAGTTAGATGCAACAAGCCACAAATGGGCACAATACACTATTCACTAGCAGGCGCAGATCAGTTGTAGGATGCAGCATTAGGTATAGACATGGAAATAATAGGAGGCCGAGCATAATATAGAGACTTAGGTAGGCAACTAGAATGCCAGGAAGGTAGTTAGAGCATGAGGCAGAGCACAATGCAGGTAAGGAGCAGCTGGCACACTGATGCCAATGTTTCTAGCAGGGAGATGTCCAAATGGCAGCAAGATCAAGTGGACACAATGCCATGCACAAGGGATGCGAAGAGCGCATTTAAACAATATTTCTCGCTGGCGGACGCTAATAAGGCAGCATGCACATATAAGGTGCAACAATGCAGATGAGGTGCGATTAACACAGTAGCACAGTGTTTCTGGCGTGGAATGTCAAAAAGTCAGCATGAGCCAGCAAGGTTTACAACATACTAGCACAACGAGCTGCTTACGAAATGCAAGTGGGATCTGCACTATTGAACCTTGTACCGTACCTTATGGAGATTGCTGGGTATGCCATTGCTGAGGCTGAGGGTCTGGTGTGAAAGGGACAGCGGTTCTGGCCCCTAAGCCCCGACAGTCCGTGACAGGCACGGACAGGCTCATGCCATAAGTAGGGTGTTTTGGGTGGAGGTGCCGGCTAGCGCCTTCCAGTGGTTCTGGGCGCCGGGAATGGGTTCCCCATTTCTGGCAGAAATATCTGAGGGGCTGGAACACTACGTATGGACATGTCTCCAGTGCCTCTGTGAGTCATGTTTGTCTGGTGTCCTAAACTCTCTTGGGAGATGAGGTCTGATGTTGTGTTTGTCTCTTTCCTTTTTTAGCCAGATTGTTGACTTTATTATTTTATAAGTCTTCCTTCAATTGTGATGCTTTCCCTTACACTGGTTGGAGTTTCGGTAATGTTCTAATATCTCGTTATTGAATCAAAGTGAAAAATCTAAAAAAAAATGTACTGGAACGATGAAGATGAGGATTCAATGAGGATAGTATTGCCTGACCTTCATGAGTGGTTGTGACACGTTGCGTAACAAAAATATGTACTGGGACGAGGAGGATGATGATTTAATGAGGATTCTTGTTGCCTGACCTTCCAAAGTAGATGTAGTGCATCGTGTAATGTCGTTAGCGTGACGGCGTCCTTTCTTCAAATAAGTAAGCAGGTGTGCGCATGTGCCGTGCAGTTCATGTGCTGCTTTGCTTTTCACATAATATTTACCAATCTGTTTGGCGTGGGACCATCGTCGCTGCTGCGCTCCTACCTGCCCTCGGCTGGAGATCCTTCTCAACGGCCGTATAAAGGATCCTCATCGCCACTGAAGTATGGATATTATTATTGGATATAGTCTTAACATGGGAACATCTCTACATCAATAGGTATGGGAAGTATAAGAGGGGCTTGGGGACATGAGCGTCCTCTCCTTCTGTGTCTCCCCAACCGACTCTGCTCGCTCCTGCCGGTTCCCTCAAGCTATCTCTCCGTTCCACTCTGATCTCACTAGCACACGCAACACTACAATTATCACAACAGCAAAAGAGGTAAAAACCTTAGGAGTTTATCTTGGCTTGTCACTGTCCCTGACAAGGCAATTTAACGCAAATGTGTTGGCAGTGGCCTACACCGCCAAACTGATCATTGCTAGCAGACCCTTCCTGACCACTGACAATTGCATCACCCTGGTTAGAGCACTCATACTGTCAAGGATTGACTACTGTAATTCCATCTTTGTAGGATCTAACTACCGAAACATTAACAAACTACAAATCATCCAGAACAATGCTGTAAGAGCGGCACTCAACATTCCTAAAAAAAGATCATACCAAAACAGCTAGACGCAAGATCCACTGGCTCCCGGTCCGGGAACTCAACACATCCAAAATGTTAACACTAACAACATAAATGTCTTTAAAATAGTGCCCCAATTTACCCAGCTAGACAAATCTCCAAAGTCCACTCTAATTGAAAGCATTTGAAAGCACTCCCCTCCCTGACTCCCCCCTCCCTTTCACCTTTTCTCTCTCCTCCTGATACCCTCTTCCCTGCTTCTCTACCTTCCTTGTCTCCCCATGATCTCCATCCTCCCTACTTCTCCCGCTACTCACCACGCTCTCTCCCTTTTCTCCTCCCCTCCCTTTCTTCTTCCTTCTCAAATGCAAATTGTTCCACATGATGTTTCCCCCGTTTGAATAATGTATACTGTTATTGCTTCTATGTTCCTTGTTTGTTGTTTCTGGATTGTTAAACTCTGAAGCACTTTGGATTAAAGCGCTATCTAAATAATAAAATACAAATACAAAATACTAATAGACCCACCCGATCTGCAATCTCCTTCCGCCTCAATATCCCTCGTTACAGACACCAAAAAGCAGGAGGTTGCACCTTCCCAGTGATTGCGGCAGCCAAACAATGTAATTCCTTGCCCTTGGCACTTACATCAGATCCCTTCCTCGGGTCCTTCTGCAAAGGCCTCAAAACCTGGCTCTTCTACCAAGGCAACTAGAAGCACAATAACTCTTCACTGAACCTCGTACTAGCAGTCTTCTCGTATCCCTACCTAGCCTTATCTACTATGCCACAACTTGCTCCACTATACAAATGCTCTCATATGTTGTAACCTTATCCACTGTGTCTTAACGATCAGGCAATTTACTTATGCAATTTACTACACAGTCATATGATATATAATCGGTCATATGATGTGACTTAAAGTATTGTGCAACGACTGTAACCTACTGTAATATGCAACTACGGTATCCTCCACTCTTATGTAACAAGTGCCTGGATGCCTCTGGGTTAGGTGCACTTAACAAATGTAAAAATAAATAAAGAAATAATTTGGTTTAATAAACCAGCCTTTCTGCCGCTGCCTTCAGATGACTAATCAGAGAATTCTTTCCAGGGCCTGAGGGAGAGGGAAGGATCCTTTCAAGAAAAAATGCAGAGTGAAGATCCAGAAAAGGCAACCTCCATTGTCCCCCAAAAGGATGAAGAGAAGATGTAAGAAAGATAAAAGATTGAAGAGAAAGAACGCAGAATAAAAAGAACAAATCCCTAGTCCTCCATTCTCTTGCTGCCACAGAGAGCAAGAGTAATCAGGCTGGGATTTCTAGAGAAATCTATATAAAAGAAAAGGATGCAGAGAAAAATGCCATATTTAAAAACAAGCACGTGAACTACATTAAACGGTGCTAATGTTGGAGATCCAGTGCATACAACTGACACCTTGAAACACTTGTGTATATGCGTGTTACACATGCCATATCATATATCATGTCTAATAAAATGATCCTGTTATCTGCCAGTTGTTAACCAAGGAACTTTGCAAATGTTATTAGTTAGGTCGGGATTCCATTGAAGTTCATTTCAGTTAGCTCTTAATTGACTAGCGCATCTAAGGCTGGTATTTCAAGGCAGTCTCTTTTATGTTGATTTTGGTCTCTCTTTAGAACCCTTGGAACACCATTTGCTGTATAGCCGCATTTTAAATACCCACTAAATAAATACAATAAACCACCCATGCCAGAGTCAGTGGCAGATCTGGCAGCTGCTGGAAGAGACAATCATAATTGCACCTCAATAATTGGCTGCATGTTCCTGAAAGATGATTGGTTACTGATGTGTTTTTCAAAAGCAAAGTGTGGCCACATAATTTGCAGGAGCCGCCAGACAATGTTTCCCAGGGTCACTTTAATATGAATCCAAATTGCATGTAGGGCACCACCAACATCTGCACTAACGTGATGTTGCATCCCTCGTATGCAATTCTGAACATTCACAAGGTGAAGGAGAAAAGGAGAGAGTCACTTTTACTCTTTCATTTTCCTCTCCCTCCTATGAAAAAGTACACGCTGCCTATTTTTGTAGGTAGCATTTACTGATGGACTCCTATGGAATCCGGCTGGTCTTGAGCTGGCACAAAACCGAGGCCGTTTCATAACAATGCATGTATTTGATGTCTGCATGAAAATGCATGCAGGCCTTGAAGAAAACCCATTGCCAAGGCCGAGGAGGTCAGCATGGTGACAACGTGGGAAACGTAGATGTAAAATCTTTAGGGCTGGCTTTTATGTGTCCATGTACTGCTAGGCCTCATTCAAAATTAGGGTGTGTGTGTGTCTATTACAACCTTCAGCACAGTCGAGGCCTCCCAGCTTATAAATGCGCCTCTTCCTGCTTAAGCAGAGACACGTTGTTCTTACTAGTGGGATGAACATGACTTTGTGGATATATTTTCATAAAAACAAATGGTTTTATTCAGCTGGATGAAGACACAGGGTTGCCTTTCATCATTACTGCTTTTTGTCAAGGCTTTACTTGTTTATATAAACAACTAACATTGCATGTATTCACTTCCTCCTTCCTTCCTTGCATGTTCAGCCTCTTTGAATCCAGAACTGTTATTCTGCAAGATGTGGATCCTGAGTCAGATTGTCTGTCAGACACTCCACTAAGTTTGTGTGTGGTGGTCAACGGTGAGAAATATGCTCACTCGCCTGTCAGAGTGGCACTGCCATGGCAGACAATCAAATGGTACAGTTTTCTGTGGTGTTCTGGCAAATGTATATAGTTGCGCAGACCTTGCTCAAATGCAACAAGTACATGCGTTAGCAATATGAAAAAACAACACGTCTATAATGGTCATTAATTCAGGAAAAATGGGTAATGTTCAAAGCAACTAAATATAGTTATAGAAACAACTGAAACAAGTGAGCTCAAGCTACTTCTGAGCAGAAAATACATGCACTGCAGTCTTGGGAATGTTCAAATTGTTGACAGTGCAGTTAAAGAAAAAATATAGGTGCTTGCTGAAACCTATGGACATAATTAATTCTTACAAAGCTTCTCGAGGTAAAGCAGTAAAGCTATGAGTTTTTATTCTTGAACAACCATGTGCCTCTTATTTAGGAATTGAATAATGGGCACTGAACCTCTCTGCATAATCAGTCCTCGGTTAGAAGCACCAGCTTATATATAAATAAAGAGATATGTATGAGCAGGTACTTCTAACTGAGGACCGATTTTGCAGTGAGGTTCAGTGCCCATTAATACTTTCTTAAACGAAAAATGGTTGTTTGAGATTGAAGCCCTCCAGGCGCACACTACGCGGCGCGGTGTGCACCTCGCATCCTGCCGTGCAGTGTCCATCTAGCACCTTCATAGAAGGGATTTGCGGACGTGTAATAAACCGCAGTCAGCTTCTGCCGAACCAGTGAAAGGAGATTAAAACAAAAAAAAGATGTAATTTTTATTTATAAGTATTTAATTTAATTTCTCAGAATGTCATGCATGCGCCCAAAATAGCTTTTCTTGTCATTAAAAGTATCTTGGTGCTTCTTTGTGAAATTCACTGTATTTCGCAGGAATAAAACGTATTTTGAAGCTTCTGTGTGAAATTCACTCTATTTGCCAGAATGCTTTGTCAGAATTATTTTTCTTTCTCTCACTATGGGCCTGATTTACAGAAAAACATGCGAAGTGCCTGTAAAAGTTCCAGAGCGTGCGCTAGGATTGCGTGGCGCAAATGCATCGCGCGAGGAGGCGGTTTACAGAAATAAATGCAAGCAGGGACCTACAGTGCGAAGAAAACAGGTTTGCACCTGACACACCCACAGCACACCCCCAGTGCAAACCAAGGACCCAATGAAATACACCATTATGCACAGAGTATGAACCGTGACACCAGATGCAGCGTTTAAAATGTCATGGTGATTACGAGAAGTAATCACCATTACTTGCACCCATACCAACCATTAACAGTCCCAGGAGTGCCACAAATCTTCGACCCCAAATGTAGCATGCACCTACACCCACTATTCCTACACACTGTACACACAGCAATCTGAGCCCCCCCACATGCAAGAGCGCCGGCACCCAATATTCCTACACCCTGTACACCCAACAATCTGAGCCCCCAACATGCAAAGTGCCCGTAAACCCACTATTCCTACTCCCAGTACACCCACCAATCTGAGCCCCCACAAGCAAAGTGCACCTACAACCTATAATCATACACCCTGTACACCCGCCGATCTGTGCCCCCTACATGCAAAGTCCACCTACATCCACTATTCCTACACCCTGTACACCCAACAATCTGAGTACCCCACAAGCAAGTGCGCCTACACCTAATATTCCTACACCCTGTACACCCACCAATCTGACCCCCCACAAGCAAAGTGCACCTACAACCACTAATCATACACCCTGTACACCCGCCGATCTGTGCCCCCTACATGCAAAGTGCACATACATCCACTATTCCTACTCACTGTACACCCACCAATCTGAGCCCCCCACATGCAAGTCCGCCTACACCTAATATTCCTGCACCCTGTACACCCAACAATCTGAGCCACCCACATGCAACGTGTGCCTACACCCACTTATCCTACTCCCTGTACACACACCAATCTGAGCCCCCACATGCAAAGTGCACCTACACCCACTAATACTACTCTGAACACAACCACCAATCACCACACCACACACATAAACCCACACCCACGCATCCCCCTCAAATGACTATTATTATTATTATTATTATTATTATTATTATTATTATTAAATAGCTATAAAATAGCTTTTCTTGTCATTATAAGTATCTTGGTGCTTCTTTGTGAAATTCACTGTATTTCGCAGGAATAAAACGTATTATGAAGCTTCTGTGTGAAATTCACTCTATTTGCCAGAATGCTTTGTCAGAATTATTTTTCTTTCTCTCACTATGGGCCTGATTTACAGAAAAACATGCAAAGTGCCCGTAAAAGTTCCAGAGCGTGCGCTAGGATTGCATGGCGCAAATGCATCGCGCGAGGAGGCGGTTTACATAAATAAATGCAAGCAGGGACCTACAGTGCGAAGAAAACGGTTTGCACTTTTGACACACCCACAGCACACCCCCAGTGCAAACCAAGGACCCAATGAAATACACCGTTTTGCACAGAATATGAACCGTGACACCAGATGCAGCGTTTAAAATGTCATGGTGATTACCATAAGTAATCACCATTACTTGCACCCATACCAACCATTAACAGTCCCAGGAGTGCCACAAATCTTCGGCCCCAAATGTAGCATGCACCTACACCCACTATTCCTACACACTGTACACACAGCAATCTGAGCCCCCTCACATGCAAGTGCGCCGGCACCCAATATTCCTACACCCTGTACACCCACCAATCTGAGCCCCCACAAGCAAAGTGCACCTACAACCACTAATCATACACCCTGTACACCCGCCGATCTGTGCCCCCTACATGCAAAGTGCACCTACATCCACTATTCCTACTCCCAGTACACCCACCAATCTGAGCCCCCACAAGCAAAGTGCACCTACAACCACTAATCATACACCCTGTACACCCGCCGATCTGTGCCCCCTACATGCAAAGTGCACCTACATCCACTATTCCTACTCCCTGTACACCCACCAATCTGAGCACCCCACAAGCAAGTGCGCCTACACCCACTATTCCTACTCACTGTACACCCACACTGAGCCCCCACATGCAAGTCCGCCTACACCTAATATTCCTACACCCTGTACACCCAACACTCTGAGCCACCCACATGCAACGTGTGCCTACACCCACTTATCCTACTCCCTGTACACACACCAATCTGAGCCCCCACATGCAAAGTGCACCTACACCCACTAATACTATTCTCTGCACAACCACCAATCACTACACCACACACATAAACCCACACCCACGCATCCCCCTCAAATGACTATTATTATTATTATTATTAAATAGCTATAAAATAGCTTTTCTTGTCATTAAAAGTATCTTGGTGCTTCTTTGTGAAATTCACTGTATTTCGCAGGAATAAAACGTATTATGAAGCTTCTGTGTGAAATTCACTCTATTTCCCAGAATGCTTTGTCAGAATTATTTTTCTTTCTCTCACTATGGGCCTGATTTACAGAAAAACATGCAAAGTGCCCGTAAAAGTTCCAGAGCGTGCGCTAGGATTGCGTGGCGCAAATGCATCGCGCGAGGAGGCGGTTTACAGAAATAAATGCAAGCAGGGACCTACAGTGCGAAGAAAACAGGTTTGCACTTGACACACCCATAGCACACCCCCAGTGCAAACCAAGGACCCAATGAAATACACCGTTTTGCACAAAATATGAACCGTGACACCAGATGCAGCGTTTAAAATGTCATGGTGATTACCAGAAGTAATCACCATTACTTGCACCCATACCAACCATTAACAGTCCCAGGAGTGCCACATATCTTCGACCCCAAATGTAGCATGCACCTACACCCACTATTCCTACACACTGTACACACAGCAATCTGAGCCCCCTCACATGCAAGTGCGCCGGCACCCAATATTCCTACACCCTGTACACCCACCAATCTGAGCCCCCACAAGCAAAGTGCACCTACAACCACTAATCATACACCCTGTACACCCGCCGATCTGTGCCCCCTACATGCAAAGTGCACCTACATCCACTATTCCTACTCCCTGTACACCCACCAATCTGACCACCCCACAAGCAAGTGCGCCTACACCCACTATTCCTACTCACTGTACACCCACCAATCCGAGCCCCCCACATGCAAGTCCGCCTACACCTAATATTCCTACACCCTGTACACCCAACAATCTGAGCCACCCACATGCAACGTGTGCCTACACTCACTTATCCTACTCCCTGTACACACACCAATCTGAGCCCCCACATGCAAAGTGCACCTACACCCACTAATACTACTCTGAACACAACCACCAATCACCACACCACACACATAAACCCACACCCAGGCATTCCCCCTCAAATGACTATTATTATTATTATTATTATTATAATAATTATTTTGTATTTATTTGCAGTTCACATAACCCATAGGTATCTAGGTGCTAGTCTCATTGTGGACGGGAAGGTTATTTATAATGTGCTCGTTTTTTTCAATTTTCTGTCCTTCTTTTTTTGCTTTCAAGACCTGGGTGTTGCCACAGAGCTATCCTCTTGTCTCATTAGCACACACAAGGTGCACCCCAAACCCTCACAATGTTGCACCCATTCATCTCCCTGGAATAAAAAAAACAGGGCATATGGTTGTCCCATACATGTGTCTCTTCTCTGTCTCCATTAGCACCCACACAACAGGGGAACAATGGTGGATGTACATGTCCAAAAGGAAGGCAGCAAGACACCCACCCCCCATCTGACCTGGGTGCCCCTAGTGCAGGCGTTGCCCAATTGGTCTGAGATCAGAGTGAAGTTGAACTGAGGCTGGAATCTGTGGTCCATGTCGGACCTTGCCCCTACCAGGGGGACAAGGCGAAGAGCTGTCTGGGCACCCTGAAGTGGACCATGACACACTGGGTCATCAGGCCTGACCACTGGACACCCACCAAGCTGAACCAAATTGCCAGAGTGGAATGTGAGTCTCAACAAAGCCCAGCAGCTAGACACACAAGCATGGAGAAGGAAATGATGGTGGGACCTTGAGCCTGGGCAGGGCTACACCAGGGAGGGAACAACAACAATGGACCTTGGCGAATGTGATCAGAACCTTTCTTAGTCTAGACAAACACCAATTTTTGTCCAAAAATATATTTGTTTATGTATAACTTTCAAATATTGTTTGTATACCAGGTTTAGTGCTACACTGAAGTAACTCTCAATTTCAACATCCACATCCATATACCACCATTCATTTCATTATTCATTCACACTTTCATTCAATGTATATATATTCCACATACAGGGTAATGTATAAACCTAAATACTCATACTATTACATAAATCAACAACACCTCTCTACATTTTCAGTAAGTGTTAACACAAAAGAATCAAATAGCATCATGCTTATTCAATGTAGCTTGACATATGTTTCAGTCGTCAAGAGATAGGCTCCCAGTTGAGCCAGTCAGTATAGGCGACCTTCAGGAGACAGATGGTTATATTAAAACCACTCCGTGATGTCAAAAGGTGGGGGATGTCGTCTAGCATCAGTCTCCACAAACAATGATGGAGTCGTGTGTCAGCGGGGACACTAAACCTGCAGTAATTGTGTGTCACTTTCCGCAGGACGACTGATCCAAAACTCAGGCGCAGAAGCCTTTAACACAGTGTCCAAAGATCCATGCTTAACCTCATGGTTTCCAATTTTCCAGGGAAAAAAAACAACCCCTGGTGTCTGATGTCATATTTCAAGGGAGTGCAGTGATCTCTTCCACTTAGACCAATGGGTGACAGGTCCAACACAGTGTAATATCTGTGCTCCGTTAGTATGCAGAGCTCTTGCTTCGTGCGGCATAATCCTCTATCTTCAGGGAATGCAATCATACTTCTGTGGGTGGTGTGTACAAAATGAGTGACCACAATAGTTGATGAAACTCATGTTGGACACTCTCTTCATTGCCGACAGTGACACATATGGTCTGGGAAACTACTGGCTCACCATTACACCTCTCCTGAGGAAATTGACTTCACTTGGCCCACCACACCAATTATGGTGGAGGAATACCATGTTTCCCCTTTTGGATGAAACAACAGAGCCTGAGGGGGAACAGGAGACAGTGTTCCTCAGGGAGGACATCTTCAGATGATGATGCTCCCTTGAGGCCTCCATCTGCCAGTGGTGTGCCATGCTTCGGCTCATGGCACGGTGCCTGCAACCTTTCCCAAACCCCTCCTGGAGGCAGCAGAGGTGTGTACTGGGAGTGGGATACATTTAGGCTCACAGCCCATGCCAGTAGGCTCACTCAGACAGAGATGCACTGCCTGATCACGGTTTTTTCAGGCATGCACGTGTGGGGGACATATGCCTGCTTCACGCCTTGACTGGGATGAGGAGGTGATACAGGAAATTTTGCAACAGGGCGAGGTCATGTAGGAGATCAGCAAAGACATGCTTTGTCTGGCTGACAATAAAATCACATTTTATGTCGTAATGTGTACGTAATTTCAACTGTTGCATGGGGCGGTGTCTGCCTTGAGGCAATGCCTGCATGAGGAGATGAAAGATTCAAGGGACCAGCACAGTCAGGAGATGACAGACTTGGTTGTACTCCTGAATGACCAGATGGAGGCCTCAAAGGAGCATCACCATCTGAAGATGTCCTCCCTGAGGGACACTCTCAGCATCCAGATGGATGCAACAATGGTTACCGTGCAGGCGGGCATGAAGGAGACATGTACAGAGAGTCATCAGGACTTGGTTGCAATTGGTGGACTGTTGCATGCTTCAGTGTCACGTGTGTTAGTCACACAAGGGGACCAGTCATTGGCCTTGCATGTGCAGGGCCCCCCATCCCAGGATAATCCACAGTGTGCGTCTTTGCAAGGATTCACACAACTGATGCTATTTTGGAATTCCCTGCACGCCATTCTTATGTTGCTTGTCACCTTACCACACCCCTTCCTCTTGCCTCCCACTGACTATGTGCACAATAATGTTTTTTTTAAATAAATATTTTGATTTTGCTGTCCAAGGTGGATTATTTTTCTTTGTTTGACAGACATTGCCATGATGCACCATGTGCATTGAGTTCACTTCAAAGTGGACTTTGCTAGTGATACTCTAGGTGACATGTTAAGTGAGGATAACTGACATGCTGATTTACTGAGGGACATGATCGCCCATTCAGGTAAATATTATGTTGACCCATGATGTGCATTATATGTGGAGTATGTGTTGCAGGGACCTTTCACTCTACTAAAAATGCATCTGTTGTCATTGCAGGTCATCTTGTACAGTGAGCACACACCCACCTTGTGAATGCCCCCAGATCCCTCTCCTTCTATCAAATTCCCCGTTCCCTCTCCTGGAAACTGATCCATCTGACACAAATGAGGAGGCACAGTGTTAGATGGAGGTGGTGAGGGAGTACACGGTCAGGCATTTGCATGGTTGTTGATATATGCATTCCAGTTGTGTCCTGATGTGACTACCTGGGGATATGTGGGTGATTGGCACACTCTATGGACATGGGAGTTTTAAGATTTCCATGATTGTGGACGTTATTTTGACCTCTGCAGCATAATAGTCATAGTCTGTCCACTGATGGTGCTTATGTACACACGTCCCTGGTACTGGGATATACACTGACTTCTTTTTTTGTTGCTATGTTATTATCTGTCATGTCTTGTGAGCCTTGCATGCCATTTCCTGCCATGATTGTTGTCAAGTAGCCACTCCATCATGCATGTGCATCTTCACATCTGAGTCTCACCTTCCATGTAAGGGGAAGTTTTCTGTGACATGCAGCAGCAGTATTTTGATGTTTCACATGTTTGCATGTTCTTGATATGTGAGTTATGCTGTATTTTGATGGATGAGTGCCGGGTCAGTCCAACCTGTGAGCTAGTTCCCTGCCCCATGCCATGCAGAACACCAACTGTGGCAATGCTTTCTTGCCCTGCAGCCCACTGCCCTGATATGGTATTGCCCCCCCCGGCACTGTGGCCCCAGGCCGTGGATGCCCTATGAGCATCCCGTGGAATGGTGCCATGGAGGCATGTGAAGTCATGTGCCCGTGCTGTGGAACCCTTAGGACTCCCAGTATGATGGGGAGTTGGCCCACCCCCACCAGGCCACCCGCTGCCCATGCATTGCTGAGCTGGAGTGCTGGAGCAAGCTTCATGCTGGCCCCAGCCAGTCTTGAGTGGCTGCTTGCAGCAGCCACCAGTTCTCCCGCTGCCCTCGCACCTCCCACACCACACAACCATGTGACACCTCCACCAGTGTAGGGGTTCTGCTGTCAATGGCATTTAAATGGTACATGCACATTTTTCAGGGAGACAATAAGTCAATTACAATGTACTTATTGAGGGTTTGTGCATCGGTAACAGGTAATGGATGTAGCTCAATATGGAATGGTGTACCATGCTCTTTGTTTGAAATTGTTCAATGGGTCATGTCAATGTTACTTTATTAGTTGATCTGTGTAACCAAGTGACCCTGTTATCTGCATTTGTATGCTTGGCTGAGTGACTTGGGGAATGCAATGTGTTATACTAATGACACTGCCCATGTTTTTAGCTTTCTATGTGAACGATGTGGATGGAGGATATGTTTGATTTTTTGAGTATGAAGCACACACCACATGTCCCACCTGGGCTGCCATTCTCAAGTTGTTGTTTATGGAACAACTGTGGATGTGGCTATGGTGTGACTCTCACACTGGATGTTATTCATGTGCAGTATGCCTGGACAAGCTGAGTGTGTATATGTGCTGGCCGCTCACCCTTTGGCCTGCAAATGGTATGGGTATGGCCTGTGGCTGTGGCTGCAAGATCTCATGCACCTCTATTGGTATTCCTTGATGTGTGGCTATATTAGGCAAGATGCCACATGTCAAGATGAAATGTGGGCTGCATTGTGCTGGTGTGGTGGGATTTCAGATAGGCGTCATCAAAAATAGAGATAGTGGGTAAGCAATGTCCCCTGTAAATGACTATGATCACATTTTGTAATTGTGTGTGATTTTATGGTGGTTTGTATTGGATTTGACCCCCTATCAGTGTGTTTTGATGTGTGCTGGCTGATACTCACCAATCACCCACTTGTTACCAAACGTTCCCGATACCAGTGCCTGGTGGATGGGGGAATGGCGTAAAATGTTGCTGGCATGGGTGCATTCAGGGTAGTTTGCATTCAAATGCATGATGTGACCATTTGCCTAACAGATGACCTGCACGTTCAGCGAATGTCAACTTTTTCTGTTCCGATATATATGTTCTGTGGCTCAGGGGGGCTGTAGTGCAACATGTGAGCAATCAATTACCCCAAGTACCCATTGGAACTAGGCAACTGCATAGAATTCTTGAGCCCCTCTGCAGTGCCAGCACGTGGCATGGCATATTTATGTGGCTGTGCAAAAGTGCTATGAACCTAGCTTACGACTTGTTTGAGGCAGCGTGATTGTGTAGGCTGTGAAATAGCCCTGACAATGACTGTGGTCCATTGGAATGGGCCAGACACCAGAAAGTAAGGGGCAGTTACGACTTTCAGCAAAAGTGGTATTGGTTATGAGCACATGGTTGGGGACGCCAGGTCATTCTCCCACTCCTTGACCAATTCAACAATGACATGGCGGGGAGCGGTATTTACCATATACTTCCTCATCAGGCATGCAGAATATCGTTGTGCATGTATGGTGGATTTTGGTCCTCCTTCTCCTCCTCCTGCCATTAAGCAGTAGGCATGCAAGAAATGCAGGAACGGGCATGGTTGCAACGTTTCTCTATGATCGCATGGTGGTTTTTAAACCTGGGATTTCATGGTACAGTCTCACTTGGCACCTGGTTATGTGAGGCAGTGAAATTATTACACGTTTTGGTTTGTAGAAATGCTAGAGTGATTCTGTAAAAAAAGTTTGGTTGCACTTCATATGGCGTTTGTGTACATTTTCATGGGGCCTCCCTCCTCACGCCCATGTTACCCCTCATTTATCTACTTTAATGAGGCCGTTTGTATATTCCACACCCTTCTTAGTCTTTGCACTGCCCATTCCCTCAAGCTTCGAGCAGGGCGTGCGGACATGGCACACGTCCTGGAACATGTGCACAAGCCGATCTGTATATCAGTGCATATAGTTTTGTGCGCTGCATAGAGCCATTTTTGGAGCTAATTGCTTATGTGCCACGCAACACTGTCTGTAAATCAGGCCCTGAGTCTTTTGAACCTTTCTGTATTGGGCCTCAGAATGTACCATGTGGGCTCTCTTTCTGTGTTGGGTTTCTCAACATATTTCCCAGAACGCAGTGCCACGCCAAATCCTCATCCCTTCTTGCCCCTCGCGGCAGACTGTGTCTTGCTGTGAAGGCCTGCTCCATCTTTTAGCCTCTTGCAGGATCTCTCACAAACATCCAGGAGGCATCTCCAGTGTTCGTTGCTTCTTGGACGGTTTTATCTTGTGGGCACACTTTGGTTCTGTTCTTTTTCCAGTGGCTTCCTGGTGTTTCTCTTCTCCCAGCCTCTCTGCTCACTTAATTCTGCTTCCTTCAAGATTCAGAACCCTTCTAACACCCAGGGATCTTTTGTTCACCCTCTGGGTTTCTGGTGCCGCCAGGGTCTGCATACAACAGATATGTATATGTTTTAAGAATATTCTTGGCACTTGATATAGCCAGTTTAGTGCCTCCTTTTCCTTTATTTCAACATGTTTGTTGAATTATAAACATCATTGGAGCCAGACAAAGTTATTGTTCTTCATTCTCTCAAGGCAATCTGATATGTGATATTCTGATAGTTGCACTTCAGCCACTTTTACTGGCCACTTACTTGGCCCACGCTCCTACAATTCAGAAAATTACTCAAGACCCACCTCCTCTAGGAGTCTCTCCTCCACTACACCAAGGCCAGCACGTCGCCTCTCACGCCAACTGACTTGCTAAACACTGTCCACCCCACACCCCCACACCACCGGGTACTGCTGTACCCCATCTCTGTCTCCCTCTGTATCCTACCCCGCACTGTATATCTGTTCTGTTGTTACCACTGAAAATCGCTCTGTTATGCATCTGTATTGGTGTATACCTCTGTAAAGCACCCTGTTGCTTCTCGAAGCTAGGTCTGCACTAAAAAAAATACAATAATAATAATAATAATAATGCCAGTTCTGAAACTGCTCAGAATTGTCTTTTGAATAGACTTCACTGGCAATATTGCTTTGGTCTCCCAGGATACTACCTGGGGAGACTTTAAACAGGGTCTCTTCTTACTGATTGATCAATAGTTGGACGTTTGGAAAGTTTCCACCCATTGTAACATTTTCACTTAACTGGGGCATGTTTGCAATTTCCAAAGGATTTGCCTGTCTTCTGTAATCACTATGCTTAGGTACGTTTACAATATTTTACAGAATCCAGGGACACTTTCTTTCATAATGCCATATTTATTTATTTAGTTAATGTATTTATTGTTCAAAGCGCCCACAGGGCAACAGGGAGGGAACAAGGGACAGAAACTTAATACGATACACAAAATATAAATACATTGAGGGAAAAAGCAGACTAACCTACTATGCCTTTTGAGTATTCAGACCATGCTAATGCAGCAAGGAAGAGGGCAGTGGGGGTAAGTGCTGGGATGTCCATGCTTGTTGGTGAGTCATCGGTGAAATGCTTGGTATGGTAAGTGCTACACGGCCAGGAGCCGCGTTGGGTGGAAAGTGTGAGCCTCCAGGGCATAGGGGTGTGCTGAAAGGTGCCTGGGGCTGACAGAAGCTAGAGTGATTGGGTGTGGCAGGTCAAGGGCCTCGAGATGCATAAGGGCCCTAGACACCAATCAAGGCAACTGTGAGATTAGCAGAGGAGAGAAGGAGGGAAGGAGGAGGTAACAATGAAAATCATGAGGAGCTTCCGGAATTTAAGAAAGTCCTGCTCAAGACGTAGAGGGATGGGGAGGCTGTTCCATAGTAGGGAGCCAGGTGAAAAAAGCGATTGACCTCTGGCCCCATTTTTAGCTAAACGATTTACACACAGAGAGTTGGTGCCAGAGGAAATTAGAGGTGTAGAGGGAGAGTATTTGGTTAGCGAGAGTTGCAGATAGTGTGGTCCCTGGGACCCAGACAGCTTTGTTGATGATGCAGAGTGATTTGAATTTGATCTGTGCCACAACCCGGAGCCAGTGATGACTTTCTAGGACACAAGAGATGCTGCCCCTGGGCTTAAGGTCAAGGATAAGACTTGCTGCCCTATTCTGGATTACTGGGAGCGATCGCAGAGTGGAACAACGTAGATTCCTGAGGAGGCTATTGCTATATTCAAGCCTAGAGAGGACCAGAGCTCGGGTTACATTGAGCTTCTGGGGGAAAGTGAGAAAAGGGAGAATTCCTTTTAGAAGGAAAAGCTGAAAGTGGGACTTATTGGCAATGTCGTGAGTGTGAGGGATGAAGGAGAGAGAAGAGTCAACGATGACTCCAAGGTTTCTGGCTTCAGAAGAAGGAAGAGGGTGGTAACCCATGGAGGAAGGCCAGAGTGACGGGACGAATGAGGGAGCAGTGGTCCCAATGTAAAGGATCTCAGTTTTGCTGGCATTGAGGTGGAGATCGTTGGAGGTGCACCAGGACTGAATGGCAAATAGGTAGTCAGGGATGACGGAAGGTGCACGAGGTGTAGTAGGAAGTTTGAAAAAGAGTTGTGTGTTGTCTGTCTATTACTGGAAGTTGGGGGAGAAGGAGGAGATGAGGACTGCCAGCTGAGCAAGGTAAATGTTAAAAAGTCAACGGGAGAGGATAGAACCCTGAGGGACACCACGGGTGGTGATGGAGGTAGAAGAGGAGAAGGAGCCCAGGAGGACTTGGGAAGAGCGGTCAGTTAAGAAGGTGGTCAACCAGTCCAGTGCCCGTTCTGAGATAACAAGGGTTTCGTGGAGCCTTTGTAAGAGGATGTTGTGGTTGACCGTGTCAAAGGCAGAGGAGCGATCAAATGGGATGATGACAGCTGGGTGAGTTGGAGTCCAGAGAGGCAACCGGTTATTCACGGGTGTTCAAAAGAGCATTTTCCGTGCCTCTGGATGCTTGCAATTGAGATAGGTGGTTGTGGAGACCACCCACAAGTTCAGTGTGAACGTTGAGTGGAGCAAGGCAAGCAGTTTGCCCAGGAAGGGGGTGATGGAAATAGGGCAGTAGTTTTAGTATTTAGTATTTATAAAATTTTATATAGCGCTTTACGCCAAAGTGCTTTACAAGAGGAACAAGCAAAATACAACAACCATTACATAACAATTGAATCAAACCAGAAAACAGAACAAGGAACAATTTAGATTACTGATGAGGTTAAGCGTGAGTGGAGAGGGACCAAAGTGAGAGAGGGAGTAGGAGTTGTGGGTAGTGGTAAAAACAGAAGTAAGAGAGGAAGCAAAAAGGTGTTAGGGAGGTGAATGGAAGAGATAAGATTTTAGAGAAGTGCAGAAAATAGGGTAGGAGCGAGTAGAGCGGATGGGGAGGGGCGGCGGTTCCAGTGGGAAGGAGCGAGTAGTTGGAAAGAGCGGAAGCGGGATGGGGCGCTGGGTGGCGGAGGAGGAGAAAGTGGGAAAAGATCAGCAGAGAGGAGTGAACAAGGAGTATAGAAAGTGAGAAGGGAGGATAGGGAGGGAGGGGCAAGATCATAGATGGATTTGAAGACTAGAGAGAGAAACTTGAATTTGAGCTGGGAGTGAAATGAGAGCCAACCTAGTGAGGTGAGAGAAGAGGAGATGGAGTCATGAGGTGAGAGAAGGCAGAGGGAGCAGATGGCAGAGTGGTAGACAGATTTGAGGGGGAGAGGTGAGTGGAGGGGAGTCCAAAGAAAAGAGTGGAGCAGTTGAGAAGTCTGGAAAAGATGAGGGAGGTAATTAAGAGTTTAGTCGTGTGAAAGGTTAGGAATGGTCACATTTTACAGATGTTATAAAGGTGAAATCGGCAAGATCTGGCACTAACAGAAATGTGGCGAGATCGAAAGAGGTGGGAGTCAATGTGAAGACCAAGGTTACGGGCAAGAGGAGAAATGGGGAGTTGGGAAGGGGAAAAGAGAATGAAAGGAGGAGGGGGGGAGGAGGAAATGTGTTGGATGGGAAGAAAAGGACTTCGGTTTTGTCTGCATTAAGAGTAAGGAAGTGCGAGGAAATCCAGGATTTAACAGCAGAGTGACAAGAAGAAAGCTTATGGTGGATGTCAGGAGAGAAAGAGGAGAAGGAGAGGAAGAGCTGGATATCATCAGCATAGAAATGGTGTGAGACGCCAAAGGAGAAGATAATAGGAGTTAAAAAGGAAGTGTAAAGTGAGAAGAGAAAGGGGCCAAGGACAAAACCGTGGTGGACTCTGTGGTTGAGAAGATAGTTAGGGGAGGTGTAGCCACCCCAGGAGACTGCAAAGGTGAGGTTGGAAAGATAGGAGGAGGACCAGTTAAGGACAGAGTTCTTTAAGGCTAAATGAAGAGAGAGAATTAGGGTTCCTGCGCAGGCTACCAACTCAGTTCTAATTAAGAAATGGAAGGAGAAATACGAGAACACTGCTAATAGCAGGGCGGCAAAGTCAGACAAAAACTAACGGACAATAAATTGCAACACCACCGTCAAGATGGACGCTATGCGAGGGACCCTATTACATGGATTCTCATGTCAAGGGTGAGAGCTCAT
The DNA here is from genome assembly GCF_040938575.1 of Ambystoma mexicanum. Taxonomy (NCBI): domain Eukaryota; kingdom Metazoa; phylum Chordata; class Amphibia; order Caudata; family Ambystomatidae; genus Ambystoma; species Ambystoma mexicanum. Next base: position 826,786,087 of record NC_090926.1, on the reverse strand, counting down.
TCAACAGATGAAAAAAGCTGTATTTAAAGTGAAAAAGAGAAAAAAAGAAAAACAGATACAAGTGCGTTGGAGGAAGCCCGGCACATGAAAGTTTGAGACTCGATTACTTTGCTCCTGAAGAAGGGGTGGTCCCCCGAAACAGGCAGAGCTCGAACCTTCACCGCATCACAAGAACATTGTATATATTCTTCTTTCATGATGGCCGTTGTTTTCTTTTTATTACATGTTTATATTCAAAAGTTAACCAAAAGTTACTGGATGTAATTATTAGTGTTTTTCTCTTAAAATGTTTTTGGATTACAGTGTTATAAAAACTCAAAGAGTGTTTTGACGGATTTTGTATCAGCTTTAATGGTGTGCAGTGGACGGGAGTGTCTTTAGAAATAGACACTTTTTCTTTAATTCACGTATAGGGTAGAGACAGGATGATGAAGCATCTTGAAATGCAGGAGGAGCTGGTGGTGGCAAGGCGGAGCAGTCTTAAAGTGGGGAGGCTACAGGATCCAGAGTAGGCACATAGAGGGTAGAGATGGGTAAGGTGGCAGCCTGAAAAAGTAGGAGGAGCTGGTGGTGGCCAGGTGGAGCTGCCTTTAAGGCAGGACACAGATGGAAGGCAGAACCAGAGGTTGGTTGTAGAACAAAGAAGGACGAGAGGCAAGAAGTCCAAAGTGCTGGTGAGAGGACTCCGAGGTTGGGTGGATCAGGCTCCACCATCCGTAGCACACAGGGGCAAGAAGTCAAAAGCACTGGTGTGGGGAGCTGGAGAGAACGCCGAAGGTCAGGTGGATCAGGCACTGCAAAACGGAGCACTCAGGGGCAAGAAAACAAAAGCACTGGTGCAGGGAGCTGGAGAGGACGCTGAAGGTCGGGTGGATCAGGTTCCAATGTCTAGAGCACTCAGGATGGAGGCAGCACTCCAGAGTAAGCAGCATAGGGGAAAGCTATAGAGTTATTGAGAGAGGCATGGGGCAGCCAAGTCCAAGATGGGCTGGTGAGGGAGTCCAAGCCAGTGACGACAGGGGTAGACGCTCAAGAGTGGGCCGATGGAGGGAGGACCCAGCCACCAGCAAGATTGAGGAGCTGGATGAGGACAGAAGGAAGCCACCCGTACAGTCGCAGGGGGCAGGCGAGGGCACCAGTAGTCCGATGTGGTGGGCTCTATAACTCTATGCAGATGGTACCGAGCCACTGGAGCAGGATTCCGGCTGGCAATCGGAGGGAGCAAGTTCCTGAAATCCAGGTGAGATGTGAACAAGTGGATCAGGCTACGTTGTCAAGAGCGCTCAGGAAGGAGGCCGCGCCCCGGGCAGGAGCCGCAGAGAAGACAGCGGCAGAGTCAGTGATAGCTGCATATGAAGGATGGAGGCCACGCCCCCGGCCAGAAGCATAAGTGAGACAGCTTCTTGCTGCTCCCTGCTGAAGTTGGCTGGACAGGTAGGGTCTGCTGAAGGTTGTTTGAGGAGGGGTGCACAAGGTAGTGTTTGAGGGAGGAGGGGAAAGATTCAATGGCAAACCAGTGGTTGCAGAAATCAGTGAGTTTTAGGGCAAGAGAGCCAATGTTGTTCTTGATGGTTCTGGATGAGCATGGGGAAACCTGTTTGGAAGAGACATGGAGCGGACAACTCTGGTGACATCTTCAGGTATGACAGGGACGAAGAAGAAGAGGGGAGAAGGAAGTGGGTGAGGGGCCAAGGGAGGCACTGCATGTAGGAAGGGTTCTGCTGGTGCGTATCACGAGTGTTCAGGATGTCCTGAGTTTTGGTGGCAAAGTGTGTGGCCAGTGCATTTCAGGGGGCCTAGGAAGCAAGAGGGGAGGAAGAGACTGCAGAAGGATTGGCAAGTTCCCTACAGAGATTGAAAAGTTCAGCCGTTATTGAATGCAGTAGATATCCGTACCTGAATTTTGGCCCTTTTATTGGCATAGATGGAGAGTCTGTATTGCTTTTGTAGCAGGTGGCAGGCCGGATTGCCAGAGGGTGAGCCTGAGGTTTGCCACTTCTGTTCTGCTGCTCTGCACTTTCGTTTCAGGGCTGCAAGTTTGAAGTTGTTCTAGGTGTTGTACTTAGAGGCAGGTTTCAGGTGGATATTCATGACTGGGGCATGAATGTCAAGAGTATTGGTGATGTCCAAGTGGAGGTTGCTGAGAGCAGAGTCGAATGTGGAGTCTGAGGCAGAGAGCCGAAAGGACCCAGGAGGGAGAGAAGGAGAGAGTGGTCTGACCAAGATAGAGGGGTGACAAGAGAGGGGGACAGAGCTAGTTCAGAGTGGATGATAGCATCCAGAGTGTGTCCAGCCTAGTGGGTTGTACTATAGGGGAGAATGGAGAGGCAAAGAGTGGTGCAGAGGTCAATGAAAAGAATGGATGTTGTGACAGGTGAGTCCAGTTGGATATTGAAATCACCCAAGAGGATGAGTTTGGAAGTGGTTGAAAGTAAGGAAGAGCAGAATCTGCCCATTCAGAGAGGAACATGGTGGTAGCACCTTGAGGCTGGTTAATGGTGGAAATGGTCAGAGTGGAGAAGGGAGAGATGACCAACCTGCAAGCCAGGCTCTCAAAGGAAGAGCAGAGCTGAGTGGCTAACATGGAGGAAGGAACCCACTCAGGGAAGATTAAAGCAACCCCACTGTCAGCACAGTGAGGCTGAAGTGTTGACATGATCTTGAAGCCTTCAGGGAGGGGAGAGTCAAAAGCAGTGACTGAGCTGGCATTGAACCATGGCTTGGTAAGAGTGATAATGTCGAGGTGAGTGTCTTCAAGAAAGAGGCTGATGTCAGCAGTGGTTTGTTGGCTGAGCGGGTGTTAAGATTTGCCAGGTGGTGTAGGTCGCTGCCTTTGAAGGTTTTTCTGAGGTGTAGTACAGGGGTGTGGTGCACCAGCCAGAGAGGGAGCAAACTGGAGAGCGGTTGGGGGAAAGGCAGGTGAAGAAAGGAAGTTAATGAGGGATGGCAGAATCCAGTCAAAGAGACAGAAGTTGGCTTGAGGACCCTGAAACAGGATATTGCATGTGTGGTAGACATTAATGATGCAACATGATGATGAGAAGCCGGCCAAGAGGACTTCCCACTTGGTGCCACTGTTAATGGGAGAGGATGTATTGAGGCATCCATAGATCTGGAGAGGGTAAAGAGAAAAAGATATCAGTGAAGACCTCTCTGGAAGATGCACTGACATAGGTGTCAGCAATGGAAAGGCCATGGTTTCAACTTAAGATGTCTTATTTGTGCTTTTTTCCTCCAGATTTCGGAAGAGAAAGAGGATAGCTGATAGTGTTGCAGTTAGAGAAAATAGGGTAGATGGTGAGTGCCATCAAAGTGGCAGAGAATAGTTGAAACGACGAAAGTAAAAAAGGGGGGGTGGTGCACTGCACATTCCTGGCCAGTACTCAAGTGGCCTAGTAGCTAAGGAGGGCACAATTGCAGGGGTGATTGGTGGGAAGCAGGGTATGTTTTCAAAAGGATCACAATGAATGAGCACATAAGTTTCAAGATGCACAGCACAACCATCTAGAATTGAATCTTAAACAGTGTCCAAATAAAGCAATGCAAATGGTGGCAGTGATGTAAAGAGCACACCAACAAAAACTACTTCAAACAGGCCACAATGCAATGCAACATGTCTTGTGCATGTAAAAAGCACAACCACTTATGATCACAATGTTTTTATTTTTTAACTTATTCAGCCATGATGTAGGTGCTGCAATTCAGGGCACAAGCTGCTAGAAACATGAACGCAGCTACAACGAACTTGCCGATGGAAATATCTTTCAGACTTAAAACTAATTTTTTCTTTCTGCCTCCTTAATTATGGAGCACACCGCGTTCCGAGCCGTGATATCAGTGCTTTAAGCCCAATTAAGTTCTGGGGGCTTACCTATTTCTGTTTCTGGAGGAGGGGGAGGGTCCACAAGCCTCGTGGTGGTGAGGAGAGGCCTGTATTGGCTGCCTCACCACATGAAGAAAATGCAGCTTTGGGTGCTGTGGGTCATTGACTGTATTTCCCAAAATATAGTCTAATGTCTCTCTTTCTCTCACAATGTGCTAGAGATGATTTGGTAATTTGGATACATTTCCCAGTATATATTTGGTTGTTTGACTACATTTGCCAGAATGCAGTCCCAGACGTCTCTTTTTTGCCCACTGTCTTGTGTTTTTTTTGGTTATTTTCCTAACTTCACTAGGATGTAGTAGCAGGTCACTGTTTCTCTAACAATGTCATACAGGTGAATGCCAATTACCCAGGATGCACGCATGATAGCTACATCTTCTGGCATTCCCCCATATACCAGGCCCTTGCATTGTGAACCTTTGGAACACATGGCTTGTTGTTGAGTATCTACTATCACGCATACATAATCAGTCGCATGACACACAGGTACACAAGAAATGACAATACATGCAATTAATAAACATTCTGTCCATAGCAGTGGACAGTGCCTGCCCGCTCCCACCATTCCTGTTGACACCGATCAGGAATCTGGCCCCCCCCAGTTGAGGCGCACTACAACGTAGCACACATAGCCATTAGTTGCATAACAGAGTGCACATTCAGAGTGCTCAAGTCATGTGTCCGCTCCCTTGTCCACACAGGTGGCGTTTTCATATATGCACCCCCTATAGTATGCAAAATCATCCTGGCATGTTATGTACTGCATAACATGGCCAAACGATGCACCATTGCAGTAGATCTGCAGGAGGGCCACTGCCCTCATCCACAGGTTTTACCTTAGCAGGCCAAAGGGAACAGGGACAGGGCACACATAACCAGGCAGTACAAACCTATTTCACATGAATTGCAACACCTTGGAAACACCCACAGTAATTCCACATCCGAGGTGGCCTTCAATGATGCAATCTGGCCAATCTTGCTTGCCCATGACAACACCCTGAGAATGGTTGTCTGGGATTGGCAAAGATTGAATGCCCCAAAACATAAGAAGTACAATGTCACCCCATCGACATTCCTCACATAAAGTGCACAAACCACTTTCGCAGTCATTTCAGGTGGAAAAAAAAGATCCTATGTCACAGGCCCAAAATTCCAAACATAGCAAAGCCAGCCACTGGCACAATGGGCCTCATTATTAGAAGTGCGCTAAAAACGGGGTCATTACCGGCATGGAGGAACTAGCAGGTCCGTGCTCGTATGACACCGCTAATAGCAGCTGATTACAAGTGCGCGAGCATGCGCGAACCCCCATGCCGGTAATGGTCATACCGCCATGTCGCTAAAGGCCCTCAACCCCCAGATAGGGCCATCACAGGACCCCCGATACCACCTCTGCCTAGGAGGCACCCCTTAATAGCGACCCGGTAATAACATCATGCTAATACCGGGCTCGTAATAGCGGACCCTGAAGTAACGTCATTGCGTCGGAACAGGAAATGCGCCGGAGGCCATCTCTAAAAACACAATCCATTGCAATCCTCCCAAACCACCAGTGTTGCACAGGAGAGACCATGGCCTTTCAAATTAACATGTCTAAGACAACCAGAAAATCCAACACCCACCTGTGCAAGAAGCGTTTCCCTGATGAGGAACTTAAAATGTTGGCGGACACCCTTGCTGCCCATGCTGAGGAGATAAACACCCATAACCTCAAAAAGGAGGCGCAGCAGAGGATGAAGGAGATATGGGAGGAGGTAGCCCGCAAGGTATCTGCAGTCGTTACCACCCTACGGACAGTCAAAGACTGCATGAAAAGGTGGGATGACCTCCGCCTTAGGGTCCGCAACATCCTGGCCAGCAATCGGAGGGAGGCCATGGCCACAGGTGGGGGTGCCCACTCCCCGACCAAACTAAAGCACTGGGAGGAGACATGTAGTACTTTCATCCAGAAGGAGTCTATTGAGAGCTTCGGGGAGATGGAGATGGGTGCCGCAACATCTGGAGATGGAGGTGAGTGAGCCTGCAGACCCCAGTAGGGCAAACCATGATGTAGCACAAGTGATCTGGAATAGGCATTCAACACACACACATCAACATATATATGTCCAGATGGAGGCCCAAACCCTGCCACACTGAAATGCATGCTGAGTTCCAATCCCATTACCAACAGACAGCCAACACACAGGGACCATTCCCATGTCATACATCACACAAACCCCAAAACAACAGCATTACACCTGCCATGCAGCATTCCTGAATTGAGATGTCACAGCAAATGCCAAAATGCCCCCTTCAAACTACCCTTTGTGACACACCGGTAAGATATGAATGCATGATAAATGAAAACCTCCACAGCACCATAGAATGCATCTTGCATGTAACACCATCACTGATGCCCTGCATCTCTTCTACCCCCCCAGGCACCGATGTAGAAGATGGCAGTGAAGATCCAGCCACAAGGGCATCCACGTCCTGGGCCAAAACAACTGCCACTGGCAAAACCACCTCGGGGTCAGCCTCGCAGCCCACACTACAAGCCAGGGCGAGAGCACAGGCCAGGCCGGCACATGAGGGCCCCACAGCCACGGATGAGACTGGAACCACAGAGCTGGATAACACCAGTGGAAGGGGAGGCCAGTGGCACCCATTCTGCTGCAACAAGTTCCGTGGGCGAGGTAGCACCCACAGCCCCACTGAGCGACATTGACATTGGAGTGGAGGAGTATGTGGACGAGGAAGGCCTAATCCATGTGGCATGTCCACACACCCCAAGCCCCCTGTCCATCCCCCAACCCCACACTCAGGCCACACCCTCCAGCACCAATGCAGATCCTGCACTCAGCACCACCCCCCGAGGGCTGCCCTGCAATTGGACGCCCGGCTGCAGCACCCTCAACCTTTGCTGCTCCCACTGAACTTTGGGGAACGGCTATCAAGTGTGGAGGCAAGGCAGGACTCCATGCTGGAACTTGTTTGGCAATATGTGGCTGAGGGAGAGAACACAAGGCGAGAGATTGCGCAGGCCATGGCAGGGAACACTGCCGCCATAAATGCCTCTGCTGTCACAATGCACGACAGTCTGGGGGCCGTCACGCAGGTCCTGACCGCAATACTGCAACACATGCAGGAGCAACAATCAGCGCCAGCTGTGCCAATCACTACGGCATCCACCACATCCACCACACCCGCATGCTCTGCACCCTCCAGCCCTGTGCGACAGACAAGGCATAGTGCGTAGAAGTCGGAAATGCTGCCCCCGGACACGAAGAAAGCATGGAAATAGTGTTGGACAACAATGGGAATGGGGGAGGTGGTGTCGGTGATGTGTAGGGGAAAAAGGGGGTGTTCATGGGGGATATGGGGAGTTCATTGGGGGGTATGGGGAGTTAATTGGGAGTATGAGGAGTTTTGGTGTGTTGGGGGGAGGGAGGAGGGCATGTGAGTGGTGGAGGGGTGAGGCACTTTTTTGTTGTTTACCTTAATACACCGTTTGTGTACAAAATCATTCAATACCTGGACATTGTTCATTTTGTGTGTTTTCATTTTATTCATGACAGTGCACAGTGCCCAACTCCCCACATTCCCTGTGTTCAGTGTAGTACTGACACATATCCATCAACGTCCCTGTGGGTCAGAAGTATTCATCAATCAGTGATTGGCATACAGCACGGCCATCTTGTGAATCACATACTGTCAGGAGTGCTGCTTCTCCTCCATCTTCATCCTCATCATCCTCACCAGGTGCATGCATGTCAATGTCAGGTGGCAGTGGTACATTTATCCAAACAGATGTTGTGCAGCATGACAAAGGCCATGGTGATCTTTGCTGCCTACTCAGGCCTATAAAGGAGTGTTCCACCATACCTGCTTAGGCAGCCGAACTGTGCATTCAACAGGCCAAAGGTCTGCTCAATCACAACACGGGTACGCGTATGAACCCAATTGTACTCCTCTTCATGGCTGTTACGCGGGTTCTGCATGGGGGTAAGTAGCAACGGCTTCAAGGGATATCCTCCATCACCTGCATGGGAGTACAGAGAGGTCTGTGTGAGTCATTTTGAGCTGCCACCTTCAGGATTCACAGCCATAGCCGCAGCTATTTGCTGTTGTCATGCACGTGTCCCTGTACGTATGCACAAAGATTATTTGGATGCATTGTGTACTGCAATATGGTCTGCTAGTCTGGATGGCGTTGTACAGATGATGCAGGGTGTTAACTTGCATGCTGATGCGGATGTACTGTGTATGCGGAACAATGTCTTGCCTCCCATGATTGCAGTGTATGCTACACTGTGCCTAATCAGATTAGCCACATTGGCACAGTTGTAATCATGTTCAGTCATGCATCACTTGACATACCCATGGTGGCCTGGTTGTGCGTCTTACATGTTGTCATTTATGTACGGCATTAGTCCAATGTGTGGCAGTATTGTGTCATGTTCACGTTGGGAGGTTCAGGTCAGAAGTGTTTAGCTCTGAGTGCATTGTCCACTCACCGCCCATTCCCACCCAGGTGGAGTATGCATCCACCCACATCATGACCCCGATTCACCCCCATGGGCCAGTCAGGCAACTCACCAAGCAGCCAGGCGTGTCGTCCAGCATGTCACTCCATGTGACGGGGTAGCATGGAGTTACTCAGCACCATGGCATCATGTGTCGATCCGGGATATCGGGCACAACAATGTGTGATGATCTTGCTGGAGTCAAATACCATCTGCACATTGATGTAGTGGTATTGCTTGCGATTGCGGTACACCGTCTCTATGGCATGAGTGTTAAGATGGATTTCTGAACTCGGACCTGGAGGGGCAGATGTTCAGAAGGCCAGCCTAGTTTCTTGGAACAGGGTAACCTCTGGACAAGTCGGACCAATCAGGGTAGCGATGGTGGCCGTCAAGACTAAGTCTCAAGAGGGGTAAGTGTGACGGAAAGATCTCAATGAGCACACAAAGCAAGGACACTTACAAATTACTCCAGACAGGTGTTATATTAGAAATATAAACACATTTATTACAAGGCCTTTGTAACATCGACCATAGCAAAGAATCACAATGATAATAAAGTAAACCAACACATCACAATCAATACAATATATATACAAGACCGAGGGGTCTAAGGAGTTAGGAGCACGTAATATGTAAAATTACCTAGATGGGGAGGAAAACAGGCAGTGCAAGTAATCATTAGATCCAGTTTGACATCTGAAATACACCTAACTAGGAGGAAGTCCGAGCCCTACGAAGAGAAGAGCCTTATGCTCAAAAGTACCTGCAAACGCTGGTGCCAATGGACAAAAGAGGGCCTCTTCGAGGATATCAGGCAGTTCAGGAAGGTAAATGAAGCGATGCAGAACAAATCCCTACTACTCAAGCAAGGCCTCCACTTGTGGACAGAGGCAGGGTGAGAGTGCGGGATAGAGTCGCTATTTCTCAACAGCGGTAGAAAAGAAACAGGCTGCTGCGCGAGGGGCCACCGGTTGGGGTATGGACTACTCACCGGTCCCCGACGCAGGCAGACCCAGACTTCTCCAGTTCAGTTCACGTTGCTGGCAGGTTCAGCTGCGATGATCAGGACGTCTTGACACCGTGTAGATTCTGCGTAGCAGGATACAGTGCCGAGGGTGTCCCAAATGCAGCGGACGTGCACAGGTTGTTACCACAGCAGGGCAACACGGCAAACGCGTTTACTCTGGTCCTGGTGCACTCGTCTCACTTCAGACCTGGGAATTCCAAGTGTACGAAATGCGGTGTGAGGGTGCCGTGGACGCAGAGCAAGCAGTAAACCAAATTTCGAAGGCTTCCCCGAAACGGCGGCGGTGACAGAGCAAAGCGTCCTGCGTAAGCTGGTCAGCCCACTGGTTGGCCCAGGGACACTTCCGAAGAGGCTTTCTTGCAGGGTTTGATGAATGTGCCGGGAATAGTTGATCCCACTATTCCAATGGGTTGAAGCGCCTTCGCAGACCTTCTAGGATGATCAGATGCAGAGGGGTCTCGCAGGACGACAGCAGTTCAGGGTGCCAAACCTTTAGCGGGACACCAGCGATTCCTTGACTCAGCTTGTTGTTGCAGGATACTTGGCTCCTTATCCCTTGTTTGGTGTGAACTCAGGAGATCGACATGGTAGTGGTGTTTCCAGCCTCCTCTTATCCAAAGTTCCGCTCGCGCCAAAATGGAGAGGGCCCAATGGGAGATCTGCTCACAAACACTCACACCATACGTGGACCTATCATGGACCACGGTGGTCCCAGGCATTCAGGACACTCCAGTCTCGCTGGCTCCCAGGATGTGTATTGGGACCAGACATCCCAGCCCACATCCTGGAGGCACACACAAGGCATGCAGAAGCCCACGAAAGCTTTGGGGTTTCGCGGGAAAGTGCATGACCAAATAAGGACTGCCCTGGGTCGGCTCGACCTGGGGGAAAGTGAAGGGGCAAGATGGTCAGCGGACAGGACAAAGAACCTCATGGCATGGCCATTTTGGAGCCAGACCACTCATTTGTGCCAAATGCGGTAAGCGTGGATAACATGGCGAAAAAAGGGTTCAAACCACAAGAGAAACAATAGCTGCCACCAGTCCCGTCCGTGACACACTTGCACAGTTCATAATAAGTCCAGCGAGAGTTTCTAGGGCCTTTGCAATGACTAGAGACCCAAGAGTGTGGTAATGTAAGTTACGGTGCACTCTTGTTTCATGTTGCACAAAAGCAGCAACATGAGGAAAGGACTAAGGGAAACAAAGTCTCCCAGTACTGACTGTCTTAAGTGCATGTCAGTTTCCCCATAAGAATTGAGCGAAAGCCCAGAGGAGTGCAGCGGAAGGCTGCGCTTCTCTGGCAAAGTCTAGATCAGGGTGTAAAACAACAGCAAAAAGTGTGGGGGTTGCCACATGGAGGGAAAATTACCTACAATTATGAAATCTTTCCTATCAATGAGGGACTACCAATTCAACATGGGTGCAGTTGAGGGCACCAACGCAATTGGGCATGCCTGCCAGGGCATGGAAGCTTACTTTGGTGTCAGCAATTTCCAGGGCAGTCCATGGTAGGGATATGCGGGTGCTAGTGTGCTTCAGATGGGCATCCAGCACTTGGGTCAGCATGCGTGAAAAGATTGGTTGTGATATACCATGCAGCTGGCACACTGTGTGCTTGTAGGTGCCTGTGGCCAGGAAGTGGAGCACAGACACCACCTTTAGTAGCGGGGGGGTGGCAATGCGTTTTTCAATGAGGCTGACGATGTCATCGTGTATCATGTCCACAATGGTGGTGATGGTGGCCCGGTCCAACCGGTACAGGGTGTGGATCTGCTCAGGTGTTAGATTGAATGGACTGGGTTTTATGCAAAGGATTGGTGGCTGCCTCCAAGGTAATTCTGGCTGCACTGGTGGTAATTGCTGGGCCTGTCTCACCCTCCTTCTCCTCCTGTGTCTCCTCTGTGATGCCTGTTGTTGCTGCTGTAGTTGTTATAGTTGCTGCTGTTCACCTGTGGCAGTTGCCTTCACTGCAGGTTGATATTTACGGGTGGTCCACGATGCCTGTATTTGTGATGTCCTCCTATTACCGGCATCCCGGTATTTCCTCAGCGAAGGGGCGACTGTACGCGCAAAAGCCAGTATGAAGGGGCACGGTACGGGTGGTGGCGGTATTGGCGGGTTGTCGGGTCGTAATGGCCTGGATCCGTTAACGATGCTGGTAATACCATTCCACCTTCCTATTTTCATTACCTCTATTCTCGTAATGAGGCCCAATGTCTCCATACCATGTGCGTCCCTGAGTGGCATGCATCATGTGCAAAAAAATGACTGCCATCTTGAGGATGGGCCCCTCTGCACCATAGATGTTGCTCCAGCTCACCTCTACTCACCACTGCCTTGTCTGTGTGCCTCCAGTTAGGAAAATCAACATCTGCCCACCAACCCCTATTCATGCATGTCTCTGACACCCTCAACATGTCTCTTGTGCAATCATGACGATTCCCTCCAAATCTCCCAGAAAGCAAACTAGCCACTCACAGAATACACAAACAGAAACAAATTCATGTAAGGTCACACACCCCTCACCACCAACAGTTTGTAATCACATTAATGGGAGAACAGCAGCAACATCACACATGACATATGAGAAAGACATTTTTGCCTCCTACACCCACACCTCACAAGCAATGCTTTGCATATTGCACACATAATCCACATGCAAACGTATGTGGATTGTGAGAGCCTGGTGTGTTGCATGCCCATGCATCATGGAGTGCGGTGTACTGGAAACTGGAGTGTACTGCCAACCCTTTCCCCTATGAGAAAATGTTGAAATACCACAAAAAAGGCCCAGTGTCCATAGGTCTAACAAAATATTTCCCGAGTTCCCTATAGGCCAGTCAACCCCTGATCATGGAGTGGCTACTTGAGAAGACAAATGTCAGGAGATGGCATGCAAGGCTGACATGACAGGAGTGTAAATGTAATCCACACCAAAAAGAAGCTACTGCATCAGCCCTCATCACAAACATGTACACAGGAACATTCCCAGGAAACTCAATCAGCATTTCATGGAGTCGCAACCAGTAACACAAAGACAAAAATGGATGATTGAAGGAGGCAAGCACATACACAATCATGTAGGACACCACACATCTTCAGTGACACTGACCATCACCTAATCATCACTATATGGAATTTGAGATGCTCAGCCCTATGTTTTCCACAACATGCCACGTTTAGGGTACATGGTCACCAGCAATTAAAATAAATGGCAGTACACAACCTTTCCTGATGGTACTGAGGTTGTGCTGTCAATCCCTCACCGCATCCACCTAACTCTTTGCCTCAGCAGCGGTACTAGGAGGGTCACTGTCTAGCAGAGGGATGGGGACTTGTGTGAAAATAGGGTGATCGGGGTGTGGGCACTAGATGAGGCAAGGTACTTGACATGACACTGGACATTTGTTTGGACCAATTAAAGGAGTCTTTCTGACAGACTGCACTTATACACATTAATGTTGAATGGAAAATTCACCTGTATGTAGGAGGCTGTAACATCAAATCAGTTGACTCCACTGAGCATGACTGCATGTCCAGAACCCCAGCTCTAAATCATAGGATGGAGGATGTTGCTGTGCCTTGGGTTTTTTGAACGGACGGGGGTTAATATTGTTCCTTAAACTCCCCTTGTCAACCCAATATTGATGCAATAAATGCCACGATGTGTATAAAATCAAATCCACTAGACAAAACAAATGGAACACCAAGATAAGGCAAATATAATGCAAAAACAACAAACAAAGAACAAAACACAAGTCTCAAGTGAAGTAAAAGTGTTCTGTATTTGGTTGTACAAGCAGATTGTAGAAATCACTGTTGGTCTGGTGGTTATCACCCCAGAAATGTACATTTTGCAACCTATGTCCGTGATATGAATCAAAACATGAAATGTGGTAATACAACAACACAACCTGTTATGTTGTACTCATTGAAAACATGAACGAAAAATAAAAGTAACAATGACAATAACAAACACCTTATATTTTCCTGTTCTGTAGTCACATAAAAAGTAGATTTGAATCCAAATGGTGGTGTCTGATAAAAAAGGAAGGTAGGGCATGCAGAAAAGAAGAATGAATGATAGGCAGAAGTGGAGAAGAAAAAACATATAATTGACAGTAACAGCAGCAATTAGGACAGGGGTGTAAAGGCGTGTCCTAACACAAAATTTAGGAACAAATCATTGAGGTCTACATGATTTATACTGCTATGGTTGGGAAGTAACTCCTTATTATTCCCAATTGAGAGTCTGGAATGGAGAATGCAAACAAAAAAGATTTTCTTGATATTTCTTCTCGGGTGTATCGTCTTTTTCCGAGGTAAAAGTTTTCCAACACAGTGGGGGATCCCAATTTTGAGGAATTGTCAATGTCTGGATAGAGTGACACCTACACTCGCCTCACAATTCTTGCGTTTCGGCGGTTACTGATCATAAGGAAAGTAAAAAGAAGTGAAGTGTTCCGCCTTCATCAGGGCAGTGATGGTCAAAAATTCTTGGTTGGCTGTGGGGTGGGGTGTCCGTGCTCAGAGGAGGTAGCGTAGTCACGGGTCAGCTAACCCCACCTTATGGGTAGGTATCGTGCAGGGGCCCAGGACGTGGGTTCCATTTGGTACAAGGGTAAATGGCTGAGTGCACGGGCTGTGTGTATGGGTAGCCTATTGTAAACCAGCTGAATGGCTGGGCAAATGAGGATGGCATCCGGGAGATGTCCAGAGTTGAGGAGATAATGCACATAAACAAGCCCCAACCGTGGGGTTTCTGTCATAGGATCATTTCTATGGCAATATCTATAGCCGGCTCCAACACGGACATAGCCGTGGATGGGACTGAATCCTGTGCTTCACAGCTGTTGTCATACGGAGAGGCGCTCTGTTCACTGTGCTCGGTGCCGGTCAGTGGCTGTAGAACCCCAGCTCACAATGTGCCCAGTAGCATGAACCAATTTGTCACTGGCCTCTAGAGCACAAAAATAATGTCCATCTTGGATTGCTAAAAAAAAAAAATAACAAGAGGAAAAATCCTCTACGGACTAATGGACACCAGGGTGCACAAAGAACGGGTGTAGTGGCAAGAAGACCGGGGTGTGTGGGGACATGGAAAATGGCATCACCTGCTAGTTCAGTTGTTACCCACATCCTGTGGTGGATCCTGGGACGATGCACTTTGTCCTTGCAATTCCAAAGCCTGGCCCTTATTGGCTATGGCCACATGTGAGAGGGATAAATACATGAGGGCCCCAATGGCAACACATTTCTGATGATGGCAATCGTGAGTGGCCAAAGAGTCAGCATGCATGCTGACCCTTGACGTCTCCAACTACATGTTGAGAGTTTGCTGCAAGTAGTCCACTCCTCATGTGAAAATGTACTAAGGGAATGCAGGTCTTGATGGTGGAACATCTCATGCAGAGTTTTCCTCAAGGAATCTTTGTCTTCATGGTGGAAATCCCTTTAGGCCAACATACCCACATGCAGTGTTTGGCTCAAGCAATCTCTGCTTTGATGGTGGCATTCCCTTGTGGCCAACAGCTCTGAATGCAGGGTTTGTCTTGAGGTGGCAACTCTTGCCGCAGGACTTACCTTGAGGCCGAAACTCATCATGGAGGGATTATCTATTGGTTTGATCGAACTCTTCTCGCAAGTCACCAGGCTCTGATGTGGTGTGTCCTCTTTCCTCTCCTGCCACAAGAGGCTATGTTTGGCAGTGTTTGTGGCATTGGAGGAGATGACATATTCCGCCAGGCGATGGATATCCCTGGTCATCTCTTGCAGGACTTCCCCCGTTGGGCACTAGCGGGCAGCAACTCCTCCTCCCACTCCAATTATAGGACTGGCACATGTCAACCATGTGTGTGTGGCCTCCCAGCCTAGGATGCCAGAGACCTGACAGGTCACAGTGAGTGCACTGTCATAGACAGGTGATCTATAACCCTTCACTTCACTGTGAGTGTTTCCAATGACATGTGTCTTGAAGGCAATTGCCACCTATAGTGACGATTCTAAAGAACACTCTATAGAGTGATGTGTGCTGTAAGATCAATGCCAACCTCAAACATAGTTCATGCATACACCTCCTAGAATGCACAACATGGAATGGAAGAATCCATGCGTACATTATTGTAGTACTCATGGATTGGTGAGAGGGACCACAACCAACTCTACTACTACATATGATAGCATATCACATATGTGTTGAGGTAAGCAAACCCATCATTCATACATGGTACTCACCTGATGTGTATGTGTAGGTGTCAATGCCAACCACCTGCACATTAATGGTGAGGCCACTGGTGACCTCCTCAAATGGAGTCAGCTCATCCACTTGTCGGGATCCACCTCCAGGGCAGAGGCCAAATTGCTAAAGAGCTTCTCTGTGTCTGCCTCATAAGGTTACCCATCCTCTTGTGGACCTCTTCTGCTCTGCACCTCTCCACACCACAGGCATTGATGTGATCTGTGACCTTATGCCACATCCTCCACCGCTGGTTCACAGGAAGGGTACTGGCAGCCTAAGGATAGAGGTTGCCATGCTGTTTGCCAAAGTAATCAATGAGGGTTGTTGGCTCCTCATCAGTGAAGTGCCTTTTCCTTGGTAGCCCCTTTTACCTTCACCAGAGCCTCTTCATGGGTTGCTGTCTGTGCCTGCTCTGCAGGATGTGCCCTCTTACCCATAGTGGGCCTTGGTGGTACTCGGTCACCTGCAGGCTCACCACAACGTTTAGCAGGTGGCCCCTTCTTCTACCCTTGCCCCATCCTCATCCTCTGTGTGGGTCCCTCTTACTCATGGTGCAAGCTTCTAGGTACATGCAAGTCTCACCATCTCAAAGTCTGTGTGGGACGCCTAAATAACCCCACCATGTGCATGGCAGGAAATCCCTGTGCTGCACCCTAACTCTTGCCACCTCCAAATTCATGAGCTTGTATGTTTGGAAAATGACAATCAGAGGGAAGGGGGGCTAGGGTTTGTGGGGCAAACGGGAAGCCCGGGACCATGAAATAAACATGAGGGATTGTGGGACCTGTAGTATTTTTCTTGAGCAGGTTGGGAGTGCAGGAAATAATAATCAGAGGGATGGGAAGAAGAAGAATTGGGAGTATTCGGATAGCAAACAGGATGACAGGGGTTTTGGGAGGGACGGTTTCTGAATGTGAAAGGGTTTGAGATCCTAGGAATTTGGTTCCGTACGGAGGGGTTATTGGGTTTCGGTAGGAGAGATTTAATGGGAGGAAGCAAGCCGGATGTATTGTAGCCTACAAAGGCCTCAGGGATTACATCCTCCTCTCCTTCTTCCTTGGCATAGTACCGCATCTCACCTGGGGCATTCGCCTGAGCATAACTCCGGGTTCCCTTGGCCAGGTGATACTCTCTTGTTTGTTCACCTTTAGGGTTGGGATAAGAGAGGGCCCAGTCTTCCATTGCCACCTGAATAAGGGGTTCCGGGATCTACTTGGGAGAACACCATCAGGTTTCTCACATGTACCACATGAGAATGCGCTGTGACATTGCAATACTTGTTGCGTCTTTCATCTGGCTTTTTTGGGACTGACTTTTCCACCACAAGTGAATGCCCGTTGTCTTTGTTCAGCTGTACCACATGCTTAGGGACCACAACATCGAACTTGTGAGCTTGCATTTATGAGGATTAAATCAGTTTCTCTGCAGCTAGTTCCCTTGTCGCCATCAAAATCGCTAAATCATCGCAAAGGGCTGCGCTAACCCTGGACCAGTTTACAGGGCTGCCAAACAAGGAACGCAAAGCGGGTAACGTTCATATCAGGGGTACGCGGGAAGTTTTACATGCGATTAGCCAGGGTAAGTGTATTACAGGGGTACGCGGGAAGTTTTACACGCAATTAGCCAGGGTACGTGTATGACAGGGGTACGCATGAAGTTTTACACGCGATTAGCCAGGGTACGTGTATTACAGGGGTACGCGGGAATTATCACACGTGATTTGGCTGGGTACGTGTATGACAGGGGTACGCGTGAAGTTTCACACGCGATTAGCCAGGGTACGTGTATTACAGGGGTACGCGGGAATTATCACACGCGATTTGGCTGGGTACGTGTATTACAGGGGTGCGCGGGAATAATCACACGCGATTTGGCTGGGTACGTGTATTACAGGGGTGCGCGGGAATAATCACACGCGATTTGGCTGGGTACGTGTATTACAGGGGTGCGCGGGAATTATCACACGCGATTTGGCTGGGTACGTGTATTACAGGGGTGCGCGGGAATCATCACACGTGATTTGGCTGGGTACGTGTATTACAGGGGTGCGTGGGAATCATCACACGCGATTTGGCTGGGTACGTGTATTACAGGGGTGCGCGGGAATAATCACACGCGATTAGGCTGGGTGGGTCCTCACAGGTGTTCCCTGTACACCCTCCACGGCCCCTGCAGGCAGCCCACAAAACAGGGGACTACCCTGCACACCTGCTCATGTCTCCCACCCCCCCAGCAGTGTGGGGCACCCTCCACCAGGCCCCCACTCATGTCCCCTATCACCCCCACCCCCCCAGCCACCATGGGCAGCCCCCACCAGGCCCCCACTCATGTCTCCCACTCACCCCCACCCCCCAGCACTGTGGGGCAGCCTCCACCAGGCCCCCACTCATGTCTCCCATACACCCCACCCCGCAGCCACCATGGGCAGCCCCCACCAGGCTCCCACCCATGTCTACCACCACCCCCATCCCCCAGCAGTGCAGGGGCACCCTCCACCAGGCTCCCACCCATGTCTACCACCACCCCCACCCCCCAGCCACCATGGGCAGCCCCCACCATGCTCCCACCCATGTCTTCCACCACCCCCACCCCCCTCAGCAGTGTGGGGCACCCTCCACCAGGCCCCCACCCATGTCTCTCACCACCCCCACCCCCCAGCCACCATGGGCAGCCTCCACCAGGCCCCTACTCATGTCTCCCACCCACCCCCAGCACTGTGGGGCACCCTCCACCAGGCCCCCACCCATGTCTCCCACCACCCCCACCCCCCAGCCACCATGGGCAGCCTCCACCAGGCCCCCACTCATGTCTCCCACCCACCCCACCCCCCAGCCACCATGGGCAGCCCCTACCAGGCTCCCACTCATGTCCCCTATCACCCCCACCCCCAGCAGTGCAGGGGCAGCCTCCACCAGGCCCCCACTCATGTCTACCACCCCCCCACCCCCCCAGTCACCATGGGCAGCCCCCACCAGGCTCCCACTCATGTCTCCCACCACCCCCACCCCCCAGCCACCATGGGCAGCCTCCACCAGGCCCCCACTCATGTCTCCCACCATCCCCACCCCCCAGCAGTGCAGGGGCAGCCTCCACCAGGCCCCCACTCATGTCTCCCACCCACCCCACCCCCCAGCAGTGCAGGGGCACCCTCCACCAGGCTCCCACCCATGTCTCCCACCACCCCCACCCCCCAGCCACCATGGGCAGCCTCCACCAGGCCCCCACTCATGTCTACCACCCACCTCCACCCCCAGCAGTGCAGGGGCAGCCTCCCCAGGCCCCCACTCATGTCCCCCTGCCCACAGGCCCTGACAATCCTCAAGCATGGGCCTCATGGCCAGCCACCACAGCCCAAAGACACAACCAAGTATTACATGCGCCCATGATACTACTCCAATGGAAACAATGTAAATCAACACATGTGTCTCACACACACACAATGGTTGCAAGTGAACCTGAAAACCCATATCATGACATGCATGAAAACAATGAGATGAAACCACACATTGAAGAATGAAAAAATCAAAATAATGTATTAAAAACAACAGTAATGGCAATCAAAATTAAACAAAATACACAAGTAAAAAAATAACAAAATTAAGCTGGCTGTCCCTTTTCAAATTAAAATCAATAAATGATAATCCAAAAAAATTTCTTCCAAAGTTCAAGTCCATAAAAAGGAAATGAAGGGAAAAAAGAAATAGAAAACCATTGCTCCATGGAAAAAAATATTCATAGTAAAAAAAATATCCAAATGCAAAGTCCAACTATGTACAAAGTATTCAGGGTCCATCATCCCAACAGAAGAAATGAAACCTACCAAAAAACCTATCTAAAATGGAACTATATACAAAAGGTGGAGCATTGTCCGTCGACTCCAAATAAAAATAAACTATAAAGGAAACCTATCACTAAATAACTATATACAATGGCGGCGGGCCAGTCCAGCGGCTCACTCAGTGTGTTCCGGGCCAGGGCATCATCGAACTCCTCGTCTATGTCCCGGAGGCGGTCCTGTTCCATGGCCCCGAGGGTCCGCAGGGACGCCGACATGTTCACCTCCAACTCCCTGCAGATTGCCTCGAGGCACTCGGCCCGCCTCAGGGCCCTCCGCATGGAGTTCTCCGCCCTTACATTTCGTGAGCCGCGCCTCTTCCGCCCGCCGCCGCTCCGCATCTATGGCGTGGCCCAACCGCTGCCACACGGAAGACACTTCCCGTCCAGGGTCCTCCTGCCCTCCGGCCGATGCCTGCCCCTCCGATGTTGAAGGCCCCGAGCTATCGTGGCTCCCACCTACAGCCTCCTGCTGCAGCTGCTGCTGTCCATGTGCCCTGTCCGATGGTGCCTGCACATCCTCCTCCAGCTGGGGTGCAGTCGTTGATGTGGCCACCCCTGCTGGACGTCCGACTCCCGACTGTGGCAGGGATCTGTTGTCCACCAGCCTGGCCGCACGGTCGGAGGCAGCTCCACAGGGCACCCAGGTGACACATGGGTGGGAAGATGGCATGGAGGACGACTGGGGCATAGGGGGTTCCGTCGAGGAGGGGGTCGGAACAAGGTCCAGGAAACGGAGGAATCCAGCCCTGGTGAGCTGTCCCAGTGGGTCAACGCGGTCAACGAGCCATGCGAGAAGACGTGCAGACTCATCATGAAAAGACTGCAGGTCAGCTCTCATGGCCCGTTGACGCAACGCCACCCCACCCTGGACAGGCTCAACCTGGTGCAGGATAGCCACATCCACAGGGAGAGGAAAGCCGGGTGTTGTAAGCCAATCCCCTCCCTGAGAACGGGTCTGGAGGTAGGCATCCCCGCTGGTGCAAGATGATGCAGTGACAGGAGCAGGGACAGGATTGCACACAGGCACCTCCGTGGCGGCCTGTGCTGCCTCCTGTCCCTAATCCTGCACTGCACCACTAGCACCAGTGGAATCCCCACCTCCAGACCCCGCCTCTGTCGCTTGCACGGCCTCCTCCTCCTCCAAACCCCCCACCAACCTGGATGACTCGGTGCCATCTTCCTCCGTTGGACCCTGTGGGGTCCCAGCTGCTCCTTCTGCTGCCGAGGAGTCCAACTCCAACCTCCGCCTCTTGTACCTCCCCTCGGCAGCTGCGGCCTGGGACACAGCACCGGACTCCTCACTCCCTGACGAGATCAGAACCTGGGAGGGGATCCGGGCCTTGAGTCTCCGGCTGGTGGTGCCTCCCCTGCCGCTGTGCTCCACAGCACCTTCTCCGCCCTCTTCATCAGATGACGCTGCAGACAGGGAGAAAGAAAACACAGGCATCATGGCACTATACAATGGACTCATACACACATGACAGTTATACATGAGTGGCATTGGTAAACCTCAGACATGGCATCACAATCCCCAACACACATGTCATTTCAACTTGCACACATGAGCCATACTACAGCCATATTGCAACAGCCAGCACCATCCATTCACATACAACAGCATGAGCAGCCAAAGGTCATCCACACATCACATGCAACATAGGGAGTACACTACACATGCACACACACCACCAAACTTGCATGCATGTGTACACCTCCGCCAACTGTCGCAGTGTTCTGATCGACATCCATGTCACACCTGACAATCATTCCTCCACATCCTGTGCCATGCAAGCCCACACACACAAGCACCATCCATGTGTCACACATGAGACCCCTCGCACGTGTCACCCTCACGGCCCTGTACACCCCCCCCTACTTGCCCACATAAATATACATGTTCAACCTGCACACTCCTGGCACACCACACGCACAGCTTACAATCAGTATGCATGTACACTTACCGCTCGACTCCAGACGGGTCTGCCTCTCAAGGACCTGGACATGGAGCGCTGGGGATATGCATTCCAGGACCCTCATCTGATCTTCCGACAAGTGGCCCCGGCACCCCTTAGCATCCGCTGCCTTCAGGAGGCGCCGGGCCTTGTTGAGGGTCCTGGACCTGAAGTCCTCCCAGCGCTTCCTGACACGTTCGTAGTTGCGGACTGCCACCTCCTCCGCGTTGATGGCAGTCACGATGTCCATCCAGATCCGAGTCCGTCCTTCCTTGTCAGCGCGCAACCTTCCGAAGAGGGCATCATACTGCCCCAGGACATGCTCCACCAGGACACCAACTTCGGTGGCAGTGAAGCTGGTGCCCCTCTGCCTCCTTGGCCGGGGGTTGCCACTGGTGCCAGATGTTGCAGTGCCCGACATGGCAACCCAAGAGGCAGGAGTGGGTGGGCAACTGGGTCCTGGGGCTGGGCTGTGGGGCGATGGAAAAGCAGTCGGGAGTCTTCGGTCCAGCAGGGGTGGTCACAGCAACAGCACCCCTGGCTGATGTGCAGGCAGCAAATGTCAGGGCACGTGGGCAGCAGGCAGGTGGGAGCGTGCTCAGGGCTCTGGGGGGCAGTAATTCGGCCTTCTGGGCAGGAGCGTGGTCTTCCGTGTGTGAACGTGTGGCCAGCTTGATACGGAGTGATTTTGCACGTGAAAATCCAGCACGTCTGCGTGTAAATCGAGGAAAGGCCCTTAGCGCGTAAGCGCGTCAGCACACGTCTGTACATTCATTGGCCCAAAGGCCACCAGCGTATGTGCGTCTATGAAGTCACGTGCACGTCGAATATGGCACACATTTGAAATGTTGCGTGTTAAAAAAATGAAAGACACGTCCGAGTGTCAAAGCGTGTAATTGGTGGAAATGGCCTTAGCACGTACACGCGGAAGTGACAAAGCGTGTAATTGGTGGAAATGGCCCTAGCGCGTACACGCGGAAGTGACAAAGCGTGTAATTGGTGGAAATGGCCCTAGTGCGTACACGCGGAAGTGACACTGGACGTGTGGGCCTGCATAAAAGGTACTTTTAGAACACCATTTCCTTGTACGTGCTTTTCGTGGAGAGCGAGTGGGTGAAATCTGTACTTCTTGTCGTTTCACACGCGATTTACTTCACAGCGTTTCAAGTTTGTACTCCCTGTTACCTCTGACAGCTTTTTCTCTTTTTTCTCTTTTTCTGGTTTTCCTGGGCCTGTTCCCTTCTACTGTTGTCCTGTCTCCACAGACAGCGTACAATTCTTCTTTTGGCAGGGGTGTTGCCAACGCGCACACGCGCTTCTTTTTCACGCTCTTTTTCCTGGCAGACGGTGAGTCACGCACGTATCTAACATCTGTGCTTGCCCCGTGTGTAGCCTACCCCTTCAGAGGTCATTCTAGGCTGCGTGTGACACGCATACGTTCATTCTTGTGTTACTGGGTGCCACAGCGTAGTGCAGGGTTTTTTTTCCGCACACGTGGTCTAGGAGGGGTTGCGTGCACGTCATCTCCCTTTTTTGGGCTTCCTGTGCGTTGCGTGACCCGTCATCTTTCCCCAGGGGTTACATTCAGCCTTACTCGAGCACTAGGGTACGATTACCATCTGGTACCCAACCCCTTTGACCCCCAATTGCCCAGGACAATAGTTTACAGCCACTCCCATACGCACATTAACATCAGTGCCATGGTTGGGAGGCGAGGAATCCGTAAGGGTGGCAAAGGTGGATCCGGTAGGGGACGTGGTCGTTACTTGCAGGGTGACCCTGGCCCCCCATGTGTGGAGGACCAGTCAAGGGCATCCATAATCCCCCCCCGCCTCCCCTGGTTGAGGGTGATGTGGCTGACACCATCCATGCTCAGCCCTTGTTGGACCAGCCCATTGTGGCACCAGACCTGGCTGACTCCATGGCTGACTTCCAGGTCAGCAGGCCTATGACACGTGCACTGGTGCACGTTGATGTCATCAGGCCACGTGGATCAGGGGCAGCAAGGTCATCTGCTGCCCCAAGTAGGCAGGGTGGAGAGGCTGCAGGGGCAGCTGCGGCTCCATCCACCCCAGCTCTCACACACCCAGCCAGGACAGTGTCGGTCCTAGTCCATCCTGCTGACATTCCCCCTGACACCATTACACTTGAGCCAATGCCTGCACCAACTCCCATGCTGAGTGTGCAATCCCACACTCCTGATACAGAGTCCACCAGGGCTCCTGCCCCTAGTGTCCAGAGCGGCGTAGGACACTCAGGATCACCACCACCTTCCAAGCGGAAGAGGAAGAGTGCTCGTCCGGCACAGGCTGATGCCCCAGACATGGCTACACAGTCCGGCCCGTCGAGGAAGCCCAGCTTCACGGATGCCGAACTGAATGCACTTGTCGAGTATGTGTCCTCACATGATAACGAAATGGTCATTGTTGCAGGATCCAAGACCACACCTGCTCAACGCCAGGCACACTGGCAGACCGTTGCGGACATCGTAAGTGCCCTTGGAATCGTGAGGCGCACAGCCAATGATTGCTATAAGCGCTGGAATGACCTAAAGCGCAGGGCAAAGAATAAGCTGGCCTCAAGTCATGCTGCAACTCTAGTGACTGGAGGTGGGTCTCCAGTAGAAGACATGGAACTCACTCCACATGAGTCAGTCGCTGGGACCTACGTCACGGAGGAACAGATCCAAGGCATGGGAGATCTGCCTGATTATGAGGCATTGTCCGGTGAGTGCACATGCATGTGTGTGTCATCCATGTGCATGGTGTGTGTGTGATGGCTTCTGTTTGTGTGCCAGGTGAGGGTGTGTGCGCCTGAGTTGTTTGGGTCACCCATGTGCTTCATGCAATACATTCTGCGCAGCAGCATTTGCCCATAGCAGTATCCCTTCTGCCAACAGTAGACATCTAGCCCAACAGCACGCCAGTTGCCCTTGAAGTGTCACCTTGCCACAACATTGTTGCTTTTTTTTCTCTGTTCATTCAGGAAGATTGTTTGCATTCCACCACTTTTACTAGGCATTTCTCAGTCCTCTAGTCACATGTCTGACATGGCTATGGTAAAGTGGAGTGACTTTGTTAACTGGATATCATTTGTTTAGACATGTCCCTGTGCAATCGGACCATTTTGGACTGGCAGCTCCAGGTGAAAAATCAGACCTGTTTGAATTACAAAAGCTATTACATGAGGGAACTGGACTGAATGAATAAGTGCTGCCCTCCTCTCCATCTTCACTCAATAGCAATGGTACATGCCATCTGTGTGATGGCATGTGTATTTCACCTGGCAATCACAGGCCAATGTGTGATGCCACTGCTAGGCAGCATGCAGCAAATGTGTTCATCTTCCATCTTGGTGTCATCAATGTGTGCCATTTGCCTCCCCTTCATACGCAGTGAGGGTGCATGCATGGGAGGGTTTTAGTCATGTGGGACATGTGTCAATCAAGTACTGGTTCTGTTGCTTCTCAGCCCTCATTGTGTGCCATTGTGCTAATGCCTGTTTCCATTTGTTTTCTTTTATGTCTTTGCAGGGGAAGACGCACCTGATACTTCTGGGATTGTGGAGATGGTGCAGACCCAGGAGGGGTCTGAGGGCCGACCGACCACCAGTGAGGGACGTGGTGTGGTGGTGGGTGAGAACCCACAACTGCTGCGGGTCGTGCTCTCAAGGGGTGTCTCTGGCTGCACCTCCCCCGAGCTGTACTCAGGTGTTGATTCGGATGATGAGACCTACGTGCCGTCGCAGGTGAGTGTTCCTGGGAGGGACTCTGTTCTGTCTAACCCACCTGCACCAGGGTTAGAACCCTCAATGGGGATGTCAGTGTTGGCAGCTACGCCTTTGGTGGTTACGGATGCAGGGTCACACTCTGCGACATCTGATCCTGTTCCTGGGCCAGCAGATCAGAGGGGGAATGCAGTCCTGCAGTCTCAGGCAGTGCCGGCACAGCAAGCCGCAGTTCGCCTTGCCCCATACAGGTGTGGTGCCCGCCGACGTGGTGGCCGTACGCCACCTGGCAATACCGCATGGGAGCAATCCATTTACGGTATGGCAACCCAACAGGCAGCATCATCAGAGATGATGGCTCAGGCCATGGATAGGGTGGCCACTTCCATTGTCCCCCCCGAAAGGCTGATGGAGCGACTACAGCAGGCAACCGACTCCATCTGCCAGTCACACAGGGAGGACATGTTGGCGTCCAACAGGGACAGGCGGGCGGCACTGGCGACTCTGCAGGAAGCCATCTCCATAGAGTCCCAGGGCCACAGGGAAGCCCTGAGGCTGGAACTCCTTCACCTCAGGACGACTCTTGTTGAGCTTGAGGCTTCAACAAACCGAAGGACAGAACAGCAGCTGGAGCGTCTCACCCGTACGCTCTCAGCTGAGATGCAGGCAACTAGGGCGGAGGTCCGGGCATCCCGTGAGTTGTTGCATGGGGACCTCCGCACACTCATCCTCCAGAACAAGACCTACCACACCCGCATGCTTGCAGCCATGGAGGAACAGACTAGGGCCTTGCGTGGGCTGCCTCCCATAGTGCCACCACCTCCGGATGCAGCTGCACAGGGTGAGAATAGCGACAGCAGTGATATTCCAACAATAGGGTAGCCGTGTGGGCCATGAGCCCATGGAGGTGTTTTTTTTTCGCAAGATCCACACAGGTGGCCATTTTTGATTTGTATTTTTTTTTTTTTTTTTTTTTTGGGACAGTGTGTTGCCTTGTGTGGCTCCCGTGGGCATACACTGCATTGTGGCTGGGCACATGCAGGCTTGTCATGTATTTGGTTCAGATGCTTGGGTTTTTGTCACACACACCCCTCCTGCTTCCCGTTTCCATGGGCTTGCAAATGGTGTGCCCAAGTGACATTGACGTACATGGTGATATTGGACTCCCACTACATGTGTGGGTAGCCTAGTCAATACTGTGTATACATTCCTAGTGCATATTGCTGTTGTGTTGTACACTGCATGTTGCATTGATGTGTAACTCATCATCCATGTCTACCTCCTAATTTGCAGGTCCTTTCCTCATGTCTACACAAGGCCCTCTACTTTGGAGATGGAGTCCATGTTGGCAGCAGTGCACCTACAACTCTACATGGCGGCAACACTGTACAGTTGGAAGTGGTGGGAGTGCAGGAATTTCCAGGTGGTGAGACTACCAATTTCTTACATTCGTAATGTCATGTTAATGGTAGTTTTGAGGGTCAGTAGCTGATAAGTGTTATTGCTAAATACCTGCTCAAGTGTGTTGTTGGTCCTGCATTACTGTGAGCATTTCAGGTGTCGCGAGTTTCAATTAGGGACACTACTTTGTGACACTTGTGTCATGTTGTGGGGATTACTTTGTTTACCCGCACATAGCATGACATGGCATGGTGTGTCGTGTGGCAGTGCTGGGGATGGGTTGGGTGACATGGCACTGTCCTCATGTTGCATTTTGCAAGTGGGTATTGATTTTAGCTGCATGAATGTGTTTTTTCACGAAACTGCATTGGTGCTGTCTGTGTAGGTAGGGATGCACACATTGTAACACTTCCAGGTGAACAATCTCAGGCTGATATGGTTTTGACGGTTGATTCTCCAGACATTCAGGATCATTGTCAGGTTGAGTCATCATTGATTGTCAGATGGTATGTGCCAGGGCAGTGTGCACTCCACAGAGGTGTGATTTCTATGTGAAGTAATTAGCCACTAGCTGTGTACGGGCTGCCTCCTCCGTGCCCTTTCCCCTCCCATGCGCAGCGGGCGGGCATGTGGTTGGGGATGTGGGGGCACCACCATGTCCACGGCCAGGCCCCGGCGTGTTGCAACGTTGTGCAGGACACATGCTGCCACTATGATCCTGCACACTACTGGGGAAGCGTATAACAGCTGCCCGCCAGAACGGTCAAGGGAGCGAAAGCGTGACTTAAGCACTCCGAATGTGCGCTCCACTATGCCCCGGGTTGCAATGTGGGCTGTGTTATATCTTACCTCGGGTGGCGTGGTGGGGTTCCGAATTGGCGTCATCATGTTGGGGCTGAGAGGGTAGGCACTGTCCCCTGTGGAGGTGGTGATGGGTATCATTGGTGGGGTTGTGACCTTGCTCAGTATCTGACATGCATGCATGTGCAGTGGCATTCATACTCACCAAGCAGCCATGTATCGCCATGCCGCCCAGCTTCTAGGTCCCGGCTTAGGGTGGACATTCGGTAAATTAAGCTGTCGTGGGTGGACCCGGGATAGTTGGCATATACTGAGGTGATGATTCCCTTGGCATTACATACTACCTG
This sequence comes from Ambystoma mexicanum, assembly GCF_040938575.1. Taxonomy (NCBI): domain Eukaryota; kingdom Metazoa; phylum Chordata; class Amphibia; order Caudata; family Ambystomatidae; genus Ambystoma; species Ambystoma mexicanum. Next base: position 826,758,362 of record NC_090926.1, on the reverse strand, counting down.
CACGTTGATGGAATGCCAGTGCTTGCGGTTCCTATAGATGTGCTCAGATGCCCTGGGGGGACGTAGAGCCACATGGGTGCAGTCGATGGCACCTAGCACTTTGGGGAATCGTGCCACACCGTAAAAATCCAGGGCGGCAGCATGCATTTCTGCAGGTATTCTGGGCAGGTATATGTGCCTGCGGACTGATGGGTGTGCAGTGATGCTGTTCAAGACCTGGTGTAGGCAGCCTGACTGCGTGGCCTGTGACACCCCACCCACTATGGCACTTGTCCGCTGAAATGATCCAGTGGCTAAGAAGTGCAGTACATTGAGGACCTTCTCCAGGGGGCTGAGTGCTTGGGAGCACAGGGTGGGTGATGTGAGGTCATCCTCCCACTCAAATATTATGTGTGTCCAGTATTATGTGTGGTGGAAACCTGTACCTCCCATACACCTGGTCATCAGGCATCCCAAAAAGGCTGGTTCTGGGTGTGAAAATTCTGGCCCTGACTATCCTCCTCCTCCTCCTTTGGTAGCCCACGGCCACTGCTGCTAGGAACGGTATATTCATCCTGGCGTCTGAGCTTGTTAGTTTTTTGCACGCAAATTTTTGCGTCGCGGGTCGACGTATGCCTGCTTCCTACTGGCGTACGTGTTTCTTTGCTCGTGTTGTAGGCGAGCATGTGAAACTTCCCGCGCACCCCTGAAATCCACGTACCCAGGCCAATAGCATGTGGAAACTCCCGCGCACCCCGGAATACACGTGCGCTGATGTACTCGCGTGTGTAAGTGCCTGCGCACCCCTGAAATACACGTACATAGGCCAATCGCGTGTACGCGCACTTTGGTCCAATTACACGCGATGACACTCTGACGTGCAGTCTTTCCACGTGTGCTCCGTCATCACGAGCTATGAGGGAAACACCCGTGCGGGTCACGTCAGAGACGTGCTTACGCGCTGAGGGCCTTTGGTCCAATAGAATCGCGTATGCGTGCTGACGCGCTTACGCGCTAAGGGCCTTTCCTTGAATTTCACGCTGACGTGCAGGATTTTCACGTGCCAAATCACTCCGTATCAAGCTGGCCACACAAAAACACACGGAAGACCATGCTCCTGCCCAGAAGGCCGAATATCTGCCCCCCAGTGCCCCGAGCAGCCACCCACATGCCATCTGCTGCTGCCTGCCTGCCTCCCTGCTGCCACCGTGCCCTGCCTTTTGGTGCCTGCACATCAGCCATCTGCAGGGGTCCAGTTGCTGTGTCCACCCCTGCTGGAACAGAAGACTCCCGACTGGGATAACATCGCTCCACAGCCCAGCCCCAGGACCCAGTTGCCCACCCACTCCTGCCTCTGGGGTTGCCATGTCGGGCACTTCGACATCTGGCACCAGTGGCAACCCCAGGCCAGAGGGGCACCAGCTTCACTGCCACCGAAGTTGGTGTCCCGGTGGAGCATGTTCTGGGGCAGTATGATGCCCTCTTTGGATCGTCCCGCGCCAGCAAGGAAGGATGGGAGAGGATCTGGGCCGACTGTGTGGTTGCCATCAACGCGGAGGGGGTGGCAACCCGCGACGTCCAGAAGATCAAGAAGCCCTGGGAGGACTTGAGGTCCAGGACCCTCGTGAAGGCCCGGCGCCTCGTGGAGGGGGGCCGGGGCCACATGAGTTCCATCCAGATGAGGGTCCTGGAACACGTACGCCCAGTGCTCCACGCCCAGATCCTTGAGAGGGAGACCCGTCTGGAGTTCAGCGGTAAGTGGCCAAGCATTGCTGTGTGAGACAGGGCATGTTGCGGTGTGCTGGTTGTCTGATACTTGCCTGTATCTGTGACATAGGCCATGTATGCATGTATGTGTGCAGGGACATCATGGTAATGCATGTGCGACCAGTGATGTGTGAACCACATGATCGTTGCATGTGTTTAAATGCGACATGGGGAGCCCTATGCATATTTTACACATGAGAGCATGCCAGTCTCTGTTCCTGGACATGGGTGGGGGTGAGGGATGGGTGCTGATGCCAGGTACATATATGGTAGCCATGTCTGTGTGCCTGACCTGCGTCTCTGTGACTTGTGAATGCCATGGATGCATGACACATGTCTGTGACAATGCACTGATTCACTGATGCAGCCTAGTTATCCTTGTATCCGCTGTGTTTGGGGTGTATGAGGCCAGATGGATGTGACTGGGGTGAAGTGTGTGCATGTGATAGGCATGACCCATGATGCATGTGAGTTCCATATCATTGTATGTTTCAAGAGTCCATTGGACATGTATGGAAATGTCCATGGCATGCACCATGCCTGTTACTGTGTGTGTTTTGCCTGGACTGACCCATGTGTTGTGGAGGGACATGATGGAAGTGTACTTTGACAGTGGTACTCATCTGCTATTGCTTCCTGTCTAGGGGACCATTGTACAGTACCCTGATGCTTGTGTTCTATGTCTCCCTCTACGCAGCGGCTAGTGAAGAAGAGGGCGGAGACGGCGCTGTGGAGCAAGACGGCGGGGATGCCCCCACGGCTGCAGCGGAAGGGGTGGGTGAGCCCCCACAGGGGCCTGCTACGGCAGAAGATGGTGAGGAGCCATCCAGGTTGGTGGTTTCCACAGAGGAGGAGGAGACCGCCACTGAGGCACACATGGGGCCTGGTGGGGGCATCCCTGCTGGTGCAAGTGGTGCAGTCCAGGGGCAGGGGCAGGAGGCAGCACAGGTCACAGTGGAGGGGCCTGTGCATGTCGCTGTCCCTGACCCTGTGAGTGCACCACCATGCACCAGCAGGGATGCCCCGTCCCAGGCCCGTCCGCAGGTAGAGGGGATGTCCATGTCACCTGACTCCCCTACACCTGTGGACGAGGGTACCCGTGGCCGTATGGAGAAGGTCCTGATTGGGGTCGCGATGCGCGCGGGTGCAATTCGTGATGACGTGCGTGCTTCCCGGGAGGAGCACGCACGTCATCACGAAGAGCACCGTGCCGACGTGGCCCAATTGGGATCTTCCATGTTCGGGGGTTTCCTGCATGTGTCGGCCAATCTGGCGGCCCTCTCCTCCTCTGTGCAGGCTATACGCCGGTCGTTCTCCTTGCCGTCTTCCGGCCCAGATGCCACCAGGGCCCCCTGTGGACCTGCCCTGACCAATGCAGCCAGCTCGGTGGGGATCCCATCCCTGCCACAGTCGGGAGTCGGAGGTCCAGCAGGGGTGGACACCACAGCAACTGTACCCCAGCAGATGGAGGATGTGCCGGCATCATCAGGGAGGGCACGTGCACGACGGCGTCGGTGGATTCCATCAGCCTGGATGCCGTCAAGCTGGCAGAGGCGGTTGCGTCGGAGGCAGCAGCAGAGTCAACGTGGGAGGCATCATGGCTCGGGGCCATCAACATCGGAGGGGCAGGCATCGGCCGGAGGGCAGGAGGACCCAGGACGGGAAGTGTCTTCCGTGTGGCTGCGGTTGGGCCAGCAGATAGGTGCGGAGCGGCGGCGGGCGGAAGAGGCGCGGCTCACGATGGTCAGGGCGGAGAACTCCATGCGGAGGGCCCTGAGGCGGGCCGAGTGCCTCGAGGCAATCCGCAGGGGGTTGGAGGAGAAGATGGCGTTGTCCCTGCGGACCCTCGGGGCCATGGAACAGGACCGCCTCCGGGACATGGAAGAGGAGTTTGATGATGCCCTGGCCCGGAACACCACAGAGTGAGCCGCTGGACTTGCCCGCCACCTTTGTATATAGTTCTTTAGTTTTAGGTTTTCCTTTGTTTCTTCTTATGATTTGGAGTCGACAGACACTGCTCCACTTTTTGTATATAGTTGCATTTTAGTTAGGGTTTTTTGTAAGTTTCCTTTGTTCAGTTGGGCTCATGGACCCTTGGATGTTTTGTACATAGTTCTTCATTGGATTGTTTTTATTTATTCACCATGGAGCAATGGTCTTTGCATTTATTTTTCTCTCTCGGATTGATTTTATTTTTAATGTGACTTTGGACAACATTTCTTTGAATTTGGATTTGTAGTTTTGATTTTTTTTGACGGACATGCAGCTTATCTTTATTTTTATTGCCATTGTAGTTTGTTTCATTTCATTTGCATTCAATTTTTTTTAATACAATTTTGTTTTCATACTTCACTGCGTGGTATCATCTCATTGGTTTCATGCATGTCATGTTGGGTGTTTTCCCATTCAATTGCAAACATTGTGTGTGACGGACATGGGTTCATTTGCTTTATGAACATTGGGGGTGTAACATGTAATTTCCATTTCCATGTGGGTGAATGGGTTACTTGGTAGGGCCTTTTGGCTGTGGAGGCTGACCATAACGCACATGATTGGGGATTGTGAGGACCTGGGTGCAGGGGGACATGAGTGGGGGCCTGGTGGAGGCTGCCCCTGCACTGCTGGGGGTGGGGGTGGTGGGAGACATGAGTGGGGGCCTGGTGGTGCTGCCCCTGCACTGCTGGGGGGTAGGGGTGGTGGGAGACATGAGTGTGGGCCTGGTGGAGGCTGCCCCTGCACTTCTGGGTGGTGGGGGTGATAGGGGACATGAGTGGGGGCCTGGTGGAGGCTGCCCCTGCACTGCTGGGGGTGATAGGGGACATGAGTGGAGGCCTGGTGGAGGCTGCCCCTGCACTGCTGGGGGGTGGGGGTGGTGGTAGACATGGGTGGGAGCCTGGTGGGGGCTGCCCATGGTGGCTGGGGGGTGGGGTGGGTGGGAGACATGAGTGGGGGCCTGGTGGAGGCTGCCCCTGCACTGCTGGGGGGTGGGGGTGGTGGTAGGCATGGGTGGGAGCCTGGTGGGGGCTGCCCATGGTGGCTGGGGGGTGGGGGTGGTGGTAGACATGGGTGGGAGCCTGGTGGGGGCTGCCCCTGCACTGCTGGGGTGGGGGTGATAGGGGACATGAGTGGGGGCCTGGTGGAGGCTGCCCATGGTGGCTGGGGGGTGGGGGTGGGTGGTAGACATGAGTGGGGGCCTGGTGGAGGCTGCCCCTGCACTGCTGGGGGTGGGGGTGATAGGGGACATGAGTGGGAGCCTGGTGGGGGCTGCCCATGGTGGCTGGGGGTGGGGTGGGTGGGAGACATGAGTGGGGGCCTGGTGGAGGCTGCCCCTGCACTGCTGGGGGGTGGGGGTGGTGGTAGACATGGGTGGGAGCCTGGTGGGGGCTGCCCATGGTGGCTGGGGGGTGGGGTGGGTGGGAGACATGAGTGGGGGCCTGGTGGAGGCTGCCCCTGCACTGCTGGGGGGTGGGGGTGGTGGTAGACATGGGTGGGAGCCTGGTGGGGGCTGCCCATGGTGGCTGGGGGTGGGGGTGATAGGGGACATGGGTGGGGGCCTGGTGGTGCTGCCCCTGCACTGCGGGGGGGTGGGGGTGGTGGGAGACATGAGTGGGGGCCTGGCGGGGGCTGCCCATGGTGGCTGGGGGGTGGGGGTGGTGGTAGACATGGGTGGGAGCCTGGTGGGGGCTGCCCCAGCACTGCTGGGGGTGGGGGTGATAGGGGACATGAGTGGGAGCCTGGTGGAGGCTGCCCCTGCACTGCTGGGGGGTGGGGGTGAGAGGGGACATGAGTGGGGGCCTGGTGGAGGCTGCCCCTGCACTGCTGGGGGATGGGGGTGGTGGGAGACATGAGTGTGGGCCTGGTGGAGGGTGCCCCTGCACTGCTGGGGGGTGGGGGTGGTGGTAGACATGGGTGGGAGCCTGGTGGGGGCTGCCCATGGTGGCTGGGGGGTGGGGTGGGTGGGAGACATGAGTGGGGGCCTGGTGGAGGCTGCCCCTGCACTGCTGGGGGTGGGGGTGATAGGGGACATGAGTGGGGGCCTGGTGGAGGCTGCCCCTGCACTGCTGGGGGGTGGGGGTGGTGGGAGACATGAGTGTGGGCCTGGTGGGGGTGGTGGTAGACATGGGTGGGAGCCTGGTGGGGGCTGCCCATGGTGGCTGGGGGGTGGGGTGGGTGGGAGACATGAGTGGGGGCCTGGTGGAGGCTGCCCCTGCACTGCTGGGGGGTGGGGGTGATAGGGGACATGAGTGGGGGCCTGGTGGAGGGTGCCCCCGGTGGCTGGGGGTGGTGGGAGACATGAGTGGGGGCCTGGTGAAGGCTGCCCCTGGTGGCTGGGGGGTGGGGGTGATAGGGGACATGAGTGGGGGCCTGGTGGAGGGTGCCCCACAGTGCTGGGGGGTGGGGGTGCTGGGTGACATGAGCAGGTGTGCAGGGTAGTCCCCTGTGGTGTCAGCTGCCTGCAGGGGCCGTGGAGGGTGTACAGGGAATACCTGGGAGCACCCAGCCAAATCGTGTGTAGAATTTCCTGCGTACGCCTGAAATACACGTACCCAGCCAAATCGCGTGTGGAAATTCCCGCGCACGTACCCTGTCAAATAGCGTGTGGAACTTCCCGCGCACCCCTGAAATCCAAGTACCCTGCCAGATCGCGTGTGAAACTTCCCGCGCACCCCTGAGATCCACGTACCCAGCCAAATCGCGTGTGGAAATTCCCGCGGACGTACCTGGCCAAATCGCATGTGGAACTTCCCGCGCACCCCTGAAATCCACGTACCCTGCCAAATCGCAGGTGAAACTTCCCGCGCACCCCTGAGATCCACGTACCCAGCCAAATCGTGTGTGGAAATTCCCGTGCACGTACCCGGCCAAATCGTGTGTGGAACTTCCTGCGCACCCCTGAAATCCATGTACCCTGCCAAATCGCGTGTGAAACTTCCCACGCACCCCGGAATACACACACACGTTATTTTTCAGTCAGCGGGTGTCCGTGTTTGTGGGTACCCCTTTGCACGTCATTTGTCCTGGAGGGCCACAATATAGGACATTCATCATAGCTGTATATAGGTGCTATTTGTTGGCGCACCTTTTGGCGCACATTTATTACAGGCGCAGAGACGCTACCGCCTGCTTTCTTGTGGCGGTCGTGTTTGTGCCTGTGCGCTGGTTTGACCGTGCGCTTTTTTGCCCTATTCGATTCCATGAATACGTGTTGTAGGCGAGCGTGTGGGCGTTCTGCGCACTTGCACCCTGTACTTCCCCCGTGACGCCCACATTTTGGCAAGTTGTTCCCCATTCCGAGTGTTACGCCCCGTGTTCCGCCTACTTTTGTTGTGTCCGCCGTGCTATGTGCGATTTTCTCTGTGGCCTGTGCGATTTTCGCTGTGACCTGGCGCACGCCGTTAGATGGCCTGTGCGCCAACGTGCGGCGCGCACTTTTTTAGCGCACATCCGATGGTTTTCTCGCGCACGGCCTTCCATGAATCGATGTGCGCTGCTTTTCGTGTGATTTTCGCACTTGCACTGCGATTTTCGCTATTCCACTGCGAATCGCACGTTTTTGGCCACTTGCGCCGCGCTAATTATTCCATGAATCGGCCTGTAAGTATATGTGTCAGTCCTCTAGATATAGGAATGTGTAATCATGTTCTTCATGTATGCAAATGCATGTCTGTCTAATGCGGTGCAACACTGAGAGTGTACTTCATGACTAACGCTGCCACGTCGTGGTGTCACTAGTGATGTCAGCATCATTTCTTCTTGGTTCTTAATCGAGACTGTCCATGTGTCACGACCCGAGACCCAGAACCCCACTGGCATAGTCACATGCCAGGTAGGGTTAGGGCTCGGGGTTCATCTGGGGCCCCAAGGGCCTTGCATTGTCACCGGAGACTCTCCTGGAGTCAGTCCTGGTGCCTTTGGCGCCAGGCTCATATTTGGAATGGGACTTGAAGGGACTACTTTTCATATGGAGGCCTGCAGCCAACATGGAGGTACCCACACAGTCTAGTCCCTAAGAACCAAACTGTACAGTGCAGTGTTTTAGGGTGTGGTAGCCCGGACTACTTTACCTGGACTACTTTATAGGGTAGGCTATATAAACCACAAACAAGCTAAAGAACGTGCTTCGCGTTATTCTGCAGCCAGCAGCATAACGCTCACCGTGTTCAGAGACCAGCACCCGGCGTTCCTGGAACCGCGGACCTGTGGAGGAGACTAAAGAACATTATTAGCAGTTCCAGCTTACCTGCAGTCTTCCATCCTTCGATCCCAGCTGCTCACGGTCTTCCTTCCCGTTGGCAGCATCTCCAGGACATCGCGCTCGCACAGGAACGAAGCACCTGGGGAGGAGAGAAAAAGGGACAACGTTAAAAAGGTTACTCACGGCAAGCTCAGCAGTAACCAAAATCTCCTCACCTGGCTGGGCATATCTTAGCCGGTTCCGCTCCAGAAAACACTGCACGCCCAGTAAGACCATTGTAACCTGAAAAGGAATAAAGAATACAGGTTAGCCCAAAAAGGCATTAGCGCGCCGCACTTCGCGCTGAACCTACCTTTCTTCATACGCTCCGCGTCCATAAATCCCGGCCGGAGCCGAACCCAAGCAGTGCAGCCAGCGAACCTCCGCATACCTAAGGGGGAAACAATCAGGGAAAGACATTAAAGCCCGCAAGAAAGCCAAGGCCCTCAAAGACTACTATAATCGAACTTACCTCTTTAAAGACACTTGAATGGGTTGGCATCAGTGAAGTTAACTCGGTCGCTTCAACCAACAGAAAATACGCGGCCCTGCGCAGAAAACAGGACGGAGAGCACGCCAGACATCTTAACAAGGTGAGGAGGGGGGGGCCTTCAGGTCGGGTCCAAGGGGCTGTTTGGAGGAAACGAAATCTGAACCTAAACCCAGTCCTCCTGTGTTTTCAGGCCCACCTGCGACAGAAGACATCATCCCGAATTGAGTACATCTGGGGGAAATCCGGCAACCAGGGCATACAAGCGTCCCTGTGGATATCAGGTGAGCGTAACACCATGAGGGTGTTTCCGCCCACAATCTCTGTTTCTTCCCCTATAGCGGTGAATACATGTACTGGATCCAGTCTGTATGGATGGCTGAGAGGATACCGTTCTGTGTATTTTTCAATCATTGGTGCACTCGGGATTCGTACCAAATAAGATGGGTGGCTGCAAGCGCTTCTGGCTCTTTATCTTGTCATCAATCTTCGGGTGAATTGGGGCATTCTTGGGACCCTCTTTTCAAAACTGTTGAGCTTCCACTCCAAGATGTCACACAGTGTCCCACATCGGCACACTGTTTATGGCACATGCACATTGTCAGTTAGGAAGTAAAAGGAAGGAGGTTTTCCTCAACATAAACTCTCATGTATGCAATGTAATGATTTTGTGGAACACTGTCAATTTTGGGCTAGGTTATTATCTAAAATGTACAAGACGTTATGTCTATGTCCTGAGGGGCGCTATAATAGAAGGCAAAATGACAGGGATCATTTTTCCTGTGTGCGGATTTACTTTTGATTTTTGGATTACAAATGTGGTGTTTCATTTGTTATGATACCGTATGATACACTTACGATTGAGTCCTGTGTTATATGTGATAATGAATATATAAAGGCAGTATGAGCAGGACCATTAGTATTATTTTTTGAAAATATTGTACTCTAAATTATTAAAACGAAGTAGGACCATAGGTCCACACTTATGGTGAGTGTGCAGGTAGGGTTCTGGACAGAGTTTGCCCAGACATTTTGTTGTGTTGTACAATATAAGACTTGGGAGCTTGTCCTTTCTACTACCAGTACCTCCATATAAACAGCAAGGCTACTACATCTACAAGAGTTTCTTACATTTCTGTGACCTTGAGAGTGCAGTCCCAATTTGTGATAGCTTCAGACACATGTAGCCAGTGGCGCTTTCCATGGCACTGCATGCATGATACACTTGGGTCACTACTTCATTGTGATTGTGATGTGAAATGTGTTGTTATGATATGATATGATATGGTATTTGTAACGCGCCTATACACAGGTTGTTGGCTGTGCTGTGTTCACATTTGCATGCCTCATCTTTGTGACTTGTCCTTTTGCCTTCAGTTGTGAGGCTGTAATCTGTAAGAGTTCCTTGCATGGGCCTCTGTGTATGAGGCAGTTGCTTGTTGACTAATGCTGACAGCATGCTACTGATGCCTTTGGAGAGTGTATACATGCATTGGCGCTTATTATTGATTCTTGTGTTATTTGATCCCTTTTCGACAGTTGCAGGGTCTGGAGAAGAGGGTATGAGCTGTGATGTGGAGCTGCATCCAAGTGGCAAGGTTTCCAGGTGCAGGCACAGAACCCAGACAGTTCCAGTTGTATCCACCTCCTTTGAGGGTGTGGCACCTGGGGTAGCATCTGATTCTGATGTCAATGCTGCGGTGGAGGATGCCCAGGATTCCATTGTCGTGGTGGGCACCTCAGCAGCAGAGGGAGAGGGTGGTGGTGGTGATGTTACCACACAGGACCTCCAAGGCATGGGGACCTCTTTGGAGGTGTCTGGGTTGATGGAGAAGTAGGAGAAGGCCATTGTAAGCAGTGAACCGAGGGAGATGTGCTGACGGCATACCTGACCCTGAGACAGAGACTGTGCAGTCCACCATGCAAGGACCAGAACAACCTCCTGTTTGATGCAGCATCACCCTCCTTCACTGATGCCTCCATCCAGACAGAGTCCATGATTCTGGCCGATGCAGCCATCAACGATGCAGTGCTGCAACTGCTGCTGTGTGGCTTGAGGTGGCCAGGGTCGGACTGGATCAAGAAATAGGCCCGGTCACCTAAAAAAATGTGGCCCACCCCTCACCTCAAAAAAGTGTCCCACCCCTCACCTCATGACCCTCGACCTCTGATGACATCACCGGAAGTGATGTCATTTGACCCCACACCAAAGTGACATTCAAGGAAGCAATGAAATACGACCTTTCACCCCTTGACAAAACAGGAAGTGGCATCAAATAGCATTGTCCCTAAGTACACTAAGTCACAGTGAATCCAAGCAGATGTCCAAGGCCAAATGATAATATGTATAGCACTTACGCCTAAGCTCTTTTTTTTATAGAACAAATATGCATACAATATCAGCCAACCTGTGTTGGTACTCATTTATCAACCTAAGATGAATAAAAGGGTTTTTTTTTTTTTTTTTAATTGAAAAAATATAGATTTTCTTTCCAATTTGTTTTTTTCCAAACTGGCCTAGTCATGGCCAGAAACCGGCCCCCACTCCCCAGGGACGATTTCGGGCCGAGGGGCCAATCCGACGCTGGAGGCGGCAGGCATCTATGTGTGATGGTGCAAGCAACTGCTTGTAGAGCATCACAGGCAAATGGGCCACCTCTTGTCCCAACTGGCACTAGCACTGCTTTCCGTTTGCCACTTGGACAGGCCACTGCATTGGTTTTCCTTCTCCTCCTCATCTCTGCCCCAGTCAACCCCATCTGAGGCTACATGCCAGCTACCACCATGGCCTCCTTTGCCCTTGTCCAACATTGTCCAGTCTGGATGTGCCTGTGTCCCTGATGATGGTGGGAACAGGGTGTCGAGGAACAGCAGGAACTTGATGGCAGTGTTGTACTCCAGTGACAAATACTGTCATCCAGTCAGTGGGAGTACTTGCACCGCTCACACATTGCCAGGGGTATTTGTATAAAATTTCAAATTAAAAAAATTGCATGGGAGATTTGTTCAAATTTCAGGAGAACAAAAACATTTTGAACAGCTGAAAATGTTCAACAAATCTCCCATTCAGTGCCATTATATTGAACAAGGGGAGCAGGGGTTGCAGGGCTTTCCCCCACACCCATGTTCACTACAAAAGCATCAGGGTTGTGGGGGTGCCTCCCCTCTCCGAGAAGAAAATAAAAACAGATAAAAAAACCTGCGGGCCGGTTCCCATCCACGTAAGTGAAGGGACCTGGCATCACAAAGGGATAGAGGAGTTGGCAGCACACAATGAGGTGTGCAGCCGACAGGAAAGTAGGGGGGCGGTTGGTGAATCATTATTTGAACGAGTCTCGCATTTTGAATTCAGCATTGCTGCATTCAGCAATTTCTAATTCGATATTGTGGTATTTGGTCAAACCACAGATGTCCATTGCCAGGCAACAGATGTTGTCATTGAGGGGGGCAAATCACAGAAGGTATTGCAAGCAGGAGGAGGCAATGAGGTGCTCCTACAGTGCAAGTTTGGCAGGAGACATGACAGCGCTTGCAGGCACTGATGTCATCACAGATGGCATTTGTGAGGCAGAAGAACAAACAGAGGCAGTATGCACACGATGCAGCAATTGACAGGGCCGGGTTGAAGAGAGATTGGCAAAGATACAGGTTGCCACCTGGAGTATTCTTTCAGGTCAGGATGGGAGATTGAGTCTCGGATCGGGGAGGCTCTGCAAGCCCTCTGGGAAACAGCGAGGCCTGTCTGCAATAGGCGGGTGTGGATGGTGAATCAGCCTTGGCTTGGGCATTGTCTGAGATAGGCATAGACAAGCCCACTGATTCATGTATAGAGTTCACTAGTTATAGGTGTCTTTTGTTTTATTTACTTATGCAAGGACAATATTTCTATTATAATCATTGTACATAGCTGAGCATCAATACAGTTATATTTTGTTGTTCAACAGCACTGTTTCCGTCTCTCTTTGCGCCATATACAGTGTGAAGTTTAGTGTGATGCCGGCCAACATTCGTATGTGGACAATGATAGATGTGGGGAGTTGCACATGGTTCACGTATTTTTGACATACACATCTATTGCTTGGCTACTTTCATGATTTGCAATATAGTCCTGTTGGTCTTTTAAGGACATGGTGTGCATGGGTGTGTCAATCATGTATGCTGTGGTTTGCAAGACAGTTCTTATGTACATGTATTCATGGGTGTTGAGTCATGTTGGGGTTCTTTGAGGTAGGCATGGTGGTATTTCTTTGATTGATTATCCCATTGGCTATGTGGACATTTGTTTCAGTAGGGAAGAGCCCATTCAAGGGTGGGGGTAGCAAGGGATGGTTATGATATGATATGAGGATATGATATGGTATTTATAACGCACCTGTACACAAGTTTTTCTAGGTGTGACAAGACAAGGGGGGGCAAACAAAGGGAGCACAAAATAACAATCTTACTAGGCCTTGTGTCAGAAGGTAGGTGGCAGTGCTGCAGTCAGCTTGACCTGCGGGGAAAGAGAGGAGAGAGAGGAGTGGTGAGAGGGTTAGAGAATGGTAGAGGAGATCAGAATAACCAGGCTGGGCCCAGCAGGGTCAGTCGGGCCAGAGGGAAGAATATATATATATAGAGAGAGAGAGAGCATTGCTGAGGTTGGACCAAGACAATGCCATTTAAGTAGACTTTAATGATGGTTTTAGAGCAGAGGAAGGGGGCCAGGAGGGCCTCCCACCGGGAGGGCCTCGCACCGAGGGAACAACAAAGGGTATGCCTGTAAGGGTCTGTCTGAAGGAAGCAAAGGTATAGGTATCAGTGATATGGATGCCTGGGTTGGAGACCAGGATGTCCCTTTTGAGCTTCTTCCTGCCAGACTTAGTGAGACTTAGTCAGAGGGATAGGACAGTCGATAGAAAAGCAGTTAGAAAAGATAGGTGAGAAAGAGAGCACAATAGGGAGTGCAGGGAGGAAAGAGGGGAGGTAGGGAGAGGGAAGCCCGGGCAGGGGAGGGGAGGTTGGGGAGGGAGGGGCTGACAGGAGGGAGGAATATGAGGGGACATGAAAGGGAGGGGGGCACAACAAAGGACAAGAACAATGGACCTACAAACCGTGGATAGCAATGTAATATCTAGAACTGTAGAGAGCAAAAACAAAGTCAATACAGTCAACAAGGCACAGAACACAATGTCATGGCCACAGAACTAAAGGCCAGTCCTCCCTCATCCCCAGGGTCCAAATGGACCCAGTCCTGGTGCCTCTGGCGCCAGGCTCATGTACAAGTGTTCCTAGCACACTCTGTGCCAAAGGCACGTGCAGCAGGGCCAGGCGTGGCCATAGAACAACATTGGAAGGCAGGTGCAGGAATCCCTGGGTGGGGCAAGGTAGAGCCACTAGGCGGAGCTAAAGGGAGGGGCGAGGGCCAGCCTATATATGGCCAACCCATCCACATGCCTCTGCTTCGAGTTGTTCTGCTTTTGCAGTGTAACGCTTACTGCTGTTCTTACCTGCACATCCACTTGATCGCAGCTGCTTCATCTCTGAAGACATCTTACCAGATTCCACCGCTGAAGGCGCTTCTTACCTGCTTTCAGCCGCCCCATCACTATACGCGCCTCTTACCTGTTTCCAACTACTCCATCGCTGTGTGCGACTCTTACCTGAATCCAACTACTCCATCGCTGTGAGTGCCTCTTGCCTGAATCCAGCTACTCCATCACTGTGCATGCCTCTTACCAGAATCCAGCTAGTCCATCCCTGAAGGCGCTCCTACCTGCTCCCCGCCGCTCCATCGTTGTGTGCGCCTCTTACCTGCATCCCATCTCTATCAGAGTCGGGGCCTTCTTCTCACCTGATCCGGGTGTCCAGCTAACCGGAGCTCCACTTCGGTCTTTTTCTTTGCGTCACCTTCACCCTACAACCGCAGAGCTGCATCAAGAATCCGGACTTCGTTCTTCACCGTCGGCCTTCTCCTGCAAGAGAAAGGGGAGAACAACAGGTTATAATTCATAACACTAACAAACGCTTGGCCGCCATACCAGTGCCTAGAGTTCTTTTAGAAAGGCCAATTTACCAGTTCCATCAGGCTCAAGGAACTCCCCGGATTCGCTCCATGACTCCGAACTGCTTCGTCATACTTATAGGGATGAGAATAGACATTGCAAGAATTATAATCGAACAAGACAAAGACATTATAATAAGCAAACTATAATCACAACCAAAAAACTTACCTTCTTAGTGGATTGGTCACAGCCGGTCTGGATCAACACTTCCACGGACCAGTGAAGCAACTCGGTCCGCTCCACGTGCCCCAGCTACGATAAGCAGGACGGATAGTTCAAAGTTACAACACAACAGGTGAGCTTACATGGGAAAACACTTGCATACTTCATTTTGGCACGAGAGGGTCGAGGGAGGTCACAATACCCCCACGCCATTCTCATTAGCTCTCATCTTCTCTCCGGGGCAATACCAGTATCCAGAACAACAGGCTCTGCATCAGCGGGAGAGGGAGGCGATCCAGAGGAGCCAAGTCGAGAGAGGGCTCCAACCATGCCCCAACGCCCCCGCAGAGACCAGTTGAGCGTAACACACAACAGGAACCTTGATGAAGAATGAAGGCAATGCAAAGTAATGCCATAAAAATAGTGGATCACGAGACAGTATCAGAATAGTACACAATAAATCAAAGATGGAAGGGTTGAGATGCGAGAGGAAGGAAAGGAAATGCAGGAGGGAGGAATGGTAAAGGATGCAGGGACCTACTATTCGAGGGAATGCATGCGGCCAAGTTGTGCATGCCAAGTTGTGGCCTAAGTATTTGAGTACAGCACAATACAACACACACACATCTGACTTTCCCAAAAGGGGGAAAAAAGGCTATGTTTTCAAGCACAGCACAATACAGCACACCCAGATTACACTATCCTAAAAGGGGGAAACAAGGCTATGTTTTTGAGCACAGCACAGTAAAACACATCCAGATTCGACTTACCTGATCAGTCGCAGCAGGTTGATGGCTGCAGACTAGGATCTACCATGGCGGACACCAGCAGTAACCACTGGAACTGTCATTAGCCTCTGGTCCTTGACAGAAGGTGCTTCAATGGCAGGGGGTGCATTGGGTGGCCGATTTAAAGGGCCCACCAACCAATGGAAGTGTGGTTGGAGGGTGGCAGGGGGAGGGCCAACAAACAGGAAAGCAACCAGGATGAAGAGAGGGTGGAGCGGGCACACACACGCTGCGGCGCTAGGATAATACTTTTACAAATGCCCAACTTACTGTGCCATGGAGCTCCTGTCCTCACCCCAGCACCGGAAAAGTTGATGTTGGCGTTGCCTGATAATGGTGGGGATGGCCTGTGGGGACGGAGGGAGAAAACACATGTCAATGCATGCTTACCTGCTGTCTGAGATGGGATTCAGCCCTGGGTCCTCCTGGTTGCCTAATCTAATTCCTTGTGCAGTGGCATTGCATGTTGGCTGTCGGTGTATCAGTGTTGGTTGAGTATGTTTTCATTTGTGTGTATGATGGTGGTGATGTGGGGAGACCTTTTGAGATGAGAGGTATATTTCATGATGATGTTATGTGTCCTTACTGAGGACAGGTATACATTTGTTTAGGTGTGTGCCCAGATGTTCACCAGAGCAGGGAGGCTTGGGGTATCTGTTGGCAGCTCATTCACCTCTGCCCATTCACTGGTCAAGGTTTCATTTTATTGTACATTGTGTTCCTTCATGGTACCAAAGCAGTTTAGATATCTCTTTGGCACTTGCTAGTCCATGTGGATATGCTCACACTTCCACAACAGGTATAGCTTATTGACATTGGGGATGAGGAGAAGGGATGTGGTCTCAATCTGATTCACTGGGCTACATACCTCACATGTGGAAGATGTCACCTGAACATCAAGGGACCAAAGTGTATCTGCAGTAACAATATGGTTGGCTGTTGTTGGGCAGCTGTGTGTGCTCCCAGGGGAAGCCATGGAAGAGGGGACTGTCTTGGATTCACCAGCACTGCTTCCAAGTGATCATGTTGAAGGAAGATGTCTGGCAGGTGCACTTTGTGGGAGACACAGGTCAAATGAGTTGAGATAGGATACTGCTTCACAGTGAACTGGGCCATGGCTGTTCAGGATGCATAGCTGGCAAATGTTGTTGCAGTTACAACAATTCTAAGTCTAACACCACCATTGTAAAGAACAAGTACCACACACTTGTTTGTCTTCTTGTAGGGGCAGTGAATGGGTGTGGGTATCCATCACTGTTGAGTATGTGACTGTACCCTTTTCCAAACAGATCATGAGTGTGTGCCACCATACTGTTTTGTCTATTCAGCAGGCAACAGGATTTGTAAATCTGTGGGAGTCTGTTTGTTCTGTCCCTACGTGCAAGGGGTATGGGGTGGGCATCCAGCGAGCTTTTGTTATGCAAGTTTTGTGGCCATATAATGTGAGAATGTATGTGGTCTACTTAGGTGGACTTAGTATTCATCATGGACCTCTGGAAGCAAGATGGTCCATTAGATATTTAGTCAGTCATTTCACATTTCATCCAACTCTTGGTATGAGTACGTGCAATGTTAGAGTAAGAGTGGTAATTGGGGTGATGTGTATTTGGGGTGCATTATTGTGCCTTTTTGGAGCAAGTACTGTGTGGGAGAGGAGTGGGCTTAGAGTGATGTGGATTTTGAGGCACAGATTAGTGGGGGTACTGGGATGAGGGTGGATTTATGGGTGCTGCATTAAAGTGGGGGGCTGGAGTGCAGGCTACTGAAGGTAGTGGGACAAGGATCAACCTGTGGGGGCTGCATTAATGTCGATGCTAGGGCACAGGTTAGTGGGGATACAGGGATGAGAGCAGACTTGTGGGTGCAGCATATTGTAGGGGGCTGGGATGCAGGTTAGTGGGGGTACTGGGAAGAGGGTGGACTTATGAGTGGTGCATTAATATAGGGCCATGGAGTGCAGGTTAAGGGGTACCTGGATGAGAGCAGTCTTGTGGGTGCTGCATTAATATAGAGGGCTGGGGTGCAGGTTAGTGGGGTACTGGGTTGAGCATGGACTTGTGGATGCTGCATTAATGTCGGCAGCTGGGTGCAGGTTAGTGGGGATACTGGGACATGGGTACACTTGTGGGTGCTGCATTAATGTAAGTGGCTGGGGTGCAGGTTAGTGGGGTACTGAGACCAGGGTAGACTTGTGGGTGCTGCATTAATGTTGGCGGCTGGGGCGCAGGGTACTGGGGGAACTGGGACATGGGTGGACATGTGGGTGCTGCCTTAATGTAAGGACCTGGGCGCAAGTTTCTGGGGGGTACTGGGACGAAGGTGGACTTGTGGGTACTGTATTAATGTAGGGAGCTGGGGCAGAGGCTAGTGGGGGTACTGGAACAAGGGCAGACTTGTGGATACTGGATTAATGTAGGGGGCTGGGGTGCAGATTAGTGGGGGTACCGTCGGTCGCAGGAGAGGAGTGGAAGTAATAGTGATTGCTGGTTAGCAATCCTTGATTACTTTTTTCCATGAGTCTGATGCAAAGGTTGTTCGACAGCGCTATGTTCTCTTGCCATGGGGGCTTGTTATCGGCATTAGTTTTTCTTTGCATTGCATGTTTCTGTGTGCATTTCATTCCATGAACCAGCTCTCAGCGCTGTACATTTGGTCCGCGCAATGCTCTTGCTCATGCCAACTACTTAGCACATACTTACCGCTTTTTTGCAAATTAGGTCCCCTCTTTCTTATTTGCTTTCCTCTACCTTTTCATACCTCTCAGACATCAATCACAGGGCTGCTTCCCACAGGTCTCATGTGTCTATGGATCGTTCATTCCTCTCTATTACCCAGAATTCTCTGGTAATGATTTCTAGTCACATGATCTAAGGAAGGCAGGTCATAAAACTTCTTGCTGCCATCACATTGTTTGTCATCCCGAAAAGTGTTTGGTGAGAGGTCGATGTGCTCTAATTTCCCGATTTACAATTGGGTGGCTAGATGTATTTCTGCATGAAACAGATACATACCTATTGATGGGTATTTTGTTTTATTTAGGCACTATGTTAAATAGATCCTCCATGATGGGATCATGTCCTTCGCATATAAATACAATGGCCGGCGTCACCAACTTGGGTAGGTGGCTGGTATCGGTACGCACCTATTTTAACACCCCACACACCTTTGCTGTTTTAAGTCATAACAGGATCATCACAGTAGATGCTCGCTTTATACACCTGCAGCTCTGTTTTGGAGCTTTAGATGTCAAACACGAATATACATGTTCACGAAAAGCATAGGACTGTGATTTTTGGAGGAATGATGTTGGCAGGTGTTCAGGCAGGCCTACAGACAACATTGTAGGTTTCATCATGAGATTAACCGGCATGCGTCATGAATGTGCAACCCTTCATGCATCATGGACGTCCACTTCTTATACCCCCCTGCAGACTCTCTTCAGGCATTTGATGTATGTCGTGGACGCACAAATGAACTTTTGTGAATATGAATGTTTCACAGTGCAAGTTTTCTGTGAGCCTGCATGTGCACATTGCTGAGGCATTTTCACAGCGAACATGTGTATCAAGGCATTTGCCATGTACACGACCAGAGAAGTGTAAAGCCGATTGTTATGCAAGATTGTATGCAGTACCCATATGGTGCACTACAACAACCCTGACCGCCTGGCAGTAGTAACCCAACCTTTGGTATAAGTTTATACTACACAGGTTGGTAGTGTGGACGAGTAGCCAGGCTTATCGCAAGAGGGGTCATTGTGAGCTGTAGAGGTTCACAGTGACAAGTATTCAAGCAAACACTTACGCACATGGTTTCATGATAAACAAATGTTAATTTATTTACCAGTCAGTTAATATAAGCCTTCTTCAGAGGGGGGCACTGTAAAACACTACACAAACATACTTCAAAGTTTCACAATCTCTTAGTTCAGAATCAGTAAATATGCCTTTGGGATGGCACACAGCAGAGACCTACACCCACATGTGACTTCAATTGCTAGGGTGCTGTTGACATTTATGTATTACTGTTGGCATTCAGAATTAGTTAGGAGCAAGTAAAAAGGAAAACGTTATTAGAACAAACAAGTTACCACAAATATTTCTTAAGCAGGCAAATACTTTCAGATCCCCCAATAAGAGTCATTCAGTTAAAGCAGGCTAAGCTAAATTCAATAGACAAGAGTCTAGATAGGCTGAAGCACTTCTTTGAAGGTATGTAGAAAGGTCTTTGCACAATGTTTCAGAAGTCTTTGAAGAAATAGATAAATAAATGTAGGACCACAAGCTGTTTAGATTTGTGAGAGTAGAAGATGAAAGCAACTCTACAGCAAGAGGTAAGATCTCTTAGACTTTGTACAGTCCCTTTAAAAAAAATATGCAGCAGATGACGACTCTTCTTGTGTAGCTCGGCAGATCTCACTGTTCCTGGTCCTCAGTCGTGGGGACAAGAGGGAGGATGCCAGGGGACTGCTGCACTGCACTGGGGCTGTCAAAACTCGCAACTGGCAAACTTCACTTTCAGTGGCTGTTCAGTGTTTCAGCTCCTCGCGTCTAACGCAAATAGCAGAACTGCGGTTCCTGGCTGTCGAGAGGGACTTTCCTTGCTTCTGGCGTCCCGCTCTCTGTTGAGGGGGCTCAGGCTCAGTCAGTCCTGCTTCCTGGGATTCCAGAGGATATTCCTGTAGCTCTTGGCCAACTTAAAAGCAACGCACACAAACTGGTGTTCCTCTCCCTGGCTCTTCGGTTTTCAGCAGCAACTCTGTGGAAATTCAACTAGCTCCGATATGATGTCCAGGTGGCTTACTTTGGAGTTGATTGGTCCCACAACTCAAGGGGAGAAGTCGCCCTTGCAGGGGCTTCTCTGTCGATGCGAACTTGCCGTTTTTACACCGCAGCAGGGCTACACCAGGCAAACCATTCGTCCAGGAGTTGAAGCAGGCGTCCTCTTCAAGTTCTTCTTCGGTTCCTTTGTCTAGTTGTCGACTCTGCCTTCCAAGCCAAAAGACTCGCCTTTTATACAATTCTCTCCCTTTCATTCTAGCCTAGCAGTCACTCACCCAGCAGGGTGGCTGTCCTTGCTGGACAGTCAGCCAGCCAATCATCACAGAGTGCATTTGGGTCTCCTAGGAGACTAAGCACGGGGAGTTTCTGGCACCTTCCTCACTTCCTGCCTACTCCAGACACCCTGGAATCAGGGGCGGGCTTCACTCGTAAATCCCGCCAAAGGCAAAATGAACAAAGGGACCAAACCTGGTTTGGTGCGCAGAGTAAATCTCAAGAAGGACCTTTCCACAAAGAAATGGCAAAAAAAGAAGACCGGGACATGTTGACAAAAATGGCACTCTGGAGTGCTTTACTGTAGCTGCGAACACAGCCTGCGGTAAATGCACACCACGGTAGTAAAAACTAAACCACTGCCACCAGCGATTCAGTGAGAAAAAGATAACATAAAATTGTTACATGAGTGTGTGCTGGGTCTAGAAAGTTACAAATTTAAGTAAAGTCAATTTCCCTTTACTGCTCCGGGAAACAGTAGTTTATCCCAGAAAAGGTATTTAAACCTTGGGGAAATCTAAGAGACTTCCCTGTGTCACTGCACTGAAGGTGCTGTGTGCCACAATGTAAAAGATGATGCCTATGGAATGTGTTAGAATCCACAACCAAAAGAAACACAGAGTACAACAATCACGTTAAAATACATGAGAGAGTGGGAAAAAGGGTCTCACTGTCTCCAGGTTAAAAAAATCAAGTCCTCAAAATCCAGCAAAGTTGCTGGGGGTCTCTAAGGTAGAGGGAATTGGTACATTTCTGTGAATTCTCCCTAACACCAATCTTGTCTGCCTGTGTACTTGCATTGTCCTCACATGAAAGATCCTGTGGGGTTACTTGCTTGGTCCTTAGTCATTGCCAGAAGATGAATTTCCACTAGATGGCGCATCATCATTGCTCCTGATCTTAAGCAACTGATCTCGAACCAATGTAGGCATGTTTGGCTGCTGCATACCCCTAATGAAATTTCCGAATGAAGGCCATATTGGTTAATGTACAGCTCTATTTATATGTGAGTTCGGATTGTAAAAAGTCATAGGATTGAGTAGTAGTTCTGGTGGGTAAGAAATCAAATGAATTAATGCAATTGATGCCAGAACCAGTTTACCCCTTTTTTGCGAGAGAGAGAGACCCTTTTCTGCCCACGGTTTTGCTCCATATCCATCTCACTCTCTCAGGTCCAGCCCAGTGTTGCCCCTACTGCCCACTCTACTGTAGCTCATATTGCCTCAGTGCTCCGCAATTCCTCTTCAATTGACCTCATTCTGTCCCCAAGTCACTCTCAATGTTACAGTTCTTCCCAGGTAGAGCTCGATTTCGCTCGCATAGCCTAGAATCGCCCCTAGTGTCGCTCTCATTGCCCCAGTTATGCGCTGTTTGGCTCGTATTGCCCTAGTCTGCACAGAGCCACTCCGACTAACCCATTCCTTCCCCATCTTCGCCCTCACTGCCTCAGTTGTGCCCAAGTCATTCTTACTGATTTAAGTTTACCTGTTTCTCCTGACAGGTTTATCCATACTACGTGCAAAGCTCTGGCTCAGGTGCAAACTCCTTGCATGGGAACTGTTTCTACCTTTTCCCCCTCAGAGGTCATTAGCTGCATCTGAGATTTAACGCTACAGCATGTGCTATCGTGGACATACCATGCCTCTGATTGCGAAGATCCCTCCATGAACACCTCTTGACCTGAGTGCACATGTACCACATGTACCATGATGTGCATGGAGGGACTTTAGCCCTTCAGGCCACCATTCCTGGAGGATGCCTGCCCTAAATGGGGACCTGCAGCACAGCAGGACCCTTAGGCGCAGATTGGTGCTCAGAAGCGGTGCTAAGGGGGGCTGAGGGGGCTATAGCCTCTGCTCTTTTGGTTGTAGATCCGATAGCTAGCCCCGAGTCCCGATAGTCCTGACAGTCCCTACATTAGTGTAGCCCCTGATGTTTTCCAGACCTGGCAACACCCCTGGGGGAGCTGCTTCAGCCTCTATACTGCTCTCATAACCAGAAGCTGCCTGCCTTATAGACAGGGGCGTTGCTAGGGGGGGGGAGCTAAGGGGGCTATAGCCCCTGATCTTTTGGTTGTAGCCCCGGATAGAATCTCAGGAGCTACAACCAAAAGACTAGCTAGCCCCCAGTCCCAACAGCTCCGACATCAGCTTAGCCCCAGGTCTTTTCCAGACCTAGCAACTCCCCTGCATATGGAGCACTGTGCGATGATGGCTCGTTATCAATTCTCTTAATTTTCAGCTAGTCTTTATGGGGACACCCTGTTTGTAGATATTTCATATGTTCTGTTATTTGGTGGTAGCAACATAATGCCGAAAGTCACATATTCATTTAAAGCTGCCATACACACATTTAGCACAGTGAATCGTTTTTGGCCAATGAAGATTGAGAACAAAAGGACATGCGCGCTTGTCTCAGTTATGACCCCCGCCCCCCTCCACAGACACACGCACAATAAAAAAGAAACATTAAATTGCTGTTTTATATTGTGCTTGATGTCGGAATCCACAAACCCATGCTGCTTCCAAGACAAAATCGTTGCCCCTGAGCTATCCTGCGGGCCCTCACAACAAGTCGAAAAGAGACCAGACAAAGGGAGCGTGGGACAGTGCCAAATGAGTGAGCCATGAACCACACTGTGGCTCACGCTATACAGATAAAGAGAGTGCAGGGGTTCCTATGTAATCGATCCACATGAGCCAAGTTTATTGGCTACGTAAATGTATCTTTTGATAACTATAGGGGGTGGAGACTATTATGACATCAATCACTGTGTAGCCTCTCCAATGGCCATGTACACAGGTGCTGCAAGGACTACAGGCACATTATCAGTGATCAACTAGAGACAACAGCAGGTGCAGCGTTCTTTAGAGGGTCGGGCGTAGTTACATAAGCAAGCTCACAAGCAGGAAAGTCAGTGGTAATAAAGACCCTTACATGTCTGCAAATGAAATGAATGGAGTCACGCTTGAATGCGTTTAGAAAATCTAAAATACATGGTTATGCCTCGTAAAATGTATAACAGCCGGCCGCTGCATGCTCGAAGAAAGGGAAACACAGTGGAATATATTATATGTATATGTATACTTTTGTGTCCGAGCACGTAGCGTAATAGCTTTGAAAAAAAACAACCGCAATTTTTCATTGCTTTTAATTATTTTGATTAACTGCTTTAATTACTGTGTACCACCATGCAGATCTGTCAGTGCAGTACAAATGAAAATACAAAAGAAAAGAACACGTTTCACAAATTCTGCAGATTTAATTAGGGGATGATGGTGTGTTCAAAATTCCACTAGTACATTTTTTGAAACATGCAGTGCATGTAAACATGATCAGCATGCAGTCTAGGATGCGAGACGTACAGGGCAATACTGCACAGCACTGGTAAACTGCACATGGTGACATTTTCATGTTTTTTTTATAAATGTGTAGTCAAAGGGATAACACATTGTTACACCCCCAAAAAGTGAGAAAAAAATGAAATAGGAGCTGAAACATCACATTGCAAAATGTGTTTATTTATAATTATTGCCCAGTGCAATTAAGTACATCTGGAGCAAAAACAACAAAACGTGTTATATGAAGATGGTCCGATAGCACAGCGAGTATAGCGCTCGCTTTAACATCCCTGCATAGCCTGCTGACGCAGGTTCGAATCCCGGCAAGGCCAAACTCAGCCTTTCATCCTTCCAACGTCGATAAATGAGCACCACACACCGTGGGTAATAATATGCAGTGGTCAGAAACCTGAGGGTTCGTAGCGCTATTTAAATACTAAATTATTATTATATAAGGCACTCTCCTGAACACTCTTCAGTGCAATTGTGTTATGATTGACATTTATGCAAACACAATATTCAATGTAATCATATCAAGTTTGGTTTATGTATACACTATGACTTTTATTACTAGTAAATAGATGGGTCAAACGGACTCACTAGATTAAGCAGCATTATGAGTTCACGTAGTTTATGAGCTCACATATTTCCTACTTAGAATGTTATTGTACGTAGTGGTGTTTTAGTTGTACGTTGTTGGCTGTTAGTCTGACTAATTGGCAGTGCCTGCTGTCGCGAATCGTTGCTCCAATAAAACCTATTGAAACCCATGGAAGGCGTGGAGTACTCACTCACCAAATTGCCACAGTTTCACCGTGTGTGGTTAATCATGAATGCTTTCAAATGCTTGCTGATCTTCTTTGTGCGTTTTCCTCGTCAGTTTCATTCATCGCCTCTTTTTGCTTGGAGATTACACGTTATTTAGAACTGGAGCATTTTACATTAGCTGGCAGCTAAGGGCACAGTGCTTTGGTCGAGCTCTTTTTAAAGGCAGCACTGCAAATCACACTAGAAGTATAATATTTGCACGATGATGTTATGTGCCCGCTTTGCTTTATTAGCAGTGTCCAAAGCAGGTTTACCTGGGTTTGGTTTATCATGGCATAGATTCAATGCTCAATCCAGCTTCAACCAACAGCGATGGCAACATTCCCTAATTGCTCCCACAAAAGTAAACCAAAATGAGGTGCATTCCCAGCTCGGGGCTTTACCTTTTTAAAATTATAGAAGAGCAGCTGGCACTTCATTAAAGAAGAAGGTACACCGAGACATGCAAATCACACTGCCGTTGTACCCTGCTTAAAGTCTTGCATGCTTTGTATTGTCTGTCTACTGAAGTCTACGTTGCTTCTGTGGCATTACCTGTCACTGTTTCTCAACGCATCCTTTGTCAGCTTGTAAAATCATTGTTAGGAAGTCTCTGCTGGCGTAAATGTGCAAAGTTCTCAACTTCGAAACTACACAGCATTTCCATTATTTTCAATTACACCAGCAGCAAATATTTTTGCACTCAGCATTAATTTAGCAAATTAATGTTCTCGCCACTTGTTGTTGCGGTTGTAAATGACAAAAACACAACTTTTCTGAGAAGGAAATTACACAGCTTATTACCGCTAAAGAACATTTAGCAGAAATCGACACATGCATAAACACGTTTGCAGAAGTTATTAACAGCTAAAATACATTAGAGGAAAACAAAAATAGCATCATCACATTTGTGGAGGTTGACTCAGTCCACCTAACAGAGTCATCTTCCACTTCCAATATCCATCCCTTCGAAAAATTCAAACAAAAAATGAATTAATGCAACCGGAGGCTAACTTATTAGTTTTAATAACTATACTTAGTAATTGCCTGTGTTTAAGCATGACATACATGTGACCAAAGGATCGCAAAGGTGGACCCTGATCTACTTAACTAAAATAGGGCCACCTCTTAAGTGCACGTTTGTCCGTAAAGTATGTTTATTTTATGCAAACGGCGAGGAGGGTAAGATGACTCTTTAGAGGCCAAACTAACCAGATTCTCTCAAAACCACAAAAAGGTTATACATTATATACATTTTGCAACATTTAACACACTCCCATAGATTCTGTTACAATGTCACCCCTCAAACATGATTGGTTAGCCCTAGACAAGGAAATCCAATCCCCCAAGCTCTCATTGGATACGTTTACTTAATCATCAACTCCTTTGAACATACATTTGCATGAACCGAAATTTACAGCACACATATTTTCGGGATCTTTCCTTAGTTGGTCGTTGCATCATCACACAGTTACATATTCACATACAAAAAACCACATTACATGGTTTAACAATCAAACCTTTTTAACCATTAAATTAAGAAACAACATCCGTCACAAAGCAAACTATGTCACAAAGGAAACAAGAAAAGAAAACAGAAAACAAAACAGTGTGTCCCTTGCCAGGTGAAGGCGCTCACTCCCCACTTTACTAACAAACTCAGAATACAGGACACATCCCAGTAGGGAATGAAACCAAGAGATTGGTCGTGCGAGTTATCAACGTCTTTATACAAAATTCATCATCCAGAGAACTCTGCTGCCTTGAGAGCGCTCTGGCAAACAATACAAATATAATATGTTTTAAAAGGTTACAGCATCATTAGTAATGATTTCTATACAGTCTACAAGTTACAGTTTCATTGGTTAGGAAGGGGGTGCACATATAGTTCTGTAAGGGCCGATTCCACGGGATTGGCTGATTACTTGGCGAGAGATTGGACATCACGTGGTTCAGCTTGCCCAGTCCATGCGAGGTGAAGGTTGGGTTAGGTCAGAGAGGCGGCTGGTTCTAACTAGGCTAATCTACACACTTATTCTAGACAAGCATTCAACAATGATCATCAATATACCTTTGAGTAAATATTAGAGGCCTATAAATTGTACACGTGTGTTTGTACTGTCCCACTTAGGGTCATTCGTGATGTGAAGGGTGTGGGGGTCTTGCCCCTGAGGTAACCTGGGGGGCTAAGATTGACAGCTGTCAGGTCTGGCACATCAAGGCAGGAAGGGGGCGGAGTGACACATGTTAGTTCAGGACAGAATATACTGTGACAGGAGTTGAGTGTTATTGAGGGCACTCGAGGATGGTCAACAAGGAAGGGTCACACTTCTGGTACATCAAACAAATAGTTTTGGAGGGGCACAAGGTTGACCAAGGAGTCATTTTCCATCAATGGGGGTGAGTGGTGCAGGAGCAGGTTTGTTGAGATGGATGAACTACAAATCATGGTTTGGCTCGGTCACACATAGGACAGTGATCTCAGAGGAAGAGTGAGAAGAGTACATTGTTTGTTTGCAACATCCTGTCTCAGAGCATCTGTGGGAAAGGGACTTGGGAGGCGAAAGAGCAGGAGGAAAAAGGTGGGGTTGTCAGTGCTCGCTGTGCGCGGTGCTGCTGAGGGGAGAGGAGACTTTGCAATGCCAGAATGCGGCCTAGTCCAAAGATGGAGTCGAGGGCACACAAAATGGAGTCCATGTGTGTCTTGCAATAGCCCCACCTCTGCTTATGCCAGGGCCTTATTCCCCATGGTTGCAGAAGGGCAATGGATGGTCCCGCACTAGTACAAGAGCAAGTGGTCCCTTTCGCGTAGAATGTATGGGGGGAATCAACTGACCCTCACCTTCCTTACACAGGGCAGGAGGAATTCCCATTGTATTTGACTGTAGTTCTGGGCCCAAGCCTTGACATGGCTACTTGCCGACTCCCCCCAATTCTAAAGCACCTTTGCTTCTGCCCGGGATTCACTTACTACCCAAATCAGTCCTTTCGGCCCTCCAAGATTTCTGTTACAATTTTTAGGAAAGCTAGTAGTGCCAGTGTCAAGGATAATTTTTCACCCACAGTCAACAAGTTCCACCAAGCAACTGTATCCAAAGTTCTGAACTCCAGAAAATTGTTTCCCAGCATACAGGTATGATGGTCCCTTAAAGCCTGGCAATATAGAACTAGGCCAGAACTTGTTACGGCCACACAGCATACATGAAAGGTTCCACTCTGCTCGCAGCTTCCTGCCCTCTGTAATTTCCTTTATTGGATACAAATTCATTTGGAAACGCATGAACTGGCAACGGAGCTTGGCACTTAGAAATTTGACTAGGTAGGCTGGAAGACTACCCCTCGCCCTTACTTCTGGGATAGTCTTACCATAGGTTTTGCATTTGTTCTTCGCCTCCAAGGAAGCAATCCAATCAAGAGCCAGCAATATGTGCTTCACCAGTGTAGGGTTTTTCAGCAAATCATCTTGGCTAGCGTTTACACTGGACAAGTGTGAAGTGCAAACCACACTCCATTGATCTAATAGGGGCTCAGTTTTTCCAACTAGGGCTTTTTTCAACATGGCAAAGTCTCCTTCTACTTCTGCCCTGATGCACTTACTGAGGAAAGCCAAAGACTTCCAGACCATAACCATATGAAGTGAATTGAGACCAAGCTCTACTCTTATAGCCTGTACCGGTGTAGATTTAGGTAGAGAGAGAACGTGCCTCCAAAATAGCCCTTTCAGTCATAGCCAGTGATTGTAGTATAATTCCAAAAACGCTTCCGATCCGTAGGTCAAAATTGGTGTTACTTTTTACAATAAAAATCAATCACAGGTACCATTCCTTGTGAATTTACACTATCGATTTAAGATCAATCTAGCCTGCGCAGCCAGATTCTTCTACTTGCTGTGGAGGCTTTTCTCTTTGAACACCTACCTTCCACTGTTACTGAGGCTCACGCCAATGCATGTCAATGATGCAACCTCCACAATTTTCTCCCTATCAAAAACCAGGCGTTGCTCTTATTTTTCCTACCCAACCTACCACCCAAGGTCAGAATTCTGGCTTATTCACGTTGATCTTTAGACCATTGGCTTTGATGTATAATACTAACGCGTTAAGTTGGTGCTGCAAACCAACCTGGGTCTGGTCCAGCATGATCAGGTCATCTGTGTAGAGCAGTCTATTCAAAAGTTCACCTGCCAAAGTTGGTGGGAAGCATCTTATATTTGAAAAAGCTGTGTTAATATCAGAGATAAACAAGTTGAAAATTGCAGTTGCCAACCTGCACCCCTGCTTAAGTCCATTTTCTGTATAGATAGGTTTAGACAGGTTTCCTAGATTATCCAGTCTAACTAAAATAGGTGTATTTATTTATTTATTTATTCATTCATTTGAATTCTTGTTACGCGTCACATGCCCATGGGCCTCAGGGTGCACAGAAAAACGAGAACAAGACAACCAGAACATAAAAAGACTGGCCAGATGAAGTGAAGGGAAGTCGAAGGTTTACTCTGTGTTGAAAAGGTGAGTCTTTATATAAAACGATGATAATTTTGTATTTGGCATATAGCAGCCGGGAGTACGTTACAGAGCAAAGGACCCTGAGAATCAAGACTGGTACCTCCAAATTTAGCAATCTTAAATCTAGGAGGGACAATTACTGTAGCAGTAGAGGAGCGAAGGTTCCTGCCAGTTGTCTTGACTTTAATACGATCTGACAGATAGGTGAGGCTACTTAAAGACACACACGTGTGTGTCATTGTCAACACCTTGTGTGTTATTCTGTGTTTTACCGGAAGTCAGTATAGCTTCTTTCTGTAGATGGAAATGTGGGTACAGCGCGATTGTTTAAAGATGGTGCGTACAGCATTATTCTGAGTCACTTGAAGAGATTGTATATTGGCAACAGTGTTGCCGGACAGTACTCTGTTACAGTAATCCAGTCTGGAGCTTATCAATGCTGTCGACAGAAGTGCACAATTTTCAGCTGTTATAAATGGGTGAATATTGGAGACATGAGGTTTCATGGATAGTTTGTCATCCAGAATGACGCCTAGTGTTTTTACTTTCCTTTGGACCGTGATGACATTGTCCGCAATTGTGAAGTTGGCATAGTCTGTGGCTAGCTTGTTCCAGGTGTTCTTAGTGGATACTGTGTACCGGTGTGTAATGCCTTTATCGGTTCTAGTATATTATTAGGGAATTCCCAAGGAACCAACTTTGACCACAGGGTGCCTCTGTTCACTGAATCCAAAGCTTGGACAAGATCAATCAATGCCAGATATATTTTACTCATGTTCTTGGCCTTAGCCCTCATCTTTAGCAAATTGATTAGGAACATGTTTAGTCCCGTACCAATGCCCCTAACAAACCCTGCTTACCAAATGTCTCAACAGTTTGATGACCCACTCCAGGCTGTCAAGTTTTCTAAAATGACTGCTGCAAAGAGTTTTCTGATAACATCCAAAAGGGTGATAGGCCTGTAGTTTCCCGGATCATACCTATCATCCTTTTTAAAGATCGACACAATGATCGGCACGGGAGGATAGCTCTGTGGCAAGGCGCAGGTCTTGGAAGCAAGACCATGCTGAGCAAACACAGGTTCCAAGCCCGGACTGTGCTTGAAAAAAAAAGGTCTAACAGAAGAAAAATGAGCATGTTATAAATAACCTGCCCATCCACGAAGAAACTAGTGCCTAGATACCTAGGGGTTATGTGTGCTGCAAATAAATGCAAAAAATAAATAAAAATACAAAATACGGTTGTATTTGCTAATGTTTGTTAAATGATAGTAAGTGTCCAAGAAGTAGGTATTCTCTTAGTTTTCTTGATATGATGGAATAGTTCCATAATAAAGGAGGTCCATGCTTTCGGATGACTCTTTAACATTTGGTTGGAAATGCCATCTGTTCCTGCCGCCCTAGATGTACTAGCCAATTTGATCAAGGCCAGGATTTCTTCTTTGGCTATATTCAGTAGCCATTCTTCCTGGAATTCCACAGTTTGCAACTGCTGAACAGTTCCAGAAAATGCATACAGCGATTTGAAGTGAGTATCCCAAACTTCAGCCGCTACTGCATTAGGTAATAAAGACGACTGAAGATTATTCATGGCATTAAAAAGTTTCCATTCCAGCAGTGTTCTTCGATGCGATGAGCTTCAGCATTTTTTCAGAATCTCTATGTAACAGCAGATGTTTATAAAAGATAAGCCAGTTTTTAAAGGTTTGTTTCAGTTTTTTAATTGCTTTTTTTTTTGATATTCCACTTTTCCCCAGCTGCCTTTATTGTTTATTTATCAGTGATTTCCTAGTGGCCACTTCTACACCAAAGCAATGTCATCTCTTAAATGCCACCTTGACCTCCCTAGGTTTTCCTTCTGAGAATGCGGAAAGAACGGTAGTGTATTCTACTGGCTGGCCTAGAGAGTCAACTGGCCACTGATTGAATCTCCCTTCAAAGCTGTAGTCATATTCGTTATGTTCTCCGGAAGAATTTTAAGGACAGAAAGGCCTGCATTTATGGCAATGTTCTGACACATTTGTGTGAGCATGACCCTGGACCATTTCTCAGAAGAGAACCTTAAGATATTATGGTCCCTAAAGTTTGTCTCAACAACCTCCATGTAACTAAATGTTTCGTAAACAAAGTTTGTTGCAAAAAAAAGTCCAAGATCTTCACATTCAACCCTGCTTACAAGTTGGTAGCAATTGGATATCACCAAACAAGTGACCATTTACCAGCCTTATATTGCAAGCATCCTCAATCCCCTTACCACTGCTGGTGAAGCAGACAGCGGGAGATCGTCAATGAAGTCTCCAGAGGTTTCCAAACATTGAAAGTTCAGGTCACCACATAAAATAAAGTCTGGGTTTTTTCCATTTTCCTGGGCGTCGTCTATCAAACCCAGAACTTGTTTCTCAAATGAAAAAGCCAGTGGCGATGAATAGTTCCAATATAGTTTCAAAATCATAATTATTCAAGATGTCCCATCCTGTGCATCATCCAGTTGTAATAACATGACTTGAATTAGGGGCGTTGGATGAATGTCCTCCAAAACCTTTAGGTCCCTTATATGCTTGATTGCAGTAAACCATTGGCCTACATTTCAGACCGTTTATTGTAGGATTCAAATACACAGTAAAGCCTTCCAAAACTGGCGGATCGCGCAACCAGGTCTCCCGCAGGAAGACCAAATCGTATCGGGCAAAGTCCATATCACCTTTCCCAAACAGATTACGAAATCCCCTAGGGTTCCGGCATCCAATCACCAAAGCTGTAGTATCAGGGGCCACTATTTTCTTTTGGCGTTATGACCTCAAAGGTTTGTGTACCAGTGCCCCTGCAAGCCAACTCCAGTCGTCCCCGAATTGCCTCAAGTGCTTGGCTCTTTTTGGCTCCTACTACCTTGTGGCAGATGGTAACCATCCACTGTAATTTGAATGCCAAGATTTTTCCTAGTAGGCAGCCAGCGATTATTATCACTTTGGGCTTTTAATTGTTCTATTGGTCGTTTTTCCGGGTTTTCTGAAATGGCTCACGGTCACAGCTTTTTTTGTAGGAGATCTGTATCTTTTCACAGGTGTAGCCTGAACCAATTCGTTTTGATTATATAATGTAAGGACAAAGCACAAAGGCATGAACTCTGAGGCTTCCTCCAAAAGGAGATGTTTTACTTTGATAGATGACAGATAGAGAATTACCATGTCTGGGCACTCTTCGTCTGTAAACTCAGTTAGAAACAAATCATCAGTCTCTATAGGCTTCAGTGCTGGGATACAGTGGAGAAGTCTCAGAACATTAGACCAATGCAGAATAAAGTTATCATTAATTCATAAAACTCTTTGCAAAAGGAACCTGTACATCTCTGTTCCTTTAGATTTACCCCTGTGCCCTATATTTTCTCCCTGTTTCCTTTTATTAGAGTGAATCTCAACGGAAGGGGCTTTCTTAGCACCCTTACCTGATAGCTGTTTGTTGGTCAGTGTCATGCTTCTTTCGTCTAAGGTTTTAAAGGTTGGTATTGGGTCACGAGATCTCGGTAATCGTATATTAATGTAGTGACGAAAAGATCTTGAGTGTCCTTTCTGTTTTTTACTTGAATCCCTTTCTGTAAACAAACTATCCTTGTTTTTCATTGGGAGCCTCATTCAAATATGACAGGCTTTCCCCATCTTCATCACTACCCCGGAGCTCACTTCCCAATTGTTGAGCCGAAAAATTGTCATCAAAGGTTTTGTTAGACTGACCAGTCTGGTGCGGCGAATCTATCACAGCCCTGTGTACTTCATCAAGATATTCCATGTCAGAATCCGAATATGTTGAAAGATGAATTAAGTCCATACTTTAGTCATCATCAGATTGTCCTTCTATCTGACCAGTATCCTGAAGAGGAATTTGGAGGAGTTGCGCTGATAGTTCAACCGCAGGAATACATTCTTTTAGGGAAGGAGCTCCCGTGAGGACTCCATATTTGGGACCGGGGAGGCCAGATTCCTAAGTTAGAATTGATTCCTAGTTGAAGGGCACTGATGCACAGAAGATTTTAACAACAAGGGCTTTAATTCCTGCTTTTTGTTGTTAGACAACTTTAATTTTACGGCCTTTCTTTTTGTTTTCAGTGAAAGACCCATGGTGGATGTAGCCCCTCTGTTAGTTTTGAGAAGATATGAACATTTTCCTTCTTGGATCTTTAGACATACTTGATGCTTTTTGGGGGCAGTCCCCTACCTTTGGTCAAGCCAATTTCATCCTGCCTAATTTGTAACCCAGCAAGTTTTGTACCCTCGATTGGAGAGGGGGGACTTCCTCTCTAGCTTCTGGGAGTGTTGCTAATGCATCAGTAGATAGATAGTTTTTAGCCCACTGTTCTGCCCCCATAGCCCTCTGGTCAGGAGCCACCATTTCCTTTATCAAGTCAGCAGGGCCATCCTAGGGATGATGTTGATTGTTTCTTCTCTGGTTATGGTTGCCGCAGACATATCATTAGCTTGTTCCCTCCTACAGGTTGCTCTATATTTGATGATGGGGTCTGTAATAGAGTGAAGAATCTCAGTAATCTGGACAGTGCTTTTGTCTAGGTTGCACTGTAAGGCTGATATGAAACCATCCATAAATATCATCTTGGAGTGCAACATTGCTATGCATTGTCTACTCCTTCAATGTATCACTGAGTGATTTGTATAACTTCATAAAGGGGATCATCTTAATTGATAATGCAGCGACAGTACTTGCGTCGATACCAGTGTTGGTGGGCGGTAGATTAGGGGGCTGATTTTTAACTTGAGCAGCTGCCATGTCCATCAATAAATCCTCACTGGATGGTGTACTCTCAGCAGTCGACTGGGTGTCAGCCAGATTCTTTTGCAGCTGGCCTTCCGTCTCCACCTGTTTGACTCTTGTAGTGATGTTCTCAGGTTTGTCCGGGCCTGTTTTTGACCTCTTGCCAGCTCCTGGCATGGAGGTGGATATTTCAGGTGGGAATGAACACACTCTTTCTAGAGAGACCAATGTCTCTTCCCCATTCCTCAAATGCATGCAGCAAGGGAATATTCCCCCATTGTAATTCCTGTTGCTGACCCATCCTGCCCTGAGTGGGGCCCTGCCTTCTAATGCCCTCCCCCCAGCACTCAAGCTCTGGCCTGATACACCACCATTATAACCATGTGCCAGCATGGGGGCGCAATTTGAATTTGTAGACTCTATGTCCTCCGACTCCATCGGCACAGAGCCTCCCAAGGTTTGTTGCCTCTTATGACAGACAGTAATAGCAGCCGAGATGTTACCGCTGCATTTCTTATTTTGTTTAAACATTCATCCACTAACGTTTCCCCTGACGTTTTGGGTTTTCTATAAAAGAACCTTTGTTTTGAAGGGGGATCCACCGTAAGGCCCTTGGGATGCCACACTTTCTTAAGCAAAGCCTGCCGATATTGTCTTTTTGCTACAGACTTAATGTTCTTAGGGACACTACGCTACATAGGCACTACCTACTTTGACAGTTGACTATAATTGTATGGCTAGCCTTCACGGCTCCTCCTCTGGTAGCCAATTCCCTTTTCAGAGTACGGCGTAGTAGCCCACCCATTCATTGTCCAGCCCTTACGACTAACTAGTCTATACTGTGATTGTTCACCAACTTCTACTATGACAAACTGTATGTATGCAAATGCTGAACTAGCCGCCACCTGACTAGACTATCAACTAAGCCTATCATGCAACTGCAATCAAATTATTTGTAACTGCTATTCAGCTGCACTAGCGTGCCCTGAAATTACTGACTGAATCATATGCAGCAGCTATTGTGCTGAAACAGCCTATCCTCCAATTGTGACCAGTAATAGCAATTAATCCCAAGGCAGCCAGCTTTATCCACATTATGCAGGTATTGTTAACTATAATCATGTTCCCTTTCTGCATAATACCCCACTCCACTCCATGCACAAAAGGACACTTCATCAAGATTGATGAAGGATTAGGCAGATTGGGATGTCAGCGCCACTACCCTATCCCCTGCCTTACCCCATTCCTCCCCTCACTACCCCCATTCCCTGTGCAAATTGCACCCACATATCCAGTCTCCACACCTAGCACTAAACAGGATACACCTACATTGGATGGCACATTGTTATCTCCCATTGTCATCAAGACGTCCCCCTGCCATCAGCTACACCCACCACCATCCCTGACACAACCCAGCGTAATGATAGACTAGGTAGTAGACTACCATCCATCAGTCACTCCCTAGCTAAATACAGCCATAAGACCACCCGCACAGCCTGCACTGAACTCACTAATAACAAACCCAGGCGCATAACCGAAAATCCAGTTGATACTAGTTCTAGCCCATCCCTGAAGGGTACACAGATGCAGCCCACTAAAGAAGCATTACTGAATGTCAAGTCCCTTGTTGCTCACGCAACAGGGATTGCAGACATCATTTTGAATAACAACCTCGATTTCCTTGCAGTGACAGAAACCTGGCTGCACAACGCAGCTGGCCCTTCTACTGCCCTAGCTGTCCCTGACAACTACTCCATCCTCAGAGCGGACAGGCCCAATGCTCGAGGAGGAGGAATAGACATCATATTAAAATCTACCCTCAATATAAGACTAGCCACCCCCTCCTCACTGACATCATGTGAACCTCTCTCAGTCAAGTTCCAAACTTTGCCTAATAATACTATTACAATCCACATTATCTACAGGCCTCCAGGACCTCCTGGGTCATTCAATGAAGACATTACAGCCCTAGCAGCTGACATTACTAAACCCTTGGCGCAAAACATCATTCTAGGTGATTTCAACCTTGGTTACAATGACACCAGTGACCTACACACCATCTCCTTAGCTACCGCATTAACAGAACAAGGCTATACCCAAATTAGCACCAAACCCACCCATAAGAAAGGCAGGATACTTGTGTGGTCAGACCACCACCTCATCGCCCTAGAAATGAACGTTAATAACCTGGAAAGGAAAAAACCTACTTTTGCACCTCCTTGTCTGACGAGGAACAAACAAAATATCACAACGGAGAAGCTAGTACCCTTGGTAGTCCCCATACTCAATGCCCTACCAGATACCAATAATCCTAACTCACTGATAGCCATTTACAATGAGACCATGACCAAAGCCATCAATGCTATTGCCCCATTAAAATTGGGCAAAAGCAAACCTAAAGCCCACCTTAACTCGTGGTTTACTCCAGAACTAAAAATACCTCATACAGAAAAGAGAAAATTGGAAACACTTTGGAAATCTACCCCCACCCCCGAAAATAAAAACAATCTTGTTACTATCACTTCCACCTACAAAAATAAGATAATCCAGACTAAAAAAGAAACCTTCAATGACAGAATAAACCAAGCAGGCTCTAGTACTAAAGAATTATTTAACATCCTAAGAAAACTAGAGAACCCCAACCCTCCGGCAGATACGTGCACTAAGGATAAACCCTGGTGCACCAGCATACAAAACGCCCTATCCAACAAAATGAATGGGCTCCAGATCAAAATAGCTGACAAAAGGATACAATGTACAACTAATACTCCAACACAACCCTCTACCTTACACATCAACTCAGGCTTCAAATTTAATAAGGTCTCCATACCTGAAGTTCAAAAAAATCACTGCATCTCTTAAACCTTCTAATTGTAAAGGGGACAGCTGCCCTGTTCAGATTATAAAAGATGCAGCTAGAGATCTAGCCCCATTTATCACAAAACTCATAAACTCCTTCTTAGCCAGTAATTCCATCCCAAGTAATTTGAAACAGTCCTGGGTTCTCCCACTACTGAAGAAACAGACTCTAGACCCGACTATACCCACCAATTACAGACCGATCACGACAATCCCCTACTTATTGAAAATCTTGGATAGAATTGCTTACCTTCAAATTCAAGACTATCTAGAATCTAACAAATTACTTGGAACCCGCCAATCTGGGATAAGACCTCAACATGGAACAGGAACTGCCCTTGCTGATCTCAAAAGCCAGATCGACAAAGGCAAAGTGGCCATCTTACTCCTCCTGGACTTATCAGCTGCTTTTGATCTGGTAGACCATAAAATACTTAGTGATCACCTATCAGCTCATTTCTCCAGCTCTGCAGTCACTTGGATCCAATCTTTCCTTGCAAATAGAACTATGCACATTTTCTCACCCTCAGTGGCTGCTGATCCTATCCCCATCACCTGCGGAGTCCCACAAGGGTCTTGCGTCTTGCCCACTTTGTACAATATCTTTACAAAGCCTCTATTCGACAAACTGGACTGTCTGGGTGTCACCTACATCAATTATGCAGATGACATCCAGATACTCCTACCTCTATCAGGAAGTTATGATACAGATGTCACTCGGATTAACAAAGTCTACACCATCATTCAGGTATGGATGGTCACACACGGTCTCTGCCTGAATGATGATAAGACTGAGTTACTTCTAGTCGGTTCACCCAACAACCGTCTTAACTACACAAGTATCCTCATTCATGGGAACAACATACCCGTAGCCAAAAATGTAAAAACATTAGGTTTTTACCTTGATGCCCAGTCTAATCTAATCAAACAGGTAAACATGACCTCCTCTGCCACTGCCTATACCGGCAAGCTGATCAGGGCCTGTAGAGCCTTTTTATCACCCACCAGTTGCCTCACACTGGCTACAGCACTCGTACAATTCAAATTGGATTATTGCAACAGCCTTTACCTAGGTGCCAATAAATCCATTACAAATAAATTGCAGATCATGCAAAATAATGCGCTTAGAGCGGCATTAAACATCTCCAGAACAGAGCATATGCCAGCAACGAGAAAGCAAGGAAAAATGGACCTAAAAATGATCT
This sequence comes from Ambystoma mexicanum, assembly GCF_040938575.1. Classification (NCBI taxonomy): domain Eukaryota; kingdom Metazoa; phylum Chordata; class Amphibia; order Caudata; family Ambystomatidae; genus Ambystoma; species Ambystoma mexicanum. The sequence continues at coordinate 826,720,369 of NC_090926.1, read as the reverse complement.
GCCTCACTCACAAGGCGCTTAACCATCAAGCCCCTCCTTATCTCACAGACAAATTCACTTTGAAATTCCCTAATAGAATCACTAGATCTTCCAACACACCATCTCTGGTGGTGCCTAGATATAACTTAAAAAGAGCTGGCAGCACCAGTTTCCCGGTACTAGCTGCTCAGCTATTGAACCCTCTCCCACAGAACATTAAAATTATTCAAGCATTTGACTAATTCAGAAAACACGTTATCATGTGGATACTCAACAAAACCTAAACGCTATAGTCCACTGTTCCTACTGCTATGACTTACTGCTATGACCTTGTATACTGACCAATCTAAATTTCTCATGCATGTAATTATATCCTGACTATATAAACTGTAGCTCTCCTGCATAAAATGTATATACTATGCCATGTAATTATAGCCTGACTTTATAAATCGCATCTCTCTTGTATAAAAATGTGTATACTGTGCCATTTAACCAATACTTTTCACACAAGCGCCCAGATACCCTTGGGTCAGGTGCGCATTATAAATAAAACAAACAAACAAACAAATGCTGCTCAGGGCCGGCATATTAACAAATGAGGAGGTGGAGGCCCCTATTTCATCCTGTACCTCTAGGGGGCATCCCCCCAGACAGGTAGAGGTTTTGCCCAGCTGAAGCTCTGATGATCGAAATGTATCAATATAGATAGGCAGTATGGAGGCTGGAACACATCGGTCAATCTCTTTTGCCATTCCGTGTAGCCTTGTTTGCAAATCTCTGGGTGGGCTATCGATGATTTATAAAGGCTGCTACCAGAGTCCTCTATTCCCAAACGGGATTTTGATCCAGGTCAAAGGGCCCAGCCCCGCAGTCCCCACTCTCACCCAACCTGTTAGATTTCTATTTATTAACAGTGGAAGAAGAATTCCAACAATCTTAAATTGAAGTGCTCACGTGTCCCTGCTTCTTTGTGTTTTACTGTATAAGACCTTGCCAACTGCTGCTGCCGTTTGTGGTCCCACAGGGTTTTGTGGCAGCAGTGGGGGGTGGAGCTCTTCCGCTCAACTCCGTGTCCTCAATGCGATGTTAAAAGCACAGCGCTGCCAAATATTATTTTCAAAGTATCAGCGTACGCATAACGCTGTGGAGTCAAACCCCAACTCCAATAATGCAAATGATGCCAGTGAAGCTGCAGACATCTTCTACCAATTTAAGGCCACTTCGCCTCAATTAAATTACACAACATATAGCCGGCATTGTAACCTTTGCATCTCTGCTTGAAGTCCAGATTGCAGAATGCAGAATGCAGAAGATGGCCCCCTGCACTTACCAGCTCCGACTCACTGCGGCCTGCAGGGGACCAAGGAAAGTCAACGGCAATCCTGTGGGTAGTTGGAAGGAGCCTCAGCCGTGTGTGTGTGCCACTCTGGTCCACTGCTCCCACGTCCATGGCTCCGGCTTGCCAACTTTCAGCTCAGCTCGGCTCTGCTCATCTGCTGCTGAATCCAGAGGAAAGGAACTTGCATCTTGCATGCAACACTAAGCACACGTCTGATCGTCAAGCCGTGCTGAACCTAATTTATTACAAGATCCATCTGGTCAGGGACCTCTTACCCTGGTCATGATACACATGGCTTTTACAAGGACACTTCAACAATATGAGGAGGGGGAGAAACAAACAAGTTCCCTTTGAACCGATGATAGCAGTTTTATCCGCCCAGACTTGATGGCATCCATGTGATCAATTCACTCTAATCTATAATGACCACCATTTTAGCACGCATGGCCTCTGGCCAAATTCTGGTCTTTATCACAACCCATTAACACTGACCAACTCTGCTACCGACCACACCTAGCATTGGATTTATTACCTGGCCTCAAGTCAACCCTGCCATGTGGCTTGGCTTCCCTTATCACTGAATAAAAAACTTCAATTTTCTCTCCACAATAGCACCAAGTCGTTAAACCTTGCCTGGCTGCAGCTGACCATCTGATGTTATTGCAGCTGCCTGAAGGCAGATTTACACCTTCCCCCATCCTTGGTCCTCGATCAACCAACTTTCCCAGGCCGCACAGAGTTTATCTCACCACCACAGGTTTCTGGGGATGCTTGTGGTCTCGTGCAGAAGGGATGTGACCTAGCAGTTCGGGCTGGACTACCCCTTTGGAGGTGGGACAAAGCCTGATTTGCATATGGTCTTTCCCCATTTGTAATGGCTTGGCAGGCGAAGAACGATGGTCTGTAGGGTTGCCCAGAGCAATGCCAGAGGTTAAGATTTATTCTAAACCTTCCAGCCATCACCTCTTTTGTTTTGCTATTGTCACCCCGAGTGGGACGGGTATGCACAGACGTGGGTCCCATGCCTGCTGGGCCTAGAGACCCAAGCTACTCCTCACTGATGACGCCCAACAAGGCTGAAACATGTCTGGGGATGCTTGTGGTCTTGTGCAGAAGGGATGCGATCTAGCAGTTCGGGCTGGACTGTCCCTTTGGGGGTGGGACCAAGCCTGATTTGCATATGGTCTTTCTCCTTTTGTAATGGCTTGGCAGGCGAAGAACGATGGTCTGGAGGGTTGCCCAGAGCAATGCCAGAGGTTAAGATTTATTCTTAACCTTCCAGCCATCACTTCTTTTGTTTTGCTTTTGCCACCCCGAGTGGGACGGGTATGCCCAGACGTGGGTCCCATGCCTGCTGGGCCTAGAGACCCAAGCTACTCCTCACTGATGACGCCCAACAAGGCTGAAACATGTCTGGGGATGCTTGTGGTCACGTGCAGAAGGGATGTGATCTAGCAGTTCGGGCTGGACTACCCCTTTGGGGGTGGGACCAAGCCTGATTTGCATAAGGTCTTTCCCCTTTTGTAATGGCTTGGCAGGCGAAGAACGATGGTCCGGTCGGTTGCCCAGAGCAATGCCAGAGGTTAAGATTTATTCTTAACCTTCCAGCCACCACTTCTTTTGTTTTGCTATTGTCACCCCGAGTGGGACGGTATGCCCAGACGTGGGTCCCATGCCTGCTGGGCCTAGAGACCCAAGCTACACCTCACTGATGACGCTCAACATGGCTGAAACATGTCTGGGGATGCTTGTGGTCTCGTGCATAAGGGATGTGCCCTAGCAGTTCGGGCTGGACTTCCCCTTTGGGGGTGGGACCAAGCCTGATTTGCATATGGTCTTTCCCCTTTTGTAATGGCTTGGCAGGAGAAGAACGATGGTCCGGTCGGTTGCCCAGAGCAATGCCAGAGGTTAAGATTTATTCTTAACCTTCCAGCCACCACTTCTTTTGTTTTGCTATTGTCACCCCGAGTGGGACGGGTATGCCCAGACGTGGGTCCCATGCCTGCTGGGCCTAGAGACCCAAGCTACACCTCACTGATGACGCTCAACAAGGCTGAAACATGTCTGGGGATGCTTGTGGTCTTGTGCATAAGGGATGTGCCCTAGCAGTTCGGGCTGGACTTCCCCTTTGGGGGTGGGACCAAGCCTGATTTGCATATGGTCTTTCCCCTTTTGTAATGGCTTGGCAGGCAAAGAACGATGGTCTGGAGGGTTGCCCAGAGCAATGCCAGAGGTTAAGATTTATTCTAAACCTTCCAGCCATCACCTCTTTTGTTTTGCTATTGTCACCCCGAGTGGGACGGGTATGCCCAGACGTGGGTCCCGTGCCTGCTGGGCCTAGAGACCCAAGCTAATCCTCACTGATGACGCCCAACAAGGCTGAAACATGTCTGGGGATGCTTGTGGTCTCGTGCAGAAGGGATGTGACCTAGCAGTTCGGGCTGGACTACCCCTTTGGGGGTGGGATCAAGTCTGATTTGCATATGGCCTTTCCCCTTTTGTAATGGCTTGGCAGGCAAAGAACGATGGTCTGGAGGGTTGCCCAGAGCAATGCCAGAGGTTAAGATTTATTCTAAACCTTCCAGCCATCACCTCTTTTGTTTTGCTAGGTTTCTGCAGCCTACTCAAACCCCAGCTATGAAAGACCCACAGTATACAGATTCATGTATTCACCATGTACCCCTTGTTCCCCAATGATCCCAAACACATTTTCCTGAAAACCCCTGTGTATATATGTCTGTGCATGTATGTTCAAAACTACAGTGCCCCTCACAGGGGCTTCTCTATTCACGGATCTCATTTCTCACATGCACATATAAAGCTCCTTCCTTCCCATCATTAGGCACTATGTTAGCATGCCAAGTGACTACATTGTGTTTGAAATCAGGTGACAGATACATTAATCTCGATAATAACAAGCTAGAGGAACTGGACTGAGGAAATCCCTGGCACAAAAAACAGAGGAGTCCAACAGTGTGACAAATGTCACTGTTTATTGAAAGCTTTCGATACAGGGATCAAATTATGGACAATAAGCGATTCTCCAATACTTTCTCGTTGTTCTTATGCTCATCAACGTCTATACAGGGTTAGTAACCCTATTGTCTAGGCCTTATCTGGTGGATCCTCCTGTGACCACCTCCTAAATGTTGCAACTACAGGTATGCCAGTTTAGCGCACTGTCATTGGGCCTCACAACAAAGTGTGAGCTAGCGTGGAAGGTAGATAGGGATTGGTCAGCAACGGTCTTCCTAGCCTTGGTGCCTTGAACAGTTATCAGCCCATTAGAAACTATTCAAGGTGGTAGGAACAGCCACAGGAATGCTGCCTATACCTAACAAATTACCATCTCTGATCCTCTAGACCTTGAGACAGAACATTAAGCTTTCAACCCTGTATTACTTTTGTAGCATCTTGCCTTCAGTCAATGGGAATGAAGGTCTCTGTCTGGCTCGAATGAATAGACTGTGTCTTACAGGTTTCAAGTGTGTAGGGAGCACAAACGTAATGTTCCTGCTTGCATTTATGAGTATTTTTGGCTTTTGCTCCTGCAGGTGAACTATTTCTTCTATTAACTTGAAACTTGCCATCCCTCGGTGACCTTGGCAAAGCTGTGCACTATAGCTGCACTGACAGTCTGGTCGGTGCGTCTTAGCAAAGTCAGTATGTGAGGCCTCCCTTTGTATCCTTGACCTCTTCCAGCATCTTCCATTAATTTCAATATGTCTGTACCTTCCATCTTTATTTAAATGGCTGCTCATGTTAGTTGCATTCAAGCATCAGCAAACAGTTCATATGTAGTCTTTTGCAACTTGCAGTTAATGCATAGCAAAGGTGTGTCTGTCCTCTAGCTAAGTGAGTCATTAGTATGTTCTTCGTGTGTAAGAGCAGTGTGGCCTAAGTGTCTGCGTAACTTCGTGCAGGAATGCGTGTGTGCTTCATGTTTAATGCATCTACATCATTGTCTTAATCGTGACATTGTACTGTGGGTTGCCTCGGAACTCACCTGAAAAAAATCAAAAAGTTATCAAAAAAGGAGTGTACGCCAGGCAAGAAGTAATGCAATTTATTCTAGGCTCAGTTTCAGCTGGGAAAGCGAAATTCAAACAGAATGTGAAAACAGTACTGCATGAAAGGTGCTGTCAAGGTTACACCCTGAAAATGAAAACTTTTCTAATGGCAAAAACGAATTAGCATCAAGACACATTGCAACAACAGAACAATCCCCCACATTAATCTCAATGGCAGGGCTAGGTTATACCCCTATAGTGGGACATACATTATCCACAATGGGTCCTGCAAATCCTACCACACCACCCTCAATTCCCGATGTGACGTCCACAGTTCCCACAACATTGTAATTGCAGTTATAACTGTTTATTTGTAAAGCGCTCATACACAAGTGTAGTGTTTCAAAGCGCTTCAATGAGGGAGGGGAACAAGTGAATACAGAGTCATTCTTAGGCCTTGAAGTTTCCAAATGATCTTGCAAGAAATTACTAGCAAACTAGGCATGACGGCATTACTACCATTTTAAGTGCATGACAAGAAGGGAGGCGAGAAAGGCGGAAGGAGAGGGAGAAGAACATACAAACCTTAAACTACCGTACTAGGACACCAGCATTTCAGATAGTGCAAGTGCATGACAGAGAGTGAGGTGATAAAGGCAGAGGACAAGGAGAAAGAACATACAGAAAAAAATACCATTCTAGGCCTGGAGAACTAGGCCTAATGCATTCTTGCTAATATAAGTGTGCAGACAGGAAGAGAAAGGGAGGAAGGGACCAAGTGTGCCCAGTCTAGCAGAGGCCTTGATTAAGTGCAGAGAGGTTACCTGTCTCATGGAATTAATTCCAGAAGTGCAGTAGTGGTGAGCAGAGCGAGGAGGCCTGGGTGCAAGTGCGAGGACTGGCGGGGGAGCCTGAGACCTGTGTGGCTCTGGAGGTACATCAGGCGACCAGTCAGCAATCAGAGCGGAGTTAGGGAGAGAAGGAGGAGGGAAGTAGATGAGAATATAGAGGAGGTTAACAAGGGAGATGGAAAGAGAAAGAGAAAGAGGAAGAGAAGAGGAAGGTCTTGAGGAGTTTCTAGAACTTAAGGAGATCCGGCTCAAGATGGAGAGAGACATGGAGGTTGTTCCAAGGGCAAGCAGCTGCAGAGATTAAATATCTACCCCCAAATCTCTGTTTTAAAAAATGGCTCACCCGCAAATAGTTGGAAGAGGATGAGTATTTAGGGAGAGAGTTGTAGAAAGTGCGGGCCCTGGCCCCAGAAAGCCAAGACATGGTGCGAAAACATTGAGACATTTGATATGCCTGGCAGAACTTTATTCGTCTGCCACCAGTCATCTCCACATGCTTCCCATGAGTACACAACCGAGCATGACACTACAAGAGCCTTGAAACATTAACAAGTTATGGACTTAATGTTGCAACCTGGGAACTCTGTGAGCCACATCCCAGGCTGAGATGTGCTAAGGGGTGATTTGAGACTGCCATGGGCATTTTAAAACTGTCAGTAGACCAGTTTCCTGAACTAACATGCTGAATTATAAAATGATTGTACAGTTGCTGCCTTCCCCTGACCCCAATGAGCTTCATTTCCTGACTTCTAATATATTGAGAGCTGTACAGTTCTTCCTGCAACAATCTGGGATTGTGTGTTTTGCAATGCATTGCCAAATATTACCTCTGTTAGACAAGTTAATAAGCATGTGATTATCTAGTGAACATGAGCACCTAAACCTGTTTGAAATGCCTAAATCTAATGTTATGTAACATATACTTACCTGCAGTTTGAGCCTTATTATTTGCAAATTATTTAGTTACAATACCAACAAAATGGGTCATTTTCCAGCCTGATGCACAACACTATGCTGCCATCACTAAACCCCCCTTTCCCTTTAGTGGGCTATTCCCACAGCTGATAAGTTTGCACCTTTTTACCATGCAGAGCCTGCATCCCCACTACAACATCATCAGCTTTTGTGGTGGTTACAGTCAGTCTACTTGCTCCATCGATTGCAAATGTATCTCTTTGACAATGTAATCAGGATATGGTCTAAATGGCTATCTGAGAGAATAACGTTTCTCACATCGGAGGTACATCGATGATGGGGAAGAGAGAGCCAGGAATGATGTATGCCTTTCATTTTTGTGTAGTCAACATGTGAGGGGGTCTGGTGCAACAAGGGACACATTTAGGTCTCTGTCTTCAATCCCCCCTCTGGTTGATCTGTCGACCACACTTCCTTGAATGTTTTCCCTGCTTAGTCCCATGTGATCTTCATACTTCACTTGTTCATTGAAACCCCAGGTCATATAGCAGCAGTCTCCATCATGTTTGCACCTTACCCAATGTGCCATGTAGTTACGTAGGTCAGGGGATGTGAGAATCATGTTCCTGCAGGGAAAAGTGGACACTGCTTCAAGTGAGACTATAATACTTAGGGTTTTCTTTGTAATCTTCTTTCACTGTGTTATTGCTATTCTTATAATATGATACATCATTTATTACGTGCCTGTACACATGTGTTTCTAGGCACGACAAGACAAGGGAGGAAATATAGAGGGATGACAAGACAAACGATCTTACCAGGCTTTTTGTCATTCAGATTGTGAAAGTGCAATGACATAAAGTGCAAGGGGAAAGGAGGAGGGGGAGTGACAGGGAGAGGGAAGGGAGAAGTGCAATCAGGGCAGCATTGCTCAAGTAAGTACAGCGAGGGCAGCACAGCTCTGGGTAAAGTGCAAGGAGGCAGGGGACTGTGGGTAACAGTTAAAGCCCCTAAGTGCGCTGTAGGCCCCGAGGCAGTGCAGCGTAGACTGATCATGGAGGAACCTGGTACCCGGTAGACTCTGGGGATTACCAAGCAACCAGTGAGTGCAGGAGATAGTTAGGTCAGCAGGGGAGAGAGAGAGAGAGAAAGCAGAGGAGAAAAGGAAGGTCTTGAGCTGCTTCTGGAACTTCAGGTGGTTGGCTCAAGTTTGAGAGGGGCAGGAACATAGTACTAGCACTAAGGCAGCAAGCAACCAGTACTTTCAGCCTGTTGGCCATCCATGATGGTATCCAGGAAAAGATGTACATCAGCCAATCTTCATCTTTCTCTGCTGGGCTTGTGATGTCTTCCATCTTGACATCTGAGACTGATAATTGCATGATAGCTTCTGTGAGAGTTCCATTCTCTCCATTGTGGGAGGGCATGTATGTGCAGCAAGACGGGCTGATCTTTTTGCACGCCCATCCTTCAATAGCTGTGAAGAGATCCAAAACATATCTATTCTGGAGGGTCATGTATCTGACGGCTGTCAATTCTTCATTGATGACATCAAACCCCTTAACTGTTGAATCGATTGTCTGCAACAGTTCCCATCGTGTGATTTGGAGCCATTTGGTGTTTGTGTTAGCCTAGACCCCTGGAACAACTGATGCAAAGAACATTTCAGTTCTGATGATAGTACTCTGGTTGTATCACATCAAGTGCTTCTTCCATTTTGGAAGAGACATAGTTACCTAGATTCACTCTTGTCAGTCCCACCAATCTTTTCTTCCTTTGGTACATGTCTATTTTGGGAAACCCTTCTGCTTATATTTCTTTCTGTGGCACTACCAAAGCAGGTGTATTCAACTGTACTAAAGTGCGTATCCGTCCACGCTTGGTGGTAATTGCATGTATGCTTTTGATACACGGGCCCAGTCGTGGTCCATTATTACTGCAGTACCGAACTACATACCCAGTATCTTCAATGTTCATTTGCATCCTTTATTTTCCCAAACCTTTACTGGAACATCATTCTGGAAATGCAGGGAAGCATTCTTGAGAGGTATGATTGACATGGGGCCTGCTTCATGCTCAACCCACCTGAGCAGCTTGGCACTCATTGCCCATTCTAATGTAACAGTTAGGAGTGCCTATGCTTTTCACCCCATCATCCCTTCCATCCATCTTTCTCCCATGAACACCTGTCCATACACCAACAGTTGAGGTCTCTCCCAGAAACCTAGCAGTCCTCCTGTTCCCTTTTCCCCCCACCTCTGGGCACTGCAATTCCTTTTCAGTTACTACTCCAGCTTCCACTTTGTTTGGGCCGTCCAGTATATAATGTAGCATTTTGTCTTAGCTCCAGTAATTGTCCATCATTGCTGCAGTCTTGATGTAGCTATCTTCATATGGGAACGTCTTTTGTGACATCCATCACAGTGTGGCCCATCTTCCTTGAAATTGGCCTCTCGTGGTACAGAGGGTTAAGTGCATAAGGCGACAGAGTTGGGAAGCAGCTGGCAGCTTGCTTTTGAATCTAGGCTTGCATGGATTCAAAAGCAAGATTGGATTTGGAGTGATCTGATTGGCTGCTGTTTCCAGTGCAGGTGCCAAATAGTATGTTAGATTGGTTGTGTAAGTTATCATGGACAAACTTTGAGTGAAATTTAGTCTGCAACTTGAGTCAGGTGGTAGGGTAGGAAATGGTGTGAATAATGAAGGAAATGAAGTAGAAAATAAATAGTCTGGTTATTGAGGGAGTTGAATAATTAGGGTACTTGGGTTAGTCTTCAGTACAGGGAGACATAGGGGAGATGTTAGTTGAGTGCTGACTTTATTGGAGAAAGTGGAGATATGTTTTGGAGATTGTCCTGCCATATACATTCAACAGACAAGCTTAAAATGTCAGAAATATTATTTTTAAAGAAAGCTTTGCTTGTAAATTTGGTCTCTAAAGAAATTAAAACAAGAAAACAGGATATTAGCTTTGTGAAAGTAGCGACACATGTATAATACATACATGTATTCATACATATAATGCCTTTTTATATGTGCTTTTTTTTCTGCAGCTTCAGGAGGCAATTATGTGAATTAAAATGCAAATGTTAAGAACAATAAGATACGCAATATTTAAGACATATAAATTACATGCATGATCCTGGTGAGAAAAGAGGCAGTATGATGTGGACTGTATCAATTTTATTTTAACTGCAACAGTGGAAAGTTTGAAATTGTATTGTTACCATTTAATTATTTTCAATGGGAGATTGAATGGCTGAGATGTGTTTTTTTGTATGTTCAGATTGTTTCCGCTCGGTCATTTGCAAATAATGAAAATGCCATGTCAATATACATTTGTGTGTGGTTTATTTTAGAAATGAAGTTCATTGTATTGGAATTTAGAGTAGATGATCTTTTGAAAGTGAAAATTTAGGTTGTAGTATTGTTTATGTTGTTATTTTTCGTTATCTGACTGTACAGTACATATGTGCAAAAGATAGGTTTATTTGTTGCACATTATATTGCTATCTGCAAATTTTATATGTGGTAGCACTTTTGAAAACTTGGATTTTGTAGACAGTGAAAATGTACTGTGCTAGTGTACTGAACATTTTACATGTATCACCTATATTCTTGGAACATAATTTATCACTTTTGAAAATGGTTTATTAAACATTAAAATAATTAACTCAATCACTAATATGTCCGGGGGAGACATCATAATTCTGCCTCTGCTAAACGCCCAACCATCTCTAAATTCAAGAGACACAAATTGGCTGGACACACTTTTGCTGTCAAGGCTTCAAAGATTTGGAATTCCCTCCCTGTCTCAATCCGAGAAATAGCTGATTATCAGATGTTCTGGGAACATCTAAAGACCTGTGTTATTTCCCAGTCAATGATTAACCTCTTGATGGACAGCTGAGAGACTCGATATTAGCACCGTAGATTCTGGTATATTTACACCTGTACAAGTTTGGAAAAGGCTTGTGATTATGCAGGCTCTGATATACAGCACAGATGCTCTATCAGAGTGGAAATACACATCTGAATTTTTGAGCAGAGGTTAGAAGATTAGATGTAGGGTTTGTGGATGTGATTGTTGGAAGGCTCTATGGATGTTTGGATGAAGCCAATCAAAGTGTGTTGCAGAGATATAGGCAAAACATGGAGAGGAGATGATGCGTGCCCTTCATCTGATGTCAACAGATCGATAAGGTTGTTTGCACACAGATCTTGCCTGCCATCTCGGACTCTGCAATGCCTTTTTTTACACCCTGCAATGAAAGAAGACTGCCACATCCATCAACACTCATAGCTGTCTGTGCACAATGGGTGACACAGTCAATCAGGCATTGCATTTGTTGCAGGGGCATTAAACTAGATCGGAAACTAAAGCAAATGCTTCATTTCTTTTTGTGCCCTGCAATAAGCATTGGGCTTGAGACTGCTTGTGCTATTGGAGATTTGTGGGTTCATTGGTTGGAGATGAAAGCAACGCGACTTAGTATTTCATAAGGCCTTGCTTTCCAAAATGTGGAGTTGCTTTTGTATTGAGTTCATGGCTTGAAGAGTAATCAGGTTTTATCAATGTGTCAGCACGTGGTGAATTTTGGACTTCAAATGACACACTATACTGCCTCTAACACACACTGTGTGCTTTTTCTAAAATATCTAATTAACATCTTTGTACAGATGCAGCTATCGGTATATATTCTGCAAGTTATTTTTATTTAAAAGAAATAATATGATGACACTACATTAGTTTTCACTAAAAGAAAACACACACATAATTATACATCTTCAGAGAGTTGTTTTTTGTATAATCTAGCAAGTACAGCAGCCCTTGCAAGATGGCACCCACTTTTATACAGTGTGGTTACTAGCTTAGTGATTGGGAGACCAAGATGGCATCCGTTTTCAACTTCTCAAGAATTATGGCCATTATGGTTTTTAGGGGAGTCAAGTTTTTAAAAAAGCCCTACCCTCAATCTTTTTTTGATTTAAGGCCCAAAATTAGCAAGTGAAGGCATATGATTACCTGGGCTTGAGAGGAAGGCATGATGAAAATTGGATTAGGCAACTTTTAAAGGCAGACATCTCATTCTTTAAATACAGTGGTGTAAGAGCAAGATTTGCAAGGGATTTTGGAGCCATGAGTGTGAACCCGGAATCTTATTTGAGACAAGCGAGACAATCAGCCTTGTTTGGAGCGCAAGTGTGGTGATGTAGTAATACCACAAAACTCGCTGTTCTGGTTCACAAATTCCTAAAAAATATGTGATGTCTTCCGAAGGCGGCCCTAAATTGCATGGTTCGAGGGGATTTTGATCTTTTTAGTAGCGAGTCAATTATCAAGGCGTCACATATATATTACTGGGCAATACTGATCTAATCAAATATAGGCACAGCTTTCAAAATGAATGAACCAGGATGGAGGTATGCGATTACCATGGTTTACCCATTTAAGAAAATAATTTCCAGATATCGGTTTTAGTGATTATTTGACTGACCCAGCCAGCATTACAAGCAGTTCCAAATTAAGTATTGGGACTACCTATGCTGGAAATAGAGAGTTAGAAGTTGTATTTAAATTCGCTCAGTCAGAAAATGAATCAGATATTGGGAGCTAAAACAGTCCTTCGGTTATGAGAGTTGTTTAGACATTATACAACCAAAGCTGGCAAGGTCTCTGTATATTAAGCTTACCGGTAGCTGCTTCAAAAAATAAGTGGAATTGTCATACAGTGGCACGATGTTTCTCTTGCGCTAATGATATCGAAAATCTGGTGCATTTTATGTTGATCTGCCCTTACTATGGATATATAAAAGAAGATTTCTGAGGCCACAGTTCAGTGAGCGTGGCATCATAACTACAGCTGAGGCTATGGTCTTGTGCTGTACAGCTAAGCATCCTTTCACATTCTTTGCAATAGGTGCTATTTACTCAGGGCCTGGCTGGAGGAGAAGGTATGCCACTGTGTCTTGAGGATATCCCAAGTCTTTGACTCACTTGGGGCTTGTATCTTAGATCTCTTGATGTATTATAATAGGAATGTGAATTACCACTGTATTTTTCAGTTTGTATACTGCCTGTAAGATTTATCACATTCTTTAATGAGACATTGTTCTCAGCAAATGATATGCTGATGGCAGGTGCAAAAGGTTGGTGGATACTATGTTCCCTGCATTGGTTGTTGGTGGTCTGGGGTTGCATAGTAATGATGTAAATGTTACCCAGAAGCTTTCTTACCTGTCTCCAATAGCATAGGCCAAGTCTTGTATATGCCAGTGTGAATTTTACTGGTTTAGGCACTTAAATGTTCTTTTTGCACAAAATGATTGCAATTTGCACATGGTTATATGAGCCCTTTTTTTCACAAAGCTATTGTAAGTTACATTCAGCCTGAAGAACTCTTATGCTCTCTGTTGGATTAGGTTAATTTTGCACACGTTTTTAGAATGTTTAGTATTTTGATATTTTGAGGTTTGCTGCACTTTACTTTTTTTTTTTTTATCTGTTCATTGGTAAGTTGTAAAATCTAGTCTGCTTGTTACAGAAGGATGGATACCATCCATTAGTCTTGCACTTTGCACCTTTCTTAGCAATTGCATTGTCAATCCTTGCTCTTTATACATTTTAACATGATGTATAATGTTCATGTTTTTTAAGAAATGTTATTTTTAAAGTGTCTGTATTTTGTCACTTTTGTCACTTTTAATGCCGAAATAAAACAAATGAAACAAAACGAGAATAATTAAATAGGATGATATACTTACTCATGAAGAAGGGGAATCCCAAAACGCACTGAGTTTTACAAATAGCTCAGGACATTGATGTATCAAGATAACCTGTCAAGATATTTTCAGATATTATAGGGACTCATTACGAGTTTGGTAGAATCTCAGCAACAATATCAACAAGATACCACCAAATGCTATTACCGTTACCCACTTCATCTGGCGGTATTACCACTGATGTTATTTCCTCCGGCGGCAATACTGATGTATTAGGTGCTGTAAATACTCATTTTATAGTGTCCATAGCACTCCATTGGGGATTTTTGGCTGTAGGACCTTTGACCGCCAAACTCGTAATAAGCCATTGTCCTCAATTTGACATTCATAAACAGTAGAAATAATGATATTTTGTTCAGATTAGTTGAAGATTTATTAACTTTTTTAGATTTGTTTTTATTGATAATTGTTTATTTTATAATTAAACAATTAAACAAAAACATTACTTTTACTTTATATTATAACAATATTTTCTATATGAAAACCACTCTGTCTATATTTATAAAAGTTAAAATGTGTGTGTGGGATTGTGGCATGGCGAAGCCTTGTTCCTTATACAATTCCACAACTGTTTCACCAATCTGCAACACATTTTACATAGTTAACTGTTAGGACACTCCAGCCATTACTGGCTACATGGCTACATGACATTTGGAAACCCACCCCTTTCCCTGGATTTCAGCACCTTCACACATGAGACAGTTACCTGACATCTGTGAAACATCAATGTGGTCATAGAAACAGGTCTCAACTCGAGGAACAGAACTTGAGGTTGCAATGGGACCTCGAAATCCACTTTTCAGCCTCTAGGTTGTCGGTTCTGAGATATTTGCACCGCAATGCACAACAACGAACGGCACCATGCCAGGGGGAGGTGACTGGGGGCAGAGAGCTCAGAAGGTTGCAGTATGCAGTAGCACATCAACTCTCGTCTCCCCCAACGACTGCTCCAGGATATGTCAGCCAGCCACACATGGCCATTGTCAGTGCAGTTAACTTCAGAGTGCAAAGCATATCAAGCGATTAATGAATCGGAACATCAACCTACAGCATCATTGATTTTCAGCAATTCATTCGGAAAAGGGGTACTTTTTGCTAGTGAACTCCATTTTTATTTAATTTGTCACTAGTCTGAGTGTGGTAGTGGTTACATACATAGTTTTGTTCTAACAATTGGTTGAGCCTTTGTTTAATACACCTGGTTTACACATACTCCTCACATTTACAACGTCATACTTGTGCAGAAGAGTTAAGCGTACAGAAAAAAATATTCTGAATTCAAGTAGTTTTTCTCTAACACCATACCTGTCTTGATGCTTTAGTAAAATATGTATTTGGAAAAGGGAATGATAATTGTCAGTTAGGCAGTTCCTCCCTGTTACCATACTTGTCTGGATACTGGAGAAAAGCAAGTGCCAAGAGATTGTTCCAAGAGAGAAAAGCATACCCTTGTATCTGGTAAAGCACTACCTATGAAAGTGATGAAATAGCAATAGAAATATCTAAAGGATCGTGGATGGGTAGAACATAAGGTATACTGAATTTGGAGTGAATGTGTACATGACTATCAATAGCGAGTCATACAAGTAGGTGACGACTTGTAATGTTATTGATCATTGGTTGGATCATCCTATTATTTTGTATTGGTATCCACGGTAAAGCTGGAGACCAATTTGGTTGAAACTGTCTTCTTTTAAATCCTTTTAGATTCGCGACTACCTCACTGTCTCTTATTTGCCCTGAATTATCAATATACAATATCTCAACACATGTTACTGTTTACCTTTTGCTATAAATCAATCATTTGGATCTTTGATGGTATGTTTTCCATGAAGTACTATTAAATTTTTGTGAATTGCACAAAGACAAATGTCAGAAAGATATAAAGAAATATCCACATATATTTTCCATAAATTGAAGAAGTCAAGTTTAATGTGACTTCAAATGTTATTTTCTGTGAGATATTGGTATGGCATAATTTGATCATTTGAAACAACAGAGTCAATGTATTTTTTTTATTCAAAAATAAGCAGTATCATTGCAAATCATGGGATTGTGCAAATGTTGTGTACTGTTCAGAGTGCAGTGCATCATTGTTTGATAGGAAAGCTAGTAAGATTGTTCAAAAGTCTTTTTTATGATCCACCATTCTTAGGTTTACAAAAGTGTTGGATTGATATTGCTAGTGATTCCATTCTATGTTTTTCTTTATTATCTTGTCCCTGGATATCTCTGTCTGCCAACATATTTTAAAGGCGTACACAGAAAGGTAGATTGACTTCTACTTTTTTTACTACAAAGTGTTTAGTTAGCAGTGCCCGAACCCGGATGAGTTGGTGGCTCTGTGCCTGTTCGCAATACCTAATTCATATGTATTGTCAAAAATGTTTTGCTTTATTTATCATTTTTCAACACAAACATTATGTTGTCATCATAGTTTTGGTAACGTGCTAGATATTAGTTGTATATTTCTACTTTCATGACTGTGACCCTGTACTGGTACAAAGTACATTAAGGAGTGGATATTTTTAATTATTAGTGACATCTTAGATTGTGGGCACATTCCACAGATTAGGGGAAATGACACATATACTTTATTCAAGTTTTATTACAATGTTGCTACTTTACAGCATTCCGTGCACAACGGGCGCTATTTGGTTGTCAGGGCACCTGATTTTTGTCTGCACATTGTTGCAGTGGACAAGGCAGATTATAATGCAGACCCTGCATTTGGCGGCACGTATGCATGTGTTTGTATCATTAATTCCCATATAATGAAACAACATTTAGTACTCGGCCACTTGACCACTTACACTTGACACATGAGCATACAAATCACGTGATTAGTCTTGCACAATGCGGCACGGATTAGGTGCTACACGCAACAGAAGTGAACCTATGATTGGAACACCATGTCACGTGAGAGCAAGGGTACACGTGATCAGCCACATTTATGGGCACGGTTGAGGTGCTTTACTCTAATGATATTGGTATCGAGCAGCATTAAGCTGATATGAGGACTCTATTGTTGGATGATGTCAGTTTATTGAGGTAAGACTGACTTCAGACCCCAAATGTTGTGTTGTATACAAGCGCACGCACTCAAGGCAAGACACTTTTGATTTATTTTGAAGTGCGGGTTTCCGTGTTGATTTTGTTTTTTTACAGATCTTTGCTTAAGAATACATTTGGAGTTTCACAGTGACCCGACGCACATTTATTTGGTTGTTTGGCTGAATAGCCTTAATCTGCAAGTAAACATAGACTGGTGAGATATTGGCTGTAGATGATTTGGTGCAGGGTCACAATACTGGTCACAAGGATGAATATTTCTTTATACACTTTGCAATTTTCATGTTGTCTGATACAGGTCATTTGGATATAAAATCTGGATCATTCCTAATAAATTACAGCACAGCAGCAGTACCAGTGGAATTCACATTAGGTAACAAATTTGGTATAAGCGGCACCCCGGTTATATTTCGTTGCACTACAGTGTTTGGCTTGTGTAGTTTTGGAATAAAGATGACCAACCTTGTCCTTGTGTGGGTGGTGTCGGGGAGCACTCTACAATTTGGGTGTGACTTAAGCAGGCTGGGGAGGCATCCTGGGGGATATGTATGGGTAGTGAAACGTGAACATAGTCTCAAGTTCCTCATGATAACAGGGCATGGGATCAGAGGTGTGGGGGGAGTTGCATACCGCTGGATCCATTTCTGTGGGCTAAGCAAATTATCAGATATGTTTTGATGATATTTAGTAGGGGTGATGAGGCTATTAAAGGCCTGGAGAGGTGGGGGGAAGTTTGTAGGTGGAATGGAGTGGATAGGTGAGAGAAATGAGGCTGTGGTGAGGGTAGCTCTGTGAAAGGCGGCCATAGATGTGGTCATCGTGGGATTTGGAGCGGCCCTCCAGAAGTTTGGCTGAGGAGGTATTGGCGTGAGTCCTCCAAAGGTTTGTATGATAGGTAGGGTGATAATACGCTGGTTGGGGCACATAGAGGGTAGACTGAAGGGATTAGGGCAGGCTAGTCTGATAAGGCCGGGTAGAAAGATACACAATATAGTAGTCACACAAGTGTGATAGGCTAATCAGACATGGATGAGGTCAGTGGCCGGTCTGTTATTCATAAACCTTGTACGTAACCATAGTGGGCTGATGACACCATGTGTAGTAGTCATGGTTCCGTTAATAAAGCGTACAGGCTTAGTGAAATTTGGTAACACAGGGTGAATCAATGATAAGGATAGGCTAGACCAGTGTTGGTAAGCAAGTACATGTCACAGTAATCTCGGGAGTGCAATCGGCTAGCCATACCTAATCAAAGGAAAACATTCTAAATAAGTATCATAGGTGCGATCATTGAAAGGTGTTGAAACGCAATGGTTTTACAAGTTAGGCTGTTCCCACTTTCAAGGCAGAGATGCAATCATATGTGTTCATTGGTTACAGTCAACAATACAGGCTATTCAAATATAGACCTGATAAAAATAAATGTGGACGATACATGCAAACAACAGTGAGACTGAGTGTAGTCTATGGCACCTACAACATGGCGCACTTGGCCGCAGTATATTTAGACATCTGATAATCGACCCTTTGCATTATTGACCCATAGCAGTGGCAGGATAGGTAATTAAAACTTATATGAGTATTTAGGACAACACGACCAACAGCTGGTAAGGCTGGTAGAAGTTAATGCTAGCAGTATTGAGGTGGCATTGTAGACATTAGTAACTGTGATTGGAGATTGCAATAGAGATGGTAATAATAGTGTCAAAAGACAGGCGGTACAAGTATTGGATTACAGAATATCTCCCCAAGGCATGATGGCCATTTAGAAGTAATTGTGTTCATATTCTTTGTGACAGTGGTCAATGTGGTGCGCAATATTGTGGCGTGGTCAGCCCGCCTAGCTAGCGACGAGGCTCAGGCAGGTGCTGTTCAGTTGGCAAGTGATCAGGGGCAGGAGGGGTTGGGGCTTGTACTTAGATGTGTTGTTGGTGACAGACATAGATCATGGCGAGGTCTGATCGGCTCCGACAGGCTCAGACAAGCACTAGCCTTGCATCCGTGGGCCTTCCAAGAAGTGGGCCGGCTCTCGCCTCTGGTGTCCAATTCGTGCAGATGTAGAATGCTTCTCCCAATCGGATTCACGGATGGGATGAGGCTATACTGCAGGGACAACATCAGCAAATTGGATCAGCCATCTTGGACTGGTCGGATCCTCGTGGTGCCTGATGGTGGCAAGATGCACATGGGCCAATTGTGGAGTAAAGTTGCACAGGGATGATAATAAAAGCCCACTGGCTTGCTGTGCATTAATAAGCTGTGACCACCGCGCAGATCGTGCTAAGAGTAATCTTTCACAACAGCTTCCTACTGAAATACTGTACAGCCCAGTGGCTTAACTCTATATGCTGGGGAAAAACTGCTGCTGTAGGGTGCTGCTCCAGCAGCGTAGGGAGCTCCTGCTCATCCGTTGGCCCCACAAACAAGATGCAGGCTCAGACAGGCACTAGCCTTGCATCAGTGGGCCTTCCAGGATGTGGGCCGGCTCTCACCTCCGGTGGCCAATTGGTGCAGATGTAGAATGCTTCTTCCAATCGGATTCACGGATGGGATGAGGCTACACTGCACGGACAACATCAGCAAGTCGGATTGGCCATCTTGGACTGGTCGGATCCTTGTGGTGCCCAATGGTGGCATGATGCACACGGGCCAATTGTGGAGTAAAGGTGCACAATGTAAGTGAATTCAATTTGCACACAGCCAAGTCAACGCCTAGCATGTAGTGCACAACTGAAATCCTTATTTAATTTTGTCTAAAGGTTTATTTAATCACGTTAGGTTTTAATAGGTACACAACAAACACCAATGGGGTAATGTAACACTGAATAATCTCTATAATACACAAGGAGTAAGTAGTGAGCAAAACAATTCAGCACAGAAAATAATACTGTTGTGTTGATTCAGATCAGATAGCACTGCGGTTATAGGTTCCCCTGCACACCCCGCAACCCCCAATAGGTAATGTAAAGAGATAGGAGGAGAGAACAGGTTTTCAGAAATGGCAGAATTAAAACAGAATATCAATCTCATTTTCCCCCTTTCAAACACAAGAGAAAACAGAATTGACTGTCAAGCTGTCAGAATGGCTTTTAAAGTTATCTTTAGAATGGACTGATCAAAAACACCAAATATGGTCAAAATTGTTGAAATTGTTATAAATTCTTAAGGGAGCTACTTTGGATAGTTGCACACAAACACAAGCAATGATTTAACCCAAAGAAAACATTTGAAATCTTAAAATTCAAGTCGGAATCAAAAGCCGTTTTACACGTGTAAAAATTTCCAAAACGACAATTAACGGCAAACTATTCTATGTGCGATATTCGCGATAACGGGAGAATCACATTGGTTTAGGTGCAATCGATAGATATGGATGTTAGCTACAAGCAGAAGTTGAAATTGTGTTTCTATCACAAAAAACTGAAGGAGTTACAGACGTTTTAGTAGAGGCCGTTTTTTTCAAGATAGGCGTAAGAATACCACACAGGAACACAGTCACTTGATCAGGGTAACTGCCTGCTAAGGAAACTCACCTTCTTCCGATAAGAAAAGGATCAGCGCAGAGATAGTTTTAACAATACCGGTTTTAGGAAAGATAGGATGGGTTGGAGAGAGGTCTCAGACAATGCAAAGGTACTCCTAACAATACAGGTTCTCAATACAAGAAATGATGGGTCTAAGGTAGGGGTAAGGCGATGCAAAGTACATATGCTAGTGACACAATTCTTCCTATTTATACTCACTGGATACGTTTTTAACTGGGACCCTCAGACCTGGTCAGGGAATTGAATCTGGTTTAGGAAAGATGGCTTGGCACATCGGACTGGGCAGGGTCAGCAAGGCACTCTGGTCACAGCACAGCACAGGACTGGACAGGATCAGCAAGGCGCTCTGGTCACAGCATGGCACGGGACTGGACGAGATCTGCCCTTCTTGGTTCTGAGGTTATTTCTTTCCAGCAGGTAAGCACTAACAGCACAGCCCGGCTGTATTATGTTGCTTCCTCTTAGGCTTGTGGGGTTCTGTTCTAGAATTTGAGGCCTAGCTGAGAATGGTTCAGCTATGCAATAGGCTTTTGCTTTGGTAAGTTTCTGGAGTCTGGAGCATGGAAGATGTAGAGTTCAGCCGCAGGTTGCTCCGCTAGCATCAGGATTGTGAGTGGATCTGTCTGTCCTTATGTGTGGTGAGCTGTCTCTATTTATGCTATGAAATGACATCATATAGGGGAGTGTGGGCTGGTTTAGTCTAAGCTTGCCCCTTTGAAAGGTGATTGGGTCAGAGTCTACGCTCTGCCTTGATAGGAGGAGAGAAACAGAGTGTCATCTTTATGGTGCAATTTTATGAGGCTGAGATTCCACCCCTAACCCCTGGAACACAAAATCTAATTTTTGGCAAAATACATATTTCCACATGTGCAACCCCTATAAAAATCACATATACAGATTAGATATTTTACATAGCAGCTATTCCTCAAACTCTGAAGCAGTGGGATCTTGTTGCTGCTTTACACAGAATTTTGCCTTTTTCATTATGAACCAAATATCCCGTTTTTAAGCACATTTCTACAAGTGTGCATGTTTAACATGGGAATGAGTCTATAAAGTTTCACAATTCTGGCAGAAATACATTTTGCGTAAAATCACATTTATTGCCATTGCTGTCCAGAACATGTCACACAGTTCTGGTACCTCTTCACCCGTGCAGCCAGAAATGTAATTAACAACTCTGTTATTTTTACATTTTTCACAATTTTGAATAGTAAGTTATCAAATATATAAATATAAAATGAGTTCTTTGTCCATGTTAAGCAACAAATATTTGTTTGGCTCCACCCATTGGTCTCTCCCTGGAAGCCCAGGAGCCACCCCCCCCTGTTTGTTTCTTGCAGAGGCCATTTACGACTGTCTTCACACTTCGAATTTCCTGCTCTGCAGCTTGTCATTGTTCCTTTTGCGTCTGTAGAGCAGGTTCTTTCCTACCCTGTAATTAACACTTCTCCATGATTTCCTGCTGGGGGAAAGACCTTCCTTCTGTGAGAAAACTTGCTTTTATGGTTTGCAGAAAGACATTATATCACAGTTAGTCCGCGAGTTTGATCGTGAGAAGTCCTTTGAATGGATTGTGCACCAAAGTACCAAATTCTATGAGGTGCTATACTGTCAGGGTAGAGAGGGTGATAAAATAAAAAAAAAACAATATCAAAATCTAAAGAATCTTTGGCAACATAATGGAGGTCAGGTCGGCTAAAATGTCACTTGAGTCAGCTCAAAGCTCAGGCAAAAATAATATCACATCCAAACAGAGGGGTACTCCACAGAGGTTGCCGCCCTCAGCACCGATGTTTCAGCCACATGATCCTAGTAATAGAGAGAGTTACATTAGTTCTAGATACCTAGGAGACAGACCCCGGGTAGGATACCGGCCCGATATGTCAGGCATGAACAACAATCAGAGACAAAATCAAGATCAAAGAAGTAATAGTTCCTACCAGACATTTGGGACACAGAGCAGATTTGACCTCAACACCATGGTATAAGGTAACCAGGACAGACCACTGTATGTGGATTGATTTATTGAAAATTGTAATCAGCAAAGGGAACAGTACTCACAAAATGAGAGACAGAACATGAGGCAGAATATGAACTATGCTCCACGTCAATACAATCAATCACTGCCACCAGGGGATCACAACCAAAGAATGGGTACACCCCGCTCCCCGCCTCACATGAATCAAGAGTTCAGAAACAATTCAAATAGGAACCAATGTCTTGAGGCCCAGGTAAAAATGTTGGTTGAACAAATAGGAAAACTCTGTACAGTACAAAGACAGCCATCAAATGAGAGGGTAGAAGTTCATATAAGTGACCTGGTGGCTTCTGGTAATAAGTGACTAAGGGCCTCATTATAAGGCTGGTACAGCACCGGCCCGCTTCATTCCGGGAGCGCCGAGTACAAGCTTCCCATCTCAGGACCTGGATCGCATGCCTGGTAAAACCAGGCGTGCTTTCCGGGTCCCACGAGGGGAAGAGGGAGGCAATAATGGGCCAGATGTAATCTGCCCGTTATTACCTCCCTCCCCATTCCCATTGAGTCCTATGGGGGCTCAAATGGGAATGGGGATGGGTTCCTGCAAGGAGGAATTACCGGGTCCTCCTATGTCGGAGTAACCGGTATGTCCCCATTGCAGAAACCCAGTAATGGAGCCCGGAACAAAGGCAGCCATGGAGCTCCATGGCTACCCCCATTGTAATGAGGCCCTAAGTATTCATGGCAACTGCAATGATAAAAAGACAGATTCCCTCAAGCCGGTTTTGCATAATGGTCCTGAGCTGCTTGATGATTTAAACATGAAAATACCTGCAAATGAACATGAGGCAGGAATTGCAACCACATCTGAAAAAGAGGCTTGGTTTAACCTACCGTTGAATAGAACGTTGGAAGTCTGTACAAATGAAAAAGGAAAAGGAGAAAAACATAAAGTTCAAAGGAACAAAGAGACAGATTTAAGAAAGACAACGTATGCACTGATAAAATAACTGATGAAGGAGTAGATGTGAATGTTAGAACACCCTCCTTAGATAGTCAAGATGATAATAAAATGCAGACAGGAAAAATAAGTACAAAAAGGAGAGTACAGATCAGTCACCTGAAGAGTTCTTCGAGCTACATATTTTTGAAGAAATTAAAAAGACTGATATCATGCCAAATACCAATACATTTTGTGAATTAGAAAATTATAACCTATTTTGTGATGTTTATAAGCATATCCAGTTGGAGAATTGCAGTGTGAACTCTGATGATCCCCGGACAGAAGGGCGAACAGTGGCCACACTCCAAATGACCTCTGAACATGGGTGGATGGGCAAGGTGTCTCAAACGGAAATGGATAAAAAGGAGGGAAAAATGTCTTTTCATTTACCGATGTGTTTAGCCAAGAGTGAGAAGGGTCTTAGAAAAGTGAGTCCTGAAATCAGTAAAAATGTGCACTCTTCGTGTGTATTAGAGGACGTTGAGGACAGATATTATGCTCCCTTTACTGTGGAAAAGAAGTGCAATACATTTGCAATAATTGACACAGGTGTACAGGACACAATTATGCCCAAAGAATTGGTAAAAAGTATCAATGAAGGGAGATCCCCACAGAATCAGATCAAAGTGAGACAAAATGAAGGCCCAGTACATAAGTTTAACGGTGAGGAGGTACCTATTGAAGGTGTCACTGAAGTTGTCATAAAGATAGAAAAATACAGAATTAAACAGGAAGTATTGATCACATCTATTTGTGAAATTCCATTCTTGATGGGAACAGATTGCCTGAAAAGATTGTCTCCTCTCATTGACGAGCTAAATGGAGTTCTGTGGTCTTTAACCAAAAAACATTAAGGCCTAAGAAAATAAAGTCACAAAACAGCAGCTTAAATGAATGCCATACTGTTGCCAAATCAAATGATGCAGTGGAAGTGTATCTGCAGAATAACTGTTTACCTTGTGTCACTGTTATTTTAATGTGTCAGGACAAAATGCAAAGTGAAAAAGAAAAACAATCTGTGCAGATTTATTTGGATCCTAGGAAGAAATAGCAAACAGAAATAGATGAACACACATTGCGCTTCTATTTTAAAAAAGAGGAGTGCAAACAAAACACCACCCCTAAAGCAGACACAGAAAAACACATCACCACTCTTGCTGAAATACTTATGGAAGATGAGCAGCCATGGATTCATGTTGGTATAAATGGCCATTCTGAAGTGATAAAAGCCAATTTGGCACTTGAAAAGGAAAGGAGTTTTGTTAATGAGAAATTACTTAGGCGAATGATGGAAAGGGAGGAGATCCCGAAGTTTAAAATAAAAAAAAACAATACATCTCTGGATTGGACAATCCAAATTTTGAAAATCGAATTGCAGGAAGGTGCATGCTAAAGATTATTGTTGGACAAAAAAACATTTACCACAATGTGTGGATAGGGAGTGGTACACAAAGTTATTTGTACCTAGGCAATGATATCCTGCACAGGATGTGTATGGTGTTAGATTTCCTTAACCAAAATGTATGGTCCCGGCTAGGCGGGCCTGCGTCCATATTTGAAGACAAAAGAAAGGCTTATCATTGTGCATAATTGGTGCCATATGCAATTGAACTACAGGTGAAGAAGGCTATTACTATTCCTGCATTCACCAGGCAGGTTGCTATAACACTAAAACGCAAACATGGATAGCAAATGAAGGATTCTGATGAATTTGTGTGCATGAATGAGTCCATGAAACAGCAAGGGCTGGACTATGAATATATCCCATTGGTAGATATTGGGCAGGGGTCCGTCAAAACCATGGTGGATAATAAAGGATGTCAAGATGTTCATTTAGAAGAGAATTCCGTGCGAGGAATGGCAATGCAAAAATCACATTATACTGCAGATTTCAACAATATGGTGATCGGAAATATCCCTGAGAGATGTGTAGACGCATGGGGTGTGTTACCAGAGTACCTGGATTCTAAACCCAAAGGGATGTTCAAAATTCCGTCTGTGTACCCGTATGATTCCAATGAGAAAGTGTGCTGTCACCAAAGAATTGTATATTATTTGATTTAAATGAAAATGAAGCAGGAAATCAGCACACTGAAATGGAGGCTGATATGCCAAAATATTTAAAAGTGGCAATTCTGCAGAGAGATACAGCCACACAGTTGGAAGAAAACACAAAGGTTCCTCCATTGGAGGATTTCCCGGAATTTTCATAAATGGTAGAGGAGCAGATTCTATTAGCAGATGCCTGTGATAGCGAAGAGGATAAGAATGAATTGAGAATAGTATTTATGGAATTTAAGGAAGTTTTTGCCTAAGACGTGTATGATTGCGGTCTAACTGATTTACATGTTGGAACAGTACCAGAACGGTGTGGTAGAAATCCAGTATGTGTGTGCCAATATTGATCGCCACTGGCATGCTTGGAGTCATTGGCAGAGATAATCAAAAACCTGGAGTCTAGTGGAATTATCAGACCCATTCATAGTCCCGCCAACATTGCCATTTTGGGTGTATTAAAGCCAAACGGTCAATGGCATCTGTGTGGAGACCTGTGGGAATTAAATAAAACAGTTCCAGTGTCTAGCTGGGCGCTGCCATTCATTGATCAAGACCTTGCTCATGAGCATGGGTTAAATGTATTTACCACATTAGATCTTACTTTTCGGTAGAAGACATTCAGAATGTATTTGCATTTTCATTTGATAAAACGCAAAACGCTTGGTCCAGAACACCATTTGGGTATGTCAATAGTGGGAGAAATTGTGGCATATTTTTGAGAAAAGCTATGCCAGATGCGGCAGAAAGAGGCACCATAGTTTATGTGGATGATGTCCTGGTAAAGAATGAAAGCCTAAAAAGTAATTTTGACGGAATTAGACATGTGCTTTACCAATTGCAGAAGGTGGGTGCCAAAGTATCATTACAGAAAGCCCAATGGTGCAAGAAAATTGTGAATTTCTTAGGCAATGAAGTAACTGAACAAGGGTTAAATCAACAAAAGATAAAGGTGGAGGCCATACAGAAATTGAAAGATCCTAAAAACATGAAAGGTTTAAAAAGTCTACTAGGAATTAAAGGATATAACAGGAAATACATTGAAAAGTATGCTGAAATAACTCAACCATTGACTTAACTATTGAAGCTGAATACACCCTGGAAATGGGAAAAGGAGCAGTCTGAGGAAGTTGCTAAATTGACGGAATGTCTCATAAAGGCACTATGCTTGGCCTATCCCATTAAGAATAAAGGTTTTTTGTAGAAATAGGATTCACTAAGCAATGCATGTCAGCATTGTTATCTCAAAAAAATGATTTGAACCATAAAACTATTTCTTATTCAAGTAAGGCATTTTCTCAGTTGGTAACTAAATTCAGTGAATGTGAAAAGGCCTTTCGGACCACTGTATGGGCATTGCAATATTTCCGTCCCATTGTTCAAGATGAAAAGGTGATCATTGAGACAAATCATCAACCATTGCAGTTTTTACAGAGTAAAAGGATTAGATCAGGCAATCTAACACAGTCCAGAATTACTTCATGGACATTGGAATGGCAGGGTTTTCCTGTACAAGCGAGATATGGCCAGAATAAAAAGAGCCCAATTGCTCAAGAGTTGGCAGATCTACATGACTGTGCAGCTGAGTGTGTATCAGATGAGGTAGAGGTGGAGTCCAGTTTGCAGGAGTTTGAGCAATCACCACATAGAGCTTTTGATGAACATACATGCAAGGAATTGCCAATTGTGTAGGGTGTTCTTTTCACATTGAAAATGACAGCAATAAACAGTTGGTGTCAGGGATAGGAAACGTCTGGTTGAGATGTGAGGACATTCCCAGTATGGGAATGAGAATTGGGGCTAGGAGTAGCCAGATAGCAGAGTTTGCAGCCATTTATAAAGCAATTACTACTGTAGTTGATAACAAATTCAGTGAAATTGTCCTGGTGAATGATTCTGATTATGCACAAAACAGCTTTGTAGAATATTTTTCCTGGCTGGAAAGCAAGAGGCATGCTCACATATAACAAAAAAAGCCCCTCAAACATGAGAAAATGATTCAAGCTTTAGAAAAATTAGTGTCAGAGAATGATTTAACAATATACTGGAGAAAAATGTGTGGACATTTGAAAATACCAGGAGAGAATAAGGAGGGAAATGATAGAGCAGATCAATTGGCCAAGATTGGGGCTGATGCCCATTGAGCACCTAATTGGTAAAATGCAAATAGATGCAGTTACACGCTCTAAATCTCCAAAAGAAGTTGAACAACCTGTAGTTCAATGGAGTTATGATACACCACTTCAGGATCAGATTAAGGCACAAGAAGAAGATACGGTATTGGGGGTCTATTATAATCATTTGATGGACCCCAAACAAAATCCTTTAACTTAAAATGATTGTACAATAAAAGAAGAGTTGAGAGTGTTATTAAAGAACAAAAAACAAATTAAACTACAGGATGGTCTGATGATCAGGGAATCCATAACATGGCAGATACAGTGGGTGGTGCCTCTTTCATTCAGAGGGCTAATTTTACACCATGCACATGATGTGATAACTGCAGGACACAGAGGTTCACAAAAAACTTTAGAGATACTGAAAGATTATACTTACTGGCCACACATGTCCCAAGATATGGAATTATATACCAGGGGTTTTCTGGTATGTGCACAATTTAAACCTGGTTCACCAGTGCATAGAGCTCCATTAATGAAAAGAGGTTTATCCCTTCCATGGTCGGATTTACAAATCGACTATGTAAGGCCTGTAAAGAGATTGTGTAGGGCAAACCGTTTATTGACTGTGGTATGTCTAATGTTGAAATGGCTAGAATGTATTCCTGCACCAGATTGTAGTGCAAAAACAACAGCAACATTGCTGGTAAATCACATATTTTCAAGATTTGGGTTACCACAAAGAATAGAGTCAGACAGAGGAAGTCATTTCACAAGCACCTTATTGGTGTGGCAGATATTGGGGTAAAAAGGAAATTGCATATCACACATGGGCCCGCCTCTTCAGGGAACGTGGAGAGAAGCAATAGATCTGTCATGGAAATACTAAAGAAGTTTGTAGCAGAGGCAGGTTCTAGTTGGGCTTTACGATTACCTTTAGTGTTGATGACCATTAGGTCGACTCCCGCTAAAGCAACAGGTATCAGTCCTCATGAGGTGTTGATAGGGAGCAAAATGGTACTGCCACAACATGTATTGTACAGGACGCATGAGCAAACATTTGTGAGTGCATCTACAGTTCACGAGTATGTGGAAGAATTGAGGAAACATCTACAACATCCATTTGCATTTGTACAACAACATTTGGAAAGGGCTGCTGAGAGCGCAAAATTCTATTATGATAAAAAGACATCTGTGAAAGACTATAAAATAGGTGATCAGGTATTTAAGTTCCATTTTGGCAAAAAATAAATGTAAATATTCTAAATTCCTCGCAGCATGACAAGGACCATTTAAACTTGCAGATAAAATATCCCCCATAGTGTACAAAATATTAAAGACAAAGGGTGAAATAGTGACATAGCAATTTGTCCATGTCAATCAAATTAAGCCCTCTCATCCAAAGAATGACATCCAGAGTCTGGAGCAGGTGGAGACATGTTAAGTGTACTGATTGCGGGGAAAAGGACGCTGAATGTAAATGACAAAAACATAGTGAGCTGGTATTGACAGATGCATTGAAGAACCGTTGACTATTTCTTAATGTATTTGGTTAACCTAATATCAAGGTGGTATGTTTCACTCCATGTAAAACCAAACATATAGTGGTAGACTAGCAAATGAAGAAGCAAATGAGATTTTCAAATTAGGCCTTGAAAAAAAAGAGATTCATCTATTATAGTACAGTGTTGTACATTAGTTTGTTGCAGATTGTTGTGATGTATAATATTGTGAGATGTAAATATTGTTTGTTTCTCTAATATGTGTTTATTTTCAGATCCAAAAGTGATAAGTCATGATGGCTTAGAGGAAGATTTTTTATTTTTGGCTAAGTGGTGAAAGGGATTGAAAATAATTGTGTATTATGTACTTAATCTGTTCCTTTCTATTTGATTTAGAGTCTACTAACTATTGTCCTGATAGGGACCAGAGACCGCTTGACCAGGAACCGCGGGACAAAGGACCCAGGAAAGCTTCCGGACCAAAGTATGAAGATGAAGATAAACAATAAATAGTTTGAAATGCCAAAAGAGAGGATTCTATGGAGAAAAGCCCATGAGTGCCGAAACGGAGGGATTACACTGAAAAGAATGCGAGTATGAAAGTTTGATGATCAGGACATCTCAGAGGTGAGTTCATGAAGATGGTAAATGCATCAATGGAACATTAGTCAGTTGAACTTAATTTTGCAGCTTTGCTGGTGGGGCATAATATTGTCCTATGCTTTACCAATGGAGACTGAAAATGGGAACAACGGAGACTCATAATTTTGTGATTTTATTTAATTGTTTTAGTTAGTTATGTTAGCCACTTATTTTATTTATTTGTTTTATTTTATTGTTTTGTTGTCATGCATACACACTAATAAGAAATGTTCATTTCATGCATATATATAGACTATAATTGAAAAAGACATGTAGCCATGGACATATATGGACACTTTGGTTGGAAGTATGCGCATACAATGTTTCATCATACATGCAGCTGCACATGCGTGTGAGGACTGATAGGCCTTATTTGGGATCTGTTTCACTTTTGCTTTATGATTAAGCAATGGTTTGCTGTGAAATCTTTAGATCTGCATTTTATTAAGATGCTATTATTTCAACAGTGATTCGTCTAACAACAATGGAAAACGAGAGATGTCTCGGGAAACATACATTTTGAAGTAATGCAGATTTCCTCCTATTATGGGTTTATTAGCCAGAATTGTCAGAAAAAAGGAGGGTATGTAAGGATATATTTGGGGATTTTATTGGCAGTATGCAGTATGGAAATGGAGCCATTTCGAAATAGGTGCCAGGCACAGTTTTTCAGCAGGCATTATTTTTTAAAAGCGTTTAGCAAAACGTTTAGAAACATGCCACTCATTTTAATGTACAGTGTGCTGTCATTTGAAAAATGTGCATATTTTACAACTGGGATGTGGGACTGCATTAAAAAAAACATAACTCATTTGTCTTACCAACATATTAACTGCCCCTCTAACATTGTAATGCAGTTCGTAAGCACAGTGAGATTCATTCAATTTTTTCATGAATAGCAGAAATATGTGCGACAGGAAGGTAAATTAAATGTTTGCCTGAAGCTTTCATTGTTCTGGATCAGAGAGAGATTTTTACAAAACATTTTTGCACAATGATTGGCAGGAATGGAGAGGTGGTACAGCTGATGGGAGGATGACTTGCAGTTGATAGACAGGGAGAGGTTTTTTAATGGGCAAAGTGAGGGGAAGAGCTCAGAGCTGCCTGGGATTTGAATGCAAACGGTGACTTCCAGGTATGGGAGATTCGTGGCTGCAGTCTTGAAGACAAGAGAGGGGGAGAGCTGTTTGGCTTTGAAGCACTCCGAGGCAGTGCAAGGCTGTGTCCCCGGGAGTTGCGGGAGGGAGGTTCGCATAGATAAAGTTCCGGTGGCAAGTGCTTCAGAATTCACACATTTTGGTGAGTCATGTCAAACATGAGGAGCACGAGAATGTATGAGATGGAAGACAGTGTAGTGAGATAACTTTAAAAGGAAACATATCATGTTTCTCTCAGCATGTTTGCACTGGCTAAGAAAATGATGCACACTGAGTTCATTTTGTAATGTGTTTTATTTTTGTTTTTTTGATTAATTTATTTAAAAAAGAATTGAATACAATGTTTTTATTTCTTCCATGTTACCATCTTTTCACTGTGTTAATTTCCTAGAAGACGAGGTTATGCTCGCTGTTGGTAAACTGGATTGTGTATATCATAAATATATTATAACAAAAAGCAAAGCTGGTGCAACTTTATTGGTTTTATTTTATGTCTCACATGTTTACTGTATTAGGGGAAAAAGTCAATGGGTAATTCTAGTATTACACCAATGTGGTAAAGAATTTTGCTACCTCATATACCACATGGGACAAGTTTAGGACAAGAGTAAATATATAAAAATAAGCAAGACAGAAGGTTGTTTGGGTGTGAATGCGCTTTTCTCTGCATGCTGTGACGAGAAAGCGGTGCATCAGCGCACATAGGTTACTGAATGTACATAAATCAGTAACACGGGTTATATATAATAATTGGTATTCTGAATAAACTCACTGTGTTCCCTGAAAATGTGATAGGTCTAGGGAGTTCTCTACAGGCGACCAAGAGGTATTCCAATAGAGAGGAAAGGTTTGTTTTATCATGGGGCGGTAGTATAAAAAAGATAATCTCACTACTATACCACACAAATAAGGTAATTCTAAAAATACCACAAAAATAAGATACCACTAAAGTTACTGCCAATATAAGCTAACACCATATTGTCACCAAAATAAGGTAATACTGAACTCCCCCTAACAGTAAGGCCAGTTTACCGCCAGATTACTAAAAAATTACCACTGTAAGAAAATACTGCCAAATTCAGAATTTGCCCCAAAAGACAAAACCTCTTGCAGTTTGAAAACAATAGCACAAGGGTATTGACAAATCTGTGAATGTGACAGTTGGTGTGTTGGGAGAGATTTTAGGAGGAATGTGGATTCTGGATACTGTTGGATGATAGTAGAATGCTAGCTGCGGTTGTTTGTAGGACAGTTGGACCACTGAGAGTGGGCGTTTTAAATGTTTGAGGGGGCAGTAAAGGTGTTTATTCAGACTTCCTGCTGACCCTCTTCCACCTTCCAAACTTCCTGACTGCCTTTCTGCCATCTAGGCCTGGTGCACTTCCAATGACCTCTGATTCAATGCCAGCAAAACGGATATCCTTCTGATTGGGACTGCTGCACTCCACTTCTTCCCTTCACTCTGGCCTTGTTGCATGGGCTCACCCCCGGATCCCTCTTCTGGAGCCAGAAACCTCTGAGTCATCTTTGACTCCTCTCTCTCCTTTCTCCCTCACACTCAGGACATTGCCAAGAAGTCCCAATTTCAGCTCTTCCTTCTTAAAGGAAATGTATCTTTTCTCACCTCCCCTCAAGAAGCTTAATGTTGCCCATGCCCTGGTTTTCTCTAGGATTGACTACTGCAATAGCCTCCGCCTGAATCTACCTTCTTCCACTCTGCGACCCCTGCAGCTAATACAGAATAGGGCAGCAAGACTTATCCTTGACCTTAAGCCCAGAGACCGCATGTCTCCTGCCCTAAAAAGTCTTCGATGGCTCCCAGTTGCTTCATGGATTAAATTCAAATCCCTTTCTATCATCCAAAAAGCTGTCTAGGGAAGGGGACGACAATATCTGCAATTCTCTCTTACTAAATATTCCCCCTCCAGACCTCTACGCTCCTCCGGCATCAACTCCTTGTACGTAAAGGGCTTGTCGAAACAGAGGACAGGTGGTCGATCACTTTCCTTAGCTGGCACCCATCTTTGGAACATCCTCTCCCTCCCTCTTCATCTTTAACAGGACTTTCTTAAATTCCGGGAGATCCTCAAGACCGTCCTCTTTAGCTCCTCCTTCCCTCTCTCTCTCATCTGCCAATCTCACAGTTGCTTGTTTGATGTTCAGGGCCCTTATGCATCTTTGGTGCACTGACCTCCCATACCGAATTGCACCAGCTTCTGTATATCCTCAGCACTTGCCTTGCTCTGACAAATGAGCACCCCAGTACCTATGCTATTCCCTCTCCCTTCACCAACTTGCACATTCTGAACACTCACAAGGCATAGCAGGTTTGCCCTCCCCCCACTATTTTGTTGTATGTATTTGTAATTGTTACTCATCCGTTGTCCCCTCCCTGCTTTTAAACAGTATTTTCTTCCTGTATAAGTGCCTAATAAGAGAACAATAAATAAATAAATAAATAAATAAATACATGTGGGGTGTGAGTGTGATTAAAGGAAATGGTTGCAAAGATGTAGCTGGAGTTGCTGAGTGTGAGTCTTTATGAATAATGTTGATAACACATCCTGATTTCTATGAGTAGTCTCTGTTGTGGATGAGGGAGTATTGGGTTAGCTTCTTGGAGATAATGGGTGCCTGGTGGGGTTTTAGCCATATCTCTGTGAGGCGAAACATTTCAGGTGTACGCTCAGTGATGTGGTCATGGCTATCATGTTTGTGTGCTGGTGTAGTGCTACATAGTGGCCGTTAAGGTAAATGCATGTGTATGTGAACAGTTCTCCCAGTGTAGGTGTGTGCTGGTGTGAGATTTATATGTGGTTGGAATTTGTGAGCTGTCTGCGTGTCATATTAGTGGCACCCAGACATTACCAAAGACTAAAAGTGTGTTTAATAATATGTTAAACCTTAAAATGTTCAGTACCAGTGTTTGTACATTTGTGCCTTTTGTGGGTAGTACATTTTCATGAATGTTTGCTTCATTTTTATAGATGAATGTTGTTTACATTGTTTGTGCCTTGCATTGACAATTGTGCTTGGTATCTCAAGGATTTCATTATGTGCATCATTTTAATTCACATATTTGGATTATTCTCTCTATAATCCATGTATATACAGTTTAGACAATAAGTAATGGACCTAGATATAAATGAGTCTGGCGAAAATACTTTTACAATTACAAAGACGTTCTCGCAATAGAAACATATATTTTTGTTTTCACATATAGTTTTAAAGTTCTTAACTCAGAACGTATTTACAAAACAAAAATTCTTTGACATCAGACTTTCTTCTTTCATACGTTCACTCATACACAACATATACAGTATCTTTTTCTCTTTCACAGAATGGTGAAACCAAAGTCCTCACATATGAACATAAGACAATCCTGTCTGTATCGGTATTGTTCTTTCTGTATCTCAATACACACTAGATGTTCACAGAGTAGTTATAATTCCTTTCTCTTGGATCTACACATGTTTCGGTCGATCTTGGACCCCACTGGGTCCACTATTTCTCCGACCTTCTTCAGAATCTAGGAGCCCCTCATCCAGGATCCCAATATAACTGAAAGAGTGATGTCTTCTGTGATATACTTCTAAAATAAATACACAAAACAGCCTTTTACACACTAGCCTATCTTCACTTTTCATGACACAATTGACTGGTGTGTATCACTCTCTCTGAGGATATTCATCTACACTCACCTCTAACCAAAATCGTGTCAGTGGTAGTGTTGATGCCGGAAATCATTCCTCCAGGTTACTGAATCAAATTGCAGGCACCTAGAAATATTAGGTAGAAAGGGTATGTCAGTATCCCTTCTTCATCTTTTATTTATACACATGTATATCTCCCCAGAGATCATACACTTACATGTATCTTCTAATGATATAGGGCCACAGAGGTCATCTCCCTCGTAGGAGCTTTTGCTGATTTTAATTCTTGTGGATAATTCACACTAGATCAGTCCAATCCACTGCCACTGCAAAAAAGGTAGAGGGTGCCAATTAGTCTCATACCACTGCATGCCCCACAGTTACAGAACAAGAAGACATCTGTCAGTCATAGGTTCCACTCACCCCCTCTCTGTAGTCAGGAGGTCTGGAGGGTAGTCTTGATGCCACGTTCGCTTGGTGCACTAAAAAGAATTAAAAACACGCATTTTAGAAACACAGCTTTTAAATATGCTCGCCATGTGTGCAGGTTCACATATATCTGCTCAATATAAATTGTTCTCAATAGCAGCTAATAAAATGGGTGCAAAACCTTTAGTAGTTTAGACATACAGGTCAACATTTTTGTGGAATTAGTTTAAATGCAGGAAATACATGGGGAATTATATGAAGCAGGTGAAATGCCACATTGGGTCATTAGAACAGTGGGACAG
The DNA here is from genome assembly GCF_040938575.1 of Ambystoma mexicanum. Taxonomy (NCBI): domain Eukaryota; kingdom Metazoa; phylum Chordata; class Amphibia; order Caudata; family Ambystomatidae; genus Ambystoma; species Ambystoma mexicanum. Next base: position 826,685,034 of record NC_090926.1, on the reverse strand, counting down.
TGAATTAGGCTTTCCATGATAGCGCAGAGTGCAGAAAAAAACTGTGCATTTAAAGTGCAATATACAAAACAGCATTATATCTGTGTAAGATTGCATTACAGAAAATAACCTATACTAACTAAAGTTCCCTATTGACAATAACCCATTAACTAATTAACCCCCTGATTAACATTGCAATGCAATGTCAATGATCACAGATGGAAATTCTGTTTTAGTGTTATTTCCATGCAAGGAGAAATATGCACGGTAGAAAAAGAATGATTTTTTTTTTCATGCATTCTAAGAGTCCTCTGTGCCTGAAGAAAGAAGAAAAGCCAGTTAATACATAGACCAGCTCCTGCAGAGGATTTGTCAGTGGGGTCAGGAGGATAGGCGGAGTCAAGCATATCAAGAGAAAGGCAGGGCTACTCTTGATTGACAGACAGATAGAATATAGGGAGTTGAGCTGAAAGGCGTGGGCATTCTGTTCCTACCTGTGTCACTGCTGGGAACTGGGTTTTGCTGGTGTGGCGCTGCAAGGACGTGTGCAGGTAGTAGTGGCCCTGGCTTTGAAGCTGCTGGGATCTCAAAGCTGATCCCGGGGGCAGTGCAGCAGAGGTGATACTTCTGCGCAGATAAGGCATGACAGAAAGAGGTTATCCAGAGGAAATACAGAAGCTCCATGAATAATTGTAGATGAAGTTTAACTTGAGGAGAGTGTGGGATGAATGTGATTTATTAGCGGTCAGTACAAGAATATATTTTCAAAATAAAGTGCTTTATGTTTTCTTTTCGCCTGCACTAAATGCCAACAGGCTGAATGCCATGTTCCATGTATTGCAATGATTCTTTTTATTTTCTCCCTTAGATGAATACAGCAGTACTGATGTTGTTAAGAGCAGGGGAACACATTATTGTTTATTTATTTTATTTATTTATTGCATTTGATTATATGTCCAAACCCTTGGGTGTCACAACGTAAGTAACATATATCTTCGTTTTCATATCAGCGTAACATACATTTTGTTTTGCAAATACATTACAGGTATATATACAACTTGGCTATCGTATGACATTGCAGTTATCATGTGATACTAAGGGCCTGATTCATGGAACGGTTTCCTATGGGATTGCACCAATATAAAACACTTCCATGAATCAGGACCTAAGAGGGATAGCCTGCTCAGAGGGAGGGCTGGTGCTGGGGTTAGTATTAACCACATTTTTAGTTGTTTTTTAAACTTAGGTACAGAGGTTTCATTGGACAGATGGGGGTGAGTCCCAGATGTGGGGGCTGTAGTGGTGAGACTAGCATTGCCTGCTCTTGTGGTGGTGAAGCGTGGTATGTGCAGCTGGGTATTGGCATTGGATTTGAGTGTTCTATGCAAGGTTTTGCATGCAATGCAACTATTGAGGTAAGTGGGGGCAGCATCAAATAAGCATTTATGGGTGGCGGTTAGTGTTTTGTGGAGGATTCTTGCATGCACTGGGAGCCAGTGCGCATCTTTTCTGTGTTGCGTGATGTGTTCTCTTCTCTTGATGCACAGTGCTGCTCTGAGGGCTTTATTTTGTAGGAGTTGGAGTTTGGTTACATTTATTTTGAGGTACCTAGCAGTAGGATGTTGCAATAGTCTATTTTGGTTAGGATTAGGGCTTTAGCAAGTGTCAGGCAGTTATTAGAAGATAGGAGAGGCCTGCTTAGTGTGATGAGTTTGGCAGTATAGGCCGCTGAGGAAGCAAGGGCGCTTATGTCATTGCTCATGGTGAGGTTGGAGTCATTTTTGACTTTCTGGGAAATGGGGATGGCTGTGCCATCAATCACTATGGAGGTGTAGCCTGGGTGGAGTTTGCTGAGTCTGCTCGGGGAACCAATTATGAGGATCTCAGTTTTTTCTCAATTAAGGCAAAGGCTGTTATTTGCCATCTAGTTTTGGATGTGGGAGTTTATAGTGTTGAACGTGGCGGTGTCCTATTCCAGGTTGCCTGTGATGGGGATGGGGATCTGTGTATCGTCAGCAAAGTTTGTGTAAATTACTCCCATACCACCTAGTGCTGTGAAGAGTAATTTAGTGTAGGCGTTTTATAGAGTGGGAGAGAGACCGGAACCTTGTGGTAGTCCTTCCCCTATTAGGTAGTTTTGTTCAAGATGGGATTGCACTTGGGTATAAGCTATTTTGTCAATGATTTTGAGGAGAAATGGCACTGTTGTTATTGGCCTGTAGTTAGTGGGGATAGTTGGGTCTAACAAAGGCTTTTTGAGCAGGGGTGTGACCCATGCTACTTTGATGGAAGCTGGTATTTTGCTGGAATTTAAGGACTCATTCACAAAGCTACTGATGGTGGGTGCTAGCGTGGTGGCACAGTTTTTAACTACTTTAGCTGGAGTACTGTCGCCTTTGCAATTGGACGGCATGAGTGATGCAATAGTTTTGAGGACTTGATCAGAGGTTACTTGTGTAAAGTAGAATTCTGGTACGTCCGAGCTAGTGGTAGTAGTTGGATGGTGGGAGAGTGTGGAGGTCGGATCTAGTAGTTTCTTTTGCGAGGCTATTTTTTTGGAGCATGGTCACTTTAGAGGATAGAGCGTCCTGGATGGTTGTGCACCAGGTTTTACTAGGGATTACCAGTAGAAACACACAAAATATATGGTCTGTGTTGGGGGAGGCTAAAGGAAATAAGACCTAACCATAATGGTGTGGTGAGTAGTAAGGATGGTAGCCCTCACCGCATCAAACTTTTACACCCCCCTTTTGTGGTTTCTGCTGAGGAGCACCAACTTAGAATTGGAGAGTTGAATTCATCCCGTGCCCCAGGGCCCAACGGCTTATCTAATGTGGTGATGAGGAACAACCCCCCATTCTGGGCTGGTCTTCTCAAAATTTTATTTCAATTTTTTTTTGCTGAGGGACACATCCCTGCTACCTGGCAGGCAGCTATCCTTATACCAGTGTTTAAAAAATGTAGTAGAACTGACCCGGGGAATTATCGGTTATTATCTATGTTAAATTGCACTGGCAAGATGTTTGCAGTATTAATCCTAAAGGAATTACAAAAGTGGGCAGAGGGTGCGGGGATATTAGATGAATTCCAAAGTGGTTTTAGAACTGGTAACTCCACAACCCACAATCTGTTTATTATGAATTCATTTATAAGCAAGGCACTGGAACACGCAAATCCCCTGTTGTATGCTCTATATGTAGATTTCAGGGCTGCCTTCGACTCGGTTAATCGCCCCCTTTTGTGGAGGAAGCTAAGGAAGTTGGCTTGCCCTGAGTCTCTTTTATACTATCTAGAGCTCCTACATACTAACACATCGGTCCAATTAAGACTGGACAACCAAGGTACTGTGACTACACCCATCCCCCAGAGGAAATGTGTAAAGCAGGGCTTTGTTACGGCTCCTGCTTTATATAACCTTTCTGTTTCCGACGTACCCGAATGCTTACGGGGGATTAACAACTGCCCTCCTAAGGTTGGCTCCAGCCATTGCACGATACTGGCATATGCGGATGACCTTGTGATCCTAGACCACACTTTTAGTTTAGTGGGATTCTAAGATCCGCTGAACAGCTATGGCGATATGCTGAGGCCAACGAACTTATCATCAACCATAATAAAACAAACCTGCTATTATATACAGCAGGAAGGGTGGCTAGGCCTCGTAGGAGGATGGATATCATTGAAATTAACTATACCCATTCGTATAAATATCTTGGTGTTGAGTTTGACCACAGGGGGAATTACATTTCATGCATTCAGACCCGCAGAACCAAGGCTGCACAACTCACAGCATTAATATATAAGTTCACGCGGGATAGGTGTGGGTTCTCGATTTGGGCAGCACGCCAACTGTACACACAGTGCCTAGTACCTATGGTTACGTACAGCTTAGATCCTCTTACCAATATGAATTTGGGATGGTTACAGTTGGTGGAGGGCAAGTTCTGGAGGAAGATTCTTGGCCTTCCACAATGCATCCCTATGGCTATAATCAGGCTAGAGTTAGGAATTACCTCACTTAAAGCCATTGTACTATGAAAGCGAGTGGAATTTTACATCAGATTTAACAATAAGCCTGTAAATAGACTTCTTATGGTAATTAAAGAGGATGCACAGGTTGGTAGACTACATGAACTAGAAGCCCAAATGCACTACTTATTTGAAGAAATTAGCTGATCATCGGAATGGGGACAGGAAAATGAGTGCATGTTTCTTAGTATGCAGAAACGCCTAAACTTGTGGGATTGGCAGAGTAACTTTGCCCATCTGGAAAGCCTGAAAAGCTATAAAGACACTATGCATGTGTTGTTTACTTTTAAGAAGGCGCAGCACTACTTAAATCTCTGTCCCTCAGACCAGTTGAGGCGTTTTGTACTGCTTCTGCGTTTTAATCATCTCCCTACTCTGCCCACGCGAGGCCCTGAAATGGGATTAGTCGCAGCAGAAAGGTACTGCAGAGTATGTGCATTGCCCTCGGAGCTTGAAACAGCTTGCCACATTTTAACACTCTGTCGTGGGATGAGATCAGACTGAGTTAAAAATCTTGGGGAGTTTGTACGCAATCTGGATTATATTGAGCAGATAGAGTTTTGGTATCAGTGTATTAATACACAAAACTCAAAACTACACGTAGCACTTTTCCAGGTGTGGCGTGATGCCTCCACTCGGATGAATTTGAGGCCTAGGGCCGGCCCTGTAATCAGACGCCCTGCTTTAGTATGTAATCTATGAAAGCCAGAGGCTACTATGCTGACTTTACTACCGCTGGTATAATATACATCTGTATATATAAGAGTGCCCAGTAAAAGTCGCCATAAGCCAATGTATGTATGAGGTTCTAAGATATTTGAGGCTGCTATTGTGGAACTATTACTTACTTTTTCTGTAGCAAGAAGTTTGTGTTTTTTTCTTTTTAGCTCATGATTTGTATATACTCTTTATCTGATTCTGTTCTTAAAAATACTTTTTTATGTAGGTATGTGTAAAGTGTTTTACTTATGTATAAAACTGTATCACATTAACAAATTATTATTATACTAGGGATTATTTGGCTGGTGGGATGGATGGGAGATTCAAGTTCTCTGATAATAGTAAATAGCTCTTTAGTATTGGAAGCTGCGTCCGTCATACGGTAGTTGAAGGATTCCGCTTTGTGAGAGAGTACATTAAGTTTGTAAGCTATAGCTAATTTTTGTAATTTGGTTTGAAGTTCTGGGGAGTTGTTTTTTCTGGCTAAGTGTTCTAGTGCTCTTTTATCTCTTCTAAGTTCTATGAGTTCATTATTGAACCAGGAGGCACTGCATTTAAGTTTGGGCACTTTCATTTTGAGGGGGGCTAATCTTAGTCATTGGTAGTAATGCATTGCAATACTCTATGAGCTAGTACTGTCCAGTGGTTTAGAATTGAGTAGGTTCTTGAGAACTGGGTTTAAATTCTCAGGGGTGAGCTTGCGCGCATTTCTGACCTGAATGGGTAGTGGATTACAAGTTTTAGTTGTGTGGTCAGTATCTAGTTGAGGACATCTATTATGGTTACTGCGGTGTTACGGGTTAGTATCCAGTCGAGGATTCTACCTTTGGAATGGGTGGGGGTGTTCACTATTTGGGAGAATTGCATCTCCTGGAATGCCTTTGCTGTCCACGGGGTCATCGTAGCCTAGATTGAGAGCCCCTATTAGGATGTATTTTGTTTTAGATTTAAGTAGCAGTGTAATTAATAGGAGAAGGTCTATGTCTGGTTTACTTGGTGTGCTCATTGTTCTGTAAACTATTAGGAAGTTAATGGTTTTATGGTGGTTGGCGGCCAGTTTGAGTGAGAGACTTTCACATTCACTAAGTACTTATGTTTTACATTCCCTAAAAAGTAATGAGTTTTTATGGATGATGGCCACTCCTCCACCTATGGCATCAGGGGGGTCTGCTCTGAGAAGGGTGTAGTCGGTGGGGACGGCAAGTGTAATCTGTGGACCTGACACAGATTGTAGCCAGGTTTCGGTAATAACTAAAAAATCAAGTTTAAACTCTAGTATGCAGTTGTGTGTTTTGATTGCATGTGCTCCAAGGGATCCAACATTTAGTAAGGCTCCTAGGAGGGGTTGTCTAGTGTTGGGAAAAGTGGGAGGTTGGGTTGGATGGCCTGGGGTGATAGTTTCTTTAGTGTTAGGAGGGTAGAGGGTGGCTGCTTTAGGGGTGGTTGTCTGCTGATGTTCGGTGGTTGTGTTATCCTGGCACTCATGAGTTTTGGGTGTCATAGTGGTATTAAGACAGTGGTGGGGTGATGGTTAGTGAGAGGGATGTGCTGGAGATGAGTGCGTGCTGAGAGTCTGGAGTTTCTTTTAGATCCAGCAGTGGTTCTTGTTAGGGTATTAATATGGGTAGTTCTAGATGAGAGGCGTGTGCAGCGGGTGCTTCCTAGTATTGGGTGAGTTTTAGCATGTGTTTGATGTGTGATTGGGAATACTGGTTGGTTTGGGAGGAACAGCGTGGGGCAGGCCTGTTTTAGTATGATTGAATGCCCCTTCAGAACATGTTTTGTTATCAATGTAGATGTCCGTTTGGAGACTAAGATTGGTAGTGGCAGGTTTGGTGATAGTGGTGCTGGTGGGCATGATTTGATGCAGTGTAGTTCTGTGTAGGAGGAAGATGAGAGGGATGAGGATGGCGAGGATGGTGTAGTTCAGGGAGTGGATTATTGCAGATGTATGGTCAATGCTGTTATGCAGAGGTTTGAGAGTCTGGGGGTGGTGTTTGACAGTGTCCGGTGAGGCGTGTGTTTGCATTGGGGCAGGCTTGAAGGAGATGTACTGCTAGTATTAAGGAGGAGCACTCATAATACCGTGTGAGAAGCTAATATCTGGCTACTAAGCGGTTTTGGGAAAGAGAAAAATTAAGAGTTTGTGCATGTATGTGGCTAGGCTAAAGTAATAAATTAGGTCAGAAAGATTCTTGCGAGCACATGTTTAGAACAAGATAGGCTATTGTGACACAGGGTAGGTAGAAATAGGCTGATGCAAACATTGGCTAAGTCAAGATAGGCTATTGCAGGCACATGCTAGGTCAAGATAGGTTATTGCAGGCACATGCTAGGTCAAGATAGGCTATTGCATACACATAATAGGTAGAAGTAGGCTATTGCAAGCATAGGTTAGGTCAAGGTTGGCTATTGCAAGCACATGCTAGGTCAAGATAGGTTGTTGCAAGCATCAGGTGGCTCTTTGAGCAGAAATCAAGTGACCGGTTTGGTGGGCGGCACACGCGAGAACAGCGAAAGCACTTGCTAGAACAATAATAGGCGATTATAAGGCACCGCCGGCACATTAGGCAATCACAATGGTAAGAGCGAAAGAGGAAGCACAGGCTAGTTCAGGATAGGTTAATACAGGAACGAGCTACACATTAAATACAATTTTGAAATAGTACGTTGGTGTACGGAGTAAATGCTCCGATGTGCCTGGAGTAGTTAAATGTGGGCTATAGCAGAGAACAGGCTAAACGTTACTGTATGCGAGTCCATGGGCAGCACCCACTTTGGTGGTGACAAGGAAAATGCCAGGGCTGATTCAGTAGGTACTGGTAGGTGATTAGGTCTGGCAGGGTTGTGTCCCGGAGGGGTCAGCTGATCCGGCGTGTAGGAGTTTGCATGCGGTGGAAGCCTTGTGCAAGAGCTGGCAGAGGGATGGATATTGCCATAGTGGGAGCTGAGTAGGTGAAATGTTAGGTGATTATACACGGGTTACCTTACAGCAGGATTACGGTCTCTCTGCTTCTCCAGGCTTAGACAGGATCAGACAGGAGTGGCCTTAGTGCTCGGGGCCTTCATGGGAAAGGCCGGCGCTGCTCGATTGGGTGAATACTCGGATGGCAACCAATCAACAGCAGGGCTCTGCCAGCAAGTTGGGCAGCCAAAAGTGAAATCAGGTGTGGTATGCGGCAGCCATCTTTGGATGTGGAAATGCCTCATGGATAATGGTAGTAACGATGAGGAAAGAAATGAATTTATTTTGTGCTGTATGTGCGGCTGGCAATTAGATGGATGTCATAAATTATTCCCTGTAAAGTCCTGGGCCTTAACTCTCCTTGGCTGGAGGGGAGTGCTGCTCGTGCAGCACTGAGAGGGCTCATTCTCCTCTATGGGGCTGGTTAGACTGCCGCAGGATCAGACAAGAGTGCCCTTGTATTGAATTATGCTTATTGTAAATCATATGGTTTTTAACAGAATTATTTTTAAAAAAACATTTAGACTGCTTTGGTGTCAGGATTTTTGTTTTATGTCTCTAAAGCTTCATATTTCAACTGAGGAAAATTATTAAAAATCACTCTGGTTTTCACATCTCCGTGGTACAAATAAAATACTGCCAGCGGTAAAACCAGGGAAAGCAGAAATGTATACATAGGCAAGCTAGAGAGTTTGGATGTTGGTGTGAATGTGCTCCACTCTGCATGCTAAATGGGGAGCAGAGCCCTCCCAGGGCATAAGTCTTTGGTGTAGATCAGCCATAGACCAAATCTATATGTGAATTGACATTATTTATGATCTTGCTGGGTTCCGTATAATTGTGCTAAGTCTTGGTGGGTGTTTACAGTCAACCCGAAGTGTGTCATATTTATAAAAGGGGAAGGCTTGTCTTATCATAGGGCAGTGTTATAAAAGGTACGCTCACCACTAAAACTTACCACCAAAATGAAGTAATGCCAATTTACCGACAAAATACTATGATATTACAATACCACCAAGTTAGGTAATAGCCCTAAAGACAACATTTCTTACATATATGGTGTGTTGGCTCTGTGGGAACAGACTGTAAAGCAGCTAATGGGCTTGGCAAGTTTGTTCCATACAGCCATTCGTGCATTAAAGGGAACTCATTTTGTACATTTAGTGTAGCGCTGTAATTTGAATTCCAATATGTCCCAAATTGAGGCTACCCTTTCCAGAATCAGTGAAATACCTAGAGGCAAAATTATATGCGCAATGGCTGTGGTCACCAAACAATGCCATACAGTGGCACGACCGCATTTGTGGAGAAGTACTGAAAGAACAACTGGACAGCATTTTTGAAGAGGGCAGCATAATTCAGGTCTGTATTCTGAGAATATTTAGAGCTACTGACAAACATTCTGAGAGAGACTGCTTGATAAGGCCCTGTGCCAAAATCTGGTTCATTTTAAATAGATCTCTACAAATGCAGAAACATGATCCTGAGCTGATTAGCAGACTAAACATCGAATTAGATGGTGCTAATGAGCAGGAGAAAAAGTTAATATCAGAACTCGAGTTATGTCAAAAAGAAATGCAATCAAAATGCAATGAATTTGACACCCAACTACCTCGGAAAAGGAAGCATGTTGAAGACAGTGAGCAAGAATTAAAACACCTGAAAGGGTTAGTAAGTGACATTAGACAAGGCAAAGAAGAGGTCAACTTAGAGATGCAAATTCTACAGAGAGATAATATAGAGAAAGAAGGTGAGCTCCAAGCTATTGAGCAAGAAATAGCTAAAATGTTCCAGGAAAGGGACAAAAGGGACAATCAATGTCAAATGCAAATGAGTGAGATGCAGAATGTGATAAATAAATTGGGTGATGAGAATACTTATTTGGGTCAGGAGGCAGACCGACTCCACAAAAAATGAAAGGTTTAGAACAGCAAATATTTCATTTTAAATCTCAGGAAAAACAACAAGACACCACATTCAATGGGATTGAGGTTAATCCCATCTCTGCAAGAGGGAATCATGTCCCAATGGCTATACAGGTGGCTGGGCCTGGTTGTGACGCAATTGGAGGGTTTGACTCACCCACTAGTGGTTGCCAGCAGTCCCATACACCCGAAAAAAAGAATGAACAACAGAATAATGCAACTCCAAATGCAGCGTCAAGTAGCCCTATCAAAATAATGAAATCAATGAAGGCCCTAATTAAGCCATTTGAAAAGGGGGGTGATTGCTGTATAGAGGATCACCTGGAAGCAGTCCATGATATATTTAAAGCCCTAAAGATACCCAAGGAACATTATAGACAATACTTTCATTTAACTCTTCCTGCTGCCACAGCGAGCGTCATCAGAGGATTGAATGGACAGGAAAATATGTCATGGGAAGAATGTGAAAAGGAAATTAGACATCATTTTTCACCATATTAGTCACTGCGGGATGCAAAGAAAGCTGCATATACAATGACAGCCAGGCCAAATGTGTCACCCTGCCAGTTTCTCCAAGAGTTCAAAGAGCTTTCTCTCGCTTTGATGTATCTTTTAGTCCTAATTCAGTTGAATTTAAGACTGCCTATTTTTATGGCCTACAAAAAGATATTATATCAAAATTGATTCATGAGTTTGATTGCGAGAAATCACTGGAGTGGATTGTAGATCTAGGAACCAAACTATATGAGGTGCTCTATTGCCAGAGCGGAGAGGGAGATAGAATTAAAGAAACAAAGTCAAGATCTAAGGACTTCCATCCCAGGTGCCGATGTTTCAGTTACATGATCCAAGCAATAGAGAGAGTTACATTAGCCCTAGGTACATGGGAGACAGACCCAGGGTGGGATACCGGCCTGATATGTCAGGCATGAATAACAATCAGAGACAAAATCAAGATCACAGAAACAATGGTCCCTACCAGACATTGGGGGCACAGAGCAGATTTGACCCCAATACTATGGTGTATGGCAACCAGGACAGACCACGATATGTGGATAGGGTCATTGCGAATGGAAATCAGCATAGGGGGGAAATCAGCATAGGGGACAGTTCCCACAAAATGAAAGACAAAATATGAACTATGCCCCATGTGACTATAATCAATCAACACCACCAATGGATCACAACCAAAGAATTAGTCCATCACGTTCCCCACCCTCCATGAATCAAGAGTACAGAAACAATTCAAATAGAAATTAATCTCCTGAGAGATACCATACAGATTTAGCCAGAGTGAAAGTAACCAATACCGGGCTAGGCCGAAAAAGAGAAGATTCTAGAGAAATTGACAGATTTCAATATCTTGAGGCCCAAGTAAAAATGTTGTCTGAACAGATAGGGAAACTCTGTGCAGTTCATTAAAAGTCATCAAATGAAGGGGCGTAAGGTCGCAGAAGCCATCTGGTGGCTTCTGATAACAAGTGAATAAATGCTAATGACACCTGCAACGATAAAAATACAGAATCTCATAAACCAGTTTTGTGTAACAGTCCTGAGTTGCTTGCTGATTTAAACATGAAGATGCACGCAAATTATAATGAGGCAGGGATTGCAACCACACATAAAAAGGATGTTTGGTTTAATTTGGCATTGAATCAAACTATTGGGGTATGTGCAAATGAAGAAGAGAAAGTAGATAATTAACAGGAAATTCCAAAAGAGCAAAGAGACCGATTTAAAAAAAAAGGCCTCACATGCCCTGATAAAACCACTGATGGAGAAGTAGGTTTGACTGTTGAAACAATCTCCCTACATACTTAAAACACATATAAAATGCAAACAGGAAAAATTTGTACTGCAAAGGAGGGTACAGTCCAATCACCGGAAGAGTTTTTTGAGCCACATATATTTCAAGTGGCTAAAAAGGATGATGCTGTGCCAGATCCAAATAAGTGCTCTGTGTCAGAAAATGACAAGTTACCATGTGATGTTTATGAGCATGTTCAATTGAAGAACTGTAGTGTGAACGCAGATGGTCCCCGAATCGAGGGGCGAACAGTAGCTACACTCCAGATGATTTCTGAACATGACAGGACAGACCACGATTCCTGAGATGAGATGGGCAAAACGGAGGGAAAGATATCCTTTCATTTACACCTCTGCTTGGCAAAAAGTGAGAAGGGCCTGAGAAAAGTGAGTCCTGAAATCAGCAGAAATTCACACTTTCTGTGTGCATTGGAAGACATTGAGGACAGGTATTATGCTCCCATTACTGTGGAGGAAAAGTGCAATACATTTGCAATGATTGGCACAGGTGCACAGGCCACAATTATGTCCAAGGAGTTGGTAAAAAGTATCAATGAAAGGAGATCCCCACAAAATCAGATCAGAGTGAAACCAAATGAAGACCCGGTACATTTTTATTAATGGCAAGGAGGTACCTATCGAAGGTGTCACTGAGGTTGACATAAAGATAGGAAAACACAGAATGAGACAGGAAGTATTGATCACATCTATCAGAGAAATTCCATTCCTGAAGGGAACAGATTGTCTGAAAAGGTTGTCGCCCCTTATTGATGGAGTGAATGGTGAGCTGTGGTCTAATGAAGGCCTAAGAGAATAAAGTCACAAAACAGCAGTGTAAACGAATGCAACACTGTTGCTAAATCAAATGATGCAGTGGAGGTATATCTTCAAAATGGCTGTGTGCCCAGTGTCACTGTCAACCTGATGTGTCAGGGCAACAAGCAAAGTGAAAATGAGAAGCAATCCATGCAGATTTATTTGGATCCTAGAAAAAAATGGCAGACTGAAATAAATGAAAATACTTTGCGTTTTTACATAAAGGCAAAGTGCAAGCAGAATACTATCTCTGAGGCAACCACAGAAAAACATATCACAACCCTTTCTGAAATACACATGGAAGATGAGCAGCCATGGATCTATATTAGTATAAATGACTATTCTGAAATGGTAAAAGCAATGTTAGCATTTAAACAGGAAAAGAGTTTTATTAATGAGAAATTACTTCAGAGGATAATGGAAAGGGAGGAGATCCTAAAATTCAGAATTAAAAAACAATATATTTCAGACTTTGAAAATAGAATTGCAGGATGGTGCATGCTAAAAATTACCATTGGTCAGAAAACCTTATACCACGATGTGTGGCTAGTGAGGGGGACACAAAGTGATTTTTATTTGGGAAATGACAATATGAACAGAATGTAAATGGTGTTGGATTTCCTTAATCAAAAAGTGTGGTCCCCACTAGGAGGACCTGCAAATGGATTTGAAGACAAAAGACAGGCTTACCATTATGCGCAATTGGTGCCATATGCAATTTAGTTACAGGTGAAAAAGGAGGTCATCATTCCTGCATTCACCAGACAAGTCACCACAACACTAAAGCATAGAAATCGATAGCAGATGAAGGATTCTGATGCATTTGTGTGCTTAAGTGAGTCCATGAAACAGCAGGGGCTGGAATGTGATTATACACCATTGGTGGAGATTGGGGTTGGACCCATCAAAATCATGGTGGATAACAAGGGGTGCCAAGACATTTATTTGAAGGAACATTCTGTATTAGGGATGGCAATACAAATATCACATTACACTGCATATTTCAACAACACAGTGACTGCGAACATCCCTGAGAGGTATGTAGATGCACAGGGCGTGTTGCCAGAGCTAATGGATTCGCAACCTAAAGGGATATTTAAAGTTCAGTCTGTGTATTCTTATGATTCCAATGAGACAGTGTGCTGTCACCAGGAGAATTGCCTATTATTTAATTTAAATGAAGGTGAAACAGAACATCAGCATATTCAAGTGGAGGCTCATGTTCCAAAATATTTAAAAGTGGCAACTCTGCAAAGAGATACAGCCACATAGTTAGAAGAAAGCACAGATGTTCCTCCATTGGAGGATTTTGCAGAATTTTCAAAAATGGTAAATGAGCAGATTCTGTCAGCAGATGCCTGTGACAGTGAAGAGGATAGGGGTGAATTGAGAAAAATATTTATGGATTTTAAAGAGGTTTTCACCAAGGATGCATATAATGCATCCTAACTGATTTATATTTTGCCACATTACCAGAGGGATGTAGTAGAAATCCTTATAGTTGTGCGCCAATATCGGTTGACACTGGCATGCTTGGAGTCACTGGCAGAGATAATTAAGAAATTAGAATCCAGAGGAATTATCAGGCTATTCATAGTACCTCAAACACTCCCATTTTGGGTGTATTGAAGCCAAATGGTCAATGGCATTTTTGTGAAGACTTGAGAGAACTAAATAGAAGGGTACCAGTGTCTAGATGGCCACTTCCATCTATTGATCAAGGCCAAATTCAAATGTCTTTACCACATTAGACCTTACATCTGTGTACTGAAGCGTACCATTGGCTGAAGATATTCAAAATGTATTTGCATTCTCATTTGATAAAACGCAATACGATTGGTCCAGAACACCATTAATAGTGGGAGCAAATTTTTGAGAACTCCCAGATGTGGCAAAAATGGGAACCATAGTCTATGTGGATGATGTTCTGATTAAAAATGAAAGCCTAAAAAGCCATTTTGATGAGATTAGCCATGTTCTTAGCCTATTGCAGAAGGCAGGTGCCAAAGTATCTTTGCAGAAGGCCCAATGGTGCAAAAAGAAAGTAAACTTCTTAGGTCATGAAGTGACTGACCATGGATTGAATCCACAAAAGAAAAAGGTGGAAGCAATAAAGAAACTGAAAAATCCTACTATATGAAAGGTCTAAAAAGTCTACTAGGGATGACAGGATATATCAGGATGTTTATTGAGAATTATGCTGAAATCACTGAACCATTAACTAAATTGTTAAAGCAAAATATACCTTGGAAATTGGAAAAAGAGCAATCTGAGGCGGTAGCTAAATTGAAAGAATGTCTAATGAAAGTGCCATGCTTGGCCTATCCCATAAATAATCAGGATTTCTTTGTAGGAATAGGATTTACTGAAAAGTGTACTTCAGCTGTGTTGTCTCAAAAGCATGATTTGAATTATAAAACTATTGTCTATGTGAGCAAGGCGTTATGTCAAGTTGAAACTAAATTCAGTGAATGTGAAAAGGCTCTCCTGACCACTGTTTGGGTGTTGCGTTGTAGTACTTCCGTCCCATCATTCAGGGAGGAAAAGTAATCAGCCTTTACAATTTTTACAAAGCAAAAGGATTAGATCAGGTAATTTGGCACATTCTAGAATCACTTAATGGACCTTAGCATTACAGGGATTCCCTGTAGAAGTAAGATATGGACAGAACAAAAATAGCCCAATTGCTCAAGCGAAAGCAGATCTGCATGACTGTACAGCTGAATGTGTTTCAGATGAAATAGAAATAGAGCCGACTTTGAATGAATTTGAACAATCACCACACAAAGCTTTTCATGAAAATGTGTGCAAAGATTTGCCAACCGTGTATGCAGATGGATGTGCTGATCGTATTGAGAATGACAGTGATAAACAGCTGGTGGCAGGGATAGGGAATGTCTGAATAAGCTGTGAAGGCATTCCTAGTATAAGGTGAGAATTGGAGCCAGGAGTGGTCAAATAGCAGAGTTAGCTGCCATTTATAAGGCAATTGAAAACAAATTCAAATAAATTATTAACTGATTAGTAACTGATTCTGATTATGCCCGAAATAACTTTGTAGAGTATTTACCTGGCTGGAAAGCAAAGGGTGTGCTCACATATAATAAAAACCCTCTCAAACATGGGAAGATGATTCAAGCTATAGATAAATTAGTATCAGAAAGTGATTTAATAATACACTGGAAGAAGATTCGTGGACATTTGAAGGAACCAGGAGATGGTAAGGAGGGAAATGATAAAGCAGATCAATTGGCCGAAATTGGGGCTGTCATGGGGGAATTATTGCCCATTGAACACTTAATTGGTGAGATACAGGTGGATGTAGTTGCATGCTCCAAATCTCCAAAAGGAGTCAACCAACCTATAGTACAGTGGAGTTATGATACGCCAGATCAGGATTTGATTAAGGCACAAAAAGAGGACCAAGCATTGGGTGTATTTTATAATCATTTGGTAGACCCCGAACAAAATCCCTTAACTGAAAACGATTGCAAATGAAAGAAAGAACTGAGAATGTTGTTGAAGAACAAATACATTATTACACTACAGGATGGTCTGATGATTAGGGAGTCTGTGATGGGTCAAATACAGTGGGGGTGCCTTTTTTATTCACAGGTTTAATGTTGCACCACGCACACAATGTAATAACTGCAGCACATAGGGGTTCACAAAAAACTTTAGAAATATTGAAAGATTATGCTTACTGGCCACATATGTCCCAGGATGTGGAATTGTACACAAGGTGGTGTCTGGTGTGTGCACAATTTAAACCTGCTTCACCAATGCATGGAGCTCCATTGATGAAAAGAGGTTTAACCCATCCATGGTCAGATTTGCAAATCGACTATGTTGGGCCTGTGAAAAGATCAGCCAGAGGAAATAGATATTTATTGACGGTGGTATGTATAATGTCGAAGTGGGTGGAGTGCAGTCCTGCACCAGACTGTAGTGCACAAACAGCAGCCACATTATTGGTAAATCATGTATTTTAAAGGTTCAGGTAACCCCAAAGGATAGAATCAGACAGGGGAAGTTATTTCACGAGCGTCTTGATGAGCAGGGTATCGCAGATATTTGGGGTAAAAAGGAAATCACATATTTCCTATAGGGTGGTTTCTTATGGAAATGTAGAGAGAAGTAACAGGTCCATCATAGAGATACTAAAGAAATTTGTAGCAGAGGCAGGTTCCAGTTGGGATCTACGGTTATCTTTAGTATTAATGGCTATTAGATCAACTCCTGCTAAAACAACAGGTATCAGTCCTTGACAGGAAGAAAAATGGTGCTGTCACAACATTTGTTGTACAGGACACATGAGCAAATACTTGTAAGTGCATCCACCTTTCACAAATATGCGGAAGGATTGAGGAAGCATTTGCAACATGCATTTGCATTTGCACAGCAAAATCTGGAAAGAGCTTCTGAAAGTGCAAAGACCTATTATGATAAAAAGACATCTGTGAAAGAATATAAGATAGGTGCTTGAGTATGTAAATATAACTTTGGAAAGAATAGACATAAAAATTCTAAATTTCTTGCGGCATGGCAAGGGCCATTTGAGATTGTAGATAACGTATCCCCTGTAGAATATAAGAAAATGAGGAAGGACGGGGAGATGGTGACATAGCAATTTGTTCATATCAACCAAATTAAGCCCTGCCACCCAAAACATGAGGTCAAGAGACTTGAGCAGGTGGAGACCAGCTAAAGGTACTAATTGTGATGAAAATAAAGCTAACAATAAGGATTAATGGAAAAAACACAGTAAGTTTATTTGTGGCAGGCACATTGATGAGTGACTGTTTCATGATGCATGTAACCTAATGACATGAGAGCAGGTACAAGTCAACATATATTGTACTTCATGAGTAATCAGAAGTATGCTCTGGTGAGTAAGCAGAAGCAAACAAATATGCCACATCTAGCTTTTAAGAATGGTGCAGTGTTTTCGTGAAGGGCTCTAAATCAGACTGAGCTGTTCTAATATTGTATGGTAAACTTGGGCGTGGCCTCAGATAGACAAAGAGACATGATGAAAAGGGATGTAAATGTAAAATACCATAGAGGGGTGTGTATTTAGTTGGGAATTACTGTGATGCAAAGTGTAAAATATTGTGTGTTTTTCTACAATATGTGTTTAGTTGCAGGTGTCCAGAAGTGGCAAGTTCAAGAAGCTATGGCATTTAGGGACACTTTTTTTAAACCGTGTAGTGAAAGGGGGCTAGACAATTGTTCTATGCTATATACTTAACCTGTTTCTTTTCTATAAACTTTAGATTGAATTAACCTATTATCCTAGCAGGGCCAATTCCTGGAGACCACGGGATTGGAGTCCATGGGATTGTATGCCACAGGATTGGAATCCATGGGACGAAACACCAGGGAGGTGAAGCCCCTGGACCAAAATATGGGGGTGAAGGCGAAGGTTACAGGAAGAAAGGCGGGGATGACCAGGCCTGAGAACTGGATGATTGTCATGCTGCTCATAGTAGTCATGTGGTAAATTAAAGTCACAGGAGCACAAGTCATCATTGAGCCTGGACCAGCATCAGGAATCGCAGTGGAAGAGGCACCTGGGTATATACTGGGAAACAGAAGGCTGATATATCAAAATATGATGCGAACTTAAACCCTGATAACATGTTTGATAAATTCCTTAATAAATCGACAATCCTGTCTACCAGATAAAAGGATGGTTGGAGCTGCAAAAGGAGGATGCTCTGCAATCAATCAGAGATATTGCCATGCAGTTGGAGAAAACATTTGTGAATTTGTCAGCTATAAAAAAAGGAGGGGGCAGTGGATGGCAGTATTGCTGGTGGCTTCTTTTGTAATGACTATTATTGGGATGTAGTGGGCACCACTATGTCTACAGCCAATGTAATTTCAGTGGGGACGCTAAGTGCTAAAGCAGAGCAGTTGACACATGATTTGGACACAATCTAAAGGAATTTAGATGGAATTAGTGGCGGACTGGATGAACAAGTGAAGTATAATTGAGACTGCTGTTCTATTAAATGAGCAGGTTGAAATTATGCACCACAGCACAAATGTTGTGGTTAAACATGACCGGATGTTAAATTATATTATAAACATAGTTAATCCTCTTGATATGTTATTGGGAAAGCATATCGGAGAAGTACAAACTGCAATTTCGTAGATGATTTTGGGACATATACCATTGTACTTTGTGTCATGTGATATCATTAATTAAATTATGGCAAGAATAACACAAAGGGAGGTAGAGATGGTACAAGTCAACATCGCATTTGAGATGGGGAGTGCAATACCATTGTATGTGGATTTGGAAAGAATGGAAATTTGTTTTTTGTTATGCATTCCATATATTGCTCCTGAACTCATACATCAAACTAAAATAGTACACAATGTAGGATTTTGGCAAAGTGGAAAATATGTAAAGATCAAAACTCCAGAGGTGGTGGCATTTCAGTTTTCATTTTTGGAAACCTAATGTTTACTTGATTTCCGAATTTGGATACATGTGTAAGGTTTAAAGAGCAGCATTATATAGGTCCAGGTAAACCATTTGCTCACGACACAGCAGATGCTATTTGTGGGTTGAAACCTGATCCTGATTCACATTTGTTAAGCGCACAGCAGCCCGTGGGCATTGTGGCACTGGTTACAGTAGATGTACATATCTTAGTTACAGTGGTCATGTAAAACATATACTAACATGAAGCCCACAACCGCCCGTGGGCATTGTGGCGCTAGTTACAGTAGATGTTCATATCTTAGTTACAGTGGTCGTGTAAACACATACACATGAAGTGGCATTGTGGCACTAGAACACTAGGTGCGGAGGGCAAGGCTGTGAGCAAGTACATACAGAGAGCTAGCAGCTAGTTGAAGAAAGTCGTTTTTAGCTTTTTGCAGAAGGCATTGGGAGAGGTTTCAGCTCTGAGGACTGTGGGTAGCATGTTCCAAAGCTTGGGTGCCAGGTAGGGGAATCCAATTCCTCCTGCCTTGGACCTGGTAATTTGTTGTACTGTGAGTTGGTTGGTGTACTCTAGTCTAGTGGGTCTAGTGGATTGAGTTCTGACTAGTGTGTCCGATAAGTATGAGGGTGCGGTTAGGTTGATGCACTTGTGTGCAGTGGAGAGAATCTTGAAAGTGATTCGGTCTTTAACTGATAGCCAGTGAGCATTTTTTCTTGCTTGAGCGATGTGTTCTCTTTTAGGGATACTGAGTGCTGCTCTGAGGGAATTGTTTTGAGTGGTTTGGAGTCTGGCTAGGTTTTTTTTGATGTACCCGCTAGGAGTGAATTGCAATCGTCCAGTTTGGCTCCTATGGTGGCTCTCGCAATGGAAAGGCAGTTATCTTTTGTTAGAAACGGTTTTATGGCATTGATTATTTTGGTGCTCAAAGCGGAGGCTGATACAATGGCGCTAACTTGTTTGTCCATAGATAGTGTAGCATCAATGTGGACTCTGAGTGTTTTAACTGAGGATAGGACTGGGATGACATAGTTGTCAATGCAGAAATTTTGATAAGTCGGATCCCGTTTTGCGTATGTGATCCCAAGTGCATCCAGTTTATCAAAGAGTGGTTTGGTAAATAGATTGTAAAGCGTTGGGGCAGTACAAGATCCCTGGGGAACGCCACAGTGTATGACAGTGGGTTCGGCGTTTGCTATTTTGGAGAACACTTTCGTGGCTCTGCCTTCAAGGAAGTAAGTGATCCACGTTTCTGCGTGCTTGGAGAAGTGCGCTGCATTGGTGAGGTGGTTGGTGAGTGTGTTATGGTCAATGAGATCAAACGCTGCTGCGAGATCTAGGAGCAGGAGTAAGGCAGGCTTACCCATGTCAAGGATGGAGGTGATTTGGTTTTTAAGATCTAGTAAGGTGGTTTCTGTTCTGTGTCCTTTGCGGAACCCTGATTGTCTCTTACCAAGGATAGAGTTGGTTTCGAGGTACAGTTGGATTTGCCTGTGGACAGCCTTATCTAATATTTTAAGAAGAAATGGGACGGTTGTAATTGGTCTGTAATTATTAGGTTGAGAGGGGTCTATAGTAGGTTTTTTTAGGAGTGGCCACATCCAAGCCTCTTTGAGACAATTGGGGACTATACCTGTTTTGAATGAGGCGTTTATGAAGGCGGTAATTAGAGGAGCAAGTTGCTCCGCTCATTCTTTGATGATTTTGGGTGGGCATACATTGCCCTTGCAAAGTGAGGGTTTGAGATGTTTTATGATGTCTAGGACATCTACTTCTGATATTTCAGAGAATGATAATTTAGGAGGGTCGTGGCCTGTGCGAATGTTGTGGGTTTGCTTTTGGTGGTTCTGATTAGGTGAAGCTTTGTAAGGGTCAGAGATTTTGTTTTGGAGGAGTTCTATTTTTTTTAGCATGGCATCTTGTATGCTGGAGCACCAGGCTTCATCTTTAACGATTTCGTCAGTGCAGGTGGGAGGTACTGTTAGTTCTTTAAAGATGGTAAAGAGTTCTTTAGATTGTGAATTGCCGACGAGATTCTATTGTTGTAGGATTCTGATTTGGCTTTGAATATCGAGTCTTTGTATTTTTTTGCGATGGTTCGAAAGATATCTTTCGTGGTGTCACAGGGGTTAGCCTGCCAAGTTTTTAGCGCCTGTCGTTTGGAGTTGCACAGATTTAGGAGCTCTTCTGTTGGAGTGGAATGATTTTTTTTCTTTTTTGTTTTCTAACGGGGCGACTGTGTTGATGGGGCTAGTCAATGTGTCTTTGAATAATTCCGCTAGTATGACAGGGTCAGGTGAGAAAGATGGCGCTAGGCATGGGAGATTGAGATGGGCACTGACGTTCTCTGCAGTGAGTTTTTTAGCGCTTCTGGCTACTGTAGCTGGTGCTGATGTAGTGAGCTTGGCGCATGGAGTTATGGGGATGGTAAATTGTAGGCAGTTGTGGTCTGTCCATGGGAGGGCAGTATTGGACACCATGTTTGTGTCACAGTTGTGGTCTATAATCCAATCTAAGATGCAACCTTTTGCGTGTGTGTGCGAAGTGACTTTCTCAGAGAAGCCAAGGTCACTAAGGTCCTTTGTGAAGGATGTGGCGGCTTTGTCGTTGGTGTCATTGAAGCCTAGATTGATGTCACCTAGGAGTTGCGTTTTAGTAGATTTTTTGAGGTTGTTTCCTAAAAGGTGGGTAACTTGTCCTATGAAGTCTGATGGAGTTCCTGGAGGGCGGTAAACCAATGTAAATTTATGGTACTCTTTGGTGATGGGGCTATTTTAGCAGACAGGATGTCTACCTTTCCTTCTCCCTGGTGGGGTATAGGTCTGATAGATATGCTTTCTTTGAATATTAGGGCTACTCCTCCTCCTGTTTTGACTAACCTGTCCTGTCTGAGGATAGAGTAACCTTTGGGTATTGCAATTGTGATGGCTGGGCCGGAGGCTTCATGGAGCCAAGTTTCAGTGATGGCAATTATGTCTAGGTCTTGGCTGGAGATGAGAGCATTGACTTCTAATGCATGGGCATTAAGCGAGCGAACATTGAGTAGGGCGCATTTGTAGCGAAGGGGTTGGTTGTTACTTTTAGTAGGCTCTGAGGCTTCTAATTTATGAGCTGAGGAGGAATGTTTGGATTGTTTGGATTGTTTGGTGTTATTGTGGATGGGAGTCAGGTGGCGCACCTTCGTGCTGCTAGTGCTAATGTTGGTTAGGCAGAGGTGACTGGTGTTGGCACTAAGGAAGGTCCTGGATCCTAAGTGATTATTTCTGAGTGAGATAGGGTTCATAGGGTGAGTGCAGTTCCTGAGTCTGTGTAGTCTGGAGTACAGTGTAGTGTGGTTCATGGCTGCGTACGTGGTTTGTCGGAAGGGATTGGGCCTGAAGTCGATGGTGTTGGTGTTAAGGCAGCTGTTGTGCACGTGGTTGTCTGGGCCTGGCCTGCATTCGCGTGCGAGTAGTGTGCCTACCGTGTATATGAGTAGAGGCAGGGTGTACATGTTGGATGGGAGTGGAAGTCTGGACTGCTCAGACTAACTGGCTTTTAAGCCCTATGCCAGTAGTAACCTGAAGAGGCTGCTAGAATTATGGGCAGTATCCAATCACTAGGGTCTGGAATTAATAAGTGGCAGGCAGTCATTGGAAGCTAAGGAGCAGCACTAGCTGTGCAATCAATATGTGCTAGACAACAGTAGTGGCAGGCAGTCACTAGAAGCTACGGAGCAGCACTAGCAATGCAATCAATATGGGCTAGACAACAGTAGTGGCAGGCTGTCACTAGAAGCTACGTAGCAGCACTAGCAATGCAATCAATATGGGCTAGACAACAGTAGTGGCAGGCAGTCACTAGAAGCTAAGGAGCAGCACTAGCAATGCATTCAATATGGGCTAGACAAAAGTAGTGGCAAGGCAGTATCCAGAGGTTAGGGAGCAATAATGGTAGTATAGATGATTTCTGAACACTAGTTTGGCTAACAAGCAAAGATATTCAGAGTATTGGGTGTCTATTACAGTAACCCGTCTGCAGTAACATGTGCTTTAAAAGATTACAGCAAGGTAAGAGGCGATGAATAAAGTGCCTATACATTCTGTTGCATTAGAGGCTACTAAGGCAATAAGCAATGTGGTACATACAGTGTGGTAGAAACAGTAGTGAGAACTGTGATTGCGGCTTTACAGAGGGATTGCCGACGTGTGGATACACAGAGGCAGAGAGTCATTTTTAAAGAAAACGGGAGATGCAAGTCTATTTGCCATTCATAGTTATGGGAGCACTGTCGCAGGTCTGCTTACCTGGAGCGGAGCAGTGGGCAGAGTTCTGGTCCCCAGGCTCCAATGGCTCCGGACATGCTCAAGACAGGGGCTGCCTTGTTGGGCAGCCTTAGTGGGTGTGCCGGCGCTCGCCTGCCGGCGCGGATGATTTGCTCATGAAGGATCAGGGACCCAATCAGGATAAATGCAGCCTGCAGAAGGCTGTAGGTTTGATGGGCGAATTTCAGGTGGCCATCATGGAAAGGCCAATGCCTCGTGGGTCGAAATGGCGTTGGGATGAAAAGGTGCTTTTTGGAATAGGAAACCAGATTTTTCCAAAACGCTGTCTCGCTGCTGCTGGATGCGTAGTAATCATTAGTAATTCAAGGAGTGAGGACCTGTCACAGGCTAGGCTAATTTAAAACAGGTGGTTGGTAAGTTCTTCCTTGAAAGATTACACAATCACACATTTGATCCATGGAATGTTTGTTGTCAAGCAATTGAAATATAATGTGTTTTACATATCTGTTCCGAAGGACACTATAGTATCAATACGGGGATTAACGTTATTGTTATTTCATGTTGCTAATGGGAGGGCCAAGTGGAAAATATCAAATTCTTTCAGAGGGACTCCTTCCCGATTGATCCGGATGTTGAAGTTTTGTTGAGCCACAAGGAAAGGCTCACCATTAGGAGGAATTTAAAGAAAAATAATATTACTGTGAATCACCTGGGCGTGATGGAGATCAATACATGGTATGTTGGCGATCTTGGTAGTGTTAAGGGAGGATGTTGATCATGCTACTGGCGACAATGGGAAAGGAGAGATATCCGGTGGCACATACATTTTAATTGAGGGTCTAGTCGGACAAATATGAATTTGCGAGCAATCATAATTGTCCGAAAAGGAGGGAATATATGTAGGGATATGAAAGTGGCTTCAATGGAAACAACGCAATGGGTGTGAATGTGCACTGATGACAATGTTTTTAAAAGCAGCCACTACAAAATGTTTGCAGATGACAATGTTCTCAATAGCAGCCAGTAAAATGGGTGCAAAACCTTTAGTAGTTTAGACATACAGGTCAGCGTTTTTGTGGGATTAGTTTAAATGAAGAAACGACATGGGCAATTATATGAAGCAGGTGAAATGCCAGATTGGGTCATTAGAACAGTGGGGCAGTGAATTAGGCTTTCCATGATAGAGCAGAGTGCAGAAGAAATACAGTGCATTTAAAGTGCAATATACAAAACAGCATTCCATCTGTGTAAGATTGCATTACAGAAAATAACCTATACTAACTACAGTTCTCTATTGACAATACCCCAATAACTTATTAATCTCCTGATTAACATTGCAATGCAATGTTAATGAAGACAGATGGAAGTTCTGTTTTAGTGTAATTTCTATGGAAGAAGAAATATGCACGGTAGAAAAATAATGAGCTCTTTTTTTCATGCATTCTAAGAGTCATTTGTGCATGAAGGAAGTAGGAAAAGCCAGTTGATACATATACCAGCTCCTGCAGCGGATTGGTCAGTGGAGTCAGGAGAATAGGGGTTGTCAAGCACGTCAAGAGAAAGGCAGGCTACTCTTGATTGACAGACAGATAGCACATAAGGAGTTGAGCTGAAAGGTGTGGGCATTCTGTTCCTGCCTGTGTCACTGCTTAGAGCTGGGTTTTGCTGGTCTGGCGCTGCAAAGAGGTGTTTGGAGAGAAGTGTCCCTGGCTTTGAAGCTGCTGGGATCTCAAGGCTGATCCCGGGGGCAGTGCGGGGTGGTGATACTTCTGTGCAGATAAACGACGACAGAAAGAGGTTATCCAGACGAAATACAGAAGCTCCATGAATAATTGTAAGGGAAGTTTAACTTGAGGAGAGTGTGGGATGAGCTTGATTTATTAGCAGTCCGCACAATAATCTATTTTTAAAATAAAGTGCTTGATGTTTTCTTTTCACATGCACTAAATGACAAGGGGCTGAATGCCATGTTCCATGTATTGCAATGTTTATTTTTATTGTCTCCCTTATGTGAATGCAGTAGTATTGATATGGGTAAGAGCTGGGGAACACATTATTGTTAATTCAATTATGTTTATTGTAAATCATATGGTATTTAACAGAATTAAAAAAAGAAAACATTTAGACTAGTTTGGTGTCAGGATTTTTCTTTTATGTCTCTAAAGGTTCATATTTCAACTGGGGAAAATAATTAGAAAGTGCTGTGGTGTTCACATCACAGTGGTAGAAACAAAATACTGCCAGTGGTAAAATCAGGGAAAAGCGGAAATGTATACATAGGCAAGCTAGAGAGTTTGGATGTTGGTATGAATGTGCTCCACTCTGCATGCTAAAGGGGGAGCAGAGCCCTCCCAGGGCTTAAATCTTTAGTGTAGATAAACCATAGACAAAACCTATATGTGAATTTACATTATTTATGATCTTGCTGGGTTCCCTATAATTGTGCTAAGTTTGGGTGGGTGTTTACAGTCAACCTGAAATGTGTCATATTTATAAAAGGGGAAGGTTTGTCTTATCATAGGGCAGTGTTATAAAAGGTACACTCAGCACTAAAACTTACCACCAAAATGAAGTAATGCCAATTTACCGCCAAAATACTATGATACTAAAATACTGCCAAGTTAGGTAATAGACCTAAAGACAGCATGTTTTACAGGTCCAAGCCAGCAGGTGTCTGTCGACCATACATAGTGCTTTACATTGTATTTCTTCCTCCACAGGAAAGCCAGAGCAATGATCGCAGGGCAGGCGTTATATGATCACTCCGACCCTACCTTAAAATAACCATAGCTGTCTTATGACTTTTCTGAAGACAGCTAAGCACAGTTTAATGGAGGCCCAGATAGATAGTATTACGGAAATCAAATCTGCCACAGGTAAAAAAAAAGCATTCACTATCTGGACTTGATGTAGAAAAAATCAAAGAAGCCTAAACCCCTTTTTAAGGACCAAAAATGGAAGAAGCACGAGTTGGAAACATGCAAGATTTGACTGTTGAAAGACAGAGAGGAGTCCAGACAAATCCCCAGACTCTTAACCTTCGGGAGAGGGACCGGCAAGTTTCCAAGTGACGGGCGCCAAAAACAAGTCATCCAAGCTCCTGCCCCTGCTCCTGGAGATTGATACAACCCTGGCTGACCAAGGATGCAGTGCTGATCAACATTTCTGTTTTTTAGACATTGAATTTGTGTCTGTTTAGACACATCCACCTACCAATTTGTTCTAAACAGATCTTCTCTTTCTCACAATCTGTGACCTCGTAAACCTGAAAAATCATTTGTGCGTCATCCGCATACATATAGAAGTTGAAACCAGCTGATTTAATAGGTGCGCTAATGGACGCATATAAATATTGAACAGTAGAGAGCTCAATGATGATCCATGCGGGACCACACATGCCACATGTTTCAGGTCTGATTCAAACGGGGGTCGTATCACTGACTGAGTTCTCTCTGTTAAGAAGGAGGTGAGCCAATTCAGGGTTCTATCTTTCACCCAATAGGTACTTAGGCAAGATAGTAATTTGGTATGGCCTACTGTATCAAGGTTGTAGTGAGATCCAGTAGAATTAGCATTCTTGAGAAACCCCTGTCATTGCTGATCTCAAATCATCCATGGTAGCCACTACCACCGATTCTGTGCTGCAGCCAGCCCAATCTGAAACCTGCCTGCGCTCCTCATGACATTATACATGAGCTTGTAGTTGCTCTGCCGCTATTGCTGCCATGATTTTGCTAATGTAGGGGAGTAAGGAAAAACAGGCAGGGCGCAATATCAATTGGGATGTGGCACCCATGATCTTAAGTATCGCCCTGCACTATGCCTAAACTCAGGCATAGCTTATTCTTAATGATTACCCGGCCACCAGCATCATGATCATTGTAGTTGGGGTGCAAGGGTCAAATCTTAAATGTCACCCCATTGCTGCAGTGACATTTCTGTTGCTGCAGTGGGCGAATGGGTATCTTGTGAACTTTGCACCACGAGCAGAGCAGGTGCTGCGGATTAGGCTTCTGAGGCAGCAGCACACAAGTATACTATGCTTTTCACATACTATGCTCTTCTGGTTAGCATGTTACCCCTTTTGAGAAGGAACCACCCATATCATTTTATATAGTAAAAATAGAAATAAATGCCAGGCTTTACACCCTTGCCAGATGGCAATTCCTCACACTCACATCCAGAGAACATGAGTTCCTTAGCCAGGTAAAAGTTGCATTTTGGTTGTGCCTATTATATAGGGGATTCAGGCTGTCTTGATGTATGTTTGAAAGGGTCGCCAGTAATATTCCTTGAGGATGGGGTAAATGTGTTTTAATTTTTCGTAGTCCCATTATATGGTGTAATGCAGCATCCTGGATGGCTTTCAAAGGGGTCAGAGTGTCAGATGCAAGGAGGGTGTTGCTTTCATCCATGTGGAAGTTGATCATGGCTTAGGAAACTGTTCTGAAACTCAGGGAGGGTATTAGTGGCTTGTCTTTAGAGATGAGCGTGATCTGGTGCCATGCTGTTGGGTTTCCTAAACAATGCGTGTTTTGAACAGGGATGGGCAAACCTTAAGGTGCTCTATTTGAATGCTGGTTCTAACAGTTGAAATAATGGTAGAATAATGGTTGAAT
This sequence comes from Ambystoma mexicanum, assembly GCF_040938575.1. NCBI lineage: Eukaryota > Metazoa > Chordata > Amphibia > Caudata > Ambystomatidae > Ambystoma > Ambystoma mexicanum. Next base: position 826,657,452 of record NC_090926.1, on the reverse strand, counting down.
AATTGGCTAGTGTTATGCAAGACTTGGTGGCGATGGCTAGTGAGTAAAACTGAGATGAATCAGGAAATGTCTGATTCGACTTGTATCCAGCTCGAATCAGCCCATTCAAATTGAAACCAATAGGCCACTATGCATTGGAAAGGGTTAATTATTTTATAAACAATAGACACATATGGATTTGAGACAAATTATTCTTTTGCAAAGAATTTGAAACTTTTGATTCGAAATAAGATACACTGAACGCAGAACAAATGCCTGTTATGAACAAAGTGTAATATGACAGTAAATAAAGCAGTTTACAGACTGAGCACTTTGAGTTTGGCGGTGCAGTGAAAAAATGAAAGCAACTCTGTTATGGGCAGTTTTCTAATGAAATTGCTGCCAAATTTGATTGTGTGCCAAATTACAGTGTTGTGTTTTAAAGTGCACAAATACTTACATTCAAGTGTTGGAGTTAAAATCCATTCTCTAACTTTTAATAAAAAAAACATTGGATACATTAACACAGGTAGAATTAAGATTCGGGTGTTTCCTCCAAAATCTCTATTGTGTCCTTTGGACTATGAAATGAGGAACTAAAAGTTCCATTACAACTCTAGTAATCTGATAGAAATTCGATTGTAACAGGAAACAGGGTTGTCCGTATTTCTGCCAGAAATACACCTAACACCAAATGAGCAAGGCCCACATTTCTATTTCATTTTTCTTGAAATAAAATAAATATTTCATCAAAATAAACTGTTTTTCGGCATAGAAAAGTATTTAACTACAAATATAAAGTGCAGCTTTTAAAAATGAATGTGGATTTTAAGAAACAAATGGCTTTAAATAAGGCTCAGGAGGCCTAGAAGTCTGTCTTCCTGCTCCCTCAGCATCTGAATGGCTCCATGCAGGAAATGATGGGCCGATTGTATCATTTCTTTAGACACCAGTACCCCCAAATTTATTGGCCGATTTATGGAATTAATGTGCGCTGAAATTTTCAGTGCAGGCGTGCAAAAGCGTGCGAATCGCAGTGCCAGTGCGAAAATCGCAGCGAAACACGCGCACAGCGATTCATGGAAGTCCGTGTGCGTGGAAATCCCAGGATGTGCGCCAAAATTCTGCATGGCGCACGCTGGCGCACACGTCTCCAAACAGCGTGCGCAAAGCGCACAGCGAAATCGCACATACCGCTGCGCACACAACAAAAGTAGGAGGAACAGGGGGCGGACATGTGGAATGGGGAACAACTCGTAAAAATGTGGGCATCACGGGGGAAGTACAGGAGGCAAGTGCACAGAACGGCCACACGCACGTTCAAAACACATATTCATGGAATCGAATGGGGCTAAGGCGTGTGCCAAAAAAGACGCGCTAATCAGGAAACACGAACGCCAGCAGGAAGCAGGCGTACGTGGACCCGCGCAGCATAAAAGTGCGCGCAAACAACAAACAAGCACAGACGCCAGGATGAATATACCGTTCCTAGCAGCAGTGGTCGTGGAATACCGCAGGAGGAGGGGGAGGATAGTCAGGCCCAGAATTTCTACACCCAGAACCAGCCTTTTTGGGATGCCTGATGACCAGGTGTATGGGAGATACAGGTTTCCACCTCACATAATACTCGATCTGGTCAGTGAGTGGGAGGATGACCTCACATCCCCCACCCTGTGCTCCCAAGCACTCAGACCCCTGCATAAGGTCTCAATGTACTGCACTTCTTGGCCACTGGATCATATCAACGGACAACTGCTGTAGTGGGGGGGGTGTCACAGGCCACACAGTCACGCTGCCTACACCAGGTCTTGGCCATCATGACTGCACGCCCATCAGTCCGCAGGCACATATACCTGCCCAGAACACCTGCAGAAAGGCAGGCTGTCGTCCAGGATTTTTACGGGTGACACACTTCCCCAAAGTGCTAGGTGCCATTGACTGCACCCATGTGGCTCTACGTCCCCCCAGGGCATCAGATCACATCTATAGAAACCGCAAGCACTGGCATTCCATCAACATCCAGGTAGTATTGGATGCCAAGGGAATCATAACCTCAGTACATGCGAACTATCCAGAGTCCACCCACGACAGTTTTATTTACAGAATGTCAACCCTAAACCGGGACCTAGAAGCTGGGCGGCATGGAGATACATGGCTGCTCGGTGAGTATAAATGCCACAGCACATGCATGCATGTCAGATACTGAGCTATGTCACAACCCCACTAATAATACCAATCACCACCTCCCCAGGGGACAGTGCCTACCCTCTGAGCATCCAAATGATGACGCCAATTCGGAACCCCACCACGCCACCCGAGGTAAGATACAACACAGCCCACATTGCAACCCGGGGCATAGTGGAGCGCACATTCGGAGTGCTCAAGTCACGCTTTTGCTCCCTTGACCGTTCTGGCGGGCAGCTGTTATACGTTCCCCCAGTAGTGTGCAGGATCATAGTGGCAGCATGTGTCCTGCACAACGTTGCAACACGCCGGGGCCTGCCCGTGGACATGGTGGTGCCCCCACATCCCCAACCACATGCACACCCGCTGCGTATGGGAGGGGAAAGGACTCGGGATGAGGCAGCCCGTACGCAGCTGGTGGCTAATTAATTCACCTAAAACCACACCCCTGTGGAGTGTACACAGCCCTGGCACATACCAGCTGACAATCAATGATGATGACATAAGGGACATTCAACTGCCACAACCATACCAGCCTGAGATTGGTCACCTGGAAGTGTTACATTGTGTGCATCCCTACCTACACAAACACCACAATGCTGTGTCATCAAAAGACACACTTCTATGCTGCAAAAATCATTACCACCTTGCAAAATACAACATGACAACAGTGCCATGTCACCCAACCCCTCCCCAGCACCGCCACCCAACACACCATGGCATGTCATGCTATGTGAGAGCAAACAAAGCAATCCCCAAAACATGACACAAGTGTCAAAGTACAGTGTCCTTAATGGAAAGTGCCCACACACAATATACTCCCAGTAATGTAGAACTAACAACACACATGACCAAATACTTACCAACAATACAATGCAGCTACACAACCTCAAACATAGCATAAACATGACAGTACTAAGTTAAAGTACTGGTAGTCTTACAACCTGATCATGCCAGCACAACGGCCACGTCCAACTGTACAGTGCTGCTGCCACGCAAATGTCCAAGTGCACTGCTTACAACATGAACTCCATCTCCAAAGTAGACGTCCTTGTGAAACCTGCAAATTAGGCGAAAGACATGGATGCACAAGCACATAGCAATACACCATGCAGTGTACAATTCAACAACAATATCCACTAGGAATGTATACACAGTATTGACTACAGACTGCCCACACAGCTCATGGGAGTCCTACGTCACAGTGTAAGTCAATGTCACTTGGGCACACCCTTTGCAAGCCCATGGAAACGGGAAGCAGGAGGGGTGTGTGTCTCACAAACCCAAGCATCTAACCCAAACTCAGCACAAGCCTGCATGTGCCCAGCCGGAATACAGTGAATGACCACAGGAGCCACACAAGGCAACACACTGCAAAAAAACAACAAAAATCAAAAATCAAAAATGGCCATGTGGGGGCCGAGGGGGGGGGGCACCCAGGAGGTCCAAGGACAGGGTGCGCACCAACACCCACCTGTGAGGATGTTGGGAAAAAAAAACACCTCCATGGGCTCATGGCCTGCACGGCTATGCCAATGTGGGAGAACTGCTGCTGTCGCTCTCATCACCCTCTGCTGCTGCCACAGGAGGTGGTGGTGCTATGGGAGGCAGCCCACGCAAAGCCCTGGTATGGTCCTCCATGGCAGCAAGCATGCGGGTGTGGAAGGTCTCGTTCTGGAGGATTATAGTGCGGAGATCCCCATGCAGCACCTGACGTGATGCCCGGATCTCCTCCCGAGTTGCCTGCATCTCAGCTGAGAGCGAACGTGTGAGCCGCTCCAGCTGCTGTTCTGTCCTGAAGTTAGTGGAAACCTCACGGTCAACAAGAGTCTCCCTGAGGTGATGTAGTTCTACCCTCAGGGCTTCCCTGTGGCCCTGGGACTCTATTGATATCGATTGGCGTAGAGTCTCCAGTGCCGCCCGTCTGTCCCTGTTGGATGTCAACATGTCCTCCCTGTGTGATTGGCAAATGGAGTCTGTTGCCTGCAGTAGTGGCTCCGTCTGCCTTTCAGGGGGGAAAATGAAAGTGGCCACCCTCTCCATTGCTTGAGCCATCATCTCAACTGATGCTGCCTGTTGGGTTGCCATACCGTAAACGGATTGTTCCCATGCGGTACTGCCTGGTGGCGTATGGCCACCGCGTTGGCGGTCACCACACCTGTTTGGGGCAAGGCGATCTGCGCCTTGCTGTGCCGGCACTGCCTGAGGCTGCAGGACTGCATTCTCCCTCTGATCTGCTGGCCCAGGAACATGATCAGATGTTGTGGAGTGTGACCCTGCATCCGTAACCACCAAAGGCGGACTTACCAACACTGACATCCCCATAGAGGGTTCTACCCCTGGTACAGGTGGGTTGGACAGAACAGAATCCCTGCCAAGAACACTTACCTGCGACGCCACATAGGTCTCATCATCCGAATGAGCACCTGAATAGAGGTCTGGGGAGGTGCACCCAGAGGCACCCCTCGACAGAATGGTCTGCAGCAAGATTGGGTTCTCACCCACCACCACACCACGTCGCCCACTGGTGCCCGGTCGTGCCTGAGATTCCTCCTGGATCTGCACCATCTTCTCAACCTCAACAGCATCAAGTGCGTCATCTCCTGCAAAAACATGAAAGACAAAAAATGGAAACAGGCATTAGCACCATAGCACACAAATAGGCCTGACAAGCTATAGAACCAGTACATGATTTACACATGTCCCGCATGACTATAACCCTCCCATGCATGCACTGTCACTGAGTGGAGGCAAAAGGCAGACACTGATGACACCAACATGGAAGAGCAACACATTTGCAGCATGCTGGGTAGCACTGCCATCACACATTGGCCTGTGAGTGGCATATCCAATACACATACATTACACATGCCAACACACAGATGGCATGTACCATAGCCATGGTACATTCCACAAGTACATAAATATGTCAGTGAATGAATACTGTCAGCCATCCATGTGAGATGGACATGATGAGATGAAAAATTCTACATATTGTGACAAAATAGGCATGTGCCACACACTGCAACACATCCAGTGTACAAAAATACAGTGATGGCAGGCTGATGTACACATCAATGGTTTGTCACTTCAACATGACAGGAAACAACTATCATGTTACACATTCAAACAGGCCCCAAAAATTCCTGTGATCAGGCCAATACTCAATTAGCCTGAATGGTCCAATCATTCATCTAACAAGGTAACACATGTGGTCCAATGTGGGGTTCATCAATGACAGAAGCATGTCACAAATGTGACAATAGGGCTGAGGAATGAGTAGCAAAAGTGGAAGAATTGAAACAATCAGCCTGAACGAACACTGAAAAATACAAACAATGTTGTTGCAAGATGCCACTTCAAGGGCAACTGCCGTAATGTTGAGCCAAATTACTAATGTGGGCAGAAGGGATACTGTCACACCCAAATCCAAGGCTGCTGAATGTTTTGGATGAAGCACATGGGTGACCCATACCACTGAGGCACACACACCCTCACCTGGCACTCAATCAGAACCCGTCACCCAAACAACATACACATGCATTACACACACACATGCATGGGCACTCACCGGACAATGCATCATAATCAGGTAGTCCTCCCACACCTTGGATCTGTTCATCTGTGACGAAAGCCCCAGCAACAGACTCATGTTCAGTGAGTTTGTTGTCCTCTTGTGGAGACCCACCACCAGTCACCAGAGTAGCGGGATGATTTGAGGCCAGCGTGTTCTTTGCTCTGCGTTTCAGGTCATTCCACCGCTTGTAGCAATCATCAGCTGTGCGCCTCACAAATCCAAAGGCACTTATGCGGTCAGCGATGGTCTGCCAGTGTGCCTTACTTTGACCAGGTGTGGTCTTGCACCCTGCAGTCACCAGCATTTCGTGGCTGTGTGCTGACACATAGCCCACAAGTGCATCAAGTCCCGGATCATTGAAGCAAGGCTTCCTTGAGGTACCGGAGTGTGTAGCCGTGTCTGGGGTCTCAGCCTGTCATGCCAGAGCACCCTTCTTCCTCTTCTTTAAAGGTGGAGCAGAGCCAGAGTGGCTTACGCCGCTCTGGTCAGTAGGGGCAGAATCACCGGTGGATAGGGCAGTAGGAGTGTGGGAATGCACAAAGACCATAGGTCTTGATGCAGGCATTGGTTGCAGGGTAATGTTGACAGGGGGAATGTCAGTTTGATGGACTGGGACTAACACTGTCCTGGCTGGGAGAGTCAGAGCTTGGGCGGATGGAGCTGCAGCTACTCCTGCAGCCTCCCCACCCTGCATACTTGGGGCAGCAAATGACATAGCTGCCCCAGATCCACGTGTATTGGTGACAACAAATTGCATCACCACACATGGCCTAGACTTGCTGAACTGGAAGTCATCCAGGGAGTCATCCTGTGCCAGGTCAGGTGCCACAATGGGCTGGTCCAACAGGGGCTGAGCTTGGATGGTGTCAGCCATGTTTCCCTCCACCATGGGGGGGGGCATGGGTGTCCCTGATTGATCCTCCACACATGGGGGCATAGGGGCACCCTGCAAATCCCGGCCACGTCCCCTACTGCGCCCTCCACACCCACCTCTTGAGGGTCAGCCACCTTTGCCTCCCTTACCGCTTGATCACCTCCCAACCATGGCACTGATGTTGTTGTGCGTATGGGAGTTGCAGTAAACTATTGTCCTGGGCAATTGGGGGTTAAAGGGGAAGGATAACAGATGGAATTTGTACCCTAGTGCTCTAACAAGGCTGTCTGTGACCCCTGGGGGAAGATGACGGGTCACACAACACACAGGCAGACCAAAATCAAAAATAAATGTGCACGCAACCCCTCGTAGACCATGTGCATTAAAATATGAACCCGCACTACGCTGTGGCACCGAGAAACACAAAAAAAAGCATACGCGTAATACACGCAGCCTACAATGGCCACTGAAGGGGAACGTGACACACGGGGCAAGCACAGTTGCTAAGTACGTGCGGAACTCACCGTCTGCCTGGAAAAAGAACGTGAAAAATATGCACGTGTGCGCGTTGGCAACACCCCTGCCAAAAGAAGAATTGTACGCTGTCTGAGAAGATAGCACAAAAGGAGAAGTAAACTCAGTTTGAGGAAACAGGCCCAACAAAAAATCAGAAAAGATCTGTCAGAGGTAACAGGGAGTACGAACTAGAAACGCTGTGAAGTAATCGCGTGTGAAGTACAGATTTCACCCACTCGCTCTCCACGAAAAACACGTACAAGGAAATGGAGTCATACACACAGCTTTTAAACCGGCCCACACGTACACGTCAGAGATGCGTGTACGTGGGCGCTTTCATCCAATTACACGCGATGACACTAGGACGTGCAGTTTTTCCACGTGTGCTCTGTCATCACGTGCTATGAGGGAAATGCCCGTGCGCGTAATGTAACTTGTGCGCTTACGCGCTAAGGGCCTTTGGTCCAATGGAATCTCGTGTGTGTGCTGACGCGCTTACACGCTAAGGGCCTTTCCTCGAATTACACGCTGACGTGCAAGATTTTCACATGCCAAATCACTCCATATCAAGCTGGCCACGCGAAAACACACGGAAGACCACGCTCCTGCCCTGAAGGCCATTTTCCTGCCCCCCAGAGCCCCGAGTACGCTCCCATCTGCCATCTGCTGCTGCCTGACTGCCTGCTTCCCACGTGCCCTGCTATTTGGTGCCTGCACATCAGCCATCTGCAGGGGTCCAGTTGCTGTGCCCACCCCTGCTGGAACAGAAGACTCCCGACTGGGATACCATCGCTCCACAGCCCAGCCCCAGGACACAGTTGCCCACCCACGCCTGCCTCGGGGGTCGCCATGTCGGGGCAAACAGCATCTGTGACCACTGGTGACCCCCAGCCAGAGGGGCAGAGGGCCACCAGCTTCAGTCAGAAGAAAGTTGGTGTCCTGGTGGAGCATGTCCTGGGGCATTATGATGCCCTCTTCGGAACATAACGCGCAAACAAGAAAGGACGGGATAGTATCTGGGACGACTTTGTGGTTGCCATCAATGCGGAAGGGGTGGCAACCCGCAACATCAAGCAAGTCAAGAAGTCCTGCGAGGACTTGAGGTCCATGACCCTCATAATGGCCCAGCGCCTCGTGGAGGAGGGCCAGGGCAGCATGAGTACCATCCAGATGAGGATCCGGGAACGCGTAGGCCTAGCGCTCTACGCCCAGATCCTTCGGAGGCAGACCCGTCTGGAGTTGAGCGGTAAGTGGCCAAGCATTGCTGTGTGAGACAGGGCATGTTGCAGGGTGCTGGTTGTCTGATACTTGCCTGTATGTGTGACATAGGCCATGTACGTATGTGTGTTTGCAGGGACATCATGGTCATGCATGTGAGACCAGTAATGTGTGAACCACATGGTTGGTGCATGTGTTACAATGCAACATGTGGAGCAGCATGCAGAATGCACACATTAATGCATGCCTGTCTCTGTTATTGGACATGGATGTGGTGTGAGAGATGGGTGCTGCTGTCATGGACATGTATGGTCTCCATGTCTGTGTGTCTGACTTGCGTGTCTGTGACTTGTAAATGCCATGAATGCATGACACATGTCTGTGACAATGTTCAGATTCACTGATGCAGCCTACTCATCCACTGTGTCTGGGGTGCATGAGGCCAGATGGATGTGAGTTTCAAACCAGCATTGTATGTTTCAAGAGTCCCTTGGACATGTATGCTAATGTTCATAGCATGCGCCATGCCTGTTACTGCATGTGTTTTGCCTGCACTGACACATGTGTTGTTGAGGGACATGATGGAAGTGATCTTTGACAGTGCCACTCATCTGCTATTGCTTCCTGTCTAGGGGACCATTGTACAGTACCCCGATGCTTGTGTTCTATGTCTCCCTCTACACAACGGCAAGTGATGAAGCGGGCGGAGACGGCACTGTGGAGCAAAGCGGCAGGGATGCCCCCACCGGCCGGCGACACAAAGCCCAGTCACCCTCCCAGAAATTACCATTGTCCGGGAGTGAGGGGACTGGTGCTGCGTCTGCCACTACGGCTGCAGCGGAAGGGGTGGGTGAGCCCCCACAGGGGCTTGCAATGGCAGAAGACGGTGTGGAGCCATCCAGGTTGGTGGTTTCCACAGAGGAGGAGAAGGCCGCTACTGAGCCGCACATGGGGCCTGGTGGGGGTGGTACCACTGGTGCAAGTGGTGCAGTCCAGGGGCAGGGGCAGGAGACAGCACAAGTCGCTGTGGAGGGGCCTGTGCATGTCACTGTCCCTGACACTGTGACTGCACCACCATGCACCAGCAGGGATGCTCCATCCCTGGCCCGTCCACAGGTAGGGGGATGTCCATGTCATCTGACACTCCTCTACCTGTGGACGAGGGGACCCCTGACCGTATGGAGAAGGTCCTGATTGGTGTTGCGTTGCGCACGCGTGACATTCGTGATGACGTGCGTGCTTCCCGGGGGGAGCACGCACGTCATCACGAAGAGCAGCATGCCAACGTTGCCCAGTTGGGAGTGTCCATGGTCGGGGGTTTTGTACATGTGTCGGCCACTCTGGTGGCCCTCTCCTCCTGTTGAGACTATGCGCCAGTCGTTCTCCATGCCGTCTTCTGGCCCAGATGCCACCAGGGACCCTGTGGACCTGCCCTGACCAACGCAGCCAGCTCAGTGGGAATCCCCTCCCTGCCACAGTCGGGAGTCGGAGGTCCAGCAGGGGTGGACACACCAGCAACTGGACCCCAGCAGATGGAGGATGTGCCAGCATCATCGGGCATGGCACGTGCACGACGGCATCGGTGGATTCCATCAGCCTGGATGCCGTCGTGCTGGCAGAGGCATTTGCGTCAGAGGCAGCGGCAGGCTCAACGTGGGAGGCATCCTGGCTCAGGGCCATCTACATCAGAGGGGCAGGCATCTGCCGGAGGGCAAGAGGACCCCTGAATGGGAGTGTCTTCCGTGTGGCAGCGGTTGGGCCAGCTGATAGGTGCGGAGCGGCGGCGGGCGGAGGAGGCATGGCTCACAATGGTCAGGGCGGAGAACTCCATACGCAGGGAACTGAGGCGGGCTGAGTGCCTCGAGGGAATTTGCAGGGAGTTGGAGGTGGACATGGCGTAATCCCTGCGAGACCTCGGGGCCAGAGAACAGTCCTGCCTCCAAGACATTGAACGGGAGTTCAATGATGCCCTGGCCCATGACATCAACAAGTGAGCCATTGGACTTGCCCACTGCCATTGTATATAGTTCATTAGTGTTAAGTTTCATTTCTTTTTTCTTTCATTTGGGGCGCATGGACTATGCCCCACATTTTTGTATATAGTTAGTAATTAGGTAGGTTTCATTTATGTCGTTGGGCTCATGGACCCTGGATTTGCTATTTGTACATAGTTTTACAGTGGATTTTTCTCATTCATCTTTTTTTTTTTTCACCATGGAGCAATGGATATTACGCTTTTCTTTCCCTTTGGATTTGCTTTGTTGAACGGTGACTTTGGACACATTTTTATTTGGATTAATTTGGATTCTCATTTTATTTATTTATCATTTTTTGGAACATGCTGCATTTTGATTATTATTGGCATTATTGTGTGTTTTGATTTCATTCCCTTCATTTTGACTTGAATACATTTTTGTTTCTTACTTCAATGTGTGGTCTTCTCTCATTGGTTTCATGCATGTCACAATGTGGGTTTTCTGGCAGGTGCCTGTCAATGCTGGGGGTGTGGGGGTGCTGGGGGACATGTGTCGGGGCCTGCTGGCAGGTGCCTGTCAATGATGGGTGCGTGGGGCGGCTGGGGGACATGAGTGGAGGCCTGCTGGCAGGTGTCCCTCATTGCTGGGGGGTAGGCGTGCTGGGGGACATGAGTGGGGGCCTGCTGGCAGGTTCCCCTCACTGCTGGGGGGTTGGGGTCCTGGGGGACATGAGTGGGGGCCTGCTGGCAGGTGCCGCTGACTGTTGGGGGTAGGGGTGCTGGGGGACATGTGTTGGGGCCTGCTGAGGCCCACACTCATGTCCCCTTGCACCCCCAGCAGTGCAGGGCCCCTGCCAGCAGGCCCCCACTCATGTCCCACTCATGTCCCCCTGCATTCCCACCCCCCAGCAGTGCAGGGCACCTGCCAGCAGGCCCCCACTCATGACTCCCTGCACCCCACCCCCCAGCAGTCAGGGGCACCTGCCAGCAGGCCCCCACTCATGTCCCCCTGCACCCCCACCCCCCAGCAGTGCAGGGCACCTGCCAGCAGGCCCCCACTCATGTCCACTCATGTCCCCCTGCACCCACACCCCCCAGCAGTGCAGGGCACCTGCCAGCAGGCCCCCACTCATGTCCCACTCATGTCCCCTTGCACCCCCACCCCCAGCAGTGCAGGGCACCTGCCAGCAGGCCCCCACTCATGTCCCACTCATGTCCCCCTGCACTCCCACCCCCCAGCAGTGAAATGCTGATCTCATGACACAAACCAAAAGTCAAAACTATGTACATCAACACATGTCCGTCACACACATACACTGGTTGGCATTGCTTGTGTAAACCCACATTTTCACATGAATCAAGCCAATGAGCAAATCCCACACATGGACCAAAAAAATGAAAATGTATTATGTACATGAAATCAAAAATGAAATGAAAGCATACCAAAATATGAAACATGAAAAGAAAAGCATGTGAAAATGATGATTGAATGAAAATGATAACCAATCCATATGAATTTGAACGAAACACAGTCCAAAGTCAGCCTCCAACAACGCAAATCCAAAGGAAATGTAAAAAAAAAAGAAATCCATTGAGAAAAATCAATCCATAGTCAAACTATTTACAATCCATTGTCCGTGAAAAAAAATTCCATTGCTCCATGTCCATAATGCAAAAAAAAAAAAAAAAGGATACATGATGAAACTATACAATCCATTGTCCAAGGATGTAAAGGGTCCATGATCCCAACCAAACTAATGAAACCTACATACCTACCTACGTAAAAATATGACTATATACAAATTTGGGTGGCATTGTCCATTAACCACAAATAAAAGGAAAACATAAAGGAAACCTAACTCTAAAAACTATTTACAAGGGCAGTGGGCTAGTCTGACGGCTCACTTTTGGATGTCCCGGGCCAGGGCATCATCAAACTCCTGCTCAATGTCCTGGAGGAGGTCCTCTTCCATGGCCCCGAGGGTTTGCAGGGACGACAACTCCCTGCGAATTGCCTCGAGGCACTCGGCCCGCCTCAGGGCCCTCCGTATGCAGTTCTCCGGCCTGACCATTGTGAGCCGTGCCTCTTCTGCCCGCTGCTGCTCCACATCAATAGCATGGCCTAACCGCTGCCACATGGAAGACACTTCCAGTCCTGGGTCCTCTTGCCCTCTGGCCGATGCCTGCCCCTCCGATGTTGAAGTCTCCAAGCCATCATTGCTCCCACCTAGAGCCTGCTCCTGCTGCTACTGTCCATGTGCCGTGCCTGATGGTGCCTGCACATCCTCCGCCAGAGTGCGCAACACATGTAGGGACCCACCAAGCAGGTCAGAGCCCATACGTTCGTGGGACCCCTCATCCGCAGGTAGTGGAGAGGCAGATGACATGGCACTCTCCCCTACCTGCGGATGGTCCTGGGACAGGGCTTCCCTGCTGGTGCATGGTGGTGCAGTCACAGGGTCAGGGACAGTGACATGCACAGGCCCCTCCCCGGTGACCTGTGCTGCCTCCTGCCCCTGGTCCTGGACTGCACCACTTGCACCAGTGGTACTACCCCCACCAGGCCCCATGTGCGGCTCCGTAGCGGGCTCCTCCTCCTCTGTGGAGACCAGCAACCTGGATGTCTCCACACCATCTTCCGCCATTGGAACCCCCTGTGGGGGCTCACCTGGCCCTTCCGCCACAGCCGTTGTGGCAGACACAGCACCAGCCCCCTTGGTCCCGGATGATGGTATTTCCTGGGAGGGTGGCTGTTACTTGCGTCGCCGCCCAGTAGAGGCATCCCCACCGCTTGGCTCCACAGCGCCGTCGTCGCCCTCTTCTTCACTTGACGCTGGATAGAAGGAGACATAGAACACAAGCATCAGGGTACAGTACAAAATGCCCTAGACAGGAAGTAATAACACATGAGTGGCACTGTCAAATGTCACTTCCATCCTGTCATTCCACAACCCATGGGTCAATGCACACAACACACATGCAGAAACAGTCCCGGCGCCTGCAATCAACATGAACATCCATGTAGAAGGGCCCCTGTAAACCAAGATGTTGCCTTCAAAGTCACATGCAGCCATGGCGTTTCAAAGTCACACACACACTTCTCTGGCACACACACACACGTGCACCATATAAGTACATGACATCAGCACCCATTCCTCACCCCCCTTCATGTCCAGGAACAGAGACAGCCATGCTTTCATGTATGCATTCCGCATAGAGCTCCCCATGTTGCATTAAAACACATGCACCAACCATGTGGTTCACACATAACTGGTCTCACATGCATTACCATGATGTCCCTGCACACACACATCCATACATGGCCTATGTCACACATACAGGCAAGCATCAGACTAGCAGCACATTGCAACATGCCCTGTCTCACACAGCAATGCTTGGCCACTTACCGCTCAACTCCGGACGGGTCTTCCTCCGAAGGATCTGGGCATGGAGCGATGGGCCTATGCGTTCCAGGACCCTCATCTGGATGTTACTCATGCGTGCCCGGCCCCACTTGGCGAGGCGCCGGGCCTTGTGGAGGGTCCTGGACCTGAAGTCGTCCCAGCGCTTCTTGACGTGCTTGATGTTGCGGGTTGCCACCCCCTCCGCGTTGATGGCAACCACTACGTCGTCCCAGATCCACTCCCGTCCTTCCTTGTTGGTGCGTGATGTTCCGAAGAGGGCATCATAATGCCCCAGGACATGCTCCACCAGGACTCCAACTTCGGTGGCAGTGAAGCTGGTGGCCCTCTGCCTCTCTGGCTGGGGGTTGCCAGTGGTGCCAGATGGAGATGTTCCCAACATGGCAACTCCAGATGCAGGAGTGGGTGGGCAACTGGGTCCTGGGGCTGGGCTGTGGAGCAATGGTATCCCAGTCGGGAGTCTTCTGTTCCAGCAGGGGTGGACACAGCAACTGGACCCCTGCAGATGGCTGATGCGCAGGCACCAAATAGCAGCGCACGTGGGCAGCAGACAGTCAGGCAGCAGCAGATGGCAGGTGGGAGCGTGCTCGAGGGTGTGGGGGGCAGGAAAATGGCCTTCAGGACAGGAGCGTGGTCTTCCATGTGTGTATGCGAGGCCATCTTGATACGGAGTGATTTGGCACGTGAAAAATGTGCACGTCAGCGTGTTATTCGAGGAAAGGCCCTTAGCGCGTAAGCGGGTCAGCACACGTACGTGATTTCATTGGACCAAAGTCCCTTTGCGCGTAAGCGCGTCTGTGACGTGTCGCGCATGGGCGTTGCCCTTTCGCGTGTCAAACTTCACGCGAACCCCAGGAATACACATACCCCACTCGCACAGGGACCTTTCGTGTGTAAAACTTCACGCGAACCCCAGGAATACATGTACCCCACTCGCACAGGGCCCTTTCGTGTGTAAAACTTCCCGCGAACCCCAGTTAAACACGTACCCTGCTGAAATGACATGTGTGACTTCCCGCGAACCCCATAATACACATACCCTGCTCGCACAGGGCCCTTTCGCGTGTCAAACTTCCCGCAAACCCCAGTTATACACGTACCCTGCTGAAATGGCGTGTGAGACTTCCCGCGAACCCCATATACACGTACCCTGCTGAAATCGCGTGAGACTTTCCGCGAACCCCGTAATACACATACCCTGCTCGCACAGGGCCCTTTCGTGTGTGAGACTTCCCGCGAACCTCAGGAATACACATACTCCACTCGCACAGGGCCCTTTCGCATGTAAAACTTCCCGCGAACCCCAGTTATACACGTACCCTGCTGAAATGGCGTGTGGGACTTCCCCCGAACCCCATAATACACGTACCCTGCTCGCACAGGGCCCTTTCGCGTGTCAAACTTCCCGCGAACCCCAGTTATACACGTACCCTGCTGAAATGGCGAGTGACACTTCCCGCGAACCCCATAATACACATACCCCGCTCGCACAGGGCCCTTTCGCGTGTGAGACTTCCCGCGAACCCCATAATACACGTACCCTGCTGAAATCACGTGTGAGACTTCCTGCGAACCCCATAATACATGTACCCCGCTCGCACAGGGCCCTTTCGCGTGTAAAACTTCCTGTGAACCCCAGTTATACACGTACCCTGCTGAAATGGTGTGTGAGACTTCCCGCGAACCCCATAATACACGTACCCCGCACGCACAGGGCCCTTTCACGTGTCAAACTTCCCGCGAACCCCAGTTATACATGTACCCTGCTGAAATGGCGTGTGAGACTTCCCGCGAACCCCATAATACACGTACCCCGCTCGCACATTGCCCTTTCGCGTGTCAACTTCACGCAAACCCCAGGAATACACGTTCCCCACTTGGCTTTTCTGTTTGGCAGCCCTGTAAACTGGTCCAGGGTTAGCGCGGCCCTTTGCGCTTAATTGGGAATTTCAATGGCTTTTCATTGCGCAAGGGCGTTCTTGGGGGCGTAACTGGCACTGCTGCAGGGTTGCTGCGCCACTCTGCGCCACAGCTGGTTTTGGAGGCTAAAATCCATGAATACGCTGTGCGCGGAAATCGATTTTAGAAGAAGTATAATGTGAAAAAAAAGGATTCTGAAGTTGTAAAACATACCCATCACGTACTTGGTGGCCTTTTTCAACCTTTTGTGTGCCCTGGTAATAGTTGTAATGTTTATATGTTCTACCCCTGTCCAATTGGTATTATGGGACATGGTTCATATGTAGTTTTTCCTTGGTAATATCTCAAGGGAATTATCAAAATCCTGCGAGAGCAATTTCGTTGTAATGGGAAGAATTATTTTGTAGATACCAAGGCATTTCACTCTGTCCAGAGTGTCCCTGGTTGTTAAATTGCACAATGGATGTCTGCAGAATAGTGTAATTATTGCAATCTAAATGTGTGTTCTCATGGAAATATCTTGTGGAAATGACCATAACTGATACATTCTAATATAGTTTTATCATGGTAATAAGGAGAAGTATATATTTTGAGCAGTAGCGTTTGCACATCGAATACCCTATGGAGAAGTTTTATGGTTGAACAATTAATGGGTATATCAAGCAAAACGAATCTCTTTTTCTTTGGATACAGTCTATGGTGATTGATCAGAGGTGTCGCTGGGGGTGTCTCTGAGGGCACTATAGCACACGGTCTTTTGGATGTAGCCCCGGATAGAAACTATGGAGATCCAAACAAAAGGCTAGCTAGCTCGAGTCCAGACAGTTCTGGCTTTAGTTTAGCCCTGGGTCGTTTACAAACCTAGCAACACCGCTAGATAGAACAAAAGTGTAATTATTTTGAACGGAGGAAATGTAAAATATGATAGGTGGTGCTTTTATTGTTTTTTTGTGGTGTTGTTTTGAAGACAAATACAATTTTGCTTTGATGAGGAAAGGAGGGGTTTTATAATGGAGAGCCCAGCTTCTTCTCCTTTTATTCTTTCCTGGATGAGGACACAGAGACTTTTCACAATCCGAAAATATTTCAGTTTATGTTGTACCTACTAACATATTTTGGACTTTACAAAAACATATTTATAGTGTCTATTTCTTCAGATAAAGTGTGGAATCTCAAGAGTAAGGTTTAAGACTGTAGGAAAGTAAATAGAGAATATGTTTATTTTTTTTTAAAGAAACTCAAAGGCTATTTTAAAAAAAAACCACCTTAGACAGGTAACGCATGAACCTTTAATTATGTGTAAATGTAATTATGAAAAATATTGCATGCTAGATTTTGCAATTACCACCGTCAATTCACTGGAATATTTTATGTTTTCTTTTTTTTAAAGGATAATTGTTATAAATAATGCACTTATAAATTATCGTGAATAATCTTAAAAGGCATTTGTTTATGTTCTTAAGTTAGTACTTAGCATACTTGCAGAGTTGCCTGGATATTTTTTTCCGAGAGGGTGCATTTCCAGGATCTGTCCGTTGCACATCATAATCCCTATAAGGATTAGATGTGTAAATCTGGGGGATGTATCTGATGGGCAGACATGTAAGCAGGAACAAGTTATCTGACATTTCTCTTTGTTTTCTCTTTTTCAGAAATGCTTATATTTGTCCACTTCTATTTTCGTCTCTGAGTAATGTCATTACAAAAAAGTTGAGGGTACAGTTCTGTAAACGTTTCCAAATCATGTTTCATAACTAAAGAAAAATGCACCCCACAATTATTTTGCAAATCATTGCATCACAATGAATAAGAATCATATCAGGATGTTTCTAGCAAGTCATAGAAGATCATTTAACAAAAGCCTGTCCCACTTTATATCTCTCTCACCAAAGCAGCTAATTCTAAATTAGTGAATAATCAGATTAATGTCAAATTCTAAGGATCTTTAATACATTATTAACAGGTAGATCTAAATATCTCCCAATAGCCAAGCAGCTTTACCTTGAGAATTCATATCTTCTCTTTTATGTAAAGTTTTATGTAAATGCAAGGATAACTGAAGTTGTTCAAGGTTTCAGATTTGGAGGGACAACTGTATATGA
The DNA here is from genome assembly GCF_040938575.1 of Ambystoma mexicanum. Lineage (NCBI taxonomy): Eukaryota > Metazoa > Chordata > Amphibia > Caudata > Ambystomatidae > Ambystoma > Ambystoma mexicanum. Next base: position 826,639,685 of record NC_090926.1, on the reverse strand, counting down.
TACTTTTGTTTATATTTGTTAAGTGGGTCTTTGGAAAATGGATAGGGTAATTTGAATGATATCCCATATAGGCAGACATTTTAAGAAATAGGAGTTTCCATTTCAGATTGAATGGTACTCAATGAGGGAGTTTAGAACGTGTACATCATGTGTATGTCAGTTGATTCTAAGAACTGCTCATGAGCTCCATTGTATTGGTTCTGGGTGTACTGTTCACATCATATTGTGATTCTATTATTCAGCACCTTTTGCATCTAAAACATCTTTTAGAGCAGGAGAAATATTTTTGAAATACGAATCAGAAAAATGGACTGGAGCATGAAGATGAATTGATATTTAAGGTGACTTGTTTTGCATATGTTGGGCAGAAATACAAAGTTTGATCTTAATTAATACATTATAAGTAGGGTTCACATTGTTATGATATTTATTTTTTCAAATTGTCCCTCTATATTTACCCATATTTGTGTTTTGCTCGTGTTATCCAAATGTATCTGCATTATATTTTAATGTTTCTGTGTAAAATAGATGCAACCATTTTTTCCACATATATTTAATATTTAAATGTAGTGCTTGGAAACCTGTAATGGGATGCTCAAAGAACTGGGTTCTTACAAATCAAGCCACAAGCCATTTGCATCTTCAAGATACATGACCTGCTATTGCTGTTGACCTGGGAAACTTAATGTTGGCCATTTAAACAATGATATAATATAATGTACTATATAATATTCATTTTATTTTCCTGAGTTCTAAGGTAGCGTTTAGATAAGACAGTGTAGTTGGTTTTCAGCACTTTTGGCAATTGTAGTTACCTGATTGCAATATGCAATTTTAACTGATACCAGGTGTGCATTAGGAGGCAGTGATATTACTGTTACTCTTTTCTCAGCAATACAAGGTAATTTTCAAATAATATGAGCTGTCTGTTTTCCTGTGTACCTGCTGTTTGGTTCTTTTGCTCATTTGAATCCACTTAAAACTTTCCATAAGCATACATGGCTGGTAAAGGAAAAGATGCTGTGGAAAACACCCATTAGCAATTTCTATTGCCACTGGGTTCTGATGACCAGGTCAGAACATGGACTTGCACCAGTATGTGCTAATGTATAATCATAATATTAAGTCTATGTGTTAAAACCTGCGTAATAATTGTGTTTAAGTATATACGAATATCTGAATATGTAATTGCCCCAGCTACTCAGGTACATCAAATAATGTTTTTATCTCGATTGTTTGCCTTTGGTGAACTATATAACACAAGTATGGGGGTAGGTTTCCTCCATACAAATCATAAGTGGAAGGGAACAGCAATTTCTGTTTCAGAAGAAAACCAAGTGCAGCAAGTGTGGGTATTGCATCCAATTACCAATTTTTTGAAACCTGTAAAAAAGCTTTTGTACCATGTAGTGTGCTCTGTTTGTAGTGTGATATGTAACATATTTTGGTAAGAAAATCACTACTTCACTGTTTTCAGCCATTTGGGAAACCTGCTTTTAGAGCAATTGCTAGAGGGAATTATTTTAGAGCAAATCATATGCTTGACTTTTGTGAATAGGGTTTTGCACAACTTGACCTAGTTTTGCTGGTCACTATCCTATTGCATGCATTTTCTTTTGTATTATTTTTTGGCTAAACACAAAGTTCAACCTTAACAATCACAGAATCAAACAAAATAAATAAAAAGAACAACATAGAAAAAAGAAACAAATGATGAAAATCACATACACAAATTAAATAGGCATAAAACATACAAATCCAATGTGATACAATTTCATCATTGTTCATTTCAAACAAGGCAAACACAATTCCCAATCCATTCATCATGTACTAAATCAATTGAAGCTTAAAGAATTTAACAATGTAACTGCTGCAATACTTAAATACCTTTTATCACCTTTCAAGCATGATTTCCAAAATGAATCTGTATCAAAAATATTCCTTTTTCCATAACATTTTGAAAAGAAAATCTGGAAATTCGATGATAAATGTTCACAATTCTTTATTAAATGTTCAAGAGTTTTAACCGAACCATCCATTTCACAAAATCGGCATGTCAAACTATCCGCAGTGGATTCCTTAAAACATATTTGCACTTCACGAGTACTGTACAAATCAGAAGAATCTTGAAAAGGATCTCTTCAGCCGTGGACACGGGAATAACCTCCAATGCGCAACTACTTGTGCTCATGAGAAAGATGGTTCATACTCCTCTTTGAGTGAAACACTTCAGTCAAAATGCACCAATCTAATTTGTGTAGACATTTTTTAACCCTTCCAGGTGTTTGTTTCAGTTTTTCAGTTGTTAACACCAATTCATTCAAAATGTGTTCACAACATTTTCCAAAGTCTACTACAGCTTTTTCCAATTTCAAATTTAAAATGTTATTCAACTCTGCATAAAGAGAATCTAAGAGAGGGAGCAGCAGTTGATTGTAGAATGCTAGCCACTTACAACTTACTCTAATCTTGATACCACAGATGCCCAAATCATGCAATATGGCAGATGTAAGGACTATATGTGGAATTGCCATAACTTGTCCCCAAACCTTACCTTCCATCTTTCCCAATATATCATGGACCCATAAAGGGTACATTTCTACACCATAGGTGTGTCTCAGAATAGCTAGTGTAGTATAATATTTTAACAGAGATAGCATTGAATGTTTACAAAATGTTTTTTTTTTTAATGAACGTATTTCATCTGTCTAATTATCTGTTCAGTATGATGATCAAAAAAGGCATGCAGGCTATCTTTACTTATTGTAGTTGACAGGTAAAAACCAAGATAAATAATGAAATTAAATGAAATTATATTTTATTTGTATCGCGCTCATACACAAGTGTTTCAGAACGCGACCAGGCAAAGGGTGGGGAACAAGGGAGAACAAAAACAACAATCTTACTAGGCGCAGTGACATTGAGAACGTGCAAGTGCATGGGAACTTGAAAAGGGGGAAATGCATGGAAGGGGGGAGAAGTGGAAAGTGAGGAGATGAGAAAACAGAATAAATAATAAGTAAAATAAATAAATAAAGGTGATAAACAGTGGTAGTGCAGCCAGCAAGTGGCAAGTGCTACATTAGTCAGATAGGGAATATCTGATAAGTGTAGAAGAAAAGTGGGACAGGGACTGTATGGGTACAGATACAGATTCTAGTGCAAGGGTTGGCCCGGAGGCAATGCAGGAGGGTGGCAGGGTGAGCAGGTACCTGGGCACGAAGGACGGAGGGCGGCCAGGTGCACGGTGCAGAGAGAAAACAGATCAGCATGGGGAGAAGAGGGGCAAAGGCAGAAGCGAAGAATAAGGTCCTGAGGTGCATCCGGAACCAGAGATAATTCTCCTCAAGTTTCAAGGTGGCCGGGAGGCTGTTCCAAAGGGAGGCCCTGCCAGAAGACAGAGATCTACTCCTAGCTCATTTCTTTGAAAAATGACTGACCCTGAGGGAGTTAGAAGTAGAGGAGTGAAGGGCTCGAGAGGGGAGGTATTTACAGAGGGATAGTTGAAGGTATTCTGGACCCATACCCCAGAAAGCCTTGAGGACAATGCAGAGGGTTTTAAATGTAATCCTAGTCGGATAATTTACCTTCTCCAGTCTATCACCACACATGGACCAGTTATCTTTCATAGTACCCTTTGCTTTAATAAAGGTCAGAACCTTTGTTTCGTCAACATTTACTTTCAAGAATTTTTCTTTAGCATACCTTTCAACAGCTAAGTTCCCGCTTTGCAGGCCAATTGTTGTGGTGTCAAATAGGAGAAAGTCATCCGCGTATGCACACCAAACTCTTTGTAAGTCACCAGATTTTTGCAGAGTCAGGTCTGCATCTTCAATCTCACCCAAATCAGAGACAGACAGGTTGAAGAGAAAAGCCGCTAAAATACAGCCCTGTCGTAGGCCATTCTCAACAGGATAGTTCTAGTTAAAGCCCCAGCCTCATTCAACCTGACCTGCACCACCGTTGATTCATGAAATTGTACTATTAGCTTCAGTAGTCCCAACGGAATGCCCCATTTGTGAAGTTTCAACCATGAAAGATTATGGCTTACTGTGTTAAAGTCTGCCCTTAGATCTATGGAGGCAACATGGATATTCTAGTACCGACCTTCAATTATGAGATTTTGACAACATTTAAGAATGTAACCATTTATGATGATAACATGTGCTTTTCTGAAACCATTCTGCCATTATTGTAGTCTCCCCTACTCCTTTACCCATGTTTAAAGATGTTATCAAAGAATTGCAGGAAAGATTTATTGTCTGCATGAATGATAGAGCTGGGGCGATGGGGCGATAGATGTTAGTCTCACCACAAAGCCCACGTTTAACCATTGGGAGGATACAGGAGCAGACCATGAAGGGGGAAAGCGACCTTCCTTTATAATGTTATTAAGAAGGAACAATAGTAATGTAGCCTAAGAATTTGTATTTCACTTAAATATTTCTTTTGATAGTATATTGGGGATAATCACACTCTGTCACTCTTTTAATTGGTGCAGGCTCCAAGAAGATAACTATATGATTCGCCTGCTGTCTATTTGACACATGTATTTGTAGGCCCTTGCCCTCAGTACCAATTTAATTTCCTTCATATAGAGCTTTTTTCTAGCTCTTTTGGGGTCACCCCTAAATATGTAACCCAGAAAGCAAGGCCCCTTATCAATGGAAACTTAGGTCTAATGACTTCCGCAACCAAAGAGGAACCCATATGAATAATAGATATAATTGTGAACAGCAGATCACAAAGCTTAACCCAATGAATGTCTTCTGAACTTATTACAGTCAGGATGGGTAATTCTTTTAAAAAGGCCACAATTGCTGTTCTATTAAGGACCATGTTTTCATCATCCTTAAAGCAACTCTCTATCTGAAACCTATGCGGAAGAGTTCCACAAGGAGGCTGCGGGTCCAATGAGTTAGTACTATTGCTATCACCCACAGAACGACCAGACAGTAGCAAATGTCCTGCCACCTCATTACTATCTTTACTGCATGCCTCTCGTAAGACACTGTGCACTCTGGTACTACTATTAAGAACAGGAGGGTTGCACTTCTATACATGGAGGATAGAGCAAACCTGCAACTTTTCATGGACACCAAATGCTTTAGGATCCAAAACAAATTGACCTTCTGTTGAAACTGAAGGCATTGTATGCTTAAATACAGAATGCCGCGAATCGAATGCATTTAGTGGTAATCCAAAGACATACCCCCATTGTACTAGCCTCTGAATTACGAGGCTTCTTGTTTGCTTACAAGTGGCCCAGGTCTTGCAAGTTCCCAAATTGCTGGCTAAGGGCAGAAGTCACCGTTTTGCAGTGATTATGCCCACTTGACAAAGACATAGAGGAAGAACCGGAATCTAACCACCTTGTATTCCCACTTGTCAAAGGGCTTGTAGGAACACAAAAATTCACCTGCCCTATATTCCCATTTTTAAGGATCATATTAGATGTTGGTGGCGGTACAAATTGACTAGTTTCAGTCAAATCACAATTGAAACCGTTTCTAATATCCTTAGTGATGTTAGACGCCATTGATTGGATTTGGAAAACAAGTTTTTGAGAATGTGGGATATGAAATGATATTGATCGAGCCATTCTGACAGAAAGACACTGTATGCCGCTGGGGCATAGCTGATTCTGCCATACCGCCTCTATCACAGTGGGCAGGACATGCCTACTATGTTGTTGCGGATACTGTACATGGCTTTTTTGTCCTTTCCAGCGCTGTATCCATCATAACTCCTATTTCCTGACAGTCGTCAGTCATCAAAAGCCGACTCATCTTCATTTTCAGAAGAGGTATCAGAAATCAGATCCTCTGTCAATTTACCATGCTTAAAGTTCCCCTTAGTTGGTTAGAAATTAGAATTTATTTGTACTGCCCTTGGTTAGTGCTTCTTTTATTGACAGATTCTGTAGGAATTTCCTCGAAGATTTTTTATTTCTATTAGTAGCCTTCTGATTTTTTAATTTTAAATTTTTGTTGCTGCTTGCATATTTTATTCGCCTTATGAGTAGACTTTCGATGAAGCTGTAATGTCTCGATGGAACCATACGTCTGAGGGGGGGAGGGCATTACTTATGGCAACATTACCATGTGCTTCCAAATTATCACTTGAAGTCAGGACGCACTGGATTTTTGTATTCACCCCTCAGCTTTATCACTTTGGCTTTCAGCCCCCAGGTGGCCTTTGAACATGATCACATTTGTATAATATTAATATTTATATTACTTTGAGTGGGCAAAGAGTCCAAGTTACAGCGCTGAGATGACTCTGTATTTTGAAGCAATAGAATTGCTTTGGAGATATCAGACATTTCCAAGTGGACTCTCTGTGATTTAGATGTAAAACATTTGGCGTCATTTGTGGCCGTGTCCAGCTTTTTCTGAATGGCTCCCAAAGCGATAGCAGGCACTGGACCACCACTTGTATGCCATTTAATGCAATCAATTTGTTTTCCGAATATATGGAACTTTCAGCTTTCTGTTTCTCCAAAAGCCTAATTGGAGTGTTTTCCTCAGGAGTATTGGGACAGTTTTTTTCTGAGTTTAGGATGAGGGGTGCGGACATACAATAAAACCGATACATCTGTCTCTTAATCTCCACCCTCTGATTCCCAAAAATGTCTCTTGGACAGGAGAGTGTTGTTTATCCTAGTGACATTGTCCTTGTACTATTATTATCCAATAATGTCTCAATTTCTTCATCAATTAGGAGGGAACTTGTCACTTCCACATTAAGCTCAGAGGCGGCAGGCACAAAAGCCATGATCAATATGCACGCTAGGTGTACCACCCATGTGACTCTCATTAATCCGTTGGCAGATCAAAGCTTATGCCCTTCCCCGAGTCCCCCCTGTTTATCCAGAGATACAGGCTGAGGAAGGTTCCTTGCCATTTCAAATGTTCTCCTCCGCTATAGCCTTGTCAGAATTTTATGATACGCTCTGTAGAGCATACATGGCAACAATTTAAAAAGAAAATATGTCTGACACAGTTGTTGCCCACAGCCCGCCAAAACTGTAAAACAACTGCTTGTGTTGGCACCTGACTTTGCACGCATTATTAGGCTGATTTATACGTTTCCCGCCTTTATCGTTCATGTTTTGCCCTCCTTTTACGATGGAGCATATTCTCAAAAACGAACGCAAATTGAAAAAAGCAGAGAAGATGCACTTTTTTCATTTGCGTTTATTTCAGAAATGTACTGGTCACTTTATACTTAGTGGCGTGCTAATTTCACATTAGTTGGACAACAGCATAACAGGGGTGTATTGAGAGCAAACTCCAACACTAATGCAACACAGGGTGCAGGGAATGGTGTGATTGCTGGGAGTGAATTTCACAGCAACATGCCTCGATATGGCCCGGAGCTGGGAAAAGTGACACTGAGAAATACAAAATGTCTGTCCCTGTTTTAGGGATAGAAATGCAAGTGGTTCACTTTACACCGCTATTCCCCATTAAAAAAATATAAAAACATGACAGGAAAGATCTTTCCATGCGAAGAAGATCATACTGCACCTGTTCCAAACAGATGCATGATATGATATGATATGGCATTTATAATGCGCCTATACACAAGTGTTTCAAGGCGCAACGAGGCACAGGAGGGGGAACAAAGGGAGGACAGACAATGATCATACTAGGCCAGGTGCCATTCAGATCATGCAAGTGCATGGGATGGGGAACGAAAGTACAGGGGGGAGGGGAAGGGACAGTGCAGTACAAGGGAATAAGTAATCCCAAAGTAAGTAATGGCCAGCAGGTGGCAAGTGCAAAGGTAAGTGCATACATCAGGTGTCAAGTGCTGATGGTGGGACTGTAGGGATACAGGAACAGTCCCAAGTGTGGGGGTTGCCAGGCAGGCAGTGCAGGTGTGTGTGACTGGCGGGGAAGGGACCTGGGCCCGAGATCAGAGTGTGGCCAGGTATCCAGTGCAGTTTCAGCCTGGAGGTCAGCAGGGGAGAGGAGGAGAAAAAGCAGAAGCAAAGAGAAAAGCTTTGAGGTGCTTCCGGAACCAGAGATGGTTCTCCTCAAGTTTCAGGGAGGCAGAGAGGCTGTTCCAGAGGGAGTCCATAGCCGAGGAAAGAGATCTACCTCCACCTTGTTGCTTAGAGAAGCGACTGACCCTGAGAGAGTTGGAGGCGGATGAGCGCAGGGCTCGAGAAGGAAGATATTTAGGAAGAGAGAGTTGAAGTATTGAGGCCACCGGCCCCAGAAGGCCTTGTGGACAGCGCAGAGGGTTTTGAATTTAATCCTCGCAGCCAATGGGAGCCAGTGCAGAGATTTCAGTCCTGTAGACATACAATCCCTGGGCTTGAGGCCAAGGACAAGTCTCACAGTCCTGTTCTGGATGAGGGGCAGAGGGCGGAGAGTAGAGGCAGGCAGATTTAGAAAGAGGCTGTTGCAGTAGTTCAGCCTAGAGAGAACCAGTTCTGGGGGAAGGAGAGGAAAGGAAGAATACCTCTGAGGAGGTGCAGCTGGTAGTGTGACTTCTTAGAGACGTCCGAGATGTGAGGATAGAAGGAGAGTGTGGAGTCAAAGATGATCCCAAGGTTTTTAGCCTCGCAGGTGGGAGTAGGAAGAGGGCCAAGAGAGGCCGGACATAGAGAGACAAGAAAGGAGGGAGTGGGTGTGCCAATGAGGAGAATCTCAGTCTTACTGGCATTAAGGCAGAGGTCATTGTTGGCAAACCACTCCTGGATAGTAGACAGTCAGTGATGTGAGATGGAGTGGAGGTGGCAGAGCGTAGCCTGTAAATGAGCTGAGTGTCATCCGCATAGCACTGAAAGTTGAGGCAGAGAGCGGCAATGTGGTGGGCAAGAAGTGGCAGGTATTGGTTGAACAGCCAGGGAGAAAGGTTAGACCCCTGTGGGATACCACATGTAGAGAAAAAGATATCTGAGAGGAAGGACCCAAGTTGGACCTGGGAGGGTCGGTCAGAGAGGAAAGAAGTCAGCCACGCCAGGGCCTGACCGGTGATACCCAGGTTATCACAGAGACATTTCAGCAGGATGGCATGGTTGACCGTGCCAAAGGCAGAAGAGAGATCAAGCAAGATGAGGACACAGGGGGGTGTTAGAATCATGGTTGGGGAGCAGGTCTTCACAGATGTTCAGGAGAGCAGTTTCTGTGCTTCTGGCAGCTCTGAAGCCAGACTGATGGTCATGAAGAAAACCAACAGATTCAGTGTGGAGATTGAGCTGGGAGATGGCCAGCTTTTCTAGGAGTTTGCCCCAGGAAGGAGTGGCTGCAGAAGTCAGCCAGGGAGTTGATGTGGTCCTTGATGGTTTTGTAGGCACAGGGGTGGACCTGTTTGGATGAGACTTTCATAGATCAGACTTGTCTAGAAACCTTGTCACCGGAGAGCAGGGGAAAGCAGAGAAGGAGGGAGGAGAGGTGGCTGCAGCAGGGCCAGTTGAAGAGCAGGGAGTAGAGGGAGGGGAGAGGTGGAGAGTGAGGACAGGATGTCCTGTGTTTTAGAGATGAAGTGAGAAGCCAGTGCCCTGCAGAGGGCCTGGGAAGGGACAGGAGAGGTAGAGACTGAGGCAGAATTGGCCAGTTCCGTGCAGATTTTTAAACAATTCAGCCGAGTTGCTATATGCCGCAGAGACGTGGGCTTGTATATGAGCTCTCTTTTTAGTGAGGACAGAGCCAGTATTCCCTTTGAAGCAGGAAACATCCTTTGGGGATGTCTTTGTTTTGTACTCTTTTTAAGTGTGTCCCATTTTAGTATGCTCCATCTATAATGCACATTCAAATACCCTTTGAGCGTAAGGCACATCTTTTTTGGCTCACATTATAAAATTCACTTCTCGATCAATTCTCAAAAATATAGCATCTAAAAAGAGCACAGATTCCTCATTTTTGGGAAATGTTGCGTCACCTTATTTTCAAAGGTGACATTCACATTCGTAGTGGGATGTAGTGCAGCAGAAATTATACGCTTGCCAGATCTCCTGAATGCATTAGTGTTGGAGCCTGCGCCAAACACTACTGTGTGGCACACTCCCAGTACCCATATAGCTTGTCTTGAACTCAGTGCTGGACGCGTTGGCACATCTGGTAGACTAGGGGGGTGTTGGAGCAATCCTTTTATTAGATCTTTTGGCTGCATTTGACACAGTTGATCATTCCATCTTGATCTCCCGTCTCTCTCAGACGCTGGTCTGTCTGGCTGGGTCCTCGCTGGTTCCTGGTCTTCTTGTCCGATCGGTCTTAGTTTTTCTCCCTCCCTCCTTTCCGTTCGGTCCCGGTCTCATTGTCCTGTGTTGACCCCAGAGATCTGCACTGTCACCTAATTTGTTTAAGGTCTATGTTAGATCTCATTTGCTCCTCATCCAGGCTCATGGGTGTTGTTAGTGGAAACCCCAGGCCACCCCAGACACTCAAGCATGCACCTTCACACACAAAAGCTCCCACTCGTCTTGCTGTTCTGGCGTCCCGGCGGCAACTGATGCACATGGGCTCCCGTTTATTAACTGCGCATGCGTGGCCCATAACGAGGCTCATGCATGCGTGTAACAATTCGTATCGGTCCATAACAATGGGCTCCGCTATTACTCCAATGCGGATAATACCCATATCCTTGTTCATCTGGACCTCTCTTGAGCCGATACAGCTACTCGCTGAGGAACTGTCTTGAGGACCTGGGGGCATGGATGATGAGCAACTGGTTAAAGTTAAATGGTAGCAAGACCAAGGTGCTGGTTGAGGGTACAACATCTCCCCATTTGTTCTGGACCGCTGAATTCTGGCTGACCAGCCTTGGCCCCCTCTGTGTGCCGGCTCAATCGGTTAGGAATCTGGGGGACAAAATCTCTGCTTCTTTTGCCCTGGATGACCAGGTGGCCTTGGTGTGCAAAGCTGGTCACTTTAAGCTTAGCATTTTGTTAAAGGTGCTGACTTTTATTCCTGCCGAATGCCATGCTCTGGTGGTGGCTGTTCTGGTCTTGAGCACTCTTGATTATTGTAACTGTCTGTATCTGGCTCAACCGCGTTATGTGATTAACAGAATCCAGTTACTGCAGAATGCGGCTGCCAGATCCATACTCCGCCCCCCTTTTGGATCCCATATGTCTCCCCTGCTGAAGAAATTACATTGGCTTCCTGTCGCCACTCGGCTCTTCTTTAAATCTATGTACATTGTGCACCGTGCTTTCTATGGCTTGGGAGCTAAGTATTTGCAGGCCAAATTTGCACATTATGTGCCGACTCGCTCCTTGAGATCTTCTTGTAGTAGTTCTTCGGTACCGATTGACACTTTAGGGAGGACAAGCCTTTTCGATGGTGGCCGCAAAGGCCTGAAACGATCTTCCTTTGGTCCTACGGGGTACTGTGGAACATTTCATCTTCCGCAGGCTACTGAAAAGTACTCTGTTCTTGCGACAGTGCCAAGATGAGCTTGGGCGTACGTGCACTTTACCAAGTTCATTTAACATAACATATGGTTGATTGGAAATACAAGGGGAAAGGGATAATGCCACTGCTGCCACACTTAACAAAAATGCATGACAGGGTCAGAAAATAGACTATCACGCAACGTGTACTGTCCTGTGCCTATCCCAAACAGGTGCATGGGTATGTCGTGGTTTTCTGTGTATTTTTAAAGAACATCCCATTTCTTTTTTTATTATTCAGGCTGTGCTTTAAAACTCTCAGATGCGCCCATTGATAACTCTGTCTCAATGCAATGTCATGGCGAAAGGATACATACATGTCAAATGAAAACATATATATATATATAACTTGTAATTATTTCACTGATGGAACAACAGAGAAATACATCAACAGTTGGCAAAGATGAACACATGTCTTAAAAAATGCCAAACAAAAAGAAAACACGAGGGAGAAAACGTAGAGAACAATATGACAACGCATTAAATGTCGGTACAGAAAAAACGAGGTCGGCTACAGATAATTTATGGGGCAAAGAGGTAGTGTACCGGGCTGGCGTTGTTTAACGGCCATGCTTTGCCTCCGATTCTTCCCCAGTGACTCAATGAAAGCCCGCCATATGCTGCGGCTCTCTCAGGAGGCGGTGTCCCTCCCCAGCAGGCTGTATGGGCAGTTTCGCATCCGTTTTCCAATATGCCAGTTGCAGAGCAGTGCGCACACGCGGATACTGCATATTCCCTGCATGAATCCCACTAAAGTGCCTGTCAGCCAGGGCTCACAATTTACAGTTGAACTTCTTTATGACTCAGCCAGTGGGGGGCGGGGGGAGTTATGGATAGCAGGCGGCGCTAGGAATCAGGATCAAACTGAATGGGTTTCCTTTTTATCACTTTTTTACCCCGGTAAAAAATGCCAATCTTTTATTTTCAAAGGAAATTAATCACTTGACCAGACTAGATGATCAGAATGTTTTTTGTGACTCAAGGCACAGCAGTCACGGCACTTGCATTGGTCTCTAGACAAATTAACTACCACCCGCAGCACAGAAAATCCATCGCGGGACACAGCAGGAATGCAAACAGAAAAGCCAAGGAAACTGCAATCCTGTTTTGACAGATAACCCCTATTACAGAAGTAAAGAGCACACAAAAGGTTATATTTACTGTATGGGAAGGGACTGCATGATTTAAAAAATGAAAGGTACCGCAGCGGTAACCAAGAATTGCACGCTGATATAAACTGCTAAAGGGGTGAGCTCCCTGGCTCTGCTTAGTGGTCTGATGTCTTCGCGTTATTTGCCAGTGTGTTAAGCAGACGGGCAATGCGTGGGTGCATTACAGCTGCACATTCACTGACCAACCTGAGCTAAATCTCTGTATTTCTTTCCTTTATAATTCACTTTATAAACCCTCATTTGTATTTTCTGAAACTGCAATTTGTAGCTTGAGTAACGTGATTTATTTAATGCCGAGGACAGCTGTTCCCTGTGGATGAAAGAATGAACCCATGCTCTAAGAATCGTAATGCTGGGACTCGTAATAACCCATGTCTTTCATGATTCGGACAACGACACACTACCGCATGCAGCAAACGCCTTTACCCATCTTTTAGTTCAGTGGCAAGGACATTCGTTCACCACAACGCAGCTTGTACACGACTATATAGAAAGCATTCCCCTTGTGTGCCATACCGCATGGCCTTTCCAGGGGGAGTATTGCAACATGGGTTGATCATTGGATTTTAAGGCACATTTGGACACATTTATTTTCTCTAAACCGTTTTGTTTTTTTAAACAGCTCTGGATGGCAGCTGATTTGATTGTATATAGATGATTGCTGATGCAATGATTATAAAATTGCACGCCTCTTCGAAAAAACTGGATGCATAACACGAACATATTTCTGCCACATGGCATGTATTGTATGTCTGCTCTAGCTGTGGTTAGATATTCAGTATATGGCTCATGTGATATCTGATAGGGACATTCATAACTAGGCATTTTAGACCAAGTGTGCTCTCCTCGCTTTGCTTCACCATAACACCACACACACACACACCCGCCCCCGTTTTGCTAAAATGACATGGCTACGTTTCTGTAGTAAAACGCTTTGAACTTCAGTGAAAATAAACTTTTTTAAAGGGGAATTATGATTAGGCTCTTCTAATAAAAACATGTGCAATTCAGTGAAGAAATGTTGTTAAAAGGAAGTTATGGTTGCAGTGCAGGTCTAAATCTAAAAACCACAGAAATGTGTCTGTTGTGGTAAGATGATTGGTCTTTTCCCACCACAACGTAGGTGGATCTGAAGACTGATATATTGCTGACGGAATTGAGTGAGCAATGCGCAGCTGTTGCCAGATACCCTGCTGTGGAGGTGCGCCACAACGGTCGAGATTAGTGATCCATTTGGACATGCCAGTCCCCACAGCACAGTTGATGAAGACTGTAGTATTGTTGCTGGCTTTGCGCGAGCTAAGCGCAGTTATTGGCAGTTGGTGCCCGAGGATCATTCCTTTGACTGGTAAGCACCCTTTATTCACCTTGACCTGCAGGTTTTGAAGATGCCGAAATATTACTTGTGTAGTTGCCCTGAGAAATAAGTGGACAGGTGCCTGCTTCCTAGCTTTCTTCAGACATTGAACTGATGGGTACAGGGCTTGAGACTGACAAAGCTGGGGGTGATCTCAAAGTGAGCGTTGGAGGATGAGTAAAAAAAGTCACCTTTTTGCACAACAAATCCTCATTGTTCTATCTGTCCAGTCTGGACGGGTCAACCTCATTGTAAATCAGAAATTTCTTACACAGCAGTGACAACCCAAGAATGACTATCCCCTACAATGCCATGGATCATAAAAGAGGCAAGCCACAAAGGTGATGGGATATTTGAAGGCCACAGGTTTTATTAAATTCAGTTAGATTTATTTTCCAGACGATCCATAAACAATCAGCAATGTTAATTATATACAGTAGGGGTGTTACCCATGTCTTAAAATCTCTTGTTAAACTGTTCAAACAAATACAAAGTGAAGTAATAGAACTAAGTATCTGGTGAGAACGATGTGTTATAAAATACTAAACAGCATGGTCATAGGTCATTGTGGAAATCAAGAAAGGGAGATTGACTCAGAGGCTGCTATCAGTCACAACACGTTGGTGACATTTAATCTGGAAGTGGTTTTAGAGTGAACAGCCCCTGGCCAATTTGGTAGATACCATGAACAACAAAGAAGTTGTCAGCTCTACATTTCTCTCATCCAAGCACAGGGAAGACGAGGAGGTAAGACCTCAGCAAAGAAATGAAAGTCAACCTAGAGGGAATCAGCACCAAACAATGACAAAAGCAATTAAGACGTAAACGACAGAGAAAGAAAGAACACTCTGAAGCATCATACTCCTTTTATTTGAGAGGCTCTCGCCTTTGGGTTTTAGTCTGGAACTTCAGGCTCTAAGGATAAAAAAGTGGGGAGCAGGGTTATTGAGATATCCCGGGTTTCAAAGGTCCTCTTGCTAGAAAAAGAAAATAAAAGAATCATCTTACAAACAAGAAAAAGTTTCTACCCTAAACTGAGACTTATGGGATGCGGGGACTCGAAATGGAAGAAAATTGATATATTGAAAAATAAATAAGAGTTTATCATGCTGGAACTGGCTGCTGGAAGTGCTGGTGCGGTTAAGAGACAATTCATCCTAATAAAGAGGCAGCCAAATTACAACTGCTGCCTTGGAACTCCTGGGGTCATTCGCATCTATAGGGACATGTGACTGCGGTTTCGCCACAAACTGTAATCCAGCTGCAAAAGGGCCCATGCACCGTCCAAATGGGGGTTTATTTTTCGGAGTTATTAATAAGTTGAAATCAGCAGATTACATCAAATCTCCTTGAGCAAATAATCTACTTGCAGTAGTTATAGAAGTTAGGGTTGTAATCCTATGGACTCATTGACAATATATACGCACGTACAACATTTGTGGATCAAAAGTTATTAATGACTACGCTGGACGTTTTATTGAAAACATGAGCAGCAAGGGAGCAGGGATCACTGATACAAATTAAGTTAAGTACAAATATTTGTTTTTGGATGCACTATCCATAAAGCAAGTACATTCAATGATAAATACATGACAGAATAAAATAGAACCTGGTTTAAAAGGTAATCACATATACTTAAAAAAAAGTTTATTTAAAGACACTTGGCGACAACAGAGTATGATGACATCATACCACCAGTACATAATCATTAAAGTATTCCTACTCCATTGGAGTAGCATTACGTGCCATCTGCATCCGAGTCCTCAGTTAATGTCCTCAAAAACGGCATGTTACCTCAAAAACGGTAATCTCCCTCAATTTTTGTTGATGGGGGGTCACAGTCTCGGAATGGGAGAACGCCTTCCAATACACTATACAAAAATAGAGACTCTTGACTACCCCCTCATTATTGAACCAGGATTGGGCTAGTGATATGTACTGTCATCTTAATTAATAACTTCCCATTTACCTGGTCTGATCACATGTATCTAACCAGCATTATTGTTTTGGAATTACTCAGTACCATAAATTTCCACATGCTGTTTGTGCAACACAGAAACCATCGCTTATACATACTTCAAAACATACTACAAAACACTCTTCATCAATGAGTCCGATATGAATTTATTGTTTAGACACATTTAGAAAAAGATTTTGTGAAAAACTTTAGAAAAGTTGATAAAAACAATGCTTTCACAGGCTTCTGCATGCCTTGTGTGTGTGCTTCCAGGATGTGGGCTGGGATGTCTGGTCCCTATACACATCCTGGGTGCCAGAGAGTCTGGAGTGTCCTGAATGCCTGAGACCACCGTGGTCTGTGACTGGTCCACGTATGGAGTGAGTGTTTGTGAGCAGATCTCCCATTGGGTTCTCTCCGTTTTGGCGCGAAGGGAACTTTGGATAAGAGGAGGCTATAAATGCCACTACCATGTCGATCTCCTGAGTTCACACTCACACCGAACAAAGGAAAGGAGCCAAGTATCCTGCAACTAAGAAGCCGAGTCGAGGAACCACTGGTGACCCGCTGGTGACCTGCTGGAAGTTTTGGCAACCTGAGCTCGCTGTCGTCCCGTGTCACCCGTCTGCCTCTGATGGTCCAAGAAGGTCTGTGAAGACGCTTCGACCCATTGCAATAGGGCACCTTCACCAAATCCTGCAAGTAAGCCTTCTCTGAAGTGTCCATGGGCCAACCAGTGGGCTGATCAGCTTACGCAGGACCTTTGCTCTGTCTCCGCCGTCGTTTCGAGAAGGCCCTCGAAACTTGGTATTCTGCTAACTCTGTGTCCACGGCACCCTCACACTGAATTTTGTACACTTGGCAATCTCAGGTCTGCACCCGGACTGGAGTAAACATGGTACCGTGTTGCCCTGCTGTGGCAACGTCCTTTGCAAGTCCGCTGCATTTGTGACCCTCTTGCCTCTGAAGCCTGCTGCAGTGAAACTGGGGAAATTCATCCACCCAGAGTGGAGAAATCACCACTGTCTCGTTTGGGAATCCTCGCTGGAACTCAGGAACGAAAAGGTGCCAAGACGTCCATTTTGCCGCCGTCGAACCTGCAACCGAATTGGACTAAACTGCTGAAGTTTGGGTCTCCTTGCCTCAGGGACCGGTGAGTAACCATTACCCCAACCGGTGGCCCCTAGCACCAGAGCCCAACATTATGCATGAGTGGTCCCTCAGGGTCCCTCTCCTGTCCACTGCTATTGCGAAATAGTGACTCTCTCCCAAACTCTCGAACTGCCAAGTCTTCTAGTGTAGATCCTTCTTGAATAGTGGGAACGCATTCTTCATCGCCTTATCCACCTTCCTGAGCTGCTAGAGACCCTTGAAGAGACCCTGTTTTGCCCTTTGGAACAACCGCATGCACTGGCACACATGTACTATTGAGCACAAGGCTCCACTCTTCTTAGGGCTTGGACTGCTTCTTAGTTAGGTGAATCGCTGATGTTGAATTGGGTCTAAAGATTAACTGCACTGCCTGTTTTCGTCCCCTCTAGGTTGCAAACATATTTCGTGCAGTCATCCATTTTCACCCCCCCTGGTCTTATATATATATATTGTATTGAGTGTGATGTATTGGTTTACTTAGTGGTACTGTGATTCTTTGCTATAGTATATGTTACAAAGGCCTTGTAATAAATGTGTCTATATTTTTGATATAACACCTGTCTGGAGTAATTTGTAAGTGCCTTTGCTCTGTGTGCTCATTGAAGTCCTTCAGTCACCCTCACCCCTCCTGAAACTCAGGGCCTCATTACAACACTGGCGGTAGCCATGCCGCTATTGGCGGCATGGCTGCCGCCAAAATCGGGTCTGGGTCCAGGTTCCCTGAATAGGGAATTACCGGGCCATTCTGGGTTCGGCGGGCACAGTAATTCCTCCCTCCAGGAACCCGGGCCCGGACTTTCCCCATTCCCATTTGAGCCCCCATAGGGCTTAATGGGAATGGGAGATGGAGCAAACAACGGGCCGATTATGAGCGGCCCGTTGTTTGCTCCCTCTCCCCCTCGCGGGACCCAGTAAGGACGCCTGGTTTGACCAGGCGTTACTTACTGGGTCCAGTGAGGGGAGCTTGTAATGAGGTGGGCTTAACGGGTCCGCCTCCTTTAGCGGAGCCCGTTAAACCGTTCCGACTCAGTCATAATGAGGCCCTTAGTCTTGACCGCCTGCCATAGCTACCCTGATTGGTCTGGCTTGTCCAGAGGTTACCCTGCTCCAAGAAACTAGGTTGGACTTCTGAACCTCTGCCCCTCCCGGATAGAGTTCATAAATCCTTCTTAACAGCTGGGGAGAGCTGAAATCTTTTGGAGAAAAGTTTTCAGGCAGTCTGGAGAGAGAAGTCCTTACAGAAACAGACGAGCAGAACTGGGTTCCAAGCAGCCTGAAGAATAAGGAGCTTGCTGAGGACAACAGAGAGAGGATTTCAGCTGAGTTTCCCCAAATGAGAAGTCACATTGAAAAGGTAACTTAAACCCTACATGTAAACTCAAATTGACCCGCATGCCTTCCATGGGAACATTCTGGGTACAGAGGGTTGGAATACAAGGGAATGCTATAGTGACAATGATTCGCATGTGGTGTTAGATATAATGGGACTCATTACAAGAATGCTGGTCTGGTTGTTACCGGACTGGCACACTACAAGTCTGTGGGTGGGTGCCTTCCCGTCCTCCAGAGTCAGTCCCGGCGGGTAGAACGGCACCTACCCTAAGAGTTTCACAGATGCACCGGCACCGCTATTAATGGTGCCGGTGCTTACGTGGTCCCCATTCCCATTGAGTCCTATGGGAGTCAGTGGGAATGGGGAATTACATTTTCCAGCGCCTGACTTCACGGACTGCTGGGGCTGCAATTCCCCAGTGTTTCTGGCAAGTCAGGCACCAGAAAAATGTGCAAGTCATACTTGTAATGAGGCCCAATGTCCTGTGTCTTCCTTTTACATTGAATATGAAGTGACATGTAATTTCCTAAAGCCCAATGCTTTTATATAGAGAGGCAAGTTTTAAAACTGAATACATTTTGGTGCAACTTAAAGGCAGGCTCATTTTGTGAATATAGGCATCTTTAAATAGAATAGTTGGCTCATGCTGACAAAGAATCACAACTGTCATTGGGCCTCATTACGATTATGGAGGTAGTCATGCCCTTAATAAGCGCATGGCTGCCTCCATACCGTGTTTCAGCACCAGGTTCCTTCAATGAGGAATAACCGGGTCATTCCAACATTGGAGGACCCGGTAATTCCTCCTTGAAGGAACCGATGCCCATTCCCATTTGAGCCCCCATAGGGCTCAATGGGAATGGGGATGGAGCTAGTAACGGGCCCGTTAATAACGGGCCCGTTTAGCTCCTTGGTCCCCTCGCAGGACCCGGAAAGGACGTCTGGTTTTACCAGATGTCCTCTCCGGGTCCCGCAAGGGAACCTCGTAATTGCACATCCCGTAATGAAGGGTGCCGGTCCCGTACTGGTACCCTTCATTACGGGAGCACAAGCCTCGTACTGAGGCCCATAGTACATTCATGACACAATATCACCTACTGTGATATCATGCAAAAATTAGCATGCCGGGGTGAGTCTAGTTATAATGAATATGTGTGTGAAAAAACGAAATTAACACAGAGATGTCAGTATCTTCACAGTGTAAAGTGTTAAAACCTTGCAGTCGAAAATCACAACTAGACCCAGGCATAATCTGAAAGATAAAGGGTATTTCAACACTCCTGATGCTGATGTATGCAAATGGCAGGACAGTTCAACTTTGCAATATTTCCTAGCCCTTCAAAAAGTGAATAAATTGACCTAAACATTTCGGCTATGAGAACAAATCATGCTCTGCCCTCCGTCATTTAGCACTCACATTTGATAATCTGGCCCATTGTGTTTTCCAGATACAAGCAAACCTACAATGATTATATCACAACGCTTAGTATCTTTTGGAGTATAAATATATATAGTATAATATATTCATATATGTCTATTATGCCTTCATTGTAGCGCAAAGCATAGTTAAGCATAAGGCAAAGTCTATATGGTGTTTTCTCAATGTCATTTTTATGGCTCTGTGAAAACAATTCGAACGTATTGCAGAGTAATACTTCCAGGCCACCTACTTTGCATACAAAATTACAGAGTTGTACATTAAGAGATTCATAGTTTAAAAATGTTTCCTTTGATTGCATTTTGAACAGCTTTCAACATGTTTTTTCCTCCCTTATGGCAAAATAAAAATTGCCTCACATATCTCAAAATTGTCTGCTTCAATTATTCTAATTTTTTACAGACACCTAGATTGTATCTGGTATTGGTGCACTGAAAAAAAATGTGAAAATCGACTTGGACAATTTTGGGATGTATCTATATATGTTATGTTATGTTATTTTGCATTTATATAGCGCCTTATATACCATTGGTATGGTCTGAAGGCGCTGGTAGGTTGAACGCCCTTGGGAACCGAAGTTCGGGTCAGTAGAGAGAGTAGGGGGGAGTCAAAAAGTGCGCGTGCGCACTATGTATGTGTGCAGCTGGTGCGAAGGCAAGTGGTAGCTGCTTCTTAGCTGTAGGTGTGGTGGTTGAGAGATCAGGAGTATGTGTTCGCTCTGGTCGGCTTTATCCGGAACGAGTGTGGCTGCGTTAGGCCTGAGAAGAACGCCTGGCTGGGTGGTGAGAAACCAGCAATGTTTACTTAGAGTGATGTGGAGTAAGCGGGAGATGTAGATATGAGAACAGTTATACCGAATGGTGTCATAGTATCTCTGTGTTCTAGATGAGTGGTGGTGTAAGGGAGAGAGTAAGCGTGGGGTGTGGCGTGATGTATGTTTTCAAGAGTTTCCTTCATTCCAAGGCATGTTAAGTATCGTCCGTTGCATATAATCGCCCGTTCCTCATACTCGACCGCTCCACACATTCGTCCAGTCCGCACCCTACGTTTGGTTCGCACCCTCGTCCAGACCGCACACTTCGTCAGGTCTAGACACTTGTCGAGACTATATGCTCGTGTAGTTAATCCACTCGTCCAGTCTACATACTGGTCGAGGTAGGACACTCGTTCAGTCCATAATCAGTCGTGCGCTCCCCACACTCATGCGCTCCCCACACTCATGCGTTCCCCACACTCATCTACTCTCAAAATCATCCGCTCTCCACTCTCATCCGCTCTCACTCTCGTTCGCTCTCCACTGTCAAACCGCTCTCCGCACACTCACCCGATCTCCACTCTCACCCGGTCTCCACTCTCACCCAATCTCCACTCTCACCCAATCTCCGCTCTCACCCGATCTCCGCTCTCACCCGATCTCCGCTCTCACCCGATCTCCGCTCTCACCCGATCTCCATACTTATCCGCTCTCCATAGTCTTCTGCTCAGAGAGGGTAGGAGGGTCAGAGGGGGAGAGAGAGGCGGCTTCGGTTCTCGCTAGGGCTAGGCGCGCAGTTTTTAGGGAGGGGAAAGGGTGCAGTCGGGTGGGGAAGGTGGCGGGTGTATGATGGCGAGGCGGGGGGTGGATGGTTGTAGGGTGGGGTGTGGTAGTGGGGAGAGCGGGCATGGGCAGTGCTGGCGGGTCGGCGGTGGGGTTCGGGAGATGAGTGGTCTTGGGGTGGGTGGCACGCCATCGTGCCCCTCTGGCTTGGTGTTTGGAGAGGGTGCTGGCAGGGATTGTGGAGGAGGGTGGGTTGTCTTGGGAGCGGGGGGGGCGAGGGAGGGCAGATCGGAGGGTGGAGGAGGTTCATGGGAGTCGTTTCTGACGGGCATTGGTGGAGTTGGTGCGCTCATAATTGGTGTGCAATTGAGTTCACTTCTAAATGCAGGTGGGAGACGATTTTAAGTTCGACTTTCCCAGAGAGGCTCTTGGGCGTGACTTCTAAATGTGATTGGGTGCACTTCTAACTGTAGGTGGGAGCAATTCTAAATTCAAATTTCTAAGGGAGGGTATAGGGTACAGATTTGGATGCGGGAACAGTTCTAAATTCAACTTTCACAGAGAGGCTACTGGGCGCAGCTTTTAAATGGATTTGGGTACACCTCTAAATGCCGTTGGGTACGTTTCTAAATGCAAATTGGACCAATTCTAGATTCAGCTTTCTCAGAGAGGCTGCAGGGTACACTTCAAATGTGAGTGGAACAATTCTCAATCGATTTTCTCAGAGAGGCTATTAGGCGCAACTACTAAGTGCAATGGTGTACACTTCGAAATGCAATTGGGTACACTTCTAGATGCAGGTGGGAGCAAATCTAATGGAGGAGGGAGCAGTTCTAAATTCAACTTTCTCAGAGAGGTTGATGGGTACACTTCTAGAATGTGAGTGGGAACAATTCTAAATCACTTTCTCGGAGGGGCTGCTGGGTACACTTCAAATGTGAGTGGGAACAATTCTCAATCAACTTTCTCAGAGGGGCTATCCGGCGCAACTACTAAATGCAATTGCGTGCACTTCTAAATGCAATTGGGTGCACTTTCATATGACACATGCAAGGAATGAATATGCATACTTTATACAAACTGTACACAGAGTGTATGAGTATTATTACAGTTTGTACTTTACACAACTAACAGTACGTATATTACACAATTAACATTTCTGAAAAACTCACATTAAGGACTGCTCTCAGTTGACCTTCATGTAAGTTTTATGGTGATGGAATAAATGTACAATTTCCATATATACTGTACACAAAGTGTATTGTTTTACAGTTCATAAATAACAACATTAACATCTATAAACTTTCATCAAAGCCAAGTGACAGCTGACTTTGATGTCAATTTTAAAGTAATGGGATAAATGTACAATTATCATACGAAAAACCTACATGTACATTGGTGATATTAATATTGTGCATATGAATACTTACAATGTGTTCTTATGACACTTGCACCTAATACACACGTGCTTACTACACATAACATGCAGAAGTATAAGTGTTCTCAAATGCACCTAGGACACATGCACCTAAGACACATGCACCTACAACATAGGCTTCTATGACACATGCTCCAATGACAAATGCTTCCATGGCACACGCTGCTACCACACACATTCTTATGACAAGCACATTTTTCACACTCTTATGACTCACACTCCAATGACTACCCTATGTCAACTGCACCTGCAACACATGCTTCTATAACTTGTTCTCCTACAACACACACTCCTATAATACATGTTCCGATGACAAGTGCACCACTACACATACGATGTAGATTGAAAATGAACATCTTCAGAAAACTCACATCAAAGGAAAGTCACAGCTGGCTTTTGGTGTAACTATTAAAGTGATGGAAAAAATGTTGAACTGTACAGTGTCTGATTATTACAGTCTACATGTAAGTGATAGATGAGTTTGATATTAGCTTTAAAGGGATGTCATAAATGTACACTTTTCATGTGAAAATGTACACTTTTCCTTCACAAATATACACTTTAGGAGGCACACAAAATCCTACATGTACATTTGTTATATCAACATTGTTTATATGGCCACTAATAACACAAACTCTTACAATGCACCCTCTTACAACACACGTTCCTAAATCACACAGTTATCTAACACTCACTCCTACAAAATGTGCTCCTACGACACCCACTCCTGTGACACATGATCCTGCATACATGCTCCTACGACTCTTTTTGACGTGAACACCTATGGCATGCACTGTTTTTTATCAACAGTTATGACACACATTATTGACACAAATGTTCCAAACACACACTCCTATAATACATGCGAATACAGCACGTGCACTGACAGCACATGCACCTATAACGCATGCACATATCACACCTGCACCTACAGCACATGCATCTACAACACATGTACCTCCAGCACATGGACATACAACATGTGGAAGTATAACATATGGATGTGCAACAGGCACTTCTACAACACACGCTCCTACAACACATGCTCCTTCAACACATGCACCTAGAAACTGTGGGATGTTTTCACCCACGCATCCACGCCATACAACATTGCTGGCAGCAGAAACATTAGAGTGGCCACCGGAAAGCATGCTGCTTTCCAGAAATCATACAAAAATGCACAGTAAAAATCTGAAAAATAGGCTGCCACCCTCTTGTACCTATATTAGTGAGCACAGGAGGTCACTGCCTAAACCACCATTGGGCTACACACACAGTAGCCTGAAACCATTTGGGAATAGCAATACTGATTGCCAAAAACAACCCAGAGCTGTTGGAAATTCATTTTCTTGATCGTCAAAATTGCTAAAATCACGGCTCACAAAACCACCAAAAGCATACAACTTCTTGTTGGGTGATCCACATCATTTACTGCAGAATCCACGTCAGTACAATATCAGCAAGAATCCTATGCTACCAAGCTAAATCCCTGTTTTAAAGACATTTAATTTAAGACAGCTGTCAAAAATTGGTGCAATACCCGTGCTCGCCACTGACTGGTGCTGGTGATCTAAATTCTGACAGGAGACCTGTATTTCAGAAGCTAAACAGTAACCTGAGTTAGCTGAGAGTTCAAAAGGCTTTTCTATGAGAACTATTCACACCTACTCTTCCCAGGCCCCTACACCAGAAGGCAGGAAATCGCATGGTCCTGCTAATCAGATGGAGAGTGGCACCCTGGACTGATGCTCTGCTAGCAGGAACACAAGACAATAGACTCTTTCAATTGAATAGAATATGCTGATTTTGGGTGTAACTGTCCACACTACTCTAGGAAAAACAAGACATGTGACCTCTGAGTCAAGCCAAGCTTCTAGGGGCGGGGACAAACCAATGGGTGTACTGAAGTGAAGGCAAACATATGTTTTATAAGAATACTGATAACTAATTGTAACCAGCTGATAGAAATGTACAATTTTGAGATTCTTAAAATGACAACTTCACTCACAGTTCAAGACTAAATTGGACACCGTGGGATGTTCTGAGGCCAAGTCCCATAATTATTAATATTGTTGACACTGTGTTTATACTAGAAAATTGAAAAGTTACTGTAATATGCCCAGAGAGGGGGTGTACCTCTGTGTAAGATTTGGTGCAAAACCAATATTGTGAAACCCACTAAAATCACGAATAAGTTGTCATTTCTGAACCCAAGCTCTTAGAAAGATCAGAGTTGAACAGAGACCTGTCTTAATTAATCTGTGATGTGCGCATGTATTCTCAACAACTTGTGTATCTGGGAAACATGTTTGGTTATGAAAAATAGTTTTTTTCATAAATGCACAGGGGAGGGACTTCACCCTCTGGAGTCGAGCAGTAAGTGTACATGCATGTTAATGGTATGCTGTGAGTGTTGTGTTGTGCCAGTAGTGTGCAGGTTGCACATGTGTTTATGTAGGGCCATGTAGGGATGTGTATGAACATGGGCTTGTGGCTGCCACATGTGAGTCCTCTCAGGTGTGAGACACATTGATGGTGTATTTGTTGGTAAGCATGCTGGGCATATGCAGGTGTGGGAGCATACAGGTTTCAATCTCTCCGTATGTACATTGGCATGGTTGTGGCATGGATGGTGGTTCATAATTCATGTATCTGCACTGTGTACATGTGCATGTATGTGTATTTCACAAGTGTGCAAATGTGATGCATCATGGATGCACGTGACACTGATATGGAGAAGGATGAATGGCAGATGTGACATGTATGGCGATCACTTCACTGAAACAGTTGCAGGAGATGTAGACATGCATGTAAGTGTGGTGGCGTGTGTGCATGTCTAGTGCACTCCCTCTGTTTCATGTGATGTCTGGCTCACCTTTGGCTGCTCATGCTGTTGTATGTGTATGGATGTGCTGGCTGTTGTGATATGGCTGTGGAATAGCTCATGTGTGTGAGTTGAAATGACATGTGTGTTGGGGATTGTGATGCCATGTCTGAAGGTTGACACTGCCACTCATGTGGAACTGTCATGTGTGTATCAGTCCATTGTACAGTGCCCTGATACCTGTCTCCTATTTCTCCCTGTCTGCAGTGTCAACTGATGAAGAGGCCAGAGAGTGTGCTGTGGAGCACAGCGGCAGTGATTGCACCGCCAGCCGGAGATGCAAGGCCTGCCTCCCCTCCCAGGTTGTGATCTTGTCGGGGAGTGAGGAGTTTGGTGCCGCGTCCCAGGCCGCAGCTGCTGAGGGTAGGTCCAAGAGGCGGATGTCGGAGTTGGACTCCTCGGCAGCAGAAAGGGCAGCTGAGACCCCACAGGGTCTAACGGAGGAAGATGGCACGGAGTCATCCAGGTTGGTGGGGGGTTTGGTGGAGGAGGAGGCCGTGCAAGGGCAGACACGGGGTCTGGAGGTGGGGATTCCACTGGTGCTAGTGGTGCAGTGCAGGGGCAGGGACAGGAGGCAGCACAGGCCACTGCGGAGGTGTCTGTGTGTAATCCTGTCCCCGATCCTGTGACTGCATCATCCTGCACCAGCAGGGATGCCTACGTCCAGACCCGTTTTCATGGAGGGGATCCGCTTACAACAACTTGCCTTCCTCTCCCTGCGGACGTGGCTATCCGGGACGGGGTTGAGCCTGTCCTGGGTGGGATGGTGTTCCGTCAACGGGCCATGCGAGCTGACCTGCAGCCTTTTCATGAGGGGACAGCACGTCTTCTCGGATGGCTCGTTGACCGCGTTGACCTCCTGGGACAGCTCACCAGGGCCGGATTCCTCCATTTTCTGGACCTTGTTCCGACCCCCTCCTCAACTGAACCCCCTATGCCCCAGTCGTCCTCCATGCCATCTTCCCACCCATGTATCACCTGGGTACCCTGTGGAGCTGCCTCTGACCCTGTGGCCAGGCTGGTGGAGGACACATCCCTGCCACAGTCGGGAGTCGGACGTCCAGCAGGGGTGGCCACCTCAACAACTGCACCCCAGCCGGAGGAGGATGTGCAGGCAGCAAGAGCCAGGGCATAGGCAGAGGCACAGCAGCAGCAGCAACAAGGTGGGAGCCATCATGGCTCGGGGCCTTTGACATCGGAGGGGCAGGCATCGGCCAGAGGGCAGGAGGACCCAGGACTGGAAGTGTCTTCTATGTGGCAGCGGTTAGGCCATGCTATAGATGCGGAGCGGCAGCGGGCAGAAGAGGCACGGCTCACGATTGTCAGGGTGGAGAACTCCATGCGGAGGGCCCTGAGGTGGGCCGAGTGCCTCGAGGCAATTCCCAGGGTTGGAGGAGAACATGTCGTTGTCCTTGCGAACCCTCGGGGCCATGGAAGAGGACCGCCTCCAGGACATTGAGCAGGAGTTCGATGATGCCCTGGCCCGGGACATCCAAAAGTGAGCCGTCGGACTAGCCCGCTGCCCTTGTCAATAGTTTTTAGAGTTAGGTTTCCTTTATGTTTTCCTATTATTTGTGGTCAATGGACAATGCCACCCAAATTTGTATATAGTTATATTTTTAGGTAGTTAGGTAGGTAGGTTTCATTTGTTTTGTTGGGATCATGGACCCTTCACATCCTTGGACAATGGATTGTTTTTTCTTTTTTTGTTTTGTTTTGCATTATGGACATGAGCTATGGATTTTTTTCCCGGACAATGGATTGTAAATAGTTGGACTGTGGATTGATTTCTCTTTTTATTTTTTATGACCATGAAGCAATGGATTTTTTTTTTTTTTTTTTACATTTCCTTTGGATTTGCGTTGTTGGAGGATGACTTTGGACTGTTTTTCTTTCAAATTCATATGGATCGGTTATCATTTTCATTCAATCAACTTTTTCACATGCTTTTCATTTCATGTTTCACATTTTGGCATGCTTTCATTTCATTTTTGATTTCATGTACATAATACATTTTCATTTTTTAGTTCCATATGTGGGATTCGCTCATTGGCTTGATGCATGTGAAAATGTGGGTTTACACAAGCAATGCCAACCAGTGTATGTGTGTGAAGAACATGTGTTGATGTACATAGTTGACTTTTGGTTTGTGTCATGAGATCAGCATTTCACTGCTGGGGGTACAGGGGGACATGGTGGGACATGGATGGGGGCCTGCTGGCAGGTGCCCTGCACTGCTGGGGGGTGGGGGTGCAAGGGGACATGAGTGGGGGCCAGCTGGCAGGTACCCTGCACTGCTGGGGTGGTGGGGGTGCAAGGGGACATGAGTGAGGACCTGCTGGCAGATGCCCTGCACTGCTGGGGTGGGGGTGCAAGGGGACATGAGTGGGACATGAGTGGGGTCCTGCTGGCAGGTGCCCTGCACTCCTGGGGGGTAGGGGTGCAGGGGGTAATGAGTGGGGGCCTGCTGGCAGGTGCCCTGCACTGCAGGGGGGTGGGGGTCCAAGGGGACATGAGTGGGGGCCTGCTGGCAGGTGCTCTGCACTGCTGGGGGGTGGGGCTGCAGGGGGACATGAGTTGGTTATCAGTAGTGCAAGGTGACATGTGGCTTGGCTGGGGGGATGCCCATGGTGGATGGGCTGCCTGCGGGACATGACCAGGGATGCAGGGTAGTCCCCTGTGGTGTGGGCTGCCTGCAGGGTCCGTGCACTGCCCAGTGGAGGCATCCCCGCCGCTTGGCTCCACAGCGCCATCTCCGCCCTCTTCTTCACTTGACTCTGCGTAGAGGGAGACATAGAACACAAGCATCAGGGTACAATACAGAATACCCTAGACAGAAAGCAATAACACATGAGTGGCACTGTCAAATGTCACTTCCATCCTGTCATTCCACAACACATGGGTGAATGCACACAACACACATGCAGAAACAGTCCTGGCGCCTGCAATCAACATCAACATTCATGTAGAAGGGCCCCTGTAAACCAAGATGTTGCCTTCAAAGTCACATGCAGCCATGGCATTTCAAAGTCACATACACACACTTCTCTGGCACACACACACACTCGTGCACCATACAAGTACATGACATCAGTACCCATTCCTCACCCCCCCTTCATGTCCAGGAACAAAGACAGCCATGCTTTCATGTGTGCATTCCGCATAGCGCTCCCCATGTTGCATTAAAACACATGCACCAACCATGTGGTTCACACATAACTGGTCTCACATGCATGACCATGATGTCCCTGCACACACACATCCATACATGGCCTATGTCACACATACAGGCAAGCATCAGACTAGCAGCACACGGCAACATGCCCTGTTTCACCCAGCAATGCTTGGCTACTTACCGCTCAACTCTGGACGGGTCTGCCTCCGAAGGATCTGGGCATGGAGCGCTGGGCCTACGCGTTCCAGTACACTCATCTGGATGTTACTCATGCATGCCTGGCCCCCCTACGCGAGGCGCCGGGCCTTGTGGAGGGTCCTGGACCTGAAGTCCTCCCAGCGCTTCTTGACGTGCTTGATGTCGTGGGTTGCCACCCACTCCGTGTTGATGGCAACCACTACGTCGTCCCAGATCCTCTCCCGTCCTTCCTTGTTTGCGCGTGATGTTCAGAAGAGGGCATCATAATGCCCCAGGACACCAACTTCGGTGGCAGTGAAGCTGGTGTCCCTCTGCCTCTCTGGCTGGGGGTTGCCAGTGGTGCCAGGTGGAGATGTGCCCGACATGGCAACCCCAGAGGCAGCAGTGGGTGGGCAACTGGGTCCTGGGGCTGGGCTGTGGAGCGATGATATCCCAGTTGGGCGTCTTCTGTTGCAGCAGGGGTGGACACAGCAACTGGACCCCTGCAGATGGCTGATGTGCAGGCACCAAATAGCAGGGCACATTGGCAGCAGACAGTCAGGCAGCAGCAGATGGCAGGTGGGAGCGTGCTCGGGCTCTGGGGGGCAGGAAAATGGCCTTCAGTGCAGGAGCGTGGTCTTCCGTGTGTGTATGCGTGGCCAGCTTGATACGGAGTGATTTGGCACGTGAAAAATGTGCACGTCAGCGTGTAATTCGAGGAAAGGCCCTTAGCGCGTAAGCGGGTCAGCACACGTACGCGATTTCATTGGACCAAAGGCCCTTAGCGTGTAAGCGCGTCTGTGACATATCGCGCATGGGCGTTGCCCTTTTGCGTGTCAAACTTCACGCGAACCCCAGGAATACACGTACCCCACTCGCACAGGGCCCTTTCGCGTGTCAATCTTCATGCGAACCCCAGGAATACACGTATCCCACTCGCACAGGGCCCTTTCGCGTGTAAAACTTCACGCGAACCCCAGGAATACACGTACCCCACTCGCACAGGGCCCTTTCGCGTGTAAAACATCACGCGAACCCCAGGAATACACGTACCCCACTCGCACATGCCCTTTCACGTGTGAAACTTCCCATGCACCCCCGAAATACACATACCCGGATCCAACCGCGTGTGTGACTTCCCGCAAATCCCGGTAATACAAGTACCCTGATGAAATCACGTGTGAAACTTCCCGCAAACCCCAGTTATACACGTACCCCACTCGCACAGGCCCTTTCGCGTGTGAAACTGCCCGCGAACCCCGTAATACACGTACCCTGCTCCAATCGCGTGTGAAACTTCCCGCGAACCCCAGTTATACACGTACCCCACTCACACTGGCCCTTTTGCGTGTGAAACTTCACGCGAACCCCAGTAATACACGTTCTCCGCTTGGCTTTGCTGTTTGGCAGCCGTGTAAACTGTTCCAGGATTAGCGCAGCCCTTCGCGCTGGATTGGGGATTTTGATGGCTTTTCCTTGCGCGAGGGCGTTCTTGGGGGCGTAACTGGTGCTGCTGCAGGGTCGCTGCGCCACTCTGCGCCATGGCTGGTTTTGGAGGCTAAAATCCATGAATACGCTGTGCACGGAAATCGATTTTAGCGCACGCGGCTGGCGCAGACATTCTCATGTGCACACTGTGCGCCAGCCACGTGTGCCACTTTTGTGCGAAATTCTATGAGTTACCCTGACAATACCTTAAGTAAGAATACATAACCTAAAATACATTGTTTGGGGCATCTAAAAGTAGAGTATGATTCCTCCTTTTCATATTAATTTTGTCAAACTATTTTCTTCTCTTTTTCTCTAAAGTCTCACATATACAAAACTCTAAAAACACACAGCCAAAATAAAAAGACTAACAACTACCTACCATGTCACTGACCATGGCCTTTAGCCATTCTAGTGATTTTTCACCACCGACATCACTATACCTATAAAATAACTTAAAAATTAAATAAAACACTGACACCCCAAAATTTATAGCCATGGTTAGCGAACGAAACATTCCCTCAGCCATCCGTAGTCCTTTATAACTTTTATTTCCGCAAATATCGGCAAAATGTCCCAAAAGAAAATGCTTTCTTGTTCCCCCAGGCCCTCACCAAGTGCCCCTTCATCTGTGCCAGCTCTCCTCACCCCCCAGACGGCCTCATTACCTCCCCTTCCTCTCCATTGACTCCCACAACAGACACCGTTTCTGTGACGCAATTTGTTTTCAGATGTCGGCTATTCGCTGCTATAGTCGAGGCTGCAGATAGCTTTGTGTTGCAAAGTCGGTCCCTGGACCCCATCCTACTCCCAAATTTCACTTGGTACCCTCTAGCCACCCCCTACCCCTAGCCTAATGGCATTTGCATGTTTTTTTTACCTGCAAATCACTTTTTTCTGCATTTCATTTTCCCATAACCTCGGCTATAGCCTCGGATATCGCTTGCAGTGAGAGAAAAACAATATGGCGGTCGTTTCATTTCTAAAAACACCTTGTTTCGGTTAAATTGCCTAAATATCTCTATTTTTGGAAAGGGTACTGCCCCTTCTCTGTCAAATATTTCAAAAACTACTGCACGGATAAGCCACAAACCACGCATGGAACATGAGTCAATGCTTCGTGTACTGGTTGATTCGGACTTGGTCCAAATCCGTCCAGCAGATTGGGCTCTGCGCTTTGGCAAAAATTGACCTTGTTTGTCTATGCTAAAATGAATGTAAAGTAGGCTGCACTTTTGGAAAACAATGTTTTTTTTAAACTTAACAACTTTCTCACTTTTTAATGAAGCTTTACTAAACATTGCAGTCTGGGGGGTCCCACAGGTTTTCTAATAACTTTTGGGATTTCAGCCAAAACCATTACTCAAATCAAAAGTTATTAACGATAGAATTTTGAGGGTTTCTGATGAGAGTATGACTCACCTTGACTATAGTGCGGCTATCTTATATATATTGGTTAAGATGCTCAACTCATCGAAAGAGCACTTTTTGGGCAGCTTATAACATTGTCCCCCCTCACCAATGCAAGAATTCTCACCAAACTTGGCAAAAAGAGTATTTGGCTCCGCAGAATCATTATGTAATGTTTGGTGCAGTGTCCAGGGGGGGCAAAGTTGTAGGGCTGGTCCTGACATTTGTGGAAATACTCATAGACGCAATGGAAAATATTTAATTTTCATGCTTACAGAACAAACCGCTGGACAGATTTTTAGCAAATGTATACTTGGAGCAGTGGCTTGGTCCCGAAAGGGAGCTTTTGTAAATTTGGTGTAAATCTGCCCAGTAGTTACAAAACATTTGTGAAATCTGTTTCCAGTCTGTGAACTCATTTCCATATTGGGGCAGCATATTCTACTTGTATTAAGTACATTAGGAATTCTTGTGGACCTTCTGGTGTGTTTATGGTTAATTTTACCATTCCTGTACAGTCGCCCAATTCTTACCTTATACCTGAGACACTGTAAGTGCTGTCAGGATTATTTGTTGCATTTCTATGAAGGATGAGCTTTTGCAAATGCAACTGAACCGACTTATTTAAGTAAATGTTGTGAAAAATTGGTGGCATTTGGAAGAGAAGATTGATGGCTACATTTGCATAGCAATTTACTCCAGTTGTGTTTCTGAATTTAAATCGACCAGAGAGTTGTGCCTCTGTATCCTTTGATGGGCCTGAATTTGTTTTTTGAGAAGACGCATGTGTCTCTTTATCTTCTGATGGACGTGCAGTTAATTTTGGACTGGACAGTTTTGTAGTTGTATAATTTGATAGAGCATCAGTTGGTCTTTGTTTGTTTAGTGGTATTGATGGGAGATCTGTTACAGGTTCTGTTTGTATTAGTTTTGAAGGTTACACATCTATATGGGGTGTACAGTGCATGTAGACTGTTGTATTCTAGGATGCAAGGAATGTCAGTGTCAACTTTGTTTGCCTCAAAGTGAACCA
This sequence comes from Ambystoma mexicanum, assembly GCF_040938575.1. Taxonomy (NCBI): domain Eukaryota; kingdom Metazoa; phylum Chordata; class Amphibia; order Caudata; family Ambystomatidae; genus Ambystoma; species Ambystoma mexicanum. Next base: position 826,606,724 of record NC_090926.1, on the reverse strand, counting down.
GGAATAGACTATTGAGTGTACGCAGATGTGAAAGTGCTACCTAACTCATACCTTCTTTAAAGACTGTGCTGCTAATGTCAACCAATGCATGATCTAGGGTAAGACTTTGTATTTGAGAATAGTGACAGCATATGCAAGTGATAGCTAGAAT